>NC_067146.1:46668036-47370536 GCF_903995435.1 Acomys russatus | reverse complement strand
GGGGCAGAATTCTGTCTGTGGCGTTAATTACAAATGTTCATTACAATGAGTCATTGGTCTGGTTGGAGGCTTCAGTTGCCAGGACTCACCAGGACTCTGTTCCATTATCCTGTTGTTGCCCTGTGTCTTGGAGATCCTGCAGCCTTGGATCTTCAGGCTGGCCCTTTCAGGCACTCCAGCAGTTCATAGATGATGTAGATTTTTGGTGGGCCAACTCAAAACTGAGCTTGTTAGTCTGCCATCTCTCCCACATCTACACACCAAGGTGAGCTCTTCAGCACTGCTCTGGCTAGGCCACCCAATGCAGACATCAGCAGGAGGCAGGATCAGTTCTCTCACTCTGATGCCCTCAAGACCGGCTCACTCACACCTACACCTCCAGAATCAGCTCCACTGTGCTGTTCAGTCAAGGTGCAGGGCCCCACTTTCCCAAATGCTACTGTTTTCGAGGGACTGGACTCTTATGACCCTGTGGCCAGCTTTCCTGACAGCTGAAAGTGTCAGGAAGGGGGTCGTTGCATCCCCTCCACAAGCACTGCAGCCATGTCACAGCAGATTAGTGGTGGGGGTCAGCTTTACCACACTCATGCCCTTGGGGCTCACCTGTGCCCCACCACCAGAGCCAGCTCTACTGTGCTGCTCAGGGGAGGTTAAGGTCCTGGTTTCCTAAATGCTGCCTCTAGTGAGGTGGCAGCCAGCACTCCAGAATGCCACAGCCAGTGAGGGGAGGTGTCAGTTCCAATGTGATCCCAGGCAGCTTCCCAGACCAGGGATGTCCCCATGATCTCTACTGATAGTATCAGCAATAAACATCAACACCAACTCCTGCCCCTGCATGCGAGCAGACCCAGACATGGCCCTCAAAGGTAGCAGTCTGGGACTTCACCACGGCCTCAAGGGGCAGGGCTGGCTGCTCAGAACAGGCTATTCCTCTTCACTCTCCCCAGTTCCATCTCTCTTGTGAGTGTTCAGACTTCCTCTTCTCTTCTCTCCCATCTGCTCAGCATAGACATGCACACTGTAGTCATTGTAGTGGTTCTAGCTCTGGGCCTCTGGGTGACATCTTCTGATTGTGCCATGTGGCATGGAGGGAAACAGGCTTCTAAGCGTCTACAGCCCATCCCCCATGCTAGCCTCTAGGTATCTACAGCCCCACCCCTATCTCAGGCTAGCCTCTAGGTGTCTACAGCCCCACCCCTATCCCAGGCTAGCCTCTAGGTGTCTACAGCCCCACCCCTATCCCAGGCTAGCCTCTAGGTGTCTACAGCCCACCCTTGCCTAGAGGAGGCAGGCAGTTCTCTGGGAGTTTTTCCCAGGCCATGCAGCATAGCATGGCCTTTATGCTTTTAAAAGATATTAAAACTGTATTCATATGTATTTTTCCTTGGTATTTAGAATCAGCTACCAAGAGACATGTTTTAAAGGAACATTTGAACTTATATCTTTAAATTTCACCAATATGATATTAAAGAGAATACCACATATATTATTAACAGTGACTATCATAAACTTTATTTCCCAAATTACTTCATCCTAAATATAAAGTATAAAGAAAACCTTATCTATATTACTTTATACTTTATCTGTAAATGCTTCTACCAATGAGGACTGAAGCAGAGTTGGTTTCCAGAGAAAATATCGAGATAAACCACTAGGTGGCAAAACAGTATTTGCTAGATCTGGGAAGGGGTTTAAGTTTACTGCCTGTATTGTCCTTGGCTGGTGCCTTAGTTTGAGCAGGACCCCTGGGCCCAAATCTGCCTATCATAATGTTCTACTTGTAGGTTTCTAGGACCCTCTGGACCCTTCTACTTTGCTATTCTCCCATGCTTCTTTCATCTAGAGTCCCAATAGGATGTCCTCCCCTCTGTCCCCATTTCCTGATAAGTGAAGGCTTTCGTGGGACATGCCCCTTGGGCTAGTATGCAGATATAAGTGAGTATATACCATTTGAGTCTTTCTGCTTCTGGGTTAATTCATTCATTCAGATTCTCCACAGTTGAGTGGAGAGTGGGGTATGACTTTCTCACATACTCTGGTGCCTCCCCTGGAGGAGGAGACCTGGTGGCACTCAGAGGAAGGACAGCAGGTTACCAAGAAGAGACTTGATACCCTATGAGCATATACAGGGGGAGGTAATCCCCCTCAGGGACAGTCATAGGGGAAGGGAATAAGGGGAAAATGGGAGGGAGGGAAGAATGGGAGGACACAAGGGATGGGATAACCATTGAGATGTAACAAGAATAAATTTAAAAAAAAAAAAAAAAAAACAGTATTTGCAATATCAAATCTCAACAAGGCCTGAAGTTGGGTGAGGGCTGCTGGAATAGAACCGTTCAGTGGGTTATAATTTACTGGCATTTCCCAAATGTCCCCTCAATTAACAAACTTGCCTGTCACTAGTTTCCCAAAGCCTAATAAGTCTTCGCTGAAACATCTGAAAGCACTGATGCTACAACTGTTAAATCGGACTCACCTCTTCTGAAGTGAGAGCTGAGCTTCGATCTCAACTCTCTTCTACCTGATAAAACAGAATGGTTAACCATGAAGATCCAAGGCATTTCTTCAAGTTCCTGTTCATCTGTGAGAGAAACGTCCCCTCAGAAGTCAGCACAGTCACACTGCTTCTTCTTTAATAATTAGATAAGGAGACAAGAACATATTAAACCTATATTTCTGTGATTCAGAATTTTATATTAATCTTTGACCCATCCTTGAATAGTTCTAGTTTTTACTAGGAAAGAATGCTTTATTCTGAATGGAGCTCTGCTTCATAACTGTGAGAGGAAAGAGCCCGTGTCTGACCTTCCAGAGGAAGCAGTGTAATCACAGTTTCAGTAGGCAAACTGTGTAGATCCCTCTACAAGATGAAAGGGCAAGCCGGGCGTGGTGGCGCACGCCTTTAATCCCAGCACTCGGGAGGCAGAGGCAGGCGGATCGCTGTGAGTTTGAGGCCAGCCTGGTCTACAAAGTGAGTCCAGGATGGCCAAGGCTACACAGAGAAACCCTGTCTCGAAAAACCAAAAAAAAAAAAAAAAAAAAAAAAAAGATGAAAGGGCAGTTCATAAGAACGTGGCAGTAAAAACTGACATATTTTCTCATTTTTACCTGAAAACAAACTAGAAAACAAAAATCCACAAACTATAATTTCAGTGGAATTTTATGATATGCATCTATAAAAACATTTAAAAGCAGGAGAAAAGTCAGGAATGATACAAAATAAATGGGTAATAAGGCAAATAAGTGCACCCTACTCTGCCTACTTATGTACCTGTATTTCTTTGATATTATATCTTGCATTTTATCTTTCATTACTATTTCTTTTATTTCAATTTTGGAAGACACTTTGGTTTGTAATGAATGCATTCTATCTGACACAACTCAAAACCATCTTTTTCTTCCTTCTTTCCTTTCTTTGTTTTTTTGTTTTGTTTTGTTTTTGTTTTTGTTTTTTGTTTTGTTTTGTTTTGTTGTTTTGTGGGGGTTCTATTTTAATTTAGATTTATTTTTTCATTTTAAATTTTATTTTAAGTGCATTAGTGTTTTGTCTGCTTTCATGTCTGTGTGAGAGAGTTGGATCCCCTGGAACTGTATTCACAAAGATCCATGAGCAACCTCTTCAAAGCCAGTAAGGGAGAGAGTGGAGCAGTCAAGCAATACTACAAGACCAGCACCACACTATTATGTGCTTGATAATCTACATTTCACATCTTTGATGCTTCTGTTAGCCATAAGCAAACTATACTTCATGCCTGAAGGATGTGAAAAATGCCTCAACCTAAAGAAACCGGCCTCCTGAGAAGACACCCTGGGATCTACTCAAAACCCCAACAGTGAATTTGATCTCTCGTTCTACTTGCATAGTAGTGTCGTGCTTCAAATCAAACCAAACACATCAACACAGTATAGACCAGCAAATATCTCAGCTCAAGCTTGTCATGCTTCTGTTACTATATTTTCAGCCTGACTGAAAATCAATCAAGAAAACAAAGAGTAAAATAAAAGAAATAAATCCAAAAACAGGAATAGTAAGTACAAATACAAATGTACTAACTCTGTGTTGAAGACATTTTTATAAAAATTTAAAGCCACTGAAGTTTTCCTGTTTTATCTAAAATAAAATATTTTGTCTATTAAGGAATTATTTCCTAGGTTTTTCTAGGGGGCAGAGGATGCTACAGGCTTTTTTAAATTATTATTATTTTGTAGGTTTGTTTTGTTTTGTTGAGACAGGCCTTGATATGCAGCTTTGCCCTGCCTGAATCTTGATATATGGACCAGGCTGGCTTCAAATTTCTGATAATTCTCCTGCTATTGCACATGATAGAATAATATATATATTCTGGGTCCATCGATTTTATATTATGTAAAATGACATGGGAACCTTTGTTAAATTATTTTAGCAAAAAGCCTAATAAAAAGTTGACAATATGAAAAGGAGTATAGAGTTTTTAGCATTAATATGCAAAGACGCAAAGCAAGCTATGTCACATTTATATATAGCATAATATTCAAAAGAGGTAAACTTCCCACAAAATTTTCTGTACTTAAAAACCCATACCAAATTGTGTACACAACAAAGGCAAGTCATCGCAGCACAATAAAATTAGCAAGTTTTTCCATGGGAAAAAAATTAGAAATGCCAGGCAAATCATTAAAAGAAACTTTTTTAGAATATGAAAAACAACTCTCCACAGGCAGAATATTGGAAACTTTTCTCTTAAAAAACTTCTCTTGCATGGCTTTCTCTCTGGAACATTCCTCACTCATACCCATCCCATGCACTTTCAGTATAAAGTTAGAAGAAGAAGAAGAAGAAGAAGAAGAAGAAGAAGAAGAAGAAGAAGAAGAAGAAGAAGAAGAAGAAGGAGAAAACTTTAGCAGTGGGCAATGGCAGATGTCTGGAAAAGCTGGAAGCTTATCAAGGATGTTTTGGAAACAAGACTACAAAATCTATATCCTGTCTAAATCTTTGTCCAACCAATATGCTTTGTGTGCACAGAGACGCCTGGAGAGAAAAGCAGGCATAGCCTGGAAATGTGTCGGATCTTTGCCAGACCTGCTTCTAGTACTGAAGGATCTACTGTACCTGACCTGAGAGCTCCTGCACTGGACACAACTTAAGAAGCAAAAAGCAGAAACCTTTCCAGTTGGAAGTGTTAAAAAGGATCACATATTGAAACTGGACAAGGGACTAGTCCCACTGGAGGGAGGTAAGAAAAAGGATGAGCCTCAACTGGGAATACAAACTGCCTGCTGTGAAAGAGTGTTAATTCCAAACATGGCTTATCTAGCAAGAGATCACAGCCAAAGACCTTCTAAGTCTGTGTGATCTGGCTGAGATACAGATGCACCTTTAATCTCAGGAGACAGACGCAAGCAGATCTCTAAATCCAAGGCCTGCCTAATATAGAGCAAATTTCAGGTAAAGAAAAGCTTGGGTCCAGATGTGGTGTGACATGCCTCTAATCCCACCACTCAGGAAACAGAGGCATGCATATCTCTGAGTCAGTTCTGTTCAGGCCATTCTGTTGAGTCTGGGTGGAGAGACAGTGCAGTAGAATTGTGTTTGCAGCACTTCAGTTCATGGAATCCAGAGACAGTTTTTACTGGGACTTTTACAGAGCAGTGGAAGAGAGAACCAGCTAGACACAGGTAAAGACAGATGAGCTAGAGAATGAGAAGGAGCCAGAAGGTTAGAACAGATTGCCAGAGTTACTTTGAGGCCAAGCAGAGAAATTCAATAACAAACTATGAGAAGCCAGATTGAATCAGTCAGCTTGGAGAGGAGTTTGAACCAGAAGAGCTGAGTTGAATGAGCCAGCCAGAGTTCAGAAAGAACTAGAAAAAGTAAGATTATTTAGTAGTATGTGTCACACGCTGTAAACATTCTAGGCCAGGAATAGATTGTGTGGAGGCTAGAAGGTTCCAGGACTAGGCCTTGGCTAACAGATGGAGGGAGTAAGCCTCCCAGATGACACTTACATCAGGATAATAAACTTGTTCTTAGAGCTTGCCTTCTTTGGTTCATCCAGAAGCTGCACATGATCAAGGAAACCTCTAGGTATCCAGGCCAGAAAGACCCCACCAGAAAGGTGCAAAGGCTAAATTGAGCATTAGGATTTGCACCCTGTGCAGAGTTGAATTTCTCTCTGACTGTAAAGAGAATAACCCCAGAAATAAACTACAGAATAAATAATATTATATCATAGAATGTGGGAGGGGTATCCTCACAACAAGAAAAAAAAAATCCAGGACTCTAAAAGTGTTATGTAGTGTCAGAACGCAATCCATGAATGAAGCTATTTAAGGAGGATTCTGTGAGCTTATAAAATAATTCCAAGGAAACTAGGCAAAAGTCTTCTAACCTCTGTTTCCATCGGACATGGATTGTTCTTGACGTGTGTTTTCATGGTCCTCCTAGATGTAGTAAACAGGATTGGGTTTACTTCAGATTACTCATGGCATTATTCAAAAATGCCTCCAAGCATGGGTTGGTCTTGTGACTACATATGCAGCTTAAACTCATGAGACCTTTGCTCATTTGATCTTGCTTAATCCTCAAAATACCCCAGGATATACGTTGTCTGATGATGTAAAATAAAGTTCAATATTGCATGAGACTTCATTCTGCCTTATTTTTATGTCTCCACTCTCCCAGGTCGATGCACCAACTAGAGCAGTAACAATCTAAAAGTCCATTTTAGAAGTCAGCTGTCAGAGCAAGAGAGAGAGCTCAATAGGTTAAATACTTGTCCACAAGCGGAAGGACCTGCATTTGATTGATCTCTGGTATCATGGTTGATGCCATATATTTGGAATAAAATGTTGGGGAGGCAGAGACTCAATAATCCTATGAACCAACCACCTTAACTGATCCGTGCAACCCAAATCCCAGTGAGAAATTCTGACCCCAAAACAAAATGGAAAGCTCCAAAGATTTACACCTGACACTGACCTCTGACATCCACATATGCATGTGCATGTATATATACACATACACACAGGAGGTTCATTTGTGTAACCAAAAATTACTAGGTACGTAAAAAGAGAGTGATAACAATTTCTAGAATTCTCCAGTGGTTAGCAACCAAGACTTTAATGTGCTTGATACAAATGCATTTAAGTAATTAAATTATTATTTAAATGAGTGAACTATTAGGGTATTTTCACAGAGAAAATAAAACCATAAATGAGAAGCTAAAAGGTTCATAAATGAGAAAAAGAAATAAAATGGAAAGGACATGACTGCTCCTACGTAGGGTGGAGGAGAAAGTCCATTGTAGATAAAAGGGAGAGCATAGCCAGAGTCAGAGACATATAGGAGAGTCCAGAGTGAAGATGACTAGACTGATCTGGACCATGTGGGAGAGGTGGAGAGGAAGGGAGAGGGGAGAGAGGAAGCCAAATATAGCAGCCAGGAGGCCAAAGGTACAAAGCAGGGGCAGCTAACCAAAGTATCTGGATCCTAGGAAAAAGCCTCTGGGGGGGAAGGGCATTCCAGTTCCTGGGCTGGAGAGTTCCAGGTAGAGGTTAGGGTATGCAAGACATTCCCTGTAACAGCTAGGAACTCAGGGGAACTGGGAGAATCTGGAGGCCAGATCCACTTTAGTATGTTAGGTAGGCACCTCACCCATTTTTCCTAGAGTTTGAAACTTAACATTTCAATGAAAGGAAAAGTTAACTTCATACCCGAAGCAGCAGATTTGAAAATGCAGCAGAACCTATGCACATAAGCTAAATCATTAAAGTTACCTGATGACTTCAGAACGGCTGAGGACAAAATGACAAAGCCTTAGAGATGTATATGACACTGTAAATCACTGTATTATAAAACTTGAATTCTATAAAGTAAAAACAGAAATGGGAAAAGAATTTGTAAATAGGTAAGGGCCCAAAATTCCACTGATTTCATGAAAGATATGAGGTTTGGAGAGTTATCTATGTACCTCTAATAATTTAATAACCAAACACACCTAGACAGAAGCCAGAGATAAAGAAAACATTTATAGAAGCCTAACTCATAGGAGCTAAGAACCAGACATGACCTCAATGCCCACTATCTGGGAACCAGATAAACAAACTATAGCATCTTAATTATATGTTCTACAATTGTATGTTATACCGAAAAATGGATATATCTCATGGACATATCCCCAAATGCAAACTGAAAGAGAACACACATAAAGATTTATAATGTGGGTGATGCCCTTATTTAAAAATACTAAAGAAAGGCACTTGTATACAAGAGCAAGTCAATTGATGATTGGGAATGAGAGAGAGAGAGAGAGAGGGAGTCACAATGGTTACCAAGGAAACAAAAAGTAACAGATGCTTGGGAGGAGTAAAAGAAAAAATAAGCCTCATATATTCTTGATAGAGATGTAAAATAATCTAGCCACTTTGAAACCTATGGAATCTACTTCTCAATGTAATGCCTCAATTGTCACTCACAAGGTTATTTTTAATTCACTGGTATAGAATTTTGGACATAGATGAAACAAGTTTAATTTTGGATGCAATGTTATAGAATTCAAACTTAAGATTATTCTTCACAATCAATATGTATATATATTTCTACTCTAATATGTGGTATTGTACCCATATAACTCAATTACAATGCAAGGTTTACCTCCAATACTTTGAAAGTGCTATTTGCAGGCTGTTTAGGATAAATAAGTTATACAGGTTAATTGTTAGCTGATCAAATCATGGTCATATCAATTACTAGTCTTTTTATCACAAGAATATACATCTTAGGGGCAACACATAGATATGATTCTATAGAAATATAAGACAAAATAGATAAAGTCTTCAAAAACCTCAGAGACATACAGAATATGGCATTGCAAAAATGTTTTTATTATTTTAAAGATTCATTGACAATGAGACAGGTTAACTCCTGGCAACACCCAGCCTACCTAAAAGAGGATGATGAGCATCAAAGAACCTCCTTATGGAGATGGCTTCAAATGTGGCAAAGAAGCCACTGGGCAATATGTCCTCGTTTCTACCACAGACAGAATTCTGCCTAAAAAGGGGCAAGCTTGGATGAAGAAAGTGTCAATGGCCAAACTGTCAAGACAGGGTAAGCAAATCCTCAATAGTTCCTGCCTCATAAATATATCTGTCAGATATATTGGGCCAGAGGGCTTAAGATAATGCTCTAACATTATAGAGAGTTTTGGGTGACTACTCAGGTAGCAAACTGTCTCTATTATTTTTTCATTTGGAAAGCTACTAACCTGCACTCCCAACATACTCAGGTAATCAAGTTTATTCCTTTTCAAGTCTCTAATAGGGCTGAAGACCAGGTGGTTTAATTTTATAATCAAGCTTAGCTGTTTGGAAGTTAAGATGCTTTTAGGTCTGGATAGATGTTTTAAGTTGATAATAATAATAAGATGTGATGGAGATTGATTTACGTTCAGAATTTTAGACAGACAGAGACAGAGACAGTGAGAGAGACAGAGACAGAACACTGAGAAACAGCGTGTATACCATACCTGTAACTCACAATTCACATACCTTGGGGTTAAAATCTTTAACAAAACTCCAAGGAACAGTAAAAAATGATTAAGTCTTCTGCCTAAAGTGTACAACAGAGCTGAACTTTTCATCTGCTTTCACCACATTGGTCAAAAAGCAAACCTTCATACAGGACTCTTTCCCCTCTTGACTCACTGTCCAAAAGCAAATAGAGTAGTGCAACCAAACTGAGCATTTACTTCAAGAAGTTGGACCAAAACAATAATGCAAAAATGCAAACTATGGGAGGAGGGCAAAAGAATTAGTAATTATGAAATTTATAGGATAAAATCAAGAAAAAGGTTTTAAAAATCAATATTTAATACAAAAGTATTATATCCTCTGAGAAATCAGAGAGTACCTTTAAAATAGAGTGAGATTTTAAAGCAGTAGGAAATATTATATAGCACTATTCACTACCCTTTGTTTTTGTTTTTTGTTGCTTTTTGTTTGTCTTTTTTCTCAAGACTGGGTTTTTCCATATAGCCCTGGCAGTCTGGAACTTGCTCTGTACCCTGGGCTGGCCTCAAAGTCAGATATCTGCCTGCCTCTGCCTCCCAAGTATCAGGATTATTGGCAGGTATGTCCATGCTTGGCTTCCTCCACATTTTTTAAAGCAACATGAAATAGTAAAATACTGAGGACAATGAACATCTAAACCTCCTCAAAAACATGTAGAAATCAGAAGACACAGAACAACTAAATGTGCTTAGACGAGTAACTCCAATGTGCTTCCTGATTCTACCCTTTTCTTCCTTTTTCTTCATCCCATTTGGAAAACTATATGTCAGTATAAACCTGTTATATAGTATTCACCTGTACATGAGTGTGAGTAAAAAAAGTTGCCATAGTGCTCCATCGCGTCTTCTGCAATATATAATACTTAATGTGGTAGAACAAACAATTTTTGTCAATTGTACATGTAAGGCATTACTTAGGGAAAAGTAAAAATTATTTTCAAGGGGGAAATGTACTAAGTCTTAATTAATTACTTAAGTCAGTAATTTTGTAATGAAAGCTACAAAGGCAATGTACAAGACTGTATAGATTCAAGCTGCTGCTGTTAGGTCTACCTAGGGGCGAGGCTTCTCCCTATCTGAGGCTCACTATATAAACCAGACATTTTGGTTTCACTGCCATTTTTGCCTCCTTTCTCTCCCCCCCCCCACGCCTCCGCCCTTGTCCTTTTCCCACCTCCTTGCCCTCTATCCTTCCTTTCTCCCCAAGCCCGAGTGCACGCTCTCCCTTCCCCTCCCCTTTCTGTACTGCTTCCAATTAACCACCATTTATACCTTACAGCTTCATTGTCATTAGCTCATTCAGCTGCCCGTGCTTGAGGGCATTTGAGCAAATGTTACATCTTCCAGCCGTGATGATCAAGCCTATTGTGACATTAAGAATTACCACCACACAGTTATTAGAAATGGTGAGACAGCCCAGGACTCATGCCACTCTGGTATCAGTCAGCTTTGCAGGATTTGATTGTTCTTATTGTTCACGAGTGGCTTTGTTGTTCTCAAACTAGACATACTGATTCTCAAGACTCTTCCAAACAGAACTGCCACCTACAGCACCACAATAGTGAACTGGTGACACTTCCTGAGGCAGGAAAGTGTGAGGCAGAGTCCTGTGACTTTGTCAGCTGAGTGGGTGCCCTAGATTCATTTCTATTCCTGTGATAAAATATCTTGACAAGAGCAACTTAGGAGAGAAAGGGTTTCTTTTTGCTCAGTGTTCCTGGTCATATCAAACCCACAGTCAAGAGAACTGAGAAATGAATACATGCACATGTCTTGTTCCGCTGAGTTTCTTTATTCTTTCTCACACAGTCCAAGGCAGGTTAGGATTTCCCTTATCAGTTGGGGTGGGGGATCAGGACACCCCCCCCACCACCGACATGCCCACAGGTTACTGTAATTTAGAACATCCTTCATTGAGACTCATCCTAGATTGTGAGACACACATCCCAGTTGTGTTGAGTTGACAATTAAAACTATTCATGATAGTGGACCAGTCTTACTGTTTTTCACAAATATACATAGGGAACAGGGCAGGAGTAGAGGAAAATTAAAGCCAAACAAATTTCATTTGTTTAAAGGTGAATAGAGATTATGATGAGAAAAAACCTTTTAAATGGAAAAAGCAATTGAGTCTATGAATAAACAAGAGCTACAAGGGAGAGAAATGCAAACAGAATTCTCTTACATCTTGCTAATTGAAAATGATTAAGGCTTATAAGAAAATGTTAATGCTTAGTACAAAATAACTTTTGGAATAGATTGTGAAGTGAGCTATAAATTGTGTATTTCTTGATGACTTATACTATAATTTTTTTCTCAGCCAGATGTACTTCGCATGCCTTTAATCCTAAAACGCTGGAGGCAGAGGCAGGTGGCTCTTCTGAGTTCTTAGCCAGCCTGGTATACAAAGGGAATTCCAGGACAGCCAGAGCTGGAAGATGGTGTGAAAGGTGATAAGCTCTAAAAAATGAGGAGGGCATCCAAGGACTTTCATGCTGGAAAGTATTTGGTTCAGGTACGAGAGTGGAAGAGAAGTCAAAATTCCATGAGAGAATCATCTTAATGAGCAATGTGAAAGTAGGGAAATGTTGTCAACTGTGCAAGGAACAGTGGCAAGATATATTGAAAAGTTAGTGAATATATTCATAACTATAGTGATATAAATGATACAATGTTTGCGACAAGCCAAACACACAATTTATTTCCTGAATATTCTTTTGATACTTGATGTCATTTGAGCCATGATTAACATTTTTATTTACTTCGACAAATGTGAAAGCATCTTCATAGATTATGTGTTGTGTTTTTTAAGCTAAAAGAGCCCTTCCCTTATATGGCTGCTATTTTTAAATGTCATTTACACCCTCCATTGCTGCCAACTCACTCAATAATATTTATAAAGATCTTCCTGTATGCCAGGCACGTTATTACCTGTAGTTATGTGAGGTGAAAATTGGAAGCATCTACAGGAATATACTAAATAAAAGAAAGATTATCAAAGAATGAAATCCTTTCCAATTAGTTTAAGGCTCTACAAACCCAAGGCAGAAAGGATATAAAAAAAAAATCTGTACTCAAATGGCAATTCTTCAGATAATTAAGGCTTAAATAAACAGAAAAACTTGTTTTTCTTCTGGTCTTAGGAGCAGAATCTGCAAACACTAAGTCTCTGTTAGAGTGTAAAAGTAGAATCTGAGGGCCTGGGGATGGAAGATCATGTGGTGCAGCTGCGACCCATGACCTAACATCTTCCCTTAGTGCTCTTCTTCTCCTAAAGGAATGAGGCAGACACTAAAGTATGCATGACTGCACAGCCAACACAAAATCAAGTTAGCCTAGTTGAAAGGCCCCAGTTACTCCCATTATATAACAAAAGCTTTTCCATTACAAAAAGCAATAATAACATGGGTGTTATCACTCATGAGGTAGAAGGCTCTGTGTCATGGGAAATGTTAATTTACACTATAAAAGTGAGACTGCACAGAGTGTTACATTTGTCCTTCCTCTGTAATTCTGTCTAAAAGTTATGAGGTGAGTCTGGGCACAGCAGACTTTAATAGTGGAAAGTGATTTGAGAATAACGGGGGGGGGGGGGGGGTAGTCTGGTGTGACAGTGATAAAACCTAAAAAATGAGGAGAGTATTCAAGGGCTTTCATGTTGAAAAGTATTTATGTCAAATAGGAGGGTTGAGAAGTCAAGAGAATTCCACGTGTGAATCAGCAGAGTTAGCAAGGTGAGTGTAGAGAAGTGTCAGCTACGCAAGCAACAATAGCAGGCAATGTTGAAAAAGTTAGTGATGAAGTCTTTCATTGTCAAGAAGGACCATTCTGAAAAGGAAGACAGTGAAAAAGAAGCCAGTGGTGGTAAACTGAAATTTGGAAGCCATTGTAATGGTTCAGCCACTAAAAACACATACTATACAATACTGGTGACCTAAGTTTTGTGCCTGGAACCCAGTAAAAGGTGAGAGCCGACTTTCAAAAGTTGTCCTCTGACAGCCACACATGTGCTGTGCTTGTGTTCTCTCACACACAACATGCACAGTGACACACAATAATAGATGATAGGTGATCGACAGACAGACAATCAGATAATGGATGATAGATAGATAGATAGATAGATAGATAGATAGATAGATAGATAATAAAATAATTGATTAATATTAAGTTTGAAACTAATATTAATTCATGGCTAAGATTTCAGGCATTCATTGTATATCCTAGAAGATACTCCTATGAATAAGGTGTACCTTCCCTTTTCCATCAGCCCTCCTGTGTGTGTGTGTGTGTGCATGTGCGTACATATATATGTGTGTGTGTGTATATATGAGCCTTGAGGATGTGCCTTGTATGAAGGATGAAAGACACCACCCACCTCTTACAGCTTTCCCAGGGCTAGAGCCAAAACAGAGGGGTCTTATATTCAGAGGAAGAGGGGAGTGGGATGCTGCAGGGTCCTCTCCTTGCTCAACTCTAGTACCTTCTGTTCACTTTCAGATCACAGTCAGAAGGCATGTGTGCACGCACGCACACACACACACACACACACACACACACACACACACACACACATGCATATAGGGCTTAATCAGTTTGGTATGCTGTAACAAAATATTGTATAATGTTCAGCTTAAGTGGCAGAGAGATTCCTCTCAGTTCCGGATGCTGGATGAGACTGGAATATTCAGAAACTCAGTCTTGCAGAGCTGCTTTCTTGCTATCATACACAACAAGCCCTCTTTCCTTGTTTGTATCTATCAAGAGAAAGATGCATGGAGTCACAAATTACCTCTCTAAATGGGTATACGGAAGAATTTTATTTAGTAGTCCTTAATGCAAGATAGTAGGGAACAATGCCAAATTAGCCTACATTGTGTTTATACTAGAAGGGAAATTTAAAAACAAAGCAGGAATGATGAAAAACCTGTCAAAAGCATATATAGGGAGATGGAAAGGGATCCTTCCTGGTGCAACTGTATGCTCATAACTCAAGCTAAGTATGGGCGCTAATGGAACATGGTCTATTGAATAACACAGAAATACAAGAGCAAATCACCATAGCTAGTTTATGACAAACAGCATCTCCATTACTCACAGTGCAATCTCTGCCCTGAGGCTTTCCTTCCCTCTCCATCTCCTTTGCTGCTGCCCGATCCCATCCCCGCTGGTGTTTCAGGCTCTGTCCTCAACCCTGAGCAATTCTCATGATGGTTGTAAGTGAAAAATGCTTCCAACCCATCAACATGAGTTCTCCTTGCTTCTCCCTTTTCCTAAACCAGCAGGACCCAAAGAGTAATCATGTTTAATTCAATATTTCTTGCCATTTCTCAAAAATTTTTACATCTATACAAGGCTAATAGTCTCTGAATTCACAAGCCTCGTTATTGCTTCATTTCCACTCTCCCTGGACTAAATCTTTGAATGATTTATTCTGTTTTTCAATAAGTATGTGTTTAAGTTCTATTATACATTAGTTTAAGACAGAAAGTTTCTGGTTTCCAACATGTACAGTCTCCTGAGACTAATGGACTAATTGAGTAAATAATTCCCTGTGCGCAATGTGCATACCTGTATTCCCATCTACTCAGGTCCTCAGAATCACCGCAAGATAAAGGCCTGCCTAGCCTATATTGAAAGTTAAGGACCAACCTGAAAAACATAGTAAAACCCTGTCCTGGTATAAAATTTAATTTTATATAGTTAAAGAAGTAGCTCAGCTATAAAATGTTGGCTTAGTATCACAGGAAATTTTTAATTGACTTTAAAATATAGTGTGATAGTGAACACAAAAGAAAACTATGAGTTGTGAGAAGATATAATAAAAGTATAGTATCTAATTTAGGCCTGAAGAAATTGTTCAATCAATAAATTAATTACCTTATACATACATACATAGATCATACATACATACATACATATGAGGCCTGAGTAGAGTTCACCAGAATCCATATAAAAAACATGGCATAGCAGCATATTTCTGTAAGCCCAGAGATGGCAAGATGATAGAAACACTGGAATCATGAAAGCCAGCTAACCTGTCTTATCTGGCAAAGTTCAAGGCCAAGGAGACGCCATTTCTAACACAGAGTAGAATGTGATTGACGTGATTGACGATCAACAATAGAGACTAATTTCTGAACTCCAGAAACATATAGTGATTGTGAATGAGCAACCACACAGGAACGCATCTCAGGTACATGTACACACACACACACACACACACACACACACACACACACACACACACACACACACAATTTAAAAGATCCTCGGGTGATATATAATCAGTTCTTATTATATAATATACATATGTGTTTATTACCATAAAAAAACCCTTGCCCTATGAAGGCAACAGCAGTGTTTTGTTTATCTTCACTTCCACAGTAATTTGAACACAGGAAATAAATGTGTTTGGTTCTTTTTTTGATCTTGTTGTTCTTTTACTTCTATTATGTGTGAGTTGCTGTTCAGTGGATTTTTCATTCTCCTGTTTCTCTTTCATGTGCTTTTCTTAAAGAGGCTGACAAGATGTTTCCGAGTGAGCTTTGCCAGGTGTCGACTCATTCGTGAAGTCACCATGGATACAAGTTCTGCTCTTTAATTTTGTGAGTCAAAAATCTTAATCATAGCAGTTAATCTAGTGGAGACCAGATTCTAGACTGTATTCATAACGGTGGGTTCAACAAAACAGTATATGCATACATGCATGCATTTTAACTCTGCTAAGACATCAAAAGAGTGGTCTAAACTAATAAGAAATAGAAGTATACATAGCAAAAATAAAAAAAAAACCCTCAGCATTTAGCTTATTTGCTATTTTGGAGAAAATGGCAACAGTAGAGAAGATGATAGAATGTATAGACATAGAACATTTAAATTTTTTATTAATTTATTCAGATTACATCTCAATTGTTATCCCCTTACTTGTATTCTCCTATTCCTCCTTCCCTCCCTCTTTCACCCTATTCCCCTCCCCTAGGTCTGTGACACAAAGAGACCACCTCCTCAACCATATGGTCACAGCCTATCAAGTCTCATCTTTGTAGCCTGCCTATTCTTTCTCTGAGTGCCACCAAACAGACCAGTTTCATTTCTAACCATGGTTCTTAAGACTTTTAGGAATCAGGAGTCAGTAACCTACAAATAGGATTATTGTAAAAATTAAGTGATTCAATTTTTTAAAAGTTCCTGTGACATTATTGAAGATATCACATGAGACACAGTATAAATATCAGTTATCATTCTTTTATCTTTGCTATATATTGTGCATCCTTTTGTGCCAATTTTTCTCTAGATACATTATTTCCCAGAAGAAATAATGTTTCATCTCCCTGCTTTTTCATGAATCACTGAAGTAACAGATACCAAGGACTCTACGTTGCAAAGTAACTGTTTTTTCTTTATTCAAAATCAAATGTAAATAAGTGGCCAACAGACTACTTACTTTCTTCATTTAACCTACTAAATTATACAGATGCTAACTTTCCCTGGGAACAATGGGTCCAAGTGAACAATCTTAGACTCCATTCATCTAGAGAGGCAGAATTTTAGAATATGTTGTTACAGACGTGTTAACACAAAAACCAGACTCATTGTGAATATCCTGTGATAGTTAATTTTATAAATATCTTGAATGGACCATGGTGACCAGGCATCTGATCAAGTTCTATTTCCATGTGTTTTTGTGAGTGTGCTTCTAGATAGGATTGCACCAGAAGACTGAGTAAAGATGGTCCTCATTGGCATAAGAAGGCTGAATCTCACCAGCCATGGGCCTGATAGAATAAATGGACTAACACTTTGAGTAAGAAGGAAATCTTCTAATCTGACTGAGTTCATCTGGAATCCAAGCTATTTTCTACTGGTAGAGGAATTTTAATCCAGCAACATGCTGCCCTGGCAAGGTATATAATCCAGTCAAAATGCAGACAAGCCCTGGATTTGAGTATGATCTTGGTGGCTGGAATACAAACACACCATTGGTAACCTTTAAACCCTAACAATACAGTAAGGTTAGTTGGTAGAAGAAAGCCACCAGGCTTGAACATGACATCTAATTAAAAGACAGACAAAGTGGCAAGTCAGAGAAAGATTTGCCAGAATGGTATACTCCTAACTCTCATGAGAACAGACAGGAAAGAGAAACAACTTAAGATCAGTACAGTAGAGTTGAGAGGCTAGAGTAGGATACAGTAGAAAGAAAAGGTAAAGAAAACAATACAGCAAAGTAAAGGAGAAAAGAAGTAGAGAAGACAGTATAGTAGAGTTGAGTTAAGGTCAGAAAGTTGGCAGTTGTTGGTTTGTCAGTTGATAGGCAGTGCAGTGGCACTCCAGTTCATGGCAGTTCAGATCAATTCAGTCAGTTTGCTTGAGTGGAGTTGAGTTTGGTGCAGTTTAGTTGAGGGAGCACAGTATAGTACAGCTGAATATATTCATGAGCTCATGCAGAGACAGTTGAAGCCAGAGAATAAGAAGGTACCAGAAAATTAGAACATATTGCCAAAGATAGTATAAGGCCAAGCAGTGCAACTCAATCAGAAGCTGAGAGAAGCCAGTTTCAATCAATCAGCTTGGAGAGGAGTTTTTAATCAAGACAGCTGAATTGAACCAGCCAGCCAGAGCACAGAAAGAACTAGAAAGGGTCAGCATATTCAGAAGTAAGCCTCTGAGAAAACAGTTACACCTGGGAGATAAGAACAATGTTTATATTATCTTTGAAATGAAACAGAAATATTAATTCTCCCTTGGTCTTGCACCTGCTACCCTTCAGATTGAAGTGCTGTCACTTTGCTAACTACAGATCACGTGGAACTTGTTAGACTCCATGAAAACATGAACCAATTCAATTCATATATATTTCCATATGTATATATGTATTTTTCAAATTAGTATAAAGAGAGAGATGATGGGAAGATTGTTACAGTATTTTGTATCTGTTCAGCCTACAAAGCAAATAACTGACACAGGGAGACTAAAATGTACTTTAAAGCTGCCAGCACTTAGCCAGGCAGAGTCTGAACTGATTCTAATCTCCTCATAAACTAAACAAGCTACCTAAACCTTATAACATACATATATTCCAAACACTTGCCACTATGGCCCCTGGGCCAGTCCGAGTCCAGTTCCCACCGTCCTCCTCCAGCCTTACAAAAAAACCTCTCTCTCCGCAACCTTCAAACTTTTCTTCTCTCTTCCAGGAAATTCTGCCTTTTACCTCCTGCCCTTCTGCCCAGCTGATTGGCTAAACAGTGCTTTATTGATGGTTGATACATTCACTTAGCATTCCTCCACAGCAGATGGATGGATGGATAGATGGATGGGTGGATGGAAGGATGGAAGATAGATATGTATATATCCTCCACTGATTGAATTTCTCTAATAAACTCTGAATAATATAACAACTGAACTTAGAGGAACCAAGAGAATGAAAGGTCTTGTCTTGGTAAGGCCTTCCTCAAAGTCACAGCTACTGAGCAGGATTATTATAGATTAGCTTCAGCACTGGCCATCTCAGTCAGTGCCATTACTTGTCTGGATGGATATGTGATAAAAGCATGTATGTAGAAGCCATACTTGGCCTTAGAGTATGTTCTACTGCACACAAGTAACTAGATTTCAGAATTGTTAGTTGCAGGAACACCTAATGCAGACTACACTTTTCTCTGACAAGCCAGTAGTTACATGATTCCATTTTTATATTTGCAACATTACACTTTTAAGGAAATGTTCAATCCATCTCAAAGTGCTTATTAAATACACTATAGAAGCTAAAGCGTGCAGTTCGAAATTCAAAGACTCAAAAAATGCCTCCCACGCTTGTTCTTTCTCTCTCTCTCTCTCTCTCTCTCTCTCTCTCTCTCTCTCTCTCTCTCTCTCTCTCTCCCCCCTCTGTATACACAAACACTCACACACACACACACACACACACACACACACACATTACCAGTAAATTTTGAAGGAAGAATAAAGCTTTATATTTTATTAATATTTTGTTTGTATAGTAAACTATGCTGATCATATTTTATTAAACTTAGTTTTCATTTTAGTTAGCCAAATATTTGCTAAAGTCTGTATTATATTTTTCCTTTATATTTTATATATCAAATACTACATATAATACTATATATTAGTTATAGAGTAAGTATATAATAATAATTTTAAGAAATATATATTGCTATCTGTGAGTGATATGGCATGAGCTTTTGGAATTTTAATTAAAATATAAGTGACAGCATAAATTTCTCATTAAGAAATGGCTTCAACAGAGCAAGCAACCAGATTGTCAGGAAGTGAACATGCAAAAAAATATAAAAAGTGAGAGGTATTCTGGAAGTGCACAGGAAGTAGAAAGGAGGGACAGGGGCATTGAGTTGAAGGGTATTTAAAACAATGCAGAGAAAGAGAAAGGACCTTTTCTTTCTGGAACCTGAGCTGAAAAGGGAGGGTTTTTTTTCCTTTTGGGATATCAGTTCAGTAGGAAGGGCATCTGGGTGCTTTCTCTGCCTTTCTGAGCTGCCAGATTTTCACCACCACCATGCCAAAAAATAGAAATGCCTTCAAAGGCAGCAACAGATCTGAGTAAACTTGTCAGTATTTCTATATATTCATATTGAAGCTAATAACATAGAATATATTAAAGATTACAATTTCTAATGCAAGCTTTCTTCTGATGATTAAGTGGCTAAATAACATATTTTAAAACTTACCTTTTTACTCTCTTATTCGGAAAAACAAATAAATGTCTTCTCTTGTCTTTGATAATATGACATTTTCACAAAAGAGTAAAATCATGATTCTTATATGAATTTAAAAATGAACAGGTGTTAAAAATGTTATTTAACCCATAATCAATGAAAGAACCAAGCAGATGTTAAAACTGGCTCAAGATAAGAATAACAAAAAGCAGACAATTTATGAATCAGGAATTTTTATGTAAATGTGGAAGTGAATACAAAACTATTTTCTACAAGTAGAGTGGAAAATGGAATGAAGGGAGAATTTCTCCATTTATAAAATAATTTTTTCAAGAGACAGTTTTTGAGAAATTCTATTAGTTATTGATAATTTATATAATTTTAAAATAACTTTCATCGAACTTGGAGTTTTAAGACCCAAAATAGTCTAATTTAGTTTATCCACTGAGGCCCAAAATTTTCTAGGCCTAGAGGCATGCATTTGTGGATAAAAGCAAAAGAAAGAGACTTCACATCCCCAGCATCTATGTAGAAAGATAGACAGGGGTGAGAACATGTACATCAGCTGTAAATAGCCTCCACACACTATAGGGAAATTGAGCCAGGGAAATCACTGTGGCCTGCTGGCTGCCATCCTACCTGTAAATTCTGTGAGAGACTGTCTCAAGGGAATATACTGGAGTGTGTTGGAACCAGATATTCAATGTTTTCAACTATCCTCTGTGCATGTGAATGGCCACTGTGACGGTTTGGGTGAAAATGGCCCCTTTACACTCATAGGGAGTGGCACTATTGGGAGGTGTGGCCTTGTTGGAGGAGTAGGTGGAGCCTTACTGAAGAAAATGTGTCACTGAGAATGAATGGGCTATGGGGTTTCAGAAGCCCAAGCCAAGGCCAATGGCACTCTCTTCCTGCTGGATGCACATCCAGATGTAGAACTCGGACTACTTCTCCAAGACCACGTCAGCCTATGTGATGCCATGATTCCCACCATGACAATAGCAAACTAAACCTCTGAACCTGTTAGGCAGCAACAATTAAACGTTTTCCTTTATAAGAATTGCCATAGTCATGGTGTCTCTTCACAGCTACAGAACTTTACTAAGACAAGCATGTACAGCTGCATACACATGTGTACATAACACACACACACACACATACGTAATACACATCTTAGTTTTTATGAGCAAGAATGTGAGCATTTAAGTCTGCCTTGGTTTTTTTAGGTCTGTGTCAACAAAATACTCCACAGAACTATGGGAATCCCTTAAAGACTGCTTCCTCTGTGCCAGATAAGGCCATCTAGCTCATCAGGACCCTGACTTAATTATAAATTTTAAAAAAGATAATTTGCAAAGCTTAGTATGGTTGGATTCAGTGGGGCACTAGCTGAGAGCTGGCTTTAGTAAAGGAGAAAATGAAGAAACTTCAGTGTTCTCACTCTATTCCTTTTCTATTTCACAAACACACGCTGTATCTAAGTTGTGAAAATAAGTGTGAGTCCCATTATCTAGCACCGTTGAACTTACATAGGACGGTATCCTTTTAGCATTCTGGGATATAATTTTCCAATTGTGTTAACATCCTTATAGCAATATATTCTATTCAATCGTTTTTAGGCATACAACCCAGCACATCATGCAGCCATGCATCTTCTTTTTAATCCCAGATGTTTCGAGGATGAAGGATAAGGAGAAAGAAAGCTTTTATATAGACCACATAACGAAAGCTTCCATGCAATAGATCTATTTTTTAAAGCTTTATTATTAATATAGTAGCATCTGAGAAATTTCAATATTTAAAGCTAGGTGCAAAAACTTAAGCCAAAAGTATAGTAAAGTTACCAAGGCTCTAAGACTTGATTTCAAGTAAAAAAGTAAAATTAATTCTGTATGACTACTTTTCAAAGTATAGTCAACGTGTCTTTTGCTAAGCAATCCCAAAGAATCACTGTGTTACTAAACAGCAACATATAATAAAAAAGCCAAAACTCTCAAAGAGAACATGCATGTGTATCTTTGTTCATAATGACAGTTCTGGCTCATATCATAGACCAGGCCTGGTGGCACACACCTTTAATCCCAGCACTTTGGAGGTAGAAGCAAGCTGATCACTGGGAGTTCGAGGCCAGCCTGGTCTACAAAATGAGTCTAGGACAGGCAAGGCTACACAGAGAAACCCTGTCCGGAAAAAAAGAAGAAGAAGAAGAAAGAAAGAAAGAAAGAAAGAAAGAAAGAAAGAAAGAAAGAAAGAAAAAGAAAAGAAAAGCTACAATTGTGTCATATTTTTAACTTGCTCTCAATCCACACACTTTTCTGTTTACCATTACTTCAGTATGAATAAATCATTTACTAAGTCTGAGAGTCATCCATTTCTACCATTATTGCTACTTTTTATTGATTCACATTGCTTATGATTGTGTTTCTAATCATAGTAACAATTTTTATTAAAAATAACATTAATGAAAATAGAACACATGTGAGCATACTGCCCCAGTCTTCCTGGAAAACTATGACATCATTACCTCACCATCTTTACTAAGGGTTACCAGCCCTAGTCACATCCTTACTAAACTCCAAACGCAGCTTCTGTCTTTTAAACTTTTTGTTGCTCAGTCTCCTGGTACAGGATTAAGCTTTACCTAATTTTGGACTTTCACATTTTCAAGATTGTATTTTTACCCTGGTTCAAAATGTTTTTATTTCTAATATATGTCTTTACTAATTCCTAGACAAATAAATAAATGCTGTTCCTCATGTCACCAGCCACCCTGGATTCCCCTGCAGACTTCTTGATCAACGGATTTGGTATAATGTTCTGCTGTATTGCTAATTCTGAGAACATTCATTTATTTACAATATTAAAACTTGATTGTTATGTCCTACCCTCATTCTCAAAGCCCAAAAATCACTACCCTAAAACATGTTTAGCTTTATTTTCCAAATATATGTTATTAATCATACAGGAAACTTACACTCTCTTTTTATGGACTGTGGTTATGTTTTTTAAGTCTCTAATTTAACAGGGATAAACCCTAAAGTCTTAGTCACTACTGATTAAAATAAACTGTAAACCTTTTAAACTTTAAAAGCCTATACATAGCTTCAAAATTAAACAAAATTTGTCTATCTAAGTATTCTTAAGATAGACTGTGGTCCCACTGCCATCTTAACTAAAAGTCTGAGGATGGTTCCTAAACTCCTGATATAGAAGCTGGTAAGAATAGTTTTTAAAATCTTTAAAGCCTGAGAGGAGCCTTCCCGACAGACTCAGCTATAGCACAAAACTATGCTCCAGACCTTGGCTGCTGCCCTAAGGCAAGGAAATGGAGGTCTGCAATGCCTCCTCCTCCTGGGGTCCAGCCTCCCCATGTTACTGTGCCACAGATGTCAAAAAAATTCTACAAGGCCTTTCTTAAGCTCATCTCAAAGAGTATTCATACTTTTAACCCAAAGTTTTTCCCCAATCCTCTGCTATACAATGTCTACCGCTTCTTTCTACAATGTGTCTTTCACTACAGATTGCAAACAATGGTGATGCTAACATGCCTAAAATTTATCTCCTTTTGTTAATTTAAAAGGATTCTTTTTTTTTTTTTTTTTTAAAAGAGTGTTTCTTTTTTAATTAATTTATTTGTATTTTATGTGTATTAGTATTTTGTCAAGTCCCCTGGGACTGGAGTGACAGATACTTGTGAGCTACCATGTGGGTGCTGGAAGTTGAACCCAAGTCCCCTGGAAGAGCAGTCAGTGCTCTTAACTGCTGAGCCATCACTCCAGGCCAATGGTCAGAATATTCTCCACAGTTGAGTGGAGAGTGTGATATGACTTTCTCACTTACTCTGGTGCCTCACATTTGACCATGTCCCCTGGAGGGGGAGACCTGGTGGCACTCAGAGGAAGGACAGCTGGTAGCCAAGAAGAGACTTGATACCCTATGAGAATATACAGGGGGAGGTAATCCCCCTCAGGAACAGTCATAGGGGAGGGGAATAATGGGAAAATGGGGGGGGGGAGGAATGGGAGGATACAAGGGATGGGATAAACATTGAGATGTAACAAGAATAAATTAAAAAAAAAAAAAAAGATACAGAAAATCCACCTCTCAGGTCAAATGGAACCCAGATAAGTACTCGCACTTAACAGCCTAAGTTTTCCACCTATTGCCTATCTCAGTGGGTGGGATTCACCCTCCTTTCACTGGTTTTGGGACTCCCATCCCTAGCTACCCAATTGCCACCTTTCTTCACCAGCTGATTTAATGAGGTCCCCCTTCCTAGTCAGTGTAAACACTTCACATTGTCCAAGAGACCATCGATATCTCTCTGGTTCACTGGGAGTTGAAGTATCCAACCCCAGTCTGCATGACTGTGGCTGGTCCTGCTCACTGACCTACAGTTAGAGTTGGGTGAGACTGCTGGCACAGTTCCTTTATCCACTGCCACCTGGCCACCAAAAAATCCTTCTAAACCAGGTAGCTGTGTCTCCAGGCCAGCCCATTGCTGTTTGGGCTGTCCTCTCTTGGTTGCTGACTGGCAATGACAAGTCACAGGGACACTCTGTACCTGCCTTTTTTTTGGGGGGGGGGGATCACAATCCATTTCTGGGAACACCCTAACAGATTACTGACTTCACCTTCCCATGAGAAATAATCTATTCACCACATTTCCAGGACCCTCTGAGATGCCTGTGTCCACATTAAGGGTTGTTAAGCTTACACACTTCTGCAACCAAACTTGCACAGATCCAAAATGATACTTTTTAATTACCATCAGCAATTGGGTAAAATGGAAGGAAGTTCCCCATGCTCATGCCTTTTCTAATGTAAAATGGAAGGAGGCTCCTTATTCTCAAGCCCTTTATCTCCTTTCCTCTCCCAAAAGTTTCAAATATACACCCAAAGTAAAATGAAAGGAAGTTCCCAACATTGAAGGTTTTCTCTTCTTCATCCCAAAACTTCCGTCTCTGCTCACTCTCCCAAAAGTTTGAAATGTACACCAAAAGGGAATTTTCTCCAGAACCTACTAACTTTGTCTTCTGTACATATGGAGGTTCCAGTATCCTGCCAGGCTTCCTACATCCAGGACAGTGTCAAAGCAACTACCCATAGATGCTCCAGTTCAACCACACAGCTGGGCCTGCATTGCCCCTCTTAGCTGCAGATGTTCTCAGACCCTGACAGCAAATACAACAGCCTGCTCTTCTGGGACCTGGCCAACATTTCTGCCTTTTAACCCCCTGCCACCGTCCCACTTTCAGCAGAAAGTGATCAAAGACAGTTGATGTCTTCTTCCCTTTTCATTTACAAAAGGCTGAAATGGTGTGCTTCAAAGCCGGGACAAACACCTCCAGGTTCTCCCAGCATCCCTTCATCCCTATCTGCTGCAAGACAATGATGACATACCCTGCCCTCCTGTATCCTAAGCTTTTTAGGGCAGAGCTTCTCTTTCCTCTTCACCATATAGTCTGGACATTTTGTTGTTCTTGCTTTTTTTTTTTTTTTTTTTCTCTCTCTCTCTCTCTCTTTGTTTGTCCCCTTGAATGGCAGCCAAATGCTGTTTACAATGAACCTTCATTTATATACTTTAAGCTACCTTACATGAAAAGCAATGCAACATCCTCAGTTTTTAATTATAGGAAAAGGAAGAAATGTTAGCATACTGCCCCAGTTGACCTAGCAACCTATGATGTGATTACCTACCTGCCACTAGGCCCCTACCCAGAATATAAATACCTCCTCTCTCTCTCTCTCTCTCTCTCTCTCTCTCTCTCTCTCTCTCTCTCTCTCTCTCTCTCTCTCTCTCTCTCTCTTACCCACCCCTTTCTCTCTGGGGTACCCCTACCACTATAATAAACTCCATATCATATTTGTTGTGTGGCTCTTATTTCAAATTTAAAACATATTTGGGGCTGAGCATTTGATTTCCATAACAGCACTAACAAGTAGCTGGTAAACCAGCTTGCCTCTATCTTAGACTTGAAAGCCATTTAATAGTAAAAATAAACTAAATTCATTCCTGTTTATGGTCATATCTGTTTATCAAGGATTGGGCTGTGTTCCTTAACTACAAATGTTTCTGTACTGCCTGTCTCAGGAAATGACAACCATGCCTTTGTTTCAAATGGTTATTATGACTACCTGTGATTGTGATTACCTTGTTTTACCCACATTTAGGCCATGTCTTTTTTCAGGATGTTGTTAGAACCAACTTGTTATGTCCTGCTTCTGTAACTCTGCCTTTAAACCTGCCAAACCCCCCATTTGGAAACCCCCTGCTCCTGAGTTATAAAAACCCTGGTCTTTCCCAAGTCCAATGCTGATGTCTTAAGCCTATACATGAATGAAAAAGCTTGCTTTAGTTAATTTGGCCATGATTTGGGATGGTGATCTCTCTCCTTGACTCTATGGGTTAACAGCAACATCTTACAAATTTATAATTGTGAGAGATGCAATCATGTTTTCTTACAAACTGGTTAAATGGCTGTCTATCTAGCTTAGCTCAGGCTCCCTTCTCCACCATACTGTTTTTGTTAACATTTTGTTAGTTAAGTTTGTTTGACTGATTATAACTGCCTTCTGGAATTCATGAAATATTTAAACATTGCTAATTTGGTGGTTTCCCCTTTGTCATTGTTTTGTAAATTAGCCATCAGGGGTAGATTCAAATGCTTAAACTTAGGCAGTGAAAAACAACCAACCTTCTCCTTCTGTTTGGATAAAAGAGCCACCTAGTCTATGTGTGCTGTTTCTTACTCACCAGCCTTGTTTGAAGGCATACTGTACTTTTTTTTCTTTTCAAAAAGACATAGCTTTGCTAAGCCACTGCCACTTTGTTCCTGCATTTATGTGAATAACATTACAACTTGTCTTTTGCAACATAAACGATAAAATTAAGCTTTTTTGTTTTGTTTTTCAATACAAGGTTTCTCTATGTAGCCTTAGTTGTCCTTGACTCACCTTGTAGAACAGGCTGGCCTCGAACTCAGAGATCAGCCTGTGTCTGCTTCCCTGAATGCTGGGATTGCAGGCATGTGCCACCATACCAAGCTAAAATTGAGCTTTTGAAACTATTAAGTGACTGAATTTTAACTGATAGACATTTAAAAACATTTATTTTTAAATGTGTGTGCGTGTGTGTGTATGTGTGTGTGTGTGTGTGTGTGTGTGTGTATGTGTGTGGTTTTGCCACATCTCCATGGGAAGGCTAGAGGACCATTGGTTTATTCCTGACACCTTATGGTACCTCAGGATCTATTTCAAGTCATCAGACTCTTGTGACATAGTCTCTACCTATTGAGCCATTTCACCAACTCTTTGCTAAAACTTTTATTATATACTGTAAGCTAGAAACTGACAAGAATGAGGAAATGAATAAATTCCAGTCTTTGAGTTGTACAGTTGTGCGTACAATTGAAGATGGCTAAGTCACTTTGTTGACAGTTCTTGACTGGAAAAGTTCTATTTGAGGAATTCATAAGCAGTTTTTCCCTTTGATTAAACATCTGTGAGGACGTTCCTTTGTTCTTGAAACTGAGCTTGATGATACCCCTTGGTCAAGAATAATAGAGCAAACCTACCCCCATTCCTTTTTATCATTGATGAGATGATCTAAAAATCTGATCCTTTAAATCCACACGTACACGTGGCTCATCCATGCCCTTGAATGCTTAGAAACATTCCACACTGAGATAAGAACATAGGTCAACCTGCATCTGATGATTATTATTTGTCATTGAAATTGTTAGAACACAGAAGCATGTTACTCAACTCTATGTTTATAACTGACCTTGTATAACAGTCCCAGTCTGACAGATTCCTTTCTATCAGGATAACATATCCCATTTTTGATGGTGCTTTGATGGACCTCTCTACCTCTCATCTCCGAAGCCCTGCATTATTTCCTTAGAATTCAGCCTCCTCCATTCTTCCTGCCACTTAGGAATCAGGGTTCTCCTGCAGCAGGTACTGTGAGCTTGTTCTGCAACCACTGCAGAAAGCAGATGATGTCCTAAATGAACATGTATTGTTGATATGTTCATGGCCATGTCAAGGATCCCTATGACTCAGATTCATGGGAGTGGAAAAGCCTTCCCTGGTTCAGGCTCAGGAAAATGTAAAAGCCTTCTTCTGTCCATGCACATGATAACAGTGCATGCAGAAACCACCAATAAAAGCCCCTCCTTCCAGGAGACCACAGCTAGGAATGGCGCCATAAGAGGTCGACTATAAGATTAGCTGAACCTGCTTCCTAGTTCATTGGTGTGGAATAAATGTACCTCCTTATTCAGCAATATGCAAGCTCATCATACAGCAATAAATAATGGTTGCACTGAGATTCTGGGCTGCTGTTGGTGTCTCTCCATCACAGTTCATGGCCTGCCCAATCTAAGCTTTTCTACACCTGTGTCTTTATGTCTGTATTTTCTTTATTCCTTCATTGACCTAGGCAGGTCAACCACAAAGCAGGGCAGGCCATAGCAAATCATGTGCATAGAATCATTCAGCCTTTCTTTTGAAGCCTATGTGGAACTCTCCCTCTGTCATCTGGGCCCAAATTCTCCTCCAAGCACTTATTCCTAAAGGGATATTAAGGTGTCTTTGAGGATAATGGATCCTTTTTAAACTCCTGTTGAAGTGGCTTGGTGGTAATGGGGCTGGGTAAGTTTCACCTAGCCAGTAGCTTATGGGTTCTTGTCTCATGAATTACAGAGAATATATGGTAGGTTTTAGAATAATTATTATTGGTTAATTGATTCAAGTTTGGGGAGATAGCACAGCTTCTATATAACAGAAAGGATTCCAAGACATGGGGCATCACTGAGATACAGTTTGTAGAAATTTTGGGAGATGAAGCCTGTTAAGAAGAATTAGCCTATAATCAGTTCAAATGACCCCACCACATGTCCAGGTGTGTCTTCGCAGTTCTGTCATGTGGCTTTCAGGTAGAGGTGCTCATTTACAGGAGATAGTAAGGAAAACCAGGAACCAGAACTCTCCTCTGGCATCTCCGGCTTCCAACATGGACATTCTCAGAACTGCTGCACTGGGTTCCTGTCGTATTGTACAAGTCTCTCTCTCCCAGTCTTGTCATTGTGACATTGCTGCCTGTCTACCCACAGTAATAGCAAATCCTCCAATAAATCTTCTGCTCAAAAGGGTGGCCAATTCTGTGTCTTCTTTGAGCTCGAAAATCAAAGCTTTTCAGAGGTATGTATGTACTTTATGTATTTTTGTTCAATAGTTTTCTGAAATGACATATTGGTTAACAAGATAACATAAAACTGATTTCTGTTACCGTCAGAGTGAAACTTAGAGTGAGAATTTGAACTGGACTTGGAGGACGCTTCCCCAGGATGAGTGGGTTGTGTCTAAGAAGTATTATATTAAATACAAAATAATTGTGATTTTGATCCTTAGTGTTAGCTATCATAGAGTCTTTAACACCTAAGGCCTAACCTTTATAATCATCAAACAAACACACAAAAAAATCTACTCAGAAAAGTATTTCTTGGGGCTGGAGAGATGGCTTAGAGGTTAAGAGCACTGACTGTTCTTCCAGAGGCCCTCAGTTCATTTCCCAGCAACCACATGGTGTCTCACAACCGTCTATAATGTGATCTGATGCCTTCTCCTGGCATGCGAGCTGAGAAATGTATACATAATAATAAATAAATCTTTTTTTAAAAGTATTCATTGTCTGGTCATGATGGTATACACCCGAAATCTTCGTACTCAGGCTAAGCAAGAAGACAGCAATTTTGAGGCTAGACTGGACTGCATAATGAAGTTCAGACCAACCTGAACTACACAAGGTTGGTTTAGTTAATTTTGGAATTGAGATGAGAAAAAAATACCCACAGGGATTTTGATTAGCAAAAATAGCTAGAAAAGTCAAATTCAGAACAAGCTTTGTGCTCATGTGTATGCATTACCAGAAACTCTGAGGCAGCCCTATTGTGTAGGTATGACATTGTTTTTTAATTTATTTACTTATTTGCTTTTATACATACATTTATGTTATTACACATTATGTACAGCAAGAAAGACCACAAAACAATTTGTAATTATATAAATGTTACATTCATAGTGTTTGGCCTATTTTATTTGGCAACCTTGGAGTACATGTCCATTAATGAGGAAATTTGGGTCTCCTTTCAGGTTCTTTGTCTTGTTCATAAAATTTTATTTTGTTTTTATTTTTTTAATGTATTGAGGTAACTTTATTCAAAACAGTGCTCTTAACAGTAAACACACTTAAAAATCATAGCAGGCCACATAAATAAAAGATTATTCAATGTCTTCAATTATTGCTTGGGCTTTCCTTTTATAAAGTGCTAAAGAAAGAGGCACTTGGTTACTAAAGGGAATAACATAGGTAGGTGGCTTTCAGTTTTGATCACGAGGCTTGGATTATTTTCATGAGATATCTGACTTAAATCATATATATTCCCAATTGTCCATAGGCATAAATTGGTAAATAGGGATTTTTTCCCCTAAAAGTTCATTCAAAAGACATAGTTTGTCTTATTACCCATACATTCAAAATAAATTTTAGACTAGATCATCTTGTACTCTCATATCTGGGCCTAGTGGGAAGGCACTGATAGAAACTGTCCAAGAAAGAAGAATTTTTGAGAGGATAAACTTATCCCATTGTTTGAAATGGGGTTCTAAGTTACCAACAGGTTGCTGGGTGTGCCATTAAAAAATGGGTATTGTCCAAGCCAAGTGGAGTCTTGGGTTGCTGACCTATTCCTTGTGTATGCCTATTTGTCTCAAAAGTATTCAAAATTTAGGTCAGCACATCAATTACTATGACAGAAATACTTAAAATCATAGCAAAATAGAGAGCCATTCTGTATACCATAGGATGCAAACATGACCATCTTCCCTAATTTTTATCACCCACTACACAATTATAAAAGTCAAGAACATTAATTAAATAAAATTAAATTAAAAATGAAACAGCTTGAGTAGCTTTATTCATTTTTTTTTATTTCAAGATGAGATTCCTTTATTACAACTCAGTTTCATTTTCTAATGTCAGATTTGAATTTTTCCTTTTATAGAAAATAGATTCTTGTCTTATACAATATGTCTTGATTACAGTTTCTCCTCCCTCTGCTCCTCCCAGTTGCTCTCCACCTCCCTCCAGACCTACTCCATTAGGAGTCATTTTATTGATATGTTTTTAATGACCAGTAGTGTTTGCTTTATAGTCTCTTGTTCTTATAGAACCAAGCAATGCTGGGCATGGATTCCATCTCGTGGGGTGGGCCTACATCAACTCAGACATTGATTGGCTACTCCCACAAGTTCTGTGTCACCATGGCCCTAACATATCTTTCAGGTTGGACAGACTGTAGGTCAAAGATTTTATGGCTGGGTTGATGTTTACGTTTTACTTTTGGTAGCCTGTAGAGTAGCTTCTTACACCAAAGACACTAGAACATAGGGGTGAAGACTCCATTTAGTCACCAGCATGATTTCTCCATATTCAGTGTGCTGTGTAGGTATTGTCCTCAGCAATTGGGCCCCTCGGTCAGTTGACAGGCGGCAACCCATTGTCTCTGCGGTGGCTTAGGTTGTCTGGGGATTGCCATGGGATCACTTTGGCCAACACTCAATTGAATACAACTTAGCCCTGGTACTTCAAGCTTCCTTTGGAGACAAGAGATGGCCAGTTGGAATTTCATCTCCTCATTATTAGAACTGGCTTCATATATCTCAGGAAGTTACTGCTGCACTAGGTTTCCACACCATCCCTCAAATGCCCTTCCATTTCATCTGTCTCTCCTGCATTCCCTCCCTCAACACCATTTTCTCTTTCCCTCCTAACCTGAGGCTCCAGTTCCCATCTTCCTTGCTACCCTCCCCGACCTGCAGTCCAACCTTAAAAGCTACTCTATCTCTCCCTCCCGGGGAGACACATGTGTCCTCACTAGTCCCTTCCTATATACCTAACCTCTTTGGGCCTGTGGATTGTAAGTTGCTTATCTTTTGTTTGACAGTTTGTGGAATGTCCCTGCAGGCTTTATAGCTGACAGGGAAACAATCTGTGAAAAGAAATGACTCATACTTGGTACAGCCTGATTTTTATTTGCTACCAGTACTGAATCAAGACGTTGAGTCTTAGATCAGCTCATATGTTTTTGCCATATTTAATAACTAGAAAAAGTTTTCAAATAACAATTAACTCAACCACATAAGTATAGTAAAACTCAAGACATGTTTGGGTTGAAACTCTTTACAAAGGACATATGGCTTCCTTCGTAAGATGGGTTCTTGTTAACTTAAAAACTGTGCCCAGGAAAAGGGGCTAGAGATAACATCTGAGGTAAAAATAATGTCTAGGCCTGAGAAAACATAGAAGTCACTAACATTGTCAGAAAGTACAAATGACGTCTCTCAGAAGGATGAAGTTTATGGCCTAGAAATAATTCTCAAGGTTTCAGGGGAAAAATACGGCATAGAAAAGCATAAATTCCGGACAACACAGGCAGAGGCTGGCTCATAAAAGCAAAGGATCACCAGATTGTAAAATACATAATTTCTAGATTCCAGAAGGACAATACAGTAAAGATAGATTCTTTCCTTTGAAAGATGCCTATGAGTTTAATTTTCCTGCCTTTTCCTGTGCTTACCTGTGTGCACAAACACTATTTGCCAACTACAATGACTAATATCCCATCAAATAAATGATTGCATAGCTTATTTATATTTCTGGGTGTGAGTTACCTAATCTGGGATTATTTTTTCTAAGATCATCTATTTGCCTGCAAATTTCATGATATCATTTTTAGCATCTGAGTAATACTGCACTGTGTGAATGTATCATATTTTCTTTATTCATTCTTCTGTTGAGGGCCATCATGTTTATTTCCAGGCTCCAGTTATTATTAATAGAGAAGCAATGAACATAGTTGAACAAGTGTCATTAATGTAGTATCTATGTTTATTCTTCTACATGCAGCCACCTAGTTTGACCAGCTCCATTTGTTAAAGATGCCATCTTTTTTTTCCAGTGTTTATCTCTGGCTTCTTTATTAAAACTCAGGTGTTCATAGATATGTGGACTTATGTGTGGGTCTTTATTTCAATCCTATCTATCAATGTTCCTGTTTTTATGGCTATAGCATGCTGTTTTTATAACCATAGCTCTGTAGCACAATTTGAAATCAGGAGTGGTGAGGCCTTGAACATTCGCTGTACAGAAGTGTTTTAGCTATCCTTGGATTTTGTTTTTCCATATGAAGCTGAGTATTGTTCTTTCAAAGTCTGTAAAGTATTATGTTGAAACTTTTGTAGAGATTGAATTTAACCTGTATATTGACTTGGTAGGATAGTCATTTATAGTGTATTATTCTTACCAATTATTGGGCATGGGAAATCTTTCAATCTTCTGATATCTTCTTTAATTTCTCTCTTCAAAACTTGAAGTTTTTACATACAGGTTTCTAACTTGCTTCAGTAGAGCTACCCCAGGATGTTTTATATTATTTGAGGCTATTGTGAAAGGTGTTGTTTCTCTGATTGCTTTCTCAGTCCCCATTGTCATTTGTATATAGGAGGCCTAAGGATTTTTGTGATTTAATTTTATATCCAGCTACTTTGCTGAAAGTATTTATTAGCTGTAAGAGTTTGCTGGTGGAATGTTTGTTGTCACTTATATATGCGATTATATCATCTGAAAATAAAGATATTTTTACTTCTTCTTTTCTAATTTGTATCCCCTTTGCCTTCTTCTATTGTCTTATTGATCCAGAAAGATATCAATCATATATTGAATAAGTATAAACAGAGTGGACAGCTATGTCTTGTCCCTGATTTTAATGGGATTGTTTGGAGTTAGTCTCCATTTAATTTGATGTTGGTTATAGGCTTGGTGTAAATTGCATTTATGATGCTTGTGTATGTTCTTTGTATCCCTTATCTCTCCATTTTATCATGAAAGGATGTAGATGAATGTTAGTTGAGAACATGGACGTTCTGGCAAGAGATCACATCCAATGACTCCTAGGTCTATGTGATACGCTGGCAAGAGATCACATCCAAAGATCTAGGTCTGTGTGATCTGGCTGGAATATAATCATGCCTTTAATCCAAGAGACAGAAGCAAACATGCCTTAAGTTCAAGACCCTCCTGGTATAGAGTAAGTATCAGATAAAGAAAAGCTTAGGTCCAGGTATGGTGGCGGCACATGCCTTTAATCCCAAAAGAAGATAAATTTAGTGTGTAAAAGGAAACAAACACCCTGTTTGAAAGTGATACCTAATTGAGCAGCAGAAAAGGTAATTATTCAGAGAAGATTTGGAGAATAATATGCTCAACTCTCAGGAGAAGAGAGGGGAAAGGGAAGCTACTTAAGAGGCAGTTTTAGAGAGAGCAGGCAGTTTTACCAGGACAGTAATAGAGAGAGGGTTGCAAAGAGAACTCAGATGAAGACACAATGAGCCAGAAAATGATGAATTACTTTTATCGACTTTCATATATTGAACCATTCAGCAACTTCTGGATGAAGCCTACTTGTTCATGATGGATTATCTTTTTGATGTGTTCTTGGATTCTGTTTGCAAGTATTTTTCTGAGTGTTTTTTCATCTTGTTCGTAAGGGAAACTGGTCTGTAATTCTCTTTGTTATGTCTTTATGTGATTTAATGTCAGGGCAACTGTGGCCTCATAAAATGAAATGGAGAATGTTTCTTCTGTTTCTAATTTGAAGAGTATTGGTGTTAATTATTCTTTGAAAATGAGTGAGAATTCTGTGCTAAAACTGTCTATACCCGGTACTTTTTGTTTTGTTGTTTGTTTGGTTGGTTGGTTTGCAAGGTTTTTTTTAAGAGTATTTTTGTTTTGTTTTATTTTTTAAGAGTATTTATTTTTGTAGAGTATTTAAAATAACCGGATTTTATTTTAATTTATTTATTTTAGGTCTCATCTTTTTTATTATTTAATTAATTTATTCAGATTTCAACTCAATTGTTATCCCATCACTAGTATCCTCCCGTTCCTCCCTCCCTCCCTGAAAGTGGTTTGCAAGTTTTAATGACTGCTTCTGTTTCACTAAAGGTTGTAGATGTGTTTAATTGCTTACCTTATATTGATTTTACTTTGTAAGTTATACCTATCAAAAAAATTATGTGTTTATTTTATATTTTCAATTTTATTAAGTACACATTTTTAAAGTTTGTCCTCATGATCCACTGGATTTCCTATGTGTCTGTTGTCATTTTTCCCCTTCTGTTTCTGATTTTACTAATGTGGATAATCTCTCTGTGTCTTTTAGTTAGTTTGGGCATGGTTTGTCTATCTTTTTTTTTTTTTTCTTTTCTCAGAAAGCCAAATCTTTGTTTCATTGATTTTTTGTGTTGTTCTCTTCATTTCTATTATATTGATTTCTACCCTGTGTATTTATTTATTTATTTTCTATCTACTCTTGTGTATGATTTTCTCTTTTTGTTCTAGAGATTTTAGACATGTTATTAAGTTACTAGTATGAGATCTTTCTAGGTTTTTTAATGTATTGGTGTGAGGATATTGAAATCTCCCACTATTAGTGTTTAAGGACCAACATATTATTTAGGCTATAATAATTTTTTTTTTACAAAGGTGGGTGCCCTTGTGTTTGAGGAATAAATTTTAGGAATTGAAATGTCATCTTGGTGGGATTTTCCTTTGATGAGTATATAGTCTTCTTTCTTCTCTTTTTATGGTGAGTTTTGCATTGGCGTAGAGTTAGATATTAAAATCGCAATAACAGCTTGATTCCTAGGTCTGTTTTTTTTGGTATATCTTTTATTTATATATGTATGTATTTATTTTGAGGTGGGGTTTCTGTATGGCCTTGGCTGTCCAGCACTCGTCTTATGGACCAGGCTGGCCTCAGACTTACAGAAATCTACCTGTCTCTTCGTCCCCAAGGACTGAGATTACAGGTGTGTATCATCCTACCCAGCTTCTTGGAATATCTTTTTCTGACACCTTACTCTGAGGTAATGTTTATTACTGAGGTAGAGGTGTGTTTCTTTGAGGCAGGAGAAGGATGAATCCTGTTTTCACACCCATTCTGCTTGTCTATGCCTTTTTATTAGGGATTTGAGACCATTGATATAGAAAGATACCAATAACCAACAATTGTTATTTTCTATTATTTTGTTGTTGTTGTTATTATTGGTGGTGGTGGTAGTGGTCCCTTCTTTTGTGTTTTCTGGTATAAGTTTACTTATTTTCCATGTTTTCTTGGGTGTAGTTGGCCTCCTTGCCTTTGAGTCTTCCTCCTAGCACTTTCTTCAGGGCTGTACTGTAGATTGATATTGCTTAAATTTGGCTTTATCATGGAATATCTTATTTTACCCACTGAAAGTTACTGAAAGTTTTGCTAGGTATAGTAGTCGGGGTTGGCATCTGTCCAGGCCTTCTGTCTATAGAGTGTCCATTGAGAAGATATGATCATAATAGGACTGCCTATTGTCCCTTATGGCATTTGTCATTCTTTCTCTGTTCTGCACTTTTAGCATTTTTGTTTGTTTGGCTGGTTGGTTTTGGTTTTGGTTTTTCAAGGCAGGGTTTCTCTGTGTAACCTTGGTTGTCTTGGATTCTCTTTGTAGACCAGGCTGGCCTCGAACCTGCCTCTTCTTCCTGAGTGTTGGGATTAAAGGTGTGTGCCACCATGCCCAGCCACTTTCAATGTTTTTATTTATAATGTAGCAAAGGGACTTTCTTTTTTGGTCCAATTTTTCTAGTGTTCTGTGCTTCTTATACATTTGAGATGGTATTCTTCCTTCATTCCTATTATATTTTGTCTTTTCATAGTGTCTTGATTTCCTGGATATTTTTTTTTAGATCTAATATTTTCTTTAATCGATTTATCCTTATTATGTACTTTACCACTGTTTAAGATTTTTCTCTTCCATCTCTTGTTTTCATTTGTGAAGTTTGTCTCTTTAATTCCTCTTAGAGTTCCTAAGTTTTTCATTTCCAGAGTTGTTCCCCCAGTGTGTGTGTGTGTGTGTGTGTGTGTGTGTGTGTGTGTGTGTTATTTTTTATGGATTCTATTTCCATTTTCAGGTCTTCAACTGTTTTATTCATCTCTTTCCACTGTTTGTTTGTGTTCTTGGATTTCCTTAGGGGATTTATTCATTTAATCTTTGAGGACCTCTGTTATCTTTATATGATGGTTTTACATTCTTTTTCTTGTACTTCAGCTAACTTGAAGTATTCAGGGCCTGCTGTTGTAAGATTGCTGGACTTCACTGGTGACACACTGCAGTGGCGTTACTGTACTTTTGTACTGGCATCTAGCCATCTCAGCTTGGGTTAATTATAGGCCTTAGATACTAATTTCTGGATTTGACTTTATTGGGTGGATGTTTATGTTCTTTGGTTTGTTTTCTCTCTGGATTTTTGAAAAGTATGATGGTTCTGTGTTGCCTGGTAGAAATTATTCTTTGGACCTCTTAATTCTAGCCACAGGGGATTGTAGGTAAAATGTGTTTCTGTGTATTGGAACCTGTCACTGAAGAATGAGGACAGGGGTCTACAGGTATTCATAGAGGGGAGAGGAGGAGAATATACAAACAAGAGCTCCACAGAGTAGGGGGAGACAGTAAAGAGAGGTCACCCCAGAGATGTGACCTCTGCTATCTCACTGAGGATGAGACTGAGAGTTTGGGACCCAGAAGAAGAGGAGAGAGTAGGATCTACAGACAGCTAACCTGCTTCCCTGGTAGGACTGGTCTGTGGATTATAAGGAGGTGTCTGTTGGAGAGGGGGTTGAAATAAAGCAACAAATAAGGAGAGAGAGGCTAGGAGGGTGAGGTCTGTAGGATCCATGGGAAATGTGGGTAAAAAGAGGCAGAAGGTTGCAACAGGTGTTCTTGTGCAGAGAAGGGGATGAGATTTAGGGATTGGGTTTGGAGGAAATGAGGTGGTGGTCAAAGTCTCCAGTTAGCTTAACTGTTTTCCTGGCCTGCTCAGCTGATGTACTCATAGGGAATGCTTGCTGGTGTTGGAAGATGAGATAGTGTGATGAGTTGGGGGAAGAAAGTCAGAGATCTTTGTGAGCCATTGAGTAAAGGTCAAAGAAAAAAAGGTAGACCACAGCACATGCTCTGCTAGTGAGTTGGTAATGGAACTAGGGGCATTGGGACTGTGACAATAAAAAATTTAAAACCTACCAAATGGTAATTTTTGGAACAATCTTATTAGAGTTTGAGAAAGTAAAACAGGACAGTCAAGCTGTGAATCTCAGCAGTCACCAGAAAGGAGGATTTGTAGAAAGGGAAGAGGAAAGGCTATGACTTTTGAATTAGACCAGCATGTTCACCTCTGGAGTTAGGATTCAGAAAAACAAGTAGAGTCTACAGACTTACAGGTCAGAAAGTCCATAAGGCACTGAACAGAGGGGATTTGGGGGGTAAAGTGTGTTATGTCATTAAAGAGATAATTAGTCTTTCCATCACTTCATCTTGTATTTAGGAGGATCAATCTTCTTGAGGAGGGAATCTCTTGGTTGGTTCAGCAATTGACAAACTGAGGAGAATTAACTTTTAGGAGAAGACACAATGTTACATGATGTTCTAATCTTTGAATCAGATCAGAATATCATGTTTCCATCCAGAGCCAAGGTAGGTTCTATTAAAGAGAAGCCCATTCTCAATAGTCTTTCCTTGTAATACAAGAGAGAATATTATTCCACTGAATAATTTACAGTGGTGGTGGCTTTTTCATGGATCCATCCAATGAAATAGGACATGTAGTAGAATTTTAATGCAGCAGAATGGCTGATCTGGCAAGGGATTACACTTAAACACCTAGATGTATGTGATCTGGCTAGAATATATACCCTTAATTTCCCTGGATGGAATTCAGTTCCCATCTTTAATCCCCAAAAATTGCATGTAAATGAAGGCCAAACAAAGTGATGAATCTGAGAAAGATTTGACAGCAAGAGTCAGAGATAGAATACACCTAACTCTCATGAGAGCAGACAGGAAAGAAAGGCCATTTAAGATCAGTGCAGAGAGAGAGAGAGAGAGAGAGAGAGAGAGAGAGAGAGAGAGAGAGAGAGAGGGAGGGAGGGAGGGAAGGAGGGAGGGAGAGAGAGCGCTCAAGAGAGTTCTTGGAGATAGTACAATAGAGTTTTGGAGTACAGTATAGTTCAGTGCAGTTTGATGAAGTTCAGTTGAGTGCAGCTGAGTTTCTGCAGTTCAGTTCCAAGAGTTCAGAGTCAGTTTTTTGGAGCAGAGTAATTCAGTGTGGTGTGTAGGGAAGCCGATTTGAACAGTCATCTTAAGAGGATTTATGAGCCAGAACAGATGTGTTGAACCAGCCAGCCAGAGTCCAGAAAGAACGAGAAAGGGTGAGATTATTTAACTGTCTTGGAGGCTGAAAACATTCTAGGCATAGGTTAGCAGACAGAGATTGGAAGATGAAGTCTTCAAGGTCCAGGCTTGCAGAAGGTTAGATTGTATGGATGGACACTAGAAACTTCCAGGCCTAAGCCAAGGGATATTTAGATAGAAATACTCTGGGCTCAGACCAAACCATGTATTTATAAAGCTTGGGTATGGCATTTATCCTCTCATCTGAGTAAATAAAAACATTTACAAGGACAGCTTACTATGTTGATGATAAGTGTATTATGTTTCAGAGCCCAATACATTGTTCAATCCTCACTTTTTATAACATATTTTATTCCTCTTATTATATACTAATAACCATGAGTACTAAATAACATGAAATAGATGGCTGAAGATAATGAATGTATTATTTTTATTTTTAAAGGAAAATGTGGACTTCTTGGTAGGTTTTCTATCACAAGTATTAAATAAGTACAATTCTTTATTCCCCTTTTCTCAAGTGATGATCATGGCACAGTGGCTGCATTACTTTAATATAAACTCTAAGTACTTTCATCTTGACAGAAACAGAAGGTTATAAAGGTAAATATGTTCATGTAATTTCAAGATAGCAATACTTTACAATTCAGAGATGACTCCTTCTGTTCTTTCTCTAGTAACGTTCAACAAAAGTCTATCACTTAAATCCGGAGGAAGAGTACCTCACAAGGCAGGAGATGGTCTTCTGTTCTATAGCTGTGGCCATAAATTCTAATGTGGTTACTTAGTCCCTAAGATTACTGATTCAAAGAACATTATTTTAAGTGATATTAAAGATAACACTGAGGTTTCCCTATTTCTTTTATGTTTAATATTTCACATTTTTTCTTTTGTCAGATTTATTTTAAAATGCAGCATTCTGGATGTTTAAATTACAGATTTAGCTATCAGTATCTGAAAAGGAGCAGAGAGAAGTTAATTTTAAAATCACTAAAACATGAATAGGAAGATTGTCTCTAGCTTATCCAAGCTCCAGGCAGTTTGTGACTGAATAGTGTGATGGAATGAACAGCAACAACATTTATTTCTCGAGTCTTTAGTTCATCTTCCTTGGAGAAGTCTGCTCTGTAAATTAAATTCAATGACCGTGTTTCTACTTATACAAATCCTGACATGTTAAAGCACTTCTACAAGTTGCATCTTATTTCCTCCTTTCAGTTGTTTCCTCTTTGTTTCTATCTCTGTCTCTGCCACTCTGTCTGTCTGTCTGTCTCTCTGTCTGTCTCTCTGTCTGTTTGTCTGTCTGTCTGTCTCTGTCTGTCTGTCTGTCTCTCTCTCTCTCTCTCTCTCTCTCTGATATATCTATTTGTTTTTTCTCCTATAGTCAATTGTGGCTCCCTGTCCCTATTTGTCACCATTGCCCCTCCAAACTTTTACTGGAATTTTCAGAAAAATTGTCTTGAGAAAAAAAAAAAAAAAAAAAAAAAAAACAAGCACTTATCCACTTATCTCCTTTGGCTTAATCTGAAGAGTCCTGTCAAGATTTGTAGTAATTACCATATTCTACCACAGGGCCTTGATTGTCTTTTGTACTCTTTGAGGAAGAACAATGCAGTCTGTTTTCTCCCAGTGTTTTCTGAGAACAATTTTGTTTCTTTAGACCAGGCTTCCAAATATCTCCATGAATACAAAGGGCTCTATTCTTCCATTCAATGTAAAAGAATTGTACAAATAACCACCCATACACATCATTTGGTTGTGAAGAATAAATGGTACCCTGAAAATATCAAACACATTATTGAAAATTACACACATCAATCATTTAAAGTCTATCATCACACTTCAAACACTTGAATTGAAAAATGTTAAGCATTAGCATTACAAAATATGAATCCAGAGCTTGACATGAATGATTTTCCACCTTTAAACTTTTAATTTTAAGCCAACATGCCTATAATACTTTCAGTGGGAGGCAGGAAGGTCACAGACTTGAGGCCAGCCTGATCTATGCAGCAAGATCCATCTGAGAGCTACAAAGTGAGTCACTGTCTTAAATACACAGAAAATTAAAATAAATATAATAAACTTTTAATTTTACAGTCTATAGTTTTTCAGAGGGTTTTGCATATTTCCTGTGAGCTTTAATTAAGGGAGGTTTTACATTTTTGCCACCATTGCTTTCCTGTAGATTTGTAATGTTGTTATTAAAAACAAACTATTCCCTGACAGTTGTCCAGTAAAGTTCCTTCCTCGAGCACTAACATACTTACCCTATTATTGTATATTACCACATATCTATCTATATTTCCTGTGTTTCTATTTTGGTGAAAATGTAATTCAACATATATTTTTAGAATGCTAAATGAATAACTGTAGTTGCTGGGGACTGTGACATACAGCCCACCACCCCACAGTCCCTGTGTCCCTTTTGCTATGGCCAGCAATGTGTAGGCAAGCATAAACTTGAAACAGTGGGGAAAGTGTTAGAACATACCCAACTGCCACCTTTGATTCCCTTTATTTGCCAGCTTCTCACAAGCACATGAACCTGTGAGCAGAAGCAGGGGTCCTTTGTGAAATGTCAGGAGGACAATCTTCACGGTGGCTCTGAGAACAGACAGCACCTCTGTACTCACGCAGCAGCCTTCACCCGTAGACTAAAGCAACTGCATCCTGAAAATGTTAGGGGGAAAAAGCATCTTTCTTAAATAAAGTCTTAATTCTTTTTTTAAATTCTTTTTTATTGGTTCTTTGGGACCTTCATATCATGCGCCCCAACCTCACCCATTTCCCAGTCCTTCAATATTCACCCTCCACCCTTGTTACCTCCCCCTGCAAAAGAAAATTTAAAAATTAAAATTGGAAAATAAAACCCACATCTTGCTGTCCCCTCCGTGCAATGACCTGCTTCTTTATCCATTTCAGGCTTCTCTCATAGGGATCAGAGCTGTCGCCTCCTCTCTGGTTTCGCTGTACTTGTACCACTCTGCTCCCCCCTCTTTCCCTGCCTCTCCATCACATATTCAGTTTTTCATAGTGGCATTGGGAGGTCTGGTGTATCACCCAGTATACACTTTTGCCCAGACTGCTTTACTTGCAAGTGTTCATTGCGATAAGTCAGTGTTCTAGTTTGAGGCCTCTGGCTTCTGACACACCAGGAATACTGGGTATTCATCTAGACTCCTCTTGGATACCCTGTTGTTGCCCGGAGTCATAGAGATCCTGTAGCACCAGTTCTTCTGAATGCTCCATCAGCTCATAGATTAAGTAGATATTGGGGAGGGCAAACTCAGGACCCTGGATCTGAGCCTGGTTGGTAGCTGAGTTGGTTGTAAGCCTGGGTCTTCACCCCACAAGCCCCTGACCTTATGAAGGGTAGGGCCAATTCTCCTGTATGTGACCTTCAAAAGTCTAAATCCTTATTAGTATTTCCTAAACAATACAGTGTAATGACCATACATTACATATATACTGTATATAACATAAATTACATACATACACATTAATATATTATACATGTATACATTACACATACAATTAACATTGTATTAAGTGTGAATAATCTGGATATAATCTAAAGGATATATGAGGATTGTGTAGATCATAAGAAAATATTACAATTGTAAACAGGGATTTGTACACCTTCAGTTTTGGTATTTTGGGGTGCTCTGTAAGCATACTACTCAGGGACAATATGTATGTCTGTTTGCAGCATCACCAGAGGACACAGAAGGTAGAATAATTGTTCTTGGCATCCGTGTTAAGAGAAAAATCACTACCAATACAATTTTTTTTTTTTTTTTTTGTAAAACAAGCAGTAAGGAGACTGGCCTTCTAGGGGAAGGTTGCTGGCCGGTCTACAAAGCAAAGAGGAGTCAACAGATAAGAGAAAACACCAGAGGTAAAAATACTTACAATGTGTACAGCTTTAAGAGTCTGGTTAGGTTAATATTTCGACTTTGACTGTTTTTCCGATCTTAGCTATTTTCTGAAAAACAGCTGGTTAGAAGCTAGGAATGCAAATGTCTGAGAACAGACTCTATTAGAAAGCTACTTCCTCCACAAGTGTCTTCCGGAACACTTGCTTTGTTTCCCAGTGGGAATGAAGCAAGAATTTAGGCTAGATCCTTATAAAAAGAGACATGACAATCTATCAGCAAATAGCTTAAGTGACGGTTTTAAAATGCAGAGTATTTTTAATCCCTTTCCCAGATGATGATTCTTTTTTATTCTTATGGCTGCACTCTGTCTTTTCACTCATTCCCTTTTTAAAATTTATTTTTATTTTTTATTTTTTTATACAAATAAAAATGCTGACTCTCTTACTTTTGTGTTATGCCCTCTGGAAATTTTGTGACGAAGAAATCCTGTTATACCATTATATTTTTATGCTGAAGATTTGCCTTGGTCAAGAATCATTTATTTTTTCTATTAAAAGATGGCTTTTTCATGGATGAGAGAGAGAGAGAGACAGACAGACAGACAGGCAGGCAGGCAGGCAGGCAGGCAGGCAGGCAAACAGACACAGAGAGGCAGAGAGACAGAGAGACAGAGAAGGAAGAAAAAGACAAGGCCCAAAAGGGATTTCTGCTTTAGCACATTATCTGATCTGGAAAACTTCAAGAACTGAAAATTAGAACCTTTGTTATTTTACTGAGATCACAGGCAGAAATTTGAACACTGTGATGCAAAACAGGCAACATGTCATCCTCCCTTCACCCCTAGAACTGCCTAAGAGTATATGAAGATTCCTTAACTCTCCCCCTTCCTGAAATCCCTTTTCTTCCTTCTTTCCTTTCTTCCCTTCTTTCTTCTCTTCTTTCCTTTCTCTCTCTCTCTCTTTCCTTTCTTTCTTCTTTCCTTCCTTCTTCACATCTTTCTTCTTTTTTCAGTGTCTCACATAGCATCTGTTTCCCACAAGCTCATAATATAGCTAGGAATGACCTTGAAGTCATGATAAGTCTGCCTCTACCTCACTTGTGCTGAGGACTCAGCAGCCTCTATCATGCCTGGTTTATACAGGACTCAAATCCAGAGTTTCCAGAATACAGGCAATTACTCTGCCAGCTGAGATACATCACCACCCATCCAGTCTCACTTTCAAGATATTGTTTCATTATTATCTGAAAATTTACCCTGCAGATAATGACACTTCCAGTCTAGAAGAGTAGCCAAAGACCTACTAAGGCCAATCTCCTCACTTCTTAGTTTATAAATTTTTTTTTTATCAGATGTTAGCTATGGTCTTTACTCATCCACAAACTTGATGCTTTTAACTTCAGTACTAAAATATAGATGTTGTAACGGAGAATGACAGGTCTTAAACCAGAAGAATTTATTATTTGGCTATATCAAAAATGTTTGCTGCTTTTGATCTCCACTAACACTTTTTGAGGCTTGGTGTCTTGGAGATTTATAAGTTTACTCACCATGCTTAATAGTCACTTAATAGATGAGTCAAAACTCTAATCCCAGCCATAGTCACTCACAGGGTATGTACTACTATAAACAAATTGGTTAAGAGAGAGAGAGAGAGAGAGAGAGAGAGAGAGAGAGAGAGAAATCTTCCTAATAGTTCTTAGTGTCTAGTATGTACAAATTCTTCTTTTTCTCCTCCTCTTCCTCTTTCTTCTTTTTGAGTTTTTTTAAGACAGGGTTTCTCTATGTAACCTGGCTGTCCTGGACTCCCTTTGAAGACCAGGCTTACCTTCAATTCACAGTGATCTGCCTGCCTCTGCCTCCGTGAGTGCTGAGACTAAAGATGTGCACCACCATGCTCTGGTACAAATACATTGTCAAAAACCAAAAAAGAAGAAAAAATATAGCTTACATATTAGGTCTGAGGTGATGGCTCAGTGGGTAAACTCAGTGGACAAACACAAGAGTAAGAACAAAAATTCAGATCTCCAATGCTCACATAAAACTGTATGGTTGTTAGTTCGAAGTTGTGGTCCACCTATACTTAGGCTCAACAGAGCAGAAACAAAGTATACAGTAAGTAGACTAGCTAAGTAGATAAGCTCTGGGTTCAATGAGGGAGCCAGGCTCAGTAAAGAAAGTGGTGAGTGATGAAGAAAGTTACCAAATGCCAACTGATGCCCTCCGCACAAATGTTCACACACAAGAATGCACCCGATACATGTATTTTCTCACACATGAAAACATGAATGCACATATGTGTAAATAAGACATATGCATACACGTGCAAAATCATCCAATTTAGAAAACTTAGCTATTTATTTGCAGAGATAAATGACTCAGAAGTTAAAACACTTACTGCTCGTGTAGAGAACCTGAGTTTTGCTTCCAGCAGCCACATCATATAGTTTACACCTGCTCACAATGCCAGGGAATCCAAACCCTTCCTGACGATGCCAGATATTACCTTGTAAGTCCACATGCCATTCATCCACTTATTCACCTAGACAATATTTCTTCTCTGCTATAATCTAAGCCTTTCAGCAATTAGTTTTCCATCTTTAGATGAGCTAATTCTTTGATTTTCTATTCCAGCATTGAGTCTTAGACTATCCTGGATTACAAACCTACAAACCAAGACTTTGTCTCAAGAAGAAAGAAAGAAAGAAAGAAAGAAAGAAAGAAAGAAAGAAAGAAAGAGAAAGAAAGAAAGAGGAGGAAAGGCTATAGGTCTTTCATTTTAAATGGTTTGTTGGTTTTGTTTGCTGGTTTGTTTATCAAGCTAGGCTTTCTCCATGTAGTTCTGGCTATCCTGGAACTCACTCTGTAGACCACAATGGCCTTAAACTCAGAGATTCATCTGGCTCTGCCTTCTGAGTGCTGGGATTAAAGGTGTGCATGTACTTCTGCTGTTGCTGCTGCCTTCAGCTCCGTGCAGCTGCCACCAATGCCTCCAGTCAGCTCAAATACTTAAGAAAACAACAATGAGAAAAGATTGGGCGAGCCTTACAATCTCAACTTGTTTCCTCATCTCCAACTTTGTATTCTTCCTGTTGTTATGAGTAGGCTGCCTATCAAGCTGCAAGGAGCCAGTTTTTAGTTGTCTACTATATGAATCCGAAATAAGAATATTTCTCTAAAAAACATCATTGAAAACCCCATTCTATAACCTCATTGCTTCCTCCTGCTCCCCACTTCATTCTTTTCCTCACCACCAAATTCTATGAATGATGAGTCTATACACCCACTTTTCCTCCTTCTATTCTTGTTTGAATATTCCAATCAACTTTTCACCCTCTCCACCTCATAAAATAAGTTCTTATTGAATTAATGACATTTCAACATTCAGTATGCATTCTGCTTTCTAAGTTCCTTTTCACCCCTTTTCTGTTCTTTTCAAACCCGGTGCATACATTAGTTTACATTTTTCCTATAAAAAGCAACTCTTTCCCTCTAAAACCATGAGGCATTGTGTGTCTCTTAACCTGGAAACTGGGAAGTTGATTGATTTGTTTTTTGGAACCATATCCTTACATCAACATTAAATTTTAGGAGATCTTGTCTTTCTGGTGTGGTATGACCTCTGGAGACAATGCCTCCATCTTGGACCTCATTTTCAAAATCTACACTCACACAATGACTGTTCTTTTGATATGAGAGTCTTTAGCAGTCACCTCAAGTTTAAATGTTCAAAACTGGGCTCATGATATATCTACAACTTTATGATTAATACAAAGCTGTTCTCCTAATTCTTCTGTCATTATTTTAAGGAGACAGTGCCTATGATAGATGTAGTTATATACTAAAGTTCTTATAGTAACTGCAGCTATTAGGAGCTTGGGCAGGACAATTATTGAGTCTTAGTCTAGCTTGTACTACCCATCAGTACTCTGTCTCAAATTAAACCCACTAAGTACTGTATTTCAAAATTAGGGATTTTATGTTTGTGAATTACAGTAGCAATATAAAATTTCCCATATATAACTTGAGCTCAAAAGGTCCCTAGTTTTGTCTCTTTTGGGAAGCAGAAAGGGCTTTTGTGTCCATGAGCTAAGGAAATAAAATCACAATCTCATCACACTAAAGTGATAGAAAAGGAAAGTGAGGGAAAAAAAATAAGGTTGGAAAGAAATGCAAAGTGGTGTCATTACTTGGGGTGTCATTATTGGATACTCCTTAAAAACTGAAACGGACAGTTCCTTGGGAGGAAGAACACAGAGAAAAATGTCTGCCTGTCACCTTTGTTTTTGTTTTGTTTTGTTTTGCCAACTATTGGCTGTCTGCCCCATGAGAAGAGACTCCACTGTGCTTTCCTCATTTGGCACCTGATCCTTCTGGAACCCAACAGATGTAAACATGTAGGTAAGGCCAGGAAGCTCCGAGGAGGTTCATCAACAGTGTTTGAGAAAGTCTTGTGCTCTCTCCCTCCAGATCTAGTGATGAATGTCTTCTAAACACAGATAGACAGCATTTCTTCTCCAGGATGTACTTCAATATTTTAGAGTCTTTTTTTTAATTGTAAGAAGAAAATTAAGGAAATCATCTAGAAATATCTTTGTTGATTTTTAAAGGAATAATATCATAATAATATGCCTTGTAATAGTGAAAGAATCTGAAAATACAAAAGCATTCTGATATACCAACTAATTAGCTAGAGTTTACAGCTAGAATTTCTGAGTCATTTCCTAATTTATTCCTGAAATTAGAAACTACCTGATACTGTATTTTACACACTTTATACCACTTAATTTGTTTGATGTTTGTGATGTTGATGACTAAACTAAATTACACAACTTTTTAATGTCTAATCTAATCACAAAGCAACATTTTTCAACATTTTGCATTTGAATTCTAAGAAGGATCTTATTTCTTCCATTTTTATTTTTACTATTTTAGTAGCTATGAAATAGAATAACATTTTTATATGAATGGGTTGTGAAATCTAAACAAGACTACAAAAAGAATTAATGTATTTCAGGCTATGGCTGAGATGTGATGCTTCCTGCCTTAAGGGTACCTCCAGAATGATTTACTATCACTGCGTTGGGGACAATTTATGGTTTATAGCTAACAGTGATTATTTTTGTGAAACGGTGTGATCCTACATTTGGCAAGTGCATGTTTAGGGTTGTATTAACCTATTGGTAGATTTTCCCCTTAATTAGTAGTAACTTTCCCCTTCTCTCTTTTTCCTTAATTTTTGTAATTTATTGACTTTACATCACAATCATAGCCCCCTTCCTCATCTCCTTCCTGTCTCACTTTCTTTCCCTCCTCCCTTCTATCTCCCTTTCCTAGTCCCCAGAAAGGGGAACCTTTCTTTTCTACCATCTGACCCCAACCTATCAAGTCTCATCAGGACTGCTTGCATCCTCTTCCTTTGTTGTCTGGCAAAGCTGGGCTGCCAGGGGCAAGTGATCAATGAGAAGGCAAAAGCGTGCATGTCAGAGACAGCCTCCATTCCCCGTATTAGGGGACAGATATGGAGACTGAGCTGCCTATTAGCTACATCTAAGCATGGGAGTTAGGTCCTCTCCATGCATGGCCCTTGGTTGGTGCATTGGTCTCTACAGTCTCTTCTGATTAGCTTTGGTTTAAAATCTATTTTGCTAGATATTAAAAATGCTGAACCTGCTTGTTTCTTAGTTCCATTTGGTTCTGTAGTGGTTTGAATGTGATATTCTTCATAATTCTTTGGCACTTGAATATTTAGTCCCAGTTGGTAATTATTTCAGGACTATCTGGTCCGCCTTGCTAGAGAAAGTATGTTACTGAGGGTGAGCCTTGAAGTTTCAAAAGATTTGTGCCATTTCAAGCTAACTCTTTCTGTCTCTTGCTTGCTGTTTGAGATGTGAGTTTTTATCCACTCCTGTCTCCATTCCCTTTTTTATTTCACCATCATATACTCTAACTCTATAAAACCATAGGCTCAAATAAATTTATTTTTAATAAGTTTCCTTGCTCATGGTGTCTATCAAAACAATAGAAAAGCAGCTAATTATAATGATAAATAACACTGAGAGTTATTAATAAAAGATGTATATTAATTCCTGTCATTTGGTTGTTTTGGTTTGGTTGGTTGGTTGATGCTTTCTTGGCTCCCTTTTGATTATTTGTTGTTGTGGAAGTTTGGGATTCTTTAAAAACTCAGTTATGTATGTTATGTAAATATGTCTTTGTTTTCATCCCAGGTGTGGAATATAGGAGATGCTCCAGTTTGTCCACAGCTGACAACAGCCTGCTGAGAGGGTGCATGATCTTTGTCGGCAGGAGACTGCCTCATGTAGGGGAGTGGTTTTTGCCAGCTGGAAAACATCTTGTGTGGACTCTGAAAGGATGTAAATATGAGAGCCTAGAGAGGAAGAGAAATGAAGGCTGCGAGAAGACCACCTGGAGGAGAGAGCTGGAGGAGGAAGAGAAGCCTGCTGCTGCATTTACTGTTGCTGGCTGAACATCCTGACATTGAAGACTGGTATTGCCCCCAAAGAACCCAGTGACCTTAAGCAGCAGGAAGTGGTCAAAGAGAACTACACCCTGCCTCCCGTTAGCCTGCTTTCTCTCCTAGCTAGTGTTGGGCTGCTAGAAGGGATTGAGGTGGAGAAGGGAAGTAGAGATATAAGAAACCAAAATAAAAACATATTTTAAAATTATTCCCACAATCTGTCCTGGTGGTGTACAATTATTCCCTGAGACCTCTTGAGTGTCCTTGTCTTTATCAACAGATTGAAGAATTCCTTCTAGGATCCTCTGTAGTGATGGGTCACAAGCCCTTTTAGTCTGAGTTATTACAGGCAGTCTTTACTTCACCTTCAATTTAAATAGATTGTTTGTGTTGACAGCTGTGGTCTTTCATGACTTGAAGTACATCTTCCCAGACTCTGCTGGCTTTAAAGTTGTCTGTCAGGTAATTTGCTTATATTTTCATTGGCGTCCTTTTGTAAGTGAGTTTATTTTTCACTCTTATAGCTTGCTACATCCTTTCTTTATTCTGTGTTTTGAATGTTTTAACTTTAATATGTAATGGAGAATTTCTTTTCTGGCTTTATTTACTTGGTGTTTTTATATATCTCTTGTATACAGATGTGTGTCACTTAAGGTTTAGACATTTTTCTTCTATGGTTTACTGAAGATATCTTTTATTCTCTCATATAGTGTTACACTCCTGTATTCATATTTTGGAGGATATATGTTTTAACAATGTGCTAAATCTTTTTCATGTCTATTTATAATTATTTTTTAATTCTCTTTGACCTTTACTGAGTGATCTCATTATTTTACTTTGCTTTCCATCCCTGACTCTGTTTTTTGGTATAATCCAGTCTATTGCTGAAACTTTCCACTGAGGGTTTAAATTGTCTTACAAAGTTTTTCTTTTCTAATATTGTTTCATTTGCAGTTTTCTTAATGAATTAGAACTCTGGTTTTTCTGCCATATTTTATTCATCGCTTTGTTTTGCGGAGTAAGCTTTGTGACCTGAATTTGATCCCCAATACTAACAGAAATGTGTAGAACAGAATTAACTCCACAAACTCTTCTCTTACGCTTAATATGTAGACTTTGACACAATTGCTCTACATAGATGTAGAAGGATTATTAATGTGATCTAAACCATAGTAAAGTAGTTTATCTTTAACCACTTATTTACCCAAGTGACAACACACGGCAAGTATGATTTATTTAATTAGTTTCAAGCACAATACTGAGTAATGATTATTCTATCCTAAACCTCCAAGGTAGTCTTAGCTTCCTCCCAGCAAATTTTCCCATAATGCTTGCCTTTTTAATCATCTCCTAGCTCCAGCTCATTTCTCCTGATGCTTCTTGGTCCTCTCCTCATGGTTCAATCTCCTATTTCCTCCCTCTCTCTACTCCTTTCACTGCACCCAGATCTCCCACTCGCCTCTCTCTATCATTCTGCATTTGATGGTTGTTTTATTAGCAGAACGGAGAACAAATGGTTGGCATGTGTACACAAACCTGAGGCAGGAGATATTGAGAAAAATAGTACAATGTCATGTCTCAATTGAAAATAGGTAGTGGAGTAGAGAAATCAGCACTTGAATGAAGAAGGGTAAGCTTCACACAGTACACAAAACACTATGCCAGCACACACATATCATATACACACATACTTACACACATGCATGCATACACATTCAAACTAAAAAATAGTTATTTTTAAAGTTTCTTATTAAGACCTGAAATTTTCCGTTATTAAGTATAAGATCAAAAACTCTCATTTTTTTCTCATTTGATTGTTAATATAAATTTCATTTATATGTATTACATAAAATATTCAAACAGAAAGTGATTAAGAAGAGAATCAAACCCACTTATGTGAAATTATGTAAAACATAAGCATCCTCCAAAAATCATACAACTATTAAGAAATTCCTTGTTTTATATAGCAAATGTGGAAGCAGTTGTAACTACGAATTTGTTTAAATTAATATTTTATATTCAACCATTTTTTGAATACACTTCCATTATAATTATTTTAAATCATTTTTAGAATATAATGATAATTAGATCTAAAATTTTACATTTAATATACATGAGTGAAGTGAACTTATCATTCAAAACACAGTTATTTGAAATCAGTATCTTTTTCTTGTTTATAGCTTTGATCAGGTAGATAAGTCAAGCAGATAGAACTGTCAGTTTTGGGAGACAAATGTGTTACATCCATTTCTTTTCTATAGAAAAATAGTTTGTCCGGTCTAAACCTAGCTGATACGTTATCATACTTGTTATTAATAAGTAAGCTGATGACCAATGTTTACGAATGTTCGAATCTGATCATATATCGGTCATCTCTACAACCTCAGCACTGGGGAGAATGAAGCAAGGTGATCATTGCAAATCCGATGCTGCCTGGGCTGCATAGTGAGTTCTAAGTCATCCTGCTACAGCGATGCCCCATCACAGAGAGACGAAACAACACATCCAGAACATGAATACACTGTGGTCGTATTTACAGACGGTTAGGAAATATGAATAAAGAACACTCACATACATACTAACAAGCAATAATAAAATAGCACAGGACTGCCCTGCCAGAGAAGCAAGGACAAATTTTACTTCACCTAGAAGTTAATTTCTTTTTGTAGCCCTCTGTTTGTTCTAAGAGAGTATTTTGTTTGGTGTTGTAAGTGTTATTTGTCTGTTCTGTAGCAGTAGCTCATTAGCATTACCTATATGAAGATCAATATTAGAACAATATGATAGGCAGATTCGGGCCCAGGGGTCCCGCTCAAACTAAGGCACCAGCCAAGGACAATACAGGAGGTAAACTTTAAACCCCTTCCCAGATCTAGCCAATGGTCCGAATATTCTCCACAGTTGAGTGGAGAGTGTGATATGACTTTCTCACGTACTCTGGTGCCTCACATTTGACCATGTCCCCTGGAGGGGGAGACCTGGTGGCACTCAGAGGAAGGACAGCAGGTTACCAAGAAGAGACTTGATACCCTATGAGCATATATAGGGGGAGGTAATCCCCCTCAGGAACAGTCATAGGGGAGGGGAGTAATGGGAAAATTGGAGGGAGGGAAGAATGGGAGGATACAAGGGATGGGATAACCATTGAAATGTAACAAGAATAAATTAATAAAAAAAAAAAAAAAAAAAAAAAAAAAGAGAAGATCAATATTAGAATAACCAAATCACAGGACATGATTACAGTAGGCATTAGCTTATGCATACAACTGGAAAGTATGTTAACCTAATTTTACAAAAAACAAACAAACAAACAAACAAAACAAAAAGCAAAGTAAAGCCACAGAGAGAGCTAAGCATAACAGGGACTAATCCAGCTGTGGAAAGCTCTGCAGCTGCAAAGACAACTTGGAAAAAGTTGGGAAGATGCTTTGGAAAAACCACTGGGTGCTACTGTTCTGTGAAAACGAAACAAAACAACACTCATTATAATAGAATAATTGATATATAAATTTTATTCATTTCTTTTTCTGTTACATTCATGTACTAACGTGAGAAGATGGCATATTATATTTACGAAACGATTATATTTGTCTGGGATTAGTTAAATGCACAAAAACATGAAATGTAAAGCTAGTTATGAAGCACATTTTTACCAACATGAGTGGAAAGGTTTGGCCATCAAAGCCGAGCTATTTTTAGTCAGTAATTTAAAACCCAAACCTTATGTGACTGGAACACATGTGGTGCGATAGCTGTATAAATTGAAAAATATGTTGCATAAATATTTTAAGGTGTCTCGCTGCTTGGATTCAAAATACCTTCCCTTCATTACTGCTTATACCAAGTTAGAAATGAGATTGCATATAAAGTAACAGCAGAGATTTTAGTGAACGTAAAAGTAAGTCCAGTAATTGTCATAAATGTTAATTAGGCTTTAAGTGGGTGCACATCAAAATTGAGGGGAATGAAATTACCTTTCGCAGAAATTACCTAAACAGCCCACTGATAGCCATACAGATCATAGGTTTTTTTGTTTTTTGTATAAATAGTGCATAAGGGCATATTTTACTTGTTCATTAAAATAAATCTCATCAAATTCACATAAATACAACCACTTAGTGTCAAAAAGAACAGACAACCATTTGGTCCAGCATAATGCCTCCTGAAACTCCCCCTCCACACATGAGTTTTTGTGGAAATCAAAAGGCATTATTTTGAATAGAGAAATTGAGTTTTCCAATTTTAACCCAGATAACTAAAACACTTAATGTTGATTAGTAGACTATTATCTAATTAGACAAAGATACATAAGAGGATGTCATCTGATTTTTTTTTTACATATTCATGCTGATATGCTGTTATAGCATAGGATTTTATGTTAGTCAACTATTGCCACATAACATTTTATCTAAAAATTTCTCCACATTTTAAAAATATTTAACTTTCATATTTTATTCATGTCTTTAATGGGTATGTGCACACGTGTACAGGTGCCACAGAGGCCCGGAGAGGCCATTAAATCAACAGGACCCGGAGGTGCTGGTGGTTGTGAGTTGCCCAACATGAGAGCTGGGAACTGTACTCCCGTAAAGCAAATGCTCTTAACCACTGAGACATTGCTCCAGCGTCATCACTCATGTTTAGATCACAGTTTCTCTAGGCCAGGAATCCAGAACAACTGAACTGTTCTGGTGCAATATTTTTCACAGATTATGTACGGTTAAGCTGCCAGCCAGAAGCTTGCCTTCCCACGTTTCCCCTGGAAGTGAAGGATCTACTTCCATGCTTTCATATGTGGTTGGCAAGCTTCTCTTTTTCTCTCTGTTAGAGACGCTACCTTCTCACCGAACAGGCTTTCCTACAGGCTTCTTGCAGTATGTATGACTTCTGTGCCTCTGAATGAACATGTTGAGAAAGAGTGGGTTCCCAAGAGAGACTCTCTAATCTATATAAACTCACCTCAGAATTGATACAGCATCATGATTTTCATTATTCATTTGATGTGCTTCAGCTTGTTTAGTCCAGCCCAGGGAAGGTGGTGATGGCACAACTCTCAGAAGTGTGGACCACTAGAAATTGCCTACCACATGATCTCCAAGGTCTATGCTCTCCTTCACATATCATGCAATGGGATGAAAGGTTTTCAAAGATGATTGTTTTGTCAGCATTCAGCTAGACAAGCCGTTTCTTTTAAAGATATCCTTGCCATGTTGTGAAAGCACAAGACCACTGGTATCACTGAGTCAAGAAACAGAGAAGAGACTCTTTTGTTGATATTTCATGTCAGCTAGGCAGGTTCTCTGACTAACAGAAGTAAATACTTTAATTAGGATACAATAGTTCCAAGATATTGCTTTTTAAAATCATTCACATTTCTGTTATGAATTAAGACATATGAACAACACAATCCTAACAAAATGCTGCTCTACGCAAATCTATCTTTTATCTGAAATGTACATAAATTCCTTGATGAGTCTTCTGAAGACTTGAGTGTTTTCATTTTATCTGCGGTGCAAATTAGAACATGAAGGAGATCCAGCTGTGCTGCCTCTGCCTGTGATCAGTTCCACTGATTGAATTGGGTTGCTCCTTCACTGTGCCAAATGTCTACCTCCACAAGCTGTGACCTGGATTGAAGAAGATGCCATTTGTTGAAGGTGACAATTTAAACTTTTATACGTTACTACTCTCTAGTGACTCAATATAAATAATTCCCCAAGGGTGCAGTAATCTTTGAGTAGCCAGGAAAGTGGATTTGCCATGTAATACATAAAATACATACAGAAGAATTCATGAAATGCCTAAATATGAAAACAGGACAAGTTTGACCGCATATACCCCACACTTCCTTTCTTTTACACATTTTTTTGAGCATTCCCCTAATCTAATAGATATTTGCATTTAGAATAGAACAAACATTTGCATAGTCTAACAATATAAACAATTATATTGTTTCTGTGGCCTCCTGGAGAAGAATATGGGCTTGGAAATCTGTGACCCAAGCACACTGGATGTTGTTTTGTACACACCGTGTTACTGCCAGTTATACATGTCTCAGAAGCAACAACTGAGAGGCAAGATCAGCACTGTTGACTATTTCTCTCCTCCCTTATCTATGCTTCTGACAGATAACTAAGTTTGCATCCCAAACTGGCAAAGTTCAACCAAGTTCAGTCCAGGGTAGTGCTTCTCAGACTTTCTAATGCTATGTTCCTTGAGCTGTGGTGAGCCCCCAGTCATAAATTATTTCTCTTGCCACTTCATAACTGTACCTTTGCTGTTGGTATGAATTACAATGTGAACATCTGTGTTTTCCAATGGCCAATAGCGACCCCTATGAAAGGATCGACCCTTCAGTGCTCAAAGGGAGCGAGCGTCACATGTGCAGAACCACCTGTTTAGAGTTAGGATAGCAGAGAGAAGCTATGGGTGTGGAGCACAGAGCAGACACAAAAAAATGGAAGTCTGAGTGGAGTCCTGCTGATTGTACAAGATGGAAAAACACGGAGAAGCTTTCTTCCCATTCTTCTGGGAAAAAAGTACAGTCTATGTCTCCTTTTCAACCATTTGAAGGCTTAATAAATCTCCACTTTATAGGCAAACATGCTAGAAAAAAAAATCATTCTGCTGTGAGTAAACTGCAGGTGGTAAACTGACAATATCATCTCTGGTAGGAAAAATACAATAAGGCCTGTTAACATCTATTGAAGTTACAAGAAAATGTAATTTTTATTTCTAATCATAACACACTAAGTAAACAATTTAAACAGGATAGAAAAACAATTTTTACCCTTCGGTTTCTTCCGTGAAGAAGGAACAGACAGAGTGAACTAATATATGATAATGTTTTGTGGAAAACTACGCATCTTCCACAGCAGAACCTGCTGCGTCCTCAGACGGTAGCTCTGTTTGATTTCTTTGGGCTGCCTCACAAGCTTTAGTACATTGAAGGAAATGGTTGATGAGGCACGGTGTCCTCCCTGTCTGGCTGTGATTGACTTGACTTCTCCTCTGTGCACAATTAGCTTTGCCTCCATCTGAAGTCCCTGCTAGTACTCTCTCATTCCATGATGGTTTGTGCTATATTTATAACTCCTTTGAACCAGTTATCCATCTCAACATTCCTGTGGGACCAGTAAACACTCTCTTAATGTATGTATATTTCTATGGCTGTAAGAGTCATCATTTTACCTTTCCCTGAAAAATTTTCTTTTCACAGTGTATCTTGGTACTGAACACACTGTATGTGACTGATGGGAAGCCATAGCAGGTGGATTCTACTCCTGCTTTAATATACAATTACAATATGTTGACTCTTAAAATTACATCTAAGTCCACAAAGATCATTTATAGACATTTTCCAGACAGTAGCAGCTTATGTAATGCATGCTGTAGGTTCACTGTACTGTTAGGTCCTCGTTCTATAAGCCATGAACCAATGTGCAGATCATCTCTTTTATTTTCCTTTGTCCTTGAAATAAATATACTTCCATAGCTACTTCATAACTTACCCAGGCTAGAAATGTGTTACACTGTGGCCAATTAGAATGCAGCACTCCTGTAGCCTGGCACTTCATTTTTCTCACCCTTTGAGCAATACAGAGATAACATTGATATCTGTTAAATAGTGGCAGTGTTCATTCACATTATAGTACTTGAAAGATATTCCAGAGGCTCTAGAAACTAAGACAGAAAATAAATACTTACATTGATGTAAATATCCTACCTTCCCTAACAAGTAGTATACTATGACACACCTGTCTTTCTTAATGCTATAGTATTTGCCATCTGTTGCCAATTAGCAAATGACTGCAGTACTTAAGTACCACAGCATAACAATAAATGTTCATTATCTTACACAATACCCTGAAGCTATAGTTGTGATGCTGACCACTGGTACAAGCATTCGAGGTCTCCTGAAGGGGCAGCCAGATCAATCCCAGCCAGTCTTAGTCTAGACTCTATGCCTCTATGCCTGCTTAGAACCTGAGATATAACCTTTTGCAAGTGCAGGCATCCTGGACACCACTGTGTCCTAAATCCTATGTGACTACCATCTAAGCAAAGAATGAGATTTTGGAGGCGAAGACAACCACGTAGTGAGAAAGATACGTGAGCACAGAGACAGCGGTAGCAATGGTAAATCCACAAGCTGAGGAAGACTAAATATTGCCCAAACTACTTGAAATGTGTGTGTCAACAAAGAGTTTTTCCCTGGAAGCCTAAGATGGGGTGTGGTCATGCTCACACCTTGAATTCAACTTCTATCCCAGAACTGTGAGAGTATAAACATGCATGGTAAGTCTCGGTTATTGGACACTCTGTCTAGATATCTCTGAAAAAAAAAAATCACTGGACTCTTATCACGCTGAATATAAAATTTTATGGAAACAAATGAGTGACTTCTTTTTAAAAAAACAACTTACCTCAAATGAGTACATTTTAAGCCTTCTTTAATTTTTTCTTTCTTCCTTTTTATTTGTTTACTTGCTTGTTTGTTTGAGAAATGAATATTGGCAGCTTCTCTCAGCATGACATTTCTTCTTATAATAACAGGAACACTGTGGCAATTGCTACTGCTGTCCCATGCGTGGTAGTTTCTTTTGGCCAGGGCAATTCAGGAAATAGTAACACTATTTTCCATCCCATGATATGAGGTTAGAAAACAGTTCTTCCTATGGTGATAACTGGAAATGAAATCATAGCTTTATATATTTAGGTAATTGGAAGGATAGATGATGACCACTTTTGATATGTATTTTTAGGACCTGGGAACTGTTTTTGCCTTTTTTACTTACAGTAAGATACACATTAATTTTTCTTTTATAATTTGTTGCCTCGGCTCATAATTTTCTTAAATATTTTTTGTTTTGACATTGGTGAGAGATAAAAGGGGATGTAGGAAGCAAAACAAGGCAGAGAATTATAAGTTATAGGAGGAACCTGCTAACTCTATCAAGTACCATGGACTTCAGGCTCACACTCTTTGAAAAGCAGTTTAAGTGGAGTGGGTTCCTGATACCTTTGGTCTCTTAAAAGGAACATGAGAGGCCAAATTGCTCTGGCATCCTGACTGAATTCGACTTGAGGAAATGTGTAGCATTGCAGTGCTCTGCTCTTCTCTGAAGGAAGAGAAACACGGAGGCACATTTATATAGTGTTTTTATAACTGAAGACACTAGGAGCGTGTGCATCCATAAAGGACAGAGAGATACCTGCAAGAAAGGCCCTGCAAAGCACAACCGGTAAATACAGGAGACGGAGACAGAGGTGGGAGGATAGTGATGCGCAGAGCATCGGGGGAGAGAAAGAGAGCAACAAGAGAAACAGGGGCCATTAGAGCTATTTTCTCGAGTGCGCAGGAGACTAACAGACAGCAGCTTGTGTCATTATGAGCCTTGGACATGAGCACAGCCCAGAGCAGACAGAGAATAAGCAATACATGTGAAAGTGACTGTGCTCTCCAGGAGTTCAGGGAGAGGGACAGGAGTAAAACTTTGATTTTCTCCTGTAGTCATGTCCTGAGTATTTTCATAGATTTATGCTAAACTCACTAACCTGTGATTATTATTTTGCTTCAAATTCAAAGTAAGAATAAAATAACAACATGAAAACAAGCTCACCAAGAGTTCCCTTTAAAACAACATGAAAACAGGTGGGTGACTTCTAGTTGTCCTAAGCACATGCACGGCTTCTTAGTGGGCCAAAGCCAGACTTAGGGATTTCACACAACTAATCAATGTTTATTTTTAGTTAGTTCAGTTAACAAACAATAAATGTCAGGTGCAGATGTGGAAACAGACCTTCAGCATAGTTCCTATTTTATTTCTGAAGGCTTTAAGTCTCTTACACTGTTTCGATTGAAGAAAAAAAAGTGCTCCCTCTAAAAGATCTCGTGTTAAGGATGTGGCTTATGAGATAAGCTTTTACTTTACCAGTCTAAGTGCTTGTTGTTCAGGATAAAGGAAAAAACTACACAAAAATTATAACTCCTTGCAGTAGCACTGTCTTATTTCAGGGAAACATTGGTATAAGATGTAGTTCCCATAAGTAAAATGAAAATCCCTGAAAAAAATTTAAATATCAATACAATAAGAAAATGTTATTTACTAGAGTATTTCATGCCAAACTCCTTTTTTTCCCCTAGAAAAATTACACCTTCCTCAGTTTTAAGCACATAATTAATAACATCTTCTTAATAAAAAGAATACATACAAGCCAGGTGCGGTGGCGCACACCTGTAATTCCATCATTCCAGGAGGCAGAGGCAGGTGGATTTCTGTGAGTTCCGAGGCCAGCCTGGTCTACAAAGAGAGTCCGAGACAGCCAAGGCTACACAAGCCCTGTCTCCAAACAAACAAGTAAACAAACAAAAACAAAGAATCTTTAAAAAAACACACAACAAGGGTGCTGTTTACAAAGAAACAAACACAGACAGACAGACATGGGTGAAGCACAAGGGTTCCAGAAACTGCTATGAAAGTATTGTAATATTCCTGTTTTATTTCTGACATTTCTCATTTAATATTTATATAAAGTGTTCTGCCAGAGAAGAAAGTAACTCACAAGTCCACTTTTTGTGTTCTGGACAGGCGCCGGACTCCTTCCACACCCAACAGAAGTTTCCATAGCGGCAGCTATGAACCACTCAAACCCAGATGGGAGCTGCCCTTTTCTGGTGAATGAGTGCAAGCCTCCTGCCCTTAGGTTTGAGATGCTTTTCCTACCCCCCTCATCTGCTTAATAATGACAAGAAACACTGCACCGAATGCATTGTCTGCCTGCCTTCCTGGTTATTATCTTTTCTACCAAGGATTATTTCTGAATGGATTTCAGTTTTTGCAAATTATAATGCAGTATCAGGTTCCAGAAGTCTAAGGAAAAACTGAAAATACAGAGTTATGGAAATGATCCCAGCCACATTTAAAAACCTTAATTATACTCATGCAAATGAGGCTGCTTTAATTCAAAAATCAGAGAGAAATTGAGGGTTCTGATTTCCACAGAAATAGAAGAAGTAGATTTTTTTTTTTGTAACTCCCATTTTCTTAATACAGCAGGTTAATATAAAGGCATTTCGAGATTTACTGTGGAGTAGAAAAAGCAGTATGTGGGCCGGGAAACTATGTACACAATCAGTGTATAATTAATTGACATCAAACATTGATTAATGAAGTTTCATATTTTGTACCTTTACAAGATTCTTATTATTCTCTTTCACAAAAGCAGAAATATATTCTAAAAATATTTATCATACTTAATAGATTTTCTTTTACAGAAAAACTCAAGACAAATGGAAGCAGCAAATATTTACAGCAATATGTTAAATAATCTGCCCATATTTGCAAAAGCCCCCACACAGGAGAGACTGTAGAAGCACGACTGTCGTGGCCTGGCTGGGTGGTGCATGCCTATAATCCTAACACTGGGACAAGGGAGACAAGTTTGTGACGTTAAAGTCAGCTTGGACTGTGTAGGAGAAAAAAAAGGACTGTGTCTCAAACCTAAAGAACTGAGTTCTAGATTGCTTCCCATTCCTAAGAAAATGATATTGCCACCACCGCCATCAGAGAGTGGCCCCATGGCCCTGCCTGCACCGTGCCATGGCCATAGGGTCACAACAAGATCCACAAGGTGAGAAAGAATGTTAGCAAGCCTGAATACAGCCGCCACCATGGGTGACACTCCAACCAGTTTGTGCTGGTCACGACGTAGGCTTCACACCCTGCATGCTGCCATGGAGCTGCTCAAAATGTCCTAGAAAAGGCACAACCTCAAGTTTGTCAGTGTTACTGTTATTCACAAGAGATGACCACTCAGATGCAGCTCATAGCCAACTGAAAGCCTGTATTCCAGCCGGGTGGGACTACACCAAGTATTTGGGGATCTAGGTGTGGTCTCTAGTGTCCAGAACACAGGGCTTTTGAAGGAAGAAACATTGTGCTGGGATCTTGCTCTGCAGCTTGGGGGAGCGTCGCGGGGCGGGGTTTTGCATAAGCTAGCAGTTTGACAGAAGCTAAGATAAACGGTTATCAGGAGGAGTTCTTCACAAGCAGGCAGTTTAGAGGAAGCAAAGATAAGTTAGATAGGACATCCTGACCTTGAGTTCCTAGAAGACTTAGGGAATTTTCTCTGGGATTCTTTATCAAAGGGATGGAATTCAAGTTAAACCTTAAATGTCCTCAGCAAAAATGTAAGATGGTGGAACCTCTTGCACTGCCTTGTATCTCATCACAGAAGAGAGTGGGGAACCCACACAGATGGCAAGAAGCTGGAGGAACTGAGTAACGTGTTAGTTACTCAGGGAAAGGCTACTGCCAACAAGTATAGATGTCCCTGTCCTCTCAGTACACATTTATGTTGCACAGGGAAAAAAAATGTGGTGGGGGTGGGGCGAGGGGAGGAAAAAAAGAGAACTCCATAAATATTACAAATCAAATTTAGTGTTTTCAGCAAAACCAACTAAATAACCTATATGTTTATTGATGTTTATTGACATGGTTATGTCCTGGTATTGGATAATGCTTGGAAGATTGCATTAGTAATTTGTAATAGTCCCTTGCTAAAATGGAGAGCTCATTTCTGCAGTGTGATGCTGCAAACCTTGGTGAAGCCTGGTTAACACTGGCACTGTGGTGCCCACTGCTTAGCCCCATAGGCTATAGCAATGCTTTTGTCAAAACTACCAGTGTGTGGCAGTTTTGTCATGGTTCTTCCAATAAAAACAATTTCTTGGCATCTTGGATGGTTTTTCTGGGCTTTGTTCCTTGAACGTACCTGTATTAGCGTCCTCCAGGGAAGCTCCTTGTCAAGCTTCACCTCAGACCTGTAGAAGGCTAATTCACATGGTAACCGGATTACCACCATATCGAATGCACATTAGAGTGAGAGCACAAATGCTCAACAAAATAAAAGTTTAATTTGTGGAGAGGTTTAAAAGTCTCATGTACTGAATGTAAGAAAATAAATTCCAAAGAAATGTAATCCTAAGTGCATTCTGTATTACTTTGCCACATCTTGGCTTCTCTTTGGAATCTATATATTGCAATTAGGCCATTGGATGCATCCAGTAAACAAATAGGCATACTTTGGAATTTCAGAATTGAGTAGAAAAGGACATTTTATTTAGACTGGAAATTTGTTTTTAGAATAGAAAAAAAAATGCCAGGTGATTATACTAAAATGGTTTACTTGTTAATTTCCTCAACATGTACAAATTAATGTTTTAGTAGTATTCAATATATCTTTGGTCTGGCTTGATGATTCCCTCTATGTTTTTGCTGCAGAGCACTGAACCTTCACATGTTAGATCCTCTGGAAACATTTCTTACATGGATGATCCAGAAATCCCAGTTCTAAGCAAAAGATAATAGAGCAACATTGAAAAGGAAGATATATGTACTTTTATTCATTTATTTATAAAGCCAAAGAGCCAATTAATTGTAAAATAACATTTTCATCATCAACACAAGAGATAAGAGTGTTTGCGGATATGTACACCATCTTCCTCAAGAAAATATGTCTGAAATAATGTCACAATGAGAAAGTCATCATGACCCAAAGCCATCGGATAGATGGCTATAGTGACTAGAACTATCAAGTCCAGACACGGACGTGTTGACCACAAAATGTAGTAAACCCAGAGAGCAGACACTACACTCTGTGTTCACACTACCTTGCCCTCTCCTTGATACAGAGAAATTTTATGGCTGTTTTTCCTCCTTTTCTCCCCATTCCCACACCCTCCTTTCTTCACTACCTTTTTTCCTTTGGAGAAAAACTTGAGGACAGACTGAGAGAGGCCAATTAGAAGTGTATTGCATGTGTGTGTGTGTGTGTGTGTGTGTGTGTGTGTGTGTGTGTGTGTGTGTGTGTGTGTACAGGCAGATCCAGGAGGCTTTCTGGAAAGTCAGTTTAGCTAAAACCAAGAGTGATTCCAGGTTCAATGAGAGAGCCTGTCTCAAAAACAAACAAACAAACACAAAACAAAAAACACGGTGAAAACAATAGAAGGAAGATATATTTTCTTCTTTTCTTTCTTTCTTTCTTTTTTTTTTTTTACATTAAAAAAAATTCACTTACAAACTTTAATTCTTCGAAGTCTTTGTGAGAGAAAGGCAGGGAGGGGATATCCTGCTCATGGAGTGGGTTTGGGCCATCAGGTTTGAGGAGGGAGGCTGGTGGCTCAGCTGTTTAGGCGCAGAGTCCCTAGATACCTTCAGGTGGGCAGAGACCAGTTGCAGAGATCGAGCTGGGATGGTGGTGAGCTGGGGTTAGAGGGACACTGCAGAATCCAATGGCCTGGGTACAATGGTCAACTTTCACAGACAGCAGGGGAGACTGTTGAAGCCAGTACCCCAGGCAGAGTTTGCAGGCAGGGTCATGAGACAGCTATACCTGCAGCAGATGACGGGAAATAGAGTAAGGTTACATTGTTGGAAGCTGCACTTGTGGAACGGAGGCCCAGGTAGGCCAGATTCTGAAGGAATCAAAAGTTGTGTGTGTGTGTGTGTGTGTATGTGTGTGTGTGTGTGTGTGTGTGTGTGTGTGGTCATCACCCTGGTTGTTTTAAAAAAATGATAAAAATTAGAAATGGAAATCAACGTCAGTTGTCAAAGTTTAAAGATAGGGACCGTCTCTAGTCAGGGACACCCCCAAAGGACACATGAAAGGTTAGAACAAGACAGGCAAGAAGGCCTGGAAAGGCGTGCACAGGAGGCCAGGAACTGGGGATGGAAAGGGAGCAGGCCATAAGGTTGTAGAGTTTTGGCTCCAAGTGTAGGCCCACAGGTAATGGTGTAGCCTACAGATACACCCACTTTCCTTGAGCTCTGGCTGGTTGGCCAGCAAAGTCTTTTTCAGAGATTTCTCTATTACCCAAAGAAAGGACATAAAAAATAATAAAAGTAAATAGCTACAAAACACAAATACCAGGGGGAAAAACAATAACAACAACAAAAGCAATTTGGTGCAGGCCCTTGAAGCATCTCTGGCACCCACGCCTTAGAAGATTTTCTTCCGCTTCAGATAGGAGTTTGCCACAGAGGCCCTGGGCGTGCTGGATCTGGGCTGGGCTCCAGTGAGGGCAGCAGGTGGGAAAAACTGCTTTCTGAGTGGCCCAGTGGGGACTTCAGCAGGTGGCTGTGACCACTTGGCCCAGCAGCTGAGGGAAGACATCTTTGACCTCCACATGCTTGTATATACCAGAAGCACACAGTTTTTTTTAGTGACTGTTTTAGTGACTATTTTCTATTTTCAAAACTGTGAATTTTCATTTATCAGTATCCTTTTACAATGATTTAGCTTATTTCAATTCCAGTTTTTCTTTGGGACATATAAAAAGTGTGGGAAATATCTCTGATGTCATTTCTTTATTTAAGTACTATTAGATGACTATTAAGGAAACATGAAAATTGATTCAGGTAATATAAAAGGTATTTTTCCACTAACTTATGAGATCAAAATGATACCAGAAGGGAAAAATTTGGAGTTGAAACATTTGTCTTCTAGACAATTATATCAGTGCTACAAATTCAGTTTGAAAATCCAACATTTGGGCTTAGTGAGAAAAGGCACTTGCTGCCAAGCCAGCTTTTCTGAGTTCGATCCTCAGGTCCCCCATGATGTAAGGAAGAACAAATTACCAAAAGTTGTCCTCTAACTTTCACACATAAATACATACAATAAAAAAAGGTAATGACGATGAACATTTTGTTTGTTTGTTTGTTTTTGCTTTGTTCTTTGAGACAGGGTTTCTCTGTGTAGCCTTAGCTGTCCTAGACTCGCATTGTAGACCAGGCTGGCCTTGAACTCATAGGTGGGATTAAAGGCATGTGCCACCATACCTGGCTATGATGATGAACATTTAAGGAAGAATATTTTCTTTCAATGATAATATGATACTTTGGTTAAATCAATAGTTGTGTTTTTCAAATGTGCTAATTTAGGAGACCTGTTGTAGCCATGGGCCCCTGGCACATTGTGCTCCATAACAAATCAACCCCAAAACTGGTGGTTTAACAATATATTTTTTTCCCCACGGATATATAAGAATATCTGTTGGCAGAAACACTAGCTAATAAATGAATGCAATACTTAGGTGTGCATGTGAGGGCTGAGTGGAGGAAGGAAATGAGGACTTGGGTAGGAACGAGAGGTAATCAGATGAGTAAAGACATGGGCCAGTTTTTCTTCATGCTGATGACAGGCAGGTAGGCCAACAGAGCCGAGTTCCATTCAGCTGGCATCTTACTTCACACGGTCCTTGTCTTTCTCAAGGGCACAGGAATGTGGATGAGGATTTGTCCCTGTTGAGGCAATGCCAAAGATCTGGAGAAGGAAGATGTCCTCTTAAGCCCAGGCTCTGAGACAATAGGGAAAGACTTTCTTCACAGGAGGCAGCTGTGGGCCTCAAGAAGAATGAAAAGTTTCAGAATTAATGGTTCAATCTGCGAACTTGGCTGATAAAGGTACGCTCAAAAGCAGTACTTGGGATGGCTGTGATGTGACATAGTTTAGCACATATCCACACTGTAACACATAGTAACCAGAAAAAATATTAGAGATGTCAAAATTTAATTTGTATATGCTCAAAGAATAAATGGACTACAAATGTTATTTATAAAATGTCGGGTTAAACCCAGCTTAGCTTGACAATATATGCTTAATTTTTTGGTGCTTAGTATTGACAAGGTTTTAAGAGACGCAAACACAAATAAATAAAAATGAATTCTAAAATTATTAAGAAACAGAAAAGTCACCAATAACACGCGAAATAGACTCTTTGAGCGTCTATACTTTGGTCTAAGCACTTGGATAGTAGAATTAATTGGGCTAGCAGCCATCCACTTTCATGGGATTCAAAAGAAAAGGAAACAAAGAGCAGAAAGAGCGGTCTTCCAGGACACCAGTTTTCAAGTGGAAGAGTTCAAGATGTAGTGATGTGTAAGTCTGTAGCTATTTGCTACATGAAAGGCTCATATCCCAAGTGACTGGATTGGGACATTACTCTTAGCAAAGGTACAGTTACAGTCCTGTGACCTCCTGAGTATTGCCATCTGGAGTGTATGGAGGAGATACAAGCATTTTCTACATTTACTTTGGTTTGATGGACTGTTACCAAGTAGTAAATAATAATAATAAAAAAAAAAAACCTACATTTTAATTTTCCTTGCTACTTGCCTGATCAATGAAGAGTTCAGTAACATAACATAGAAAAATTATTTCATAATATCATTTATCCAGTAAACACAATGTATTATTCAACTAAACAGTAACCTACTGGAATTAAAGGCATGGAAGAAATAAATATTTAATATATTCATACTCCATATTGATTTATTTCATTCCTCATGCAAATATTAACCTGTGGACAAGCATACATACAGTAAATATTCTGAAATCACAGTCCATACAATGCTCCAATTGAAAATGTAGTTTGAAGGGCTAAAAAAAATGGTCCAGAAGTTAGGAACACTAGCAGGGAATATGGCAACAGTCTGAAAGTCTAGTCCAGGGAGTCTTACACCTTCTTCTGACCTCCACGGACACTGCACAGATGTGGTGCACATGCCTACATGCAGTCAAAACACTCATACATATACTAGATAAAGAAATAAAATACTATTTAATAGCCATTATATAAAATTAGCTTTTTTGTACTAAGGATTGAAAATTGGGTCTTACTTATAACAGGCAAGAAGTCTACCATTGGGCCGTATCCCATAGCCTCTCTCCCTTTTCTTCATTATTATTATTATTATTATTATTATTATTATTATTATTATTATTATTAATTATTTTAAAACAGGATCTCACTATGTTGCCCAGACTCGTCTGGAATTTGCATTCTCCTCTCTCAGGCTTCTGAGGACCTGTTAGTATCTGCCTGTGTTACCCCACCTAGCCAGTTTTGCACTTTAGAGGTTTGAAAGGTGCATTATTTTAGAACTGTAATCTTGCTTGTGATGATACAGTATCCTGATTTATTGACTAGAACATTTAATAACACCTTAGTACTAATTAAGTTCTTCTGTTAGCATAATCATGCATAATTTTATTAAACCCATGCCTCTGTGTTTTTCTTCGAAGAGCTAAACTTATGCCATAGCTTAATTTATCTTAGTCATTTCCTGACTATCTTTAAATAAAATTTTGCACATGTGCTTGTTTGTGTATTTTAGCAAAATGTGATGTAGAGTCCTGCAGTGACATGCATATTCTAGTTGACCGGACATGTCGGGGTTGATCTACAAGCCCATTCCATCTGAGGGATTTTCAACACCTCCTGCTGTTGGAGACAGTTGAATATTACTGCAGTTCAGCTGAGTGTCACTGCGTACAGAAAATCAAGCACTTCCCAGATAACTAGAAGCAGAAAAGGCAACGAATGAGTTAAATGGGAAGTGAAGTCAAGAGAACTAATTCTAAAACTAGCAGGAAGCCTTTTCTTGCTTTGCCTTTGAAAATATAAATTATATTACTTATGGCACTCACTTTCAACTTCTCATGCCTTGAAAAGTTACTCACTCATTAAGACTATGGAGCACAGCACAGGCGTCCTGTCTGCCCCAGGTGAGAAGGCATCTCACCAGCTCTACTCCACTTAGCAGTTACTCGGCTCTTTGTCATATGCCTCTCCTCAAGCATCCCAAACTCTAACCCTTAGCTCATTGCATCCACACGGGGCCTCATTACTCACTGAGCACTGCTGCAGAACTCTCTCACACTTCCTGCAGAACTCTCTCACACTTCCTGCAGTAACCCCACTACTTGTACGTGGACAAAGTCACATACCCTCCACCAGATCCGTTCTCCTGTGCATACAGATAATCTCTCCAATTTCTGTTTTTAAAAATGACTCTCCAGTTCCCATCTTTGCCACTTACTGTCCTGTTCTTTTCCTTCTTCCCAACAATTTCTTTCTTTCCTTCCTTCTTTCTTTCTTCTTCTTCTTCTCTTCTTCTTCTTCTTCTACTACTTTTTTCTTTCTTTTCTTGTCCAAACTTCATTTCGCCAACTAATCAATCAGACCCCACACATTTGAGTTTATTCTCCTTAGCACTGACCAAGGTCACCAAGGTCAGAGTCAGCTGTTCCAACAGGAATGTCTTTATGTTTGGTCCTTCCATGGCATTCCTTGTGTTAACAACACCACACCTTCCCTTCCAAGTTCCTTGACCCAGTAGCTTGGAGTTTTTCCTCCAATTTCACTGTCACCTCAAAGTCATTCTCTGAGTTGAATTCTCCTGCTGTTTGTGGTCCAACAATTCATTTCACTTACAAATGGCCACATCTTCTTTCTGTCCTCTCTTTGCTATAGCATTGGGTAGCGTTCCAGGCCTCCCAAACCTGGAGCTCAGACCTACCATCCTATTCTAAAGGTATAATTTAGAACTAGACTCATGTGTTCAAAAGCCTCTCTGACATCTTCACTAAACCTTTAGTTGGGCTGAAATGTTCAAGATACAGTAGTGATTCTCTCTGCCAGGCCATTTTGTCACTGTTTTTCTATCTTATGAAACAGGCATACCAACATTTAGTCAAAATAGGAAAGAAAAAAAAAAAAAAAAAAACTATGGAGAAGTCATGCTTGGTTCTTTTCTGTTCTACCTTCCTATCCCTTTTGTGAGCTTGATCACAGTGCATCCTTTCCATGAGCAGCCACCCCCTACCCTGCATCATCTTCTTTTCTTTCCTAAAGTACCATGAGGTTTTAGCTATCATGTTTGCCTTCATTACAAACTCACCAGTTTTGCATGTTGCTCTGTTTCTTCTGTGTACTACGTTGTTTCCGATGTACCTTCCTGCAGCCATAAGCCAGCTTCCGTTTACCTCTGCAACGCCAATAGATCCTCCTCCTCAGATGCTTCATAAATCTGCACTTCACCCACCTGGTCTTCCATCTGCTCTCCAGGACCTGTGCTACTTAAGATTCTTCCTCCACACCTGCCTTGGCCAGCCTTCCCCTCATGCTTACATTTCAGCCTAAATTTCTCCATGTTGGAGAGTCTCCTCCTCCTCCTCTTCCTTCTCATCCATAGTATTCCTAATGGTTTCTGCCTAATCATTTCTGTCTTTTTACCATGCCAAAGTATTATACTTACTCTCTTATTGACATACTCCTGGTCTGACTGTCTACTGAAAGGGAACTTATTCAAGAATAGAGATTTTTCTCTCCATGTCAGTGCTGCGTTTCTTAGTCCTAGGAGAATATCTGTACATGCAGCACTTGCTACATAACTATATGATAGGTATATGTCAAATGAGTAGATTATTTATGTGCACTCTACAGTCTGTCTAGATGTTCTGTATATAATATAGATGAAGCCAAATACTGTGAAATTGAATGATATCACAATATAACCCGAGATAAATTTAGAATCAACAACCACAATCACCTCGAAAACTAAAGGAAAAAAAGAGAAGTAAACAAGACAAACAAACAAAAAAAATCAACTCTAGGAGACAGCAAACAGTACTATAAAGCTAAAGAGAATTCAGTTTGTAGAGAAATCCTTTCACCTTTATTTAACTATAACATAACTGAACATTATGTATGGATACCTCAACTCCTTTTACCTGCTTGGACCCTAATTTAAATCATATTATGCAATTCACAGGTTTTCCTATGGAAATCTAAATATACTCATTGAATACATGAAATATGGCTATGCAAATGAGGGGCTAAATTTAGGTTTTATTTTATTTTTAGTTGGTTGTAAGAAAAATGAAATTAAAACCAAAGCAATATTCAATATTTTTCCTGTAAACATAAACAACATTTTTTTGGCATGGCTACATGTCATCTTAATTACTGAAATCATATGAGACTGTGATGTATTTTAAATGGATATTTGCAGATAATATATAAAAGAACATAAAATATTTTAATGTTTTCATGGGTTACATATTAAAATAACAATATTTTGGATAAAATGAAGTAAATGAAATATACTACAGATATGTATTTTTAAGGTATTTATTTTTAGTTTTCCTAATGTGGTGATGAGAATTTAAATTTTGTAAATGGCTTATATTTTGTTTCTATTGGATGGTTCTTCATATTTATACATATGCATTTAAAATAAAGATTATTTTTAATGAACTATTTGACTTAGCAGTAATGCAAAATCATCTTTTGAAGTCAGTAAATAGAGATATATTTACCCTTTTGGAGTGATTGCTTAGTATCTAACTCTGTGGAACGTTGCATTATTTATTAGTACTTTATTTTTTACTTTTTTATACAATGTTGGGAACCAGAATAGAAAGGACACATTTAACCATTGAAGGATGGTTATAATGACCAAGTGTCTTCTGTGCTAAATGGTCAAGATGTTGAAGAACCCAGGAGAAATTTTTGGAAAATCATCTTTATAGAATATAGAACTTTTTATTTATATAGAATGAATAAATAATTATATGAAACACATAATATTGAGTTCTAACAGTGGTGGTGGGATGGGGGTGGGTAGGATTCTGGCAGTGAATTCTTCAGGGAAGAGAGAAGCTCTTCTTTCCCCAGAATAAATGACTTTCCCCCAGAATAAATAAATGAGTCTCAGATGGTCATGGGAAAGGAAAGGAGTGAGAGAGAGTGTGTGTACTTCATGAATCAGGAACATAAACTTTGGGCAGTGGGAGGGGTTTCAGGAATGAATGTGTTAGGTTCACTGGGGCTATCCGTGCTAGGGCTACTTCATTAACATGCAGTGGCGCAGTCCTATCATAAGTAGGGAGACACAGTACTTAAATCCTATGGGGGCTGGGAGAACTCCATGTAAAATTATAGGTGTGAGAAAAGGTTATTGGTTGACAGCTACGGTACCAAGTCTTCTGTCTCAATAGAATGGAGGATATTTCCAGGAATTCCCAGGTGCACACTGAAACAAGTGTCAGGCTTGTAACATCCTTGAGGGCTACATGACACTCTTTCAGAAATGTGGGGACTGATGCCCACATTCAAATGGAAATCTTTACATAAAGGAGTAGGCAGTCCACTGAGAAGGCACTCCTCTTTGAATTCTCTCCGGGAGGAATTCGGAAGCTCTCTCCTCTTTCTATGTCTCTGCCACTGCTGATTACTTAACCAAGGTCATGCCAATTAATTTCTCTGAAGGTCAGTGTCCTCCTCTACAATATGAGGACAATAAATCCCACCTTATTGTCTTCACAGGACTGTAAGAACCAAATGAGGCAGAGTATGTAAGTACATCTTGGGAAGAAGACAGGACAGAAGGGTTAGAGGTATGAAGAGAGCCGGGGGCGGGGGGGGGGGGAGTGTGTGGGGGGTATGTCTTTTCCTGAAAGCTTAGAAGAATTTTAACAAAAATAACTCTAACAAAGCCCTCATGTTGCTAGCTTCTCATATTAGGACTCTTATGATTTCAAGCAATAGAAATCAACTCAAATTAGTTGATAGGAACAAAAGGTGGACAGAGGAGCGAGTGGTAAGGACACTGAACTGGTTCCTGGAATGTGAGACCAGGGGCACGCCAAGTTCTCAGGAAAGAACTGGAACCAATTGCTCCCTTCATCTCCTTTCTTTGTTCTCTGCCCGCATTAAAAAAACAAAACTAAACTAAAGTCAGATCTCTTTTGCCTGTTCATAAGTGAAAATGGTGTGGCTTCCCACGGATCCAGGGATGCATTTTCCAGATCCAGCCATGTAAGGATGCTCGTCTGGTCTCTCATTTTCAAACACAGATGCCAAGGGAATCTGTCTTGTTCCGTTAGAAATGATCAAGGCTAACGGAAACGAAACAACAGTGGGGCGAAGACTTGTTTATATTGAAGAGAACTGCCTTCTCCTGAAAATGGAGCGCTGAATAAGACGTCTTTATGTATCCCGTGTTCTCTGCGCCTTTCCAAATCATTCTTCTTTGTGAGTGAAATAAGACAAACAAAAGAAACAAACAACAAGCAAAACAAAACTCATCCAAACTACCAATCAAATAAACAAACAAAAGGGAGTTTGCTAACAGAAACAGAAGTTCTTTGAGGGATGGAGGTTTTATTTTTATTTTTATTTTTTATTTTTATTTTCTTCAGAGGGGAAAAATAAGATAGTTTGACAAAAGATTTGAAAGAAAGGGGAGATTTTGAGGGCATCTACACCAGAGGAGTTACCAGAACAAAGGAGGCTTAGGATTCTCTGTTGCAGAGAAATAATGCCTTGGACTTCTTCCTGAGGGGGCTGGTGAGCAAGGAGAAGACAAAGAGGAGAGTTGGAAGGCTGAGTGAGGCAGAGAATCTGCTTGGAGTACAGAGAATACGAGAATACAACACATCTCGCCAGGGTTTAGAATCTTGCAGCATCTCCCTCAGGAGCTGCGCCATATGGGCTCTGGAAGCTGACCCTGGGTGTTCTGTAAGTGCAGGGCCCACTATTAGCCGCTGAGCCATCTCCTCAGCTCTGCCCCAGTTTTTAGGGTAGACTATATCTGCTACGCCACTTTCAGTTTTTGCATAATTTGTTTCCTCTGTAGACATTATTGAAATAAGGAAATTGTGTTTGTGTGGGCGCATACATGGAGCGCGCACACACACACACATGCATATGAGATTCCGTTAATTCTATGTGTGATGACCACGTGGAACAGAAGGAAATGTGTGATGAAGCCAAAGCAGAGGCAGAGCCTAATCCTCTCAGAATGCCCAGTGAAGGTAGGTAGCAGCTGATTTGGGCTTGTAAACATTTCCTTTTACTTTTTAATATTCCACCCAAGGGCTTATCAAGCAATTACAACAGATCCAGTTACCTATTGACAGATGAGGAAACTACAATCATTTGCCTCAAGTCTATTTGAAAATGAGCCTCAGAGCAGACATAAAGCAGAGCAGACACCACCTCCTGGGATGTGCTATTACATTGAACTTACGTCCTTGAAATATGCCAACAGTGACAGCAGCAACTGAGGTAGCACATGTTAGCAGCGGGGTCCAAAACTCATTCCTGTAATTAAAGGCTTTTAGTGCTTTTTAATGAAACGACTAAAATAATATTTAACTTACTCCCCCATTCATTTGGTGTGCATTTGCTGGATCTCTACTGTCTGACCACTACTGGGATAGGTGACTGTCCTGTTGCTCCAGAGAAAGAATAATTTGATGAAAGGAAATCTTAAAATTGCACAAAAAAGGAAAAAAAAATACTAACTACTGATGTAGGACCATTCAGCTCTCAATATTCCTGAGGAAAGCTAGTTAGAAATCTGTGCAGCAGTGTGCTTGGGGTTGGGACAAACATTGTAACACAGGAAGGCCTGGACCCACACACCCCACAGATGTCTTTGTTGAGTTTGTCCACCCTGTGAAGGCCAGAAGAGCTTATGTCTTATAATTGTAATACAAAATATCTTTCCCCCTTTATTCCCTATGTAGCCTAAAGCATATCCCATATGTAGCCTAATAAGGTGTTGATATTCAACAAATGTTTTCTACCTTCTTCAGTACTTGCATGTGGAACAATGTTGCTGCCATCAATAGGTGGGACAGAAATGCACTGGGTTCTTCACAGACTCCTTTTGGACTGGCTCCATTTTCTGTCCTTCACCAGACCTTCTGTCATAATCCCCGCTGAGCTGAACAAGAGACACACATGTCAGCCCTACAGCTTCACCAGAACCCCAGCAGTGAAAGGAAAGCAGCTGAGCCAGCAGGAAGCACAAACAGAGGGGGAGGTGTCAACAGAGCTATTTTTAAGTGCAGTGTAGTAAATAAACAGACTGCAATAAAGCCAGGGCAGGTCTCTTCTTCTTGAGAAGCTGGCCTTGTCCATAGATGACCATGGCCCAAGGCTGACTTGATTTTTTTTTTAATTTGCTTTTTGTTTTGTTTTTTTGTTTTTTGTTTTTTTTTTGAGATAGGGTTTCTCGGTGTAGCCTTGCCTGTCCTGGACTCGCTTTGTAGACCAAGATGGCCTCAAATTTACAGAGATCTGCCTGCCTCTGCCTCCTCGAGTGTTGGGATTAAGGGTGTGTGCGACCATTTCCAGCTCTTGATTCTTTATTAGAACAAGACTTTTGAAATTTTGGTAAAGTCAAACAAGCATTGGAACATAGGGACACATGTTTGAAAATCAGAAGGGAAAAAAAAAAGAAATAAAAATAAATGCGAATGATATGCACACACACACACACACATCTAATCTTAACGTTATCAAACTATAAGCAGATAAGACACCCTGAATTTGGCTATAAAGTAATTTCTCCCAGTTACATCTTATGCACATCTCTTAATATTGGTCCTCAAATCCCTTCACTGTCTTTCCCATCTTAGTCTCTTCAGTCTGATCCCAGTAAGTATACGAGTATGTGATGGAAACATTTTATGCATCTTCTTCTTTATTCATCACAACCTTTCTGATGTCTTCCATTTTAAAGAAACAGTCATACACTTATAATTAGAATGAATAGAGAACACTTTTAAGATAAAGACCTCTTACAACGGCCTCCTCAGTCTCCTGGATATGGTCCCTGCCTATCTGCAGCCCTTGTCCCTCTTATGTTTTAGCTCTTGCATCTTCACCATGTACTTCAGTTGACCTAACATGTAGTAGATCCCTTGATCAGGCCAACCTTAGTTCCAAACTACTGACTTTGCATTCCAAAGAGAGTGGAATCTTTCCACTCCACTCTTATTTCCTTTTGTTATCTGGTTCTTAGTCCATCTGTATCATAATTTCTGAACACTGGGCTGAACATTCCAAATTCCCTCCTTGACTAACTCCTTGAATGGCCCTTGAGGTTCATGACTCAGGTCCACTTTCCAGCTAGTATGGTTGGCTGACAGCTCCACCTGCCATATCTATAGATTCATGGCTGTGTCCTATCAAAGCCTTTGCTCTTTCTAACCAGGCTGCTATAGCCTAAGTCTGACCATGATGGCGACACCAAATCCTAGCCATTTTTTTCCCATTTCTGCCCAATGCAGGATTCCTTTAGAAAGCAATAGTTACAAAATACGAGTGGAGGTCCCTTAGGTCTTTCTTCTCTTTTCTCTGTGCTGCTTCTTTTGAAGTTTCTCTGTTTGTGCACACTTTATCCAAATTAGGATCACATTTATCTCAGTCCCAATGTCTGCTTTTCAGAGCTGGTGCACTCTTGTAAAAAAGTGGCTTTACCACAATCATAGCACTTATACTCATATCACTTATTTGATTTCATTTAATTGTTCTAGTTACATATTTAAAAATATCCTCCTTCTACAACTGCCATTATTTCTATTGCTACCTATCTTATTATCCACAATATTTCAGTGCTAAGAAATGGTTCTGAGCCATGAGGGGCCTTGAATTAATAAATATTTTTGAATGACTTAAGCAATGGGTACTATTACTGAATTTAGCTTCTTACCATAGCTTTTTCTATTGAAGGCACTGGACATAAAACAGGAAATGAAAGCAACAGAGTCTCTGCCCATTTGAATGCATATTCAAGAGAAAGAAAATAGGTGATAAGCAATATAAAAAATGTGCACTATATGATAAGAGTTATAATAAAATTATAGTGCACAGTAAAGAAATAAAGAGTGATGGCTGGGTGGACAGAGATAATTCTCCATCTGATAAGGTGACATTTGAACAGAGATTTGAGTGAAATAAGAGAATGAGTCATAGAGCTATCTGGATGAATAATGTTCTAGTTAGATAGGCTCGGTTAAGGGATGCGTGTGGAAAGTTCAAACAATAACCTGCAGGTCAGCAAAGCTGAACTATGGAGAAAAAAGAGTAGATATAGTACATCAAGTAAAATCTTGTAAGGCATCTTAAAAAATGCAGATAGAATATTCTCCAGGATGGAAAGGGAGTAGGCAACCCTGACATTTTAACAGGCTGACTCTTGTTATTAGCAAAGTAGTGCTAGATAAGAGTGGACAGAGAGGCACCAGGGAGCAGTTCCACAGATGTCTTGAACTGGGGTATGTTGGTTTAGATGCATTACTTTGGGAATATTTGAGGGTAGAGTTTATAGGACTTATTTACTTATTTTTTGACAGTTTGGACATTTATACTTTGAGAAAAAAAGAAAAAGTACTTTACCTAAACAAATGAAAAGTAGAGTTGTCGATTATTATTTTCTTCCAGTAACCCTTGTTTGTGACAGGTACAGATACAAACAGGCAAAGGCTAGAGTCAGCTGGAATTCAAGTTCTCCCTGTTTAAAATAATGATGGAGGGTTGTTGTTGTTGTTGTTGTTGTTTTGAGGGGGTATTATCTACAAAGGAACACTTGTCCTGATAGAAAGTAGAACTTAAATCAAGGAGAAAAGTTAACCCATGGCAAGGCAAAAAGGACTGAAAAGTGCTATATGGTTGGTCAATGGATAGAACATTTCTGTTGGATTGAAAAATTGTTGAGGTTTTTGATCCACTTGGATTTAAGTTTTGTGCATGTTGACAAATATGGGGCCAATTGCATTTTTTTACATGTAGACATCCAGTTAGACCAGCACCATTTGTTGAAGATGCTATCCTTTTTCCATTGAATAGATTTGGCTTCTTTGTAAAAAATCAAGTGACCATCTATGTATGGATTTATATCTGGGTCTTCGATTCGATTCCACTGATTAACCAGCCTATTGCTGTGCCAGTATCATGCTGTTTTAATTACTGGTGCTTTATAGTACAACTTGAGATCAGGTATGGAGATTCCTCTAGAGGATCTTTTATTGTACAAAATTGTTTTAGCTATTCCGGGTTTTTTGTTTTTCCATATGAAGTTGAGAATTGACCACGTCCCCTGGATGGGGAGACCTGGTGGCACTCAGAGGAAGGATAGCAGGCTACCAAGAAGAGACTTGATACCCTATGAGCATATACAGGGGGAGGAAGTCCCCCTCAGTCACAGTCACAGGGGAGGGGAGTAAGGGGAAAATGGGAGGGAGGGAGGAATGGGAGAATACAAGGGACGGGATAACAATTGAGATGTAATATGAATAAATCAATAAAATATATTAAAAAAGAAAAATTGATGGTGATTACGTCTCAGAAATGAGAAGAAAAGATGAGAGAGCCAATCGGCAAATAGGGCAGCCATGGTCTTCCTTTCATACCATAGCCGTTTCCTTTCCTCCCCCTTGTAAACAGTTGAGAAGAATCATGACTGAAAGAAAGTAAAAATTCCTTAGCCCACGTTTCCATCTACCCCACATGCCTACCACATTATGTGGGTGAAATTCCTGTACCTCCTTCTTCAGCTGCCACAGTCCTAGTATTTATTCACCCTGCATGGCAAGGCTTCTATGCATAAAAGTGTATCAAAAATGCTTTTGTGTATTTGCCAGCCATCTGTCCTGTTAAAATGACAGCCTCATGAAAATCCACCTTACTGATGATCTAACTCATCACATATGTGTTTACACACAAGGGTACTGCAATTAGAAGAGGCTAAAACTTTCAAAGACACATATGTAGCTGAAGACAGAAATATGAATTGCATCAAGAATATACCTGCTTACTGGCTTAGAATCTATCCCTCAAGCCCACTTTTGACAGCATGTCTTCTGTACATATGCTCCAGGTGACATTTTAAAAATGACATATCATTTTTCCTGTCCTCCTTCCTTCACCTATGCCTGCCAGCCTTCACCAAGAAGGACCTCAAGAACTACTAGCTTCAGCAAGAAATTAACCCCCCCAAAATACATTTTAATTTGGGGAAATTAAAATTTCCCACTATTTTCTGAGTCCTTCCAGATGTCCTCACATCCACAGGTACTCACAAATTATTCTGTGACTTGATGAAACTGTCTCAGTCTCCAAATCCTCTTCTTACAGGTCTCGTTGGTTGTGGCCACTGTCAGGGAAGCTTCTTGAGCGAGACTTAGCATTGTAGTGGAGCAAGGTCTGTCATGAAAATGAACCTATCCACACCCAAAGTGCTGCCTGAAGATGCTTCAGGTGCAGCCATGTTGGAGTGGCTAACTGGTAGTATGCCTCAACCAAAGCAAAAGCCAGCCCAGTTTTTTTGTCATGGTGCTGTAACCCTTCTATTGAAAGAGTGCCTTGAATGTTGCCACCTACATAGGCAGGGCTTCTCACCCCAGTTAATGTAATCAACAAAACTCCCCACAGAAATGTCTAAAGGTCTTTCTCCTAGGTGAGCCTAGGCTTTGTCATGATGACCATTAACTCTAACCTCTACATCCTCTGTATCAACTCAATAGTCTCCCTTCCCCCATTCTTCCATTAGAAGGTCACATGATCTTTAATGAAACTGGTTTCAGTTTGGGATCTGTAAATCTCAAAGGTGTAGAGTTTCTTTTTGGTGGAAGTCACAAGACAGTTTACAAATGGTATGAACATGGTGTAGAGCTTTGTGTCTGCATAAAAAGCCGTGAATTGCATACACTTCAAATGGGCAAATGGTATGGGAGGTGATTTGTGTCTCAGTATAGCTATTAAATCTGAAGAAAAACAAGTGTTCAGAAGTAGGTTTTTAACTGCTGTAATTCCAATTTCACTCCTTCACTCTCTGTAAATTAGACGATTTAATAATGGCTGTCCCACCTCTTGGACCAGGTTGTTGAATCATGTTTTGCAACATCATAATTTTATAAGATATTAGTCTGAGTGATGGCTCATATCTCAGTAATCTCATATCTGGATTACTAACCTCAGCCACTTGTTAGTAACTTATTTGTTTTACATATGATGCAGGGAGCCTTTTTCTCTTTACACGTGTATTACCTGACTTAACTTAGGAGAATGTGGGCACACTTAGCACTCATTGTATCAAGTCCAAATATTTATACATATATATATATATGTGTGTGTGTGTGTGTGTGTGTGTGTGTGTGTGTGTGTGTATGTGTAGTTCTATATTGTCCCTTGCTCTTTCATTCATCACAGCAAACTTCATTTCAATTGTAGAGTCAGTACCATCCTCTATGCATACTTTTTGTATTTATCTTGTACTTAGATATTCATATGAAACGAAACATTCCCTCTTCTGGACTTAATGCTTATGTCCCATCAAAACAGTTAAGTTGAAGCCCTAATACCCAGTGTGATTTTACAGAAAGGCAGAGCCTTTGGGAAGGACCTAGATACAGATGGAGTCCTGCAAGTTGGGTACCAATGACAGTGTAAGAAGAGATAGACCAGAAGGAAATCTCCCTCTTCTCTCATTCTTGGTCCTCTTTCCTCTCCTTCTCTCCACTTACTAAAGTGGCCATACACAAGCCAGTAAGAGAACCTGGATCACTTGGCCCCTTAATCTCAGACTTCCTCGACTTGAGGAACGTGAGAAACACATACCTGTTGTTTAAGACATCTGGTCACCATATTTGGCCATGGCAGCCCGTTTCAGTGCAGACTCCTTCAGTTCATTGCCAGCCTCCTGTCATCGCTTCCTGATGGTTCTTCTTACCTCCACTTGGTTACTTTACATCCTCTTAGAAGTCTGGCTTCACTTCTTACATACAGCAATTTTACTTCCTTTCCTCCTCGACAAGCTTCTCAAAGGGAAGGGGTAGTTCATGTAATTCTTTACAGATCCATTTCACCCAAACACAAGGTGTACAGTTTCTCTCACTGCTCCCCAGTACTGATAGATTCTCCTTTGACTGAATTGCTGGCCCCACACTTCATCTTGCCTTAAGCATAGAGAAAGGCCAGCCAACTTATGACTGCGAATGGGCCCTCTCACAGGGAGAGATGAGGGCTGATTTCATTAATTCTGGAATTCCTGGTGAACATTCAGTGTCAGGAAATACAAAGGAGGTAAGAAGTGAAGAAGTACCACCAAAATGTGTGGGTTTTATTCTATTTTGAAATATCCTAGGAAAAGTTGAGGCAGTTCTTAAAAGTGCATATCTTGTGCCCAATAGCTTTGACTCTTACCAAAATGGGTACCTACAAGCTCTGAAAGGATCTAACCTGCAGCTAAGCTATTGTGCCTGTGTCATCAGCTCAGACATATCTTTGAACTCAACACCAGCTTTCCAAATGATTCTTAGAAAATATGATTTTCTTTGTAAATATATTTTATTAATTTATTCATATTCATATATTATTTTAAATATATTTTATTAATTTATTCATATTCATATCTTATTTTAAATATATTTTATTAATTTATTCATATTACATCTCAATTGTTATCCCATCCCTTCTTTCCTCCCAAATGGGAGCCAAAGAGCAATTTCCTATTTTCAATCCTTCAATGAAGGCCTTCTTTTTTTTTTTTTCTAGTGGCTGCATCCTGTAGTTAGTCAACCTTTATTCTATAATCCATGATCCATAGTGCGACTGACAGGGAGAGCCTAGATCTCAGGCCTATGCTTCTCCTCTCATGCTGGGTGAAAAGTCACGTAGGCCTTGGCCTGGCCCGGGAAGGATGCACTGTAGTGTCAATGAACAGCTCATTTGCCCAGGAAGGAAGCTGAGGCTTGCAGAAAGAAACATGCCCACTGGCACTGGAGTTACAACACGGTCATAAACAAGGGTATACAGCTTGACAAGGGACTTACATGTGCCCTAAAGGCGATCCATCACCACAGAGGCACGGACTTGTTTGTGTGTTTTATTTCCCTTGTCATTTTTAAGTTATTCTTTGTCAAACGTTTTATCCGGTTAGGAAGAAATCCCTCCAATTGCATTCCCTTTGGAAAAGGAAGGTGAGCATAGATCAAAGGGAAAGCTAGGGGAAAAGAAAGAGAAATGCCAGGGGGTGGAAGCCGCCAGATTCCCTCTTGGTTGCTCTCCACTTCGGGTTTCGCAGGGCCCCATTCCTTTTTCATTTCGCTCTATTTCCCACGGTCCTTTACACAGCCCACACATTTACAAACCTTTGCGTGGCTGCAGGCCGGGCCTGCTCAAATGCTCAGGATTGCCTTTTTCTTTCTTTCTTTTCTTTCTTTCTTTCTTTCTTTCTTTCTTTCTTTCTTTCTTTCTTTCTTTCTTCTCTCTCTCTCTCTCTCTCTCTCTCTCTCTCTCTCTCTCTCTCTCTCTCTCTCTCTTTCTTTCTTTTTCCTTGCAACTTTGGCAACGGTCCCACTCTTAAGTGGCAGGTACGCCTGGATCCTAGCGATGGTGTCCGAGAGAAGGAGGGTAATGAGCACCTCGCTTGGGGCCAGGGAAGTCATTGGGAGTGCGGGGAACTCCTGGAGCAAGCGCGGGAACCGCCTGGGTCCGCGATCACGAGAGCCGGTGGCTGTCTGAGGGGGCGCTGTCCGACGGCACGTGCGCGGGCGGGCGGGAGCGCGCGCTGGGAGTGGTCGCGGGGCGGGCAGGGGCGGGGCCGCGGCGGCGCGCGGGCGACGGGCTCGCGCGGGCTGTGCGCTGCTGAGGCTCGGCCACGGATAGCTGCGGCGGCGGAGTCTGGCGGCCGTGGGGACTCACGAGCGCGGATCGCGGAGTGTCGCCGGCGGGGACGGCCGCCTGAGGCGGCGGCGTGCGGGCTCGCAGACCTTGCCTCCAGCTTGCGGGAGCTGAGGACGTAGTGGGGCCGCCTCCGGGCCAGCCTCTCCCCGCGCTGCCAGCCGGCCCCGGCGCCGAGGGCGCGGCGACGCTTGGCCACCATGGGCTGCACACTGAGCGCTGAGGACAAGGCGGCCGTGGAGCGCAGCAAGATGATCGACCGCAACCTCCGGGAGGACGGCGAGAAGGCGGCGCGCGAGGTCAAGCTGCTGCTGTTGGGTGAGCACGGTGGTGGGGACGGGGCCCGGGTCGGGTGGACAGCGGGGAGCGAGCGCTGCATCCCTGCCCCACCACAGCGCAGGCGGCTTCTCGGCCGTGGCGCCGGTGACTGTTGCGCGACCCCACCAGCAGCCCAGAGCGTGGCCGGGTGGCGGGACGCGTGGGAACCCTATCTTTGAAGTTGAGCTCTGCCCTCACTAGATGGGGGGCAATTCGGGACCAAAAAGCCAATCACTCCCTCCCCACGGACGCCCCGCGGTGAGGTGTCTTGTCTCCTTGTGCTTTACCCACGCTGGGAAAGTGCCACGTTGGGTAGCCTCGGGGTCTTTTTGTGGTGCCTCCGTGGGGTCTCAGTGATATCTGCTGTCAACTTCATTTGGCGAGTCTGAGTGGAAAAGAGCACTGAGAAGATTTTTCCCTGCTTAAGGACCTGAGCTGTGCTGGATGGTGGATTTTGCCTGGGTGGGGGATGGAAACCACCGAAGTTGGCTTATGTTTGCTCCCATAGTAGGAGATGAAGATGCTTCGCGAGTGAAAACAGCCGAGACAGGCGCGAAGGGCTCCTTCTCGACCATAGGGTCCTCTCTCCACTGTGGTGCTCAGGGCAGTGAGGTTTGGCAGGTGCACATCAGGCTTTTTTTTATTCATTCTTAACACTGTTTTTCTGAAAGCCTATGTAGAGGTCTTTCTTTTCAGTTTTTTGAACAGAGGGGGAAAAAAAGTAAATCCGTATTTTTGATTGAGCGGTATATTAGGAAAACATTCACAGGTTATGGTGTTTTAGATCTGTGAGCCAGGGTTTCCTTTTGTTTGTTTTCCTCCTACACTCTAGGTATTTAGACAGATGACAGATTTCTTAGAATCTTCATTTTCACTTCCAGCGATTGCTTGTGTGTGTCCTTTTTCCCTCACAGTTGTGATAAAAGAGAAACACCACTGCACAAATCTGCTTTTTAGTAAGCTCCTGTTTCATTGGTTTAACGACTGCAGAAAGATGGTGGTTATTTCGTTCTTTCTCCGTTACTAGTAGGCTCAGAAAAAGCAAACTTGGCACGACTAAAAGTAATAATAGTCTGAGTCATTTTGCAAGCAAACTGTGAAACAACTTTGCATTTTAAAAATCAGGGTGGTGTTTTCACCCTTCACAGCCTCCCCCATAAATCTTTCTCTGTAAATAGGATTGACCTGAGTTTTTGTATTAAAAAGATCCTGTGTTTTTAGAATATTGACCACAAATGTGACACAACTTGATCCAGAATTAAGTAGAGGCCAGCTCGGTGAAGGCGAGGCAACTTACAATAAACATGAAATAAAAGGATTAGAAATTTTTTTTGCTGTGGTGGCAGTGCACCTGCTGTGAATGTCTTAGTGGGCTGCAGTATAGTTCTTACTTGGAGCTGCCATCCATCACACTGAAAGCAGTAGTAAAATGAGCCCTCCGGCAGCGGAGGAGGCTTATCTTTAATTAGGCAACTAAGAAAGATTTGGAGAATAGAGTTTTGCTTCTGCAAGCTCCCTTGACGGTTTGAACTTGATAATTCTTTGTTGTTCCTGGTGTCCTGTGGGTTGTTGTAGGATGTTGAGCAATGAAGTTGACCTCCACCCAAGAGAGGCTAATTGCCACCTCATGTTTCTAATCTCCCAAAATGTCTCCAAACGCCCCCTGGAGGCAGATATGTAACCTCTGGAGAACCACTGTTTTGGGTTAATAATTAAATCTGGTTGAGTGTGTTACAGCTGAAGTTGATCTCTTTAACCACCAGTGCTGAGTTTAATAAGAGATATCCGAGTCCTGATTTTCAGAAGAAATTATGCCATACTTATTCCTCCAAACCAGTGCATTAAAAAAGATGCTAAAATAATACACGAACAAATCGCAAATGAGTTATTGTAAGTGTTGTTTCTAGCCATGAGGCTTTGCTTTTCCCTACAACTGTATCTAGAATTGCAGTCCATGCCCAGCAGTCCTCCTCTGTGTTACTCTTACTCTGCCCTACCCTTATGCCTGGAGCTTTGACACCCATCTTCATATTCTCTCTCTCTCTCTCTCTCTCTCTCTCTCTCTCTCTCTCTCTCTCTCTCTCTCCCCCCTCTCCCCTCTCCCTCTCTCCCTCTCTCTGTGTATGTATGTGTGTGCACACACACACACACTTATTTCACAGATCTTTATTCTTGTAATACTTCAAAACCTTTCCCCCAAATCAGTCTTTGGCAGTGAATTATGATCTTTGGCCCACGTTTGGATGTTTAAGGCCCGGTGCAAACAGCCCCATGGCATTCATCTAACCAGCTGAGATGTATCTAGGTAACCTGTAACCAATGTCTTTTCAGTTTTAGGACAATGTCTTCATCTTCAGTTGTTTTTGTTTTTTTCCTTATTAATGTATTTTAAAATACTTAAAGCATAAAACATTTAAAACAGCCTATCTGGTTACATTACTTTCTTTTTCTTTTTTTTTTAATGAAAGAATACATTGTTTTAAACATCTGAAGTGGGAGAGAATGAGATTTTCAAATAAATAGTAAATATTTGGGTGCTAGGTATCTAATATTTACTATTTAAATTTTAGCTGTTTTACTGTTCCCTAAGTACAGTGAGTGAGGCCTACATAAATAGAGAGGACCAAGTCTGTTCTACTGACCTGAAGGGGACCAGGTTAGGGTTCTGTTCATTTAAGCCTTTCACTTAAGTTTTTAGCTTTTAGTATTTGATGGAGTTAAGATGTTTACGTGGATGGGGTAGAACTTAGCTCTCTTTCCATTGTACAGGGATAACTGCTTCAGAGGAAAGTACCCTTTATTATTACATCTTTGAGACAATGGGATTCATAATTTTAAGGACATTAGGATTTATTTTCCAGTAAGACTATGTTGTATTCCTGTTATTAAGATGCATTTAGTGATGATATTTTTCGAAGATGAAAGATATTCGATTTTTTTAAAAGCACAGTTTTCATGAATTAATTGCTCAGCTGCAATTTCTTTGCAAAGCTTTGAGTTTTATTTTCCCTTATCACAGCTGATAGTTCTCTTTACCGTGTCCACTTCCACAAGCAATAGAACATCAACCCACAGCCAGGCTGGGGGTAGGGTGGAGAGGGGGAGTCAGGTGAGAACTTTGAAGTCTTCTGTTGATGAACCTTTTTTTTTCTGTTGCCATCAATGCTTCCTCCTCTTCCTTTGGACTTGGACTATGACTTCCCTAGCTGAGAAATTCTTGCTTCCTCGGGCTTTCAATTTTTGCGTTGTTTTAGCTGTTTCCCTTGGACAAATGGACCCTGCCACTTCCAACTGAGTTGTGCTTCTCTGTCCCTGGTCTACTTGTGTTAGCTGGTATTCTAATGGGAGCCACTGGTTGTGTAATTGATTGCTTTGGATATGTTGAGTTTTTCTTGAATCTTACAATTCTCATCCTCCCCCCGCCGCCCCCCTCCCCAGCTCTCGGCTCCCTCTCTGCTCACACACAGCCTCTTTGCTGAAGGTTTGTGCTCCTACCAGACCTTTCCCCTTTGCTTCTCTTTCCCATCATGCTGTGTGCTCCATCTGAAACCTTTCTTGCCTTCTGCATTGGACAAAGAATGAACATTTGTTTTAGACTTGGCTCCCCTCTGCCCATATCTTCTCAGCATTTCCACTCCTCCAACAGGAACAATTACATAGATTAAATGTATTTGCAATTGATGTCTGTTTAGTCTTTTTCCCTCTCTTAGTCCAACTACTCTGAACACACCAGGGGCAAAGTCCTTTTGTTTTCTCTGTACTTTCTTTACAGTCCTTTTACTTTGTCATGTGTAAATGTGTGCTAAATTATGTAAAATTATGCTGGAATATATTCTTCATAATTTCCCAGTAGCTGCAGGAATAAATAGCAGCCAATTAGCATCAAAGGAAAAAGGACTAGTAAAAATGTGAAATGACCAGAATAAATGAATGATATCTAGAAGCAAGTCGAATACTGCTGTTAATAGTTAAGTTTCCACAGTCAACATATTGTTCGTTAAGTGTAGTCAATGTTAGGAGATGGCAGCGGCTGCTTGTTATTGTCGGGTTTAGTACTTGAATTATCCTCCTGATTTAAGAGCATTTCACTTTTGGTTTTTGGTGGAAGTAAACCCTCTGCTTCCATGTCTATGCTCTGGCTCCTTTCATTTAGAACATGAGACTTTCAAGTGTATCAATGATAGGAGCTATTATACTTACCTTACAGGATTTAGTGAGTGACTTAGGAAATAGAATAGGTATCTTTTAGAATTTGGTAGAAAATATTGGTAAAATCTGAAAATATTTAGTGTAAGCTTTTAAGCCAAAAAGCTGAGGGTCCAGCCACAATCTTAATTGGCATTTTGTTATTTGTTCTCGTGCCTTGGAACATTTAAGATCAACATATTTGTGGGAGACGAATGGAGTGTATTGGTCACATTCTTAGGTCACATATTTCTTGGTCACATGTCTTGGCATGCATTTGCCCTGTGCGTGATTCCCTAGGGTAAGGCACTAGTGAGCTTCAGATCCCAGATGGCATTTGAGCCTATGAACTAAGGTTAACAGAACATTATCTTGTGATGCTTGGGCTGCCTTTTGCCACAATTAGTTAAATTACGGTTAGAAATCTTAATCTAGACAGGAAGAAATAATTTTAAAACAAATGTTTATTGGTTTATATTAAATGGCTTCAAGCCACAGAAGATTCATTATGGTGTTCTGGAGGGCAGAATTCCCAAGCAGGTTTCCACTGGGTTAATAAGGATGTGGACAGGACGTCTCTTCTGGAGGATCTAGGGATTGCTTTGTTTCCTGGCTTTGTTTGCACAGTCCAGAGCAGCAGTTCTCAGCCTTCCTAATGCGGCTGCAACCCTTCAGGACAGTTTCACATGTGATCCCCAATGATAAAATTACCTTCGTTGCTACTTGATAGCTGTAATTTTGCCACTGTTATGAATAGTAATGTTTTTTTTTTTTTTTTTTTTTTTTTTTTTTGATTTTTTAAGAAAAGGTTTCTCTGTGTAGCCTTGGCTGTCCTGGGCTTGCTTTGGAGACCAGGCTAGCCTCAAACTCATAGTGATCCACCTGCCTCTGCCTCCCATGTGCTGGGATTAGAGGCATGCACCACCACGCCTGGCTATTAATTTTTTTGTTTTTGTTTTTGCTTTTATTTTTGTTTCTGTTTTTGAGACAGGGTTTCTTTGTGTAGCCTTGGCTGTTCTGGCCTTGCTTTGTAGTAGACCAGGCTGGCCGTGGATTCATAGTGATTCACTTGCCTCTACCTCCTGAGTGCTGGGATTAAAGGCACATGCCACCATGCCTGGCTAGTAATATAAATAATTTTGGAGCTAGATGTTTACCAAATAGGTTGTGACCCCCAGGTTGAGAGGGGGGCTCTGGAGGCAGCTGGTTGTTTCCATTGGCTTATAGTAATAGCCCTCCACTTTTTCGGAGTCAGAAATCACCAGTGAGGCGTTTCCTCTCCTGCTTCTCTTTCTCACTTATTGCAACCTTATGATTACACCAGGCTCACCTACAAATGCCAGGCTAACAGACCCATGGCAAGAGTTAGACTTATACCTGCAAAGTGTATTTTACCACATAATGGCAACATTCACAGATTCTAAGGGTAGGGCTTGCCTGGATGAGGTCTTTCACTGTATCTACTACAGCCAAGTGTGTAGCTCCCAGGCATTCGAGTTTATTCTGCAAATAAAATGCATTAACCTCACTGTCTCCAGAGCCTCCTCCCTTCCTTCACAACACCAGTGGAAACTCCAAGGCTTCTGATTGCGTATGGGTGAGATTGTAGGTATCGTCAATGATTTGAGGACTTGCAAAACAAACAAATGAAACCAATTATCTGCTCCAGAGTGTAATGATGGGCCAAGAGGCAGTCATCAGTTCTATATACCACTTCCCCACTCAAAATGGGATGCATAGGGAGGAACCCTTTCCTCTGTGCCCAGATTCTCCAGGTCTCAATAGCAGGGAGTGGCTGGCTGATGGTTTGCATCATGAGGTACTGCACTCTGCCTTTTGGTAACCTCTCCTTCTTTCTGGGTGGTAGCACTTGTTTGCAGCAAGGAGGAAAAAGCTAACCGAAACAGAACACACCTATACTACTACTACAATAATAATGATGATGATGATGATGATGATGATGATATGCTACTACTATTATTTTATATGCTATATATATATATACATAATATATATATATATATATATATATATATATATATATGATGAAGTCTTTTCATCTGAATATCCAAGATTGTGTTTTGAAGGTTTGCCTTTCTCACGACCCAACTCAAATAAGCTTTCTAACTCGATGTATCAGGTGCCTACCCGTTCCCCCCCACCGGCCACTTTACTGTTGTTTCTAACAAAATATCCTTCCTTCCCATCCTAGTATTCTGCCCTACCTTTACTTAGGTACTTCTAATATAACTTAAATCTGTCATGCTTCTGTCTTTCTTCTGAGCCTTTGCTAGGAGAGAGCTCAGTGTAGTGTGTATACAGAGTACTCCAGGGCAGCTCAGGTGGTATAAAGTCAGGCATGCTTTAAAGCAGCTCCTAGCAGCCAGGTAGCTCCACTGGTATGTTGTATATAACGCTAGGAAATGGCCAGTGGTTTGTAATTTTATATTCTGCAACTGTTCATAACTTATATACCCATGGAACCTAAAATCACTGCTTTCTGGCATTCTGTATTGAACCCAAGATACTGTACTCAAACTGTAATGTGAAAGCCTAGCTTTTCTCTCTCTGCCTTGTCAGTGAGGTTTTTCTTGACCATCTAGTCTAAATTAATTCTTATTCTTGATTGCACCATACTGAAATCGCTGACTTAAAAAAAAAAAAAAAAAAAAAAAAAAGAATGTTGGTTGACCTGCTCTGTGGAATTAGCTCTTAGAAAATGAATCCAGTGGGACTTGTCTACTGCTTGATGGGGTCGTCTGTAGTAGCCTTCTCTTCATTACTGGTGAATACATAATGTGACTCAACTATAAGTGTGGCTAATACCTTATGGGCAAAGAACTGGTGCGTTTTGTTGTATCTGGGGTCATTTGAATGAATTTTGACCCAGTATATTCCTATTTATCTTTGTTTTATGTCTTGTTGGTTAGAGTAACTAAAACTTAGTGTTATTCATTACATAGCTGTAAATATTAATTGTGGGATAGATTCTTGTTGCATGATCAGAAAAGCACTGCATGTGGTTTGGTAAATTGAGTAATTGGTGGGGAAGTGTTTTGTTGATATTGTTGTTTATTGTTTATTCTCCGTTCTTTGCTTTGACATATTGCTTCATGGATGCTTCACATTTGACTTTGTCAAATGGATGCAGTCACATGAGGAGGTATGTACCACCAAGGCTGTGTGTGGCCCAGGATAACATGAAGATCAGCAGGGTATGCTGAGAGCTCAGCCACAATGTGCCCTCTCTGTGTTGCGTGTCCATAAGTGGTAGGAATTATTGCTGGTGGTGCCTAATAAAGTATGACTTATGCTTTTATTTTAATCACTGTTAGGAGGTATAGTTTAGAGAAATAATATATTTATAGCAAAAGACCAAGATTCCCATAGGCACAAGGGGGAGAAAGAGAATAGAATTTAATAGTGGGGCGATACACTTCAGTTTGGGGGATCTTAGTATTGCAGAATGCCTCATAAATTGCTATGGCTATACATTTGCCAATTTCTGTTGTGCTTTTCTGAGCATAGTTGATCTTAATTGGCTGGGAACTCTATGTAGTATAGAATCCCACTGGGTCCTTTGCTATTGGTGCATAGTTTTCTTCCCTTACAGTTATTGAACTTTGTAGGGGTGCAATCCAGAATAAAGGCAAGTGACTGAGAACTCTCATGGCAATTGTTCTTCTTGAGACTTTAAGTAGACCACATACTTTAAGATTCCATTTTCTATAAATGCTGAATAATAAATATATCTAGCCCATGAGGCTGGGAACAGAATAAGTTAATGTACTGAAGTTCTCAGAAAAAGCACATGAGTTCCTAATAGATAGAAACTGTTATGAACACTGCGGGTTCAGCCCTGCCTTACAATTTGAGCCATTCACTTTCCTGGACGTTAATTGTTTTGTTGACTTTCTTAGCAAAGATGTGTGCGTAGCAAAGACTTCTTGAGGTAAAGATCAATTTTAATTACTTCTGCTCCCACTGCAGAATCTCTGTAGAGCTTAGATTTCTTTAACCAGCCCCTTCACTGCTGCTTCCCCAGACTCACATTTGTGCATTGTTTAGAAATCTGTAAAGATGAATTTTAAGAAAATGCAAGACTATATAATTGATTGAAAAGTGTTTCCTTTTCGTATTATTACTCATTGATAAAAAATAAATGCTATGTTTTTCTTACATATTTTCATTTTAGATGTTTTCCTTTTGGAAAAAAAAACTGGACCTGTAAGTGTACATTATGACAAATTATTTAGATAGATTCATACAAATGCTCCTTTTCCCTGGGGTAGTTTATGATGTTCCAAACATTTTAATCATTCTGAAACGTACCATATTTTTGAGTCCAGAGACTTTTTTAAAAGTAAAACTCTAGACCTCCCCTGAATTTACTTTTGGGGAGAGGAGACGTGTCTCTTTCAAATGGGAGTAGCCTTTATTTTACATTATGAGTTACTAAACATATTAGTTCCTTAATGTTCAGCATGGAGTTATAAGGAATGCTTCCTGCTTGCATTGCCCTCCTAAGGTGGGGTCCTGAGCTTTTATTCTTGGAATTTATTTACCTAATCTATTATTGTATGTTCTCCTTCTTGGAAACTTGCCTTTTATTTGGCAATCTTAAGCCACACTAATTCTGTGTATCACAGTGTTTCATACAGACAGATCGTATAAGTAAAGCTGCAGTGAGATCATTATAATACATTGAGCATTAGGAGAAAACTCAATATGACTTTGTGGTTCTTAAGTTAATCCAATTTTAAGAATTACAATTCATTTTTATACATTATAACCAGTCCATACAAATTAGATACCTGGCTTTCCACAGATCTTTACACTCACTTAGACCATAAATTTTGTGCCAGGATGTGGCATGGTGCACTCTTACTCTGGTTGGTAAATTTGCTGTGTTGAATACCCAATACTCTGCATCTGTCCCCTCATTGACCATCCCCTGCCTCAGCACCTGTGCCTCTCACCTGTGCTCTTGCTCACACCTACACAAGACTCCTGTGTCCCGGTCCTTAGACATTTTCAACTCATGCCCCCATTACAGTAAGACGAGGCAAAGGGAACTATTCATATATTCCTTAATAATTATAAATCTCTTTTATAATACTAGATTACTTCTGATTTTACTTTTACCTCCTTGTAAATTGTAATTCAGTCAATTACGAATAGATGTTGATTTTCTTCTTCGGTGGTTTTGCATATGAAACTGATGGCTTCACCAATGGCAAGCGAGGCGCCATGCTGCTGGCTATATCCCTGTCCTTTGTCTTCTCCCTCTCAAGACCTTGAACTCTACATTGCAGGTAGGCTTTTAGCTTGTAACCTTCCTCTCTCAGCCTCACTCAAATGAGCTGGAATTAGGGACTACATCTTATAGACCATGGCTTTTTTCCCTTTGCATTGATGCCAAAGTAGCATCAAAGGTCTGGAAGCCTTGAGAAATATAACAGGCACTCGTGGGACCACACCTATCAGTATTTATTTAAAGAGGTAGTACCTTGTATCTTTTCTCTCCACTTGTTGAATAAAATACTTTATACTTAGGCAGGGCTTCTCCATAACCCTTATTGATACTTACATATCCTTAGGGCTCATTTCATCTGTTCAGTGATATCCTAGCCTACCTTTTAATACCTTTTAATATGCTGACATTTCATGATGCCATTGCCATTCCTGGAAAACCATTTCTAAACCCTTAGGTTTGCTTATTGTCCTCTGTGTTTTCCAGATTTTAAACCACTGTCTACTGTGTATACCTAGTTTGAAAAGTCGGGTGGTCTGCTGCACAAAGTGTCTCGATGACATCTCATAGTAGAGTGTGTCCCCTTGTAGCTGCTTCACAAGGGTGCATATGGAACCGTGCATTTGACCTGGCTGAGCCTTGTGCGTGTTGGCATGGTTCCACTGTACAATGAGTTTTGTAGAGTGCAAGGGGAAGGCAGAGTTTTTTGAGGTTCCCAACACCATGTATTCCAGGCTGAGGACAACATTTCTCCTCCTTTGTTTAAACTCCATCCCTTCATAGAGCCTCCTCCCTGGCCCACCAATTGCCTCTAGAACTTTGGTCCAGAGAAGACAGGAAGAGAGAGGCCTGGTTCTGCCTTGCTTGTCCCCATCTGCCTTCTGCCTTTGCTACTGATAACCCCCCAAGCTTGTAGGCTTTGCCAAGAGGGTTGCCTGGGAAAGGAAGCCCCTTGGATATTCTTTCCATCTCCATCTCGATGACACTCATTTCTGTTTCTTTCCCCATTGTTCTTCTAAGTATAAAAGAGGGGTGGAATGCCCATCAGCAGTGGGGTGTGTGTGTGTGTGTGTGTGTGTGTGTGTGTGTGTGTTGGTATGTGCCTATGAATGCAAGTGTGTCAGTAGAGTTATAAGGCACCTAGAGCTGTAGTTACAGATTGTTGTTGGACTCTTAATGTGGGTGCTAGGAATGGAACTCAGGTCCTCTTCAAGAGCGTTGTGTGCTCTTAGCCACAGTGCCCTCTTTCTAGCCCTCTACTGCCATCTTTGAAGTTAGACCTTTTTTTTTTTTTTTTTTTTTTTTAAGGAGTCAACTTTTTTTCTCTTGTAATTTTTCTTTTAGCTATCCCTGATGCATCATATGTGCCAGCCCAATTTTTCTAGAACTTCTTTTCTTAAACTTACAACATGCACAGATGTAATTGAACTCTCATGTGCAAATTGGCACTCAAAAGGTGTAGGATTGGGTCCAAGATTCTGCATTTTTTTCTCAGGCTCCCAGAGGATCCCCATGCTGTGGGCCCACAGGCCTGTCCACATTATGAAAGACACAACCCTGGAGATGATCCTCCTGGCATTTTTACATTTACCCTTCTCATAAACATTTTTCAAGCCTGGTCTTCTTTTCTCCACGTTTATGAAACCTCACACAATCTTATCAGTTGGTATAAAGTGAGCCCTCATTACATTTTTTTTACATTCACATATGTACACACATACATATTTGTCAACATCTTTCCTGCTTATTGCTGTTATGCTATGCATTTCTGATAGGAATCTGGAGACTAGTTTGAGTAGGACATTTTGGGGAAAAATAATTCAGTGTTATCTTCCATGGAAACATGTACTTCCTGAGGACTGACCCAGAATTATAATTAGTGACAATTAATCTTCTATGTGTGGAAGAACTTTCATGTGAAGTCCCTTTGATGATAAGATTATTTAGTCCCCATTATGTTTTCATGGCTGTTCTCTTCTGTTGATGCTCACGATGAACTGCTTCTGTTGGACATAAGGAAAGGGCTGTTGCTCCTTGCTTGAACTCTGTGCCGTTCCTCCCCCACCCCCAATAATTCTTGCTAGAATCTCCATCCCAGTGCAATAAGTAAGCCTGGAGCCCAAGGTAGGTCTTAAGGGCTGGAATTTCTCCTCCATGGCAGTTCTTCTCATGGATTTCCAGTTTTCCAGAACTGGAAGGAACAGATACTTTGTTTTTAAAGTTCTCTAATCTTTTTATAGTGGGTCAGACTAATTGAGACTTTTGGCAAGTGTGAGGATGCTAGAGCAGCTAATGATGTTTATAGTAACTGAACTTGAAATGATTGATCATGCCATGTTTTTCATAACTATTTTTCCCCAATGCAAAATTTTAGCATAATTCTTATTGCATGCAGAAGGGAATTCGGAGCTTAGGCAACTTACCATCTCATTAATAATTATAAGAATTTATGATCAGACACAGCTCACGTTCATTGGCGTCTTTCATTCCCAGGTATCATTTGCAGATTGGGCTTACTCAGGCTTAGTTGTAACATCTGGTTCTTAAACACATGTAATTCATTTAACAAATACTTATAGAACGCCAAACCTATGGCTTGCAGGCTCCACATAGCTTGGAATGGAACAATCTTTGGGAAGCCAATAAGAGTCAGAGAAAACAGACTTTAGACATTAGCCATCAAATAAAGCAGTCTAGTTATTTTGGCCCATTTCATTATATCCACAGATTATGTAACCATTCTAATGGTAGCCATTGAGGTCTTCCTGCTTTGTTGTAACATGGTCTGCTGCCGCGATCACACCTTGTGCCTATGTCCTTGTTTTTTTTTTTTTTTTTTTTTTTAAATTCCTAGGTTAATGTCGTTGAGCTGCTATGAGGTTTATGCTCATAGAAAGATCAGAAGGACTTCCAAGGTGCTGTACTGTTTCAGCTCTTACATAAGGTCCCAGTACCCACATGATTATCATCTTGTTACCTGTGTAAAAATATTTTACATATAAACCCAGACATTGGTATTGTATTCCAATACCTGTCAACATGGGCCCTTTCTCATTCTGTGCTTTCACATTCAGCTGTTCCTGGCCTTTGTTCCTTCCCCATTCCAGAAGAGGAGTAACCACCCTCCTTTTCCATTTTCATCTGAACTAGTCTGCTGCAATAGTCTCCTACCTGGTCTTCCTGCCTGCATACCTTCATCCTCTTGATTGATAGCTCTGATTTTATCAGTGGCTGCTCAGAAGTCCCTGGTGGTTCCCATTATTTACAGAGCACCACCCTAATTACTAGCATGGTGTTAAATATTCTGTGTGGTTTGGTTTCCATTCTGCCTTTGCATATTTCCCATGACTCTGCTTTGCCATTCTCCAGCTCTTCCCATGTTTGAATATGACGTCATGCATTTCAGATAGTGTTGATCTCCAAACCCTTTCTTATCTTGTTCGTCTTCCTAGGATGCCTTCCTTTGTACCTGTTTCTAGGCCTGCCTATGTCATCTCATGAATGGAATTTGAGACATTGGTTTTTTTTTTAATATCAAATATCTGAATCCTTATTAAATATTTTTATTGATTCCTGATAATCATTTAAATATATTCAACATAATTTGAATTATATATATATATATATATATATAAAACACACACACATATAATTAAGGCTGAAGATTTAGATGACTACCAAGCAAAACAACTGCACACAAACTAGAATGTGGAACAGTTTTACTAGCACCCACTCTGTCCTAGGTGTGAAGTCACACAGGCATAAGCTGTTTTGCATGCTACACACCTAGTCTTAAATTCCAGGAAGGTTCTGCATCCTCTTCTTGCTGAAACTGGAAAATTCCCCATACTAGAGTGGTTCCACCTTCTTTAGTAGAACAATTTTTTTTTTTTTTTTAAATTATGGCATCACCTATGATAGGAATCAAAAGGCTTACTGTACCTCCAAGTGTCCAATTTATTTAATTATTTATTTATTTATTTATTTATTTATTTATTTGTACCAAAACCCACAACAGAACAGTTTATCTGGCCCCAACTTTAAACTACTGAAATGCAGATTACCTGGCAATACTGCTAAGTTAGTTACTATCTGTTCTGGGCTGTGATATGCATTGTATGGATCCAAAGCCTGTGTCTAGCATGGATCCTGCCGTCGAGAAGTTTAGTGGCAAAAGAGAAACATCACTTATGGAAAGGAAGGCTGAGTGCTGGGGAGTGAGTGGGATTCCAAATTGTACAGGAAGGCACCCGAACTTCAGTTTGGGAACTGTTAACCGCTTAGTGTTTCAGCTTCTGAAGGTGATTGACCAGCACGTGCTGCTGCTGTCTAGGGCTAGAGAGATGGATCGGTCGTGAAGAGCATATGCTGCTCTTGCAGAGAACTCCACCTTAATTGGAACACTCACAACTTCTTTAACTCCAGTCCCAAGGTTATCCTATGCCCTCTTCTGGCCACTATGGGCGTCTGTGTATATGTTCACATACGCAAACACACACATACACAGATAAGTGAAAATAAAGTAAATTTACCTTCATCCCCTCCCTTCCTTCCTCCCTCCCTCCCTCCCTCCTTCTCTCTCTCTCTCTGTCTCTCTGTCTCTCTCTTTCTCTCTCTCTCCCTTTAAGAGCATGATGTCTATACATTTCCTTTTTACTAATTAAAAAAATTGTGTGTATAGACTTTCCCTATTCTTTCTCATGATCTGTTTCTCTTTCAGTTTTCTAGAACTAATGTAAATAGTATTAGTGTCATCTTATGAAGCAGGAAGTTAAGATCGAGAGGTAATTCATTTATGCAAGCTCTAAGGCCAGTGAGTTGCCAGGCTGAGGTGTGACTTTCAGTGTTTAACCCCTTGATGTAGTTTTTCTAAGTACTTTCCTACATTGGCGTCTAAGAGAAGCTTCCTTTTGTTATTTAAAAAATGTGGACAACTATGAATGTAAAGGTGTCTATGAGAGCAAGGCTTGGCAGAGTATATGCTAAGCACATAGTTATTGAATAAGTTAATAACAATCATGGCTAAAAAATAAATAAGCGACTTGGTATGAATAATAATCTGTGCCTAATCAGGTGTTTTAACGGGGTTTTTAAAAGGTGAGAATGAATCATATATACACTAGGATAACATGGCTTCCTCTTTAAGGACTAGCATATGAAAAGGTAATGCCAGAACTGCAGTTAATATAAATCCTCCTTCCTCTCATACATCTTCAGTGTCTGGGGCTGAAATATTTCAAATTAAAAGTGAAATTTATTTAAAAGCAAAACCTGAGGCCATTTCATGTCCTGAATTTTTGAAGGGAGACTTAATTATATTTCATGTACTGTATTTACTGAAGATAGACTGTAGGCTGTTCCATTTAATTTTTTTTTTTTAAACATCAATGACTTTTCCATTTATCCAGGAAACCAGAATACTGAACTTGTGAGAATTTGGCACACTGTAGGAGACTGGATGTCCTAGCATGCTGGTTTCTACTTGTTTATAATGGACATTGGAAGAGGAGAAATCACATGAATTCAGTGACTTTAGCTTCCAAACAGATCAAAAGTATCAAAAGACACACTGTGCCTGTGTCCTTTTCTTTTTGTGGCCATAATAAAGTTTTACACTCTAGGTTTAAGGCTTTTCCTTGTAAACTATATGTCCTAAAATTAGGAAGCAAATCAACATATCATTTTTCTGATAATGCTTTGAATATGCCTGAAAACTGACTTGTGTTTGACTACTAAATTATAATTAAAGCCATTTTCAAGTCTGAGGTGAATGTGCTGCAGCAGTTCGTCTGTGGTTCTGTAGGAGAAAATATTGGGGTTATTGTGAACCAAGTCAGGATGACCAGAGCAAGATGCCACTTCCACCCAAACACTGATGTGATGGAAGTATGGGAAGGAATGGTTCCGCTGACTTTATGTTGAGGACTCATATTTGTCAGTGACTTGGGCATTCCAATCACAGTGTTAGATATCTGTCTGAAAAAGCCGTTTCTTCCATTGTCAAGGAAAGGGAAATAAAAAAGCCCAAACAGAAGATACTGTTTTCTTGTTTGTGTGTAGACTACTTGATTTTCTTACTCTTAGTATTATCTTCTGTGACTTCTGTTTCCTTTTTGTGTTATCACCAGACATAGTTCAAGTATCCAACTTATGTAAGTTCCCATTGAAACCAGCTTTAGGTAGCTACTAAATTAAGTTATTCAGAAAAAAAAAAACCTGATACTTTATTTTAGTTATTATATTAATGACTCTATTGTCTTGTGGCTGAGTTATGGATTGTAAACATTTGTCTTTTGAAGAGAGAGTTTCTCTATGTAACCTTGGCTGGCCTGGACTCACTTTGTAGACCTGACTGGCCTCCAACTCACAGAGTTCTGCCTGCCTCTGCCTCCCTGAGTTCTGGGATTACAGGCATCTGGCACCATGCTTTGGTGATTGTAAGCATTTTTAAGGGTATATTTTTAAAGCATGTTTGTGAATTTTGTGAATGTTTTTGTGGCTACACTGTGAAGACTCAGATTGACCATGGTACCCAGGAACTAGGTGCAGTTCTCCAAGCTGGTAAAAGGGATGGTTCTGCCCACTCTGCATGAATATACGTTTCCAGACTGAAGCTATTAGGAAATCTTGTGTTCTAGTTTCAGTTTGAGCTTCTCTCTCTCTCTCTCTCTCTCTCTCTCTCTCTCTCTCTCTCTCTCTCTCTCTCTCACACACACACACACACTCACACACATTCACACTCACACTCACACACACACATTCAAAGACAACTTTTCTGAGCTTGAGGAAACTTTTATTAGACTTTGGAAGATCCCAGGTCACACAAGGTATGACTCTTGGCAGCTGTTTGTAGGAGGAACATACAGAGAAAGGAGAGAAGTCATGCCATTCAAGTTAAGCCTGGTGGAGGTCAGCCATATGGCAGACAAACAGCCTTATGCTGGGGGTGGAATTTGCTAGACCACATTTATGTTGGCAGCTACTTTAATCATTGCACTATTGTTGAACTTTTGTTTTCTTTATCTATGTTAAAGGAAATCAAGAATAGATTCTATGTTTGAGATAAAACTGTATAATATTACTTGAAAATGGCATTTGCCCCAAGTAGCAAGAACTCAGATGGTTTCAATGATTCTAACTGGAGTTCTGGGATCAGCAATTCTTGACTGTGTTCCAGAATTATGAAAGGAAGATAATTGTGAAAGACTTAGATTTATAGTTTAGTAGGTTACAGATAAAATATTTTTAAAAGTAGGTTATTTTTCTTTAGGATATATTTTTACCTTAGTGACATATACCAAAGGACACATAGCCATAGCCTATTACAGAAAAAAAAAAAAAAAAAGGATTGATACATTGAATGTTTTGCTTGTTTTTTTTTCCCTTTGTTTTTGTTTTTCTGGACAGGGTTTCTCTGTGTATCAGAGCTCTGGATTTACTGGACTTACTTTGTAGACCATACTGGCCATGAACTCACAGTGATCCATCTGCCACTGCTTCCCCAGTGCTGGGATTAAATGCCACTCCTCAGAGGACATTATTTATATTTTCTTTCTTTCTTTATTCACTTTACATGCTGGTTGTAGCCTCATTCCTCCTCTCTTCCCAGTCCCAGCCTCCATCCTCTCCCTTCTCTCCTATTCCTCAGAAAGTACTCTCTCCCCCACTTCCGATCCACCCCAGCTCATCAAGTCACATCAGGACAGAACATTTCCTCTTCCCCTGTGGCCTGCCATGGAAGTCCTGCCAGGGGAAGTGATTAAAAAGCTGGGAACAGAGTCCATGTCAGAGACAGTTCCTGCTCCCTTTACTTGAGGACCCTCATGGGGACTGAGCTGCCCATTGGCTACATCTGTGTAGCAGGTCTAGGTCAAGTCAGTGGATGATCCTCGGTTGGTGCTTCAGTCTCAGGAAGGCCCTCCCTAACTAGTTGGCTCCGTTGGTCTTCTTGTGAAGCTCCTGTCTCCTCCAGGTTCTTTTCTCCCCCCTCCACTTTTACACAAGTCTCCTTACACCTCATTGCAATGTTTAGCTGTGAGCTTCAGCATCTGTTTCAGAGTGCTACTGCATGGAGCCTCTCAGAGGCCAACTCTGTTCCTGTCTGCAAGCACAGCAGAGTGTCTGTCAGTGCTTGGCTCTCCCACATGGAATGGGTCTTGGGTTGGGTATCATTGGTTGAACATTCCCTCAATCTCTGCCCTATTTGTTCTATCTTTATTCCTGCACATCTTGTAGGCAGAGAAAATTTTGAGACAATGTTTCTGTGGGTGAGTTGGTGTTCCCCTCCATCTACTTGGAGTCTTGTCTAGTTATGGACAGCCCCTGCTACTAGGAGTCTCTGCTAGAGTTCCACTCATCTCCTCCCAAAAGCCTTCCCCGACTTCAGTCTCCAGCTTGTCACAGAGATGCCCCCCACCACAGTTTCTATTTTATCTACAGGCCAAAAATCAATAGTCTTCTTCTATACAAATGAAAAATGGGCTGAGAAAGAATTTAGGGAAACAACACCCTTCACAATAGCCACAAATAATATAAAGTATTTTGGTGTAACTCTAACCAAGCAAGTGAAAGACCTGTATGACAAGAACTTCAAGTCTCTGATGAGAGAAATTGAAGAAGATATCAGAAGATGGAAAGATCTCCCATGCTCATGGATCAATAGGATTAACATAGTGAAAATGTCCATCTTACCAAACGCAATCTACAGAGTCAAGTGCAATCCCCATCAAAATATGAGTGCAATTCTTTACAGACCTTGAAAGAATAATTATCAACTTTATATGAAAAAAAAAAAAACCCACCCCAGAATAGCTAAAATTATCCTATACAATAATAGAACTTCTGGAGGAATGTCCACCCCTGACTTCAAGCTGTACTACAGAACAATTATAATAAAAACTGCATGGTACTGGCATAGAAATAGGTTGATGAATGGAATCAAATCAAAGATCCAGAAAGATCCAGACCTACAGACACTTGGTTTTTGACAAAGGAGCCTAAACCATACATTGTTTTTCTTTTAGCCTGCTTTTGAGGTCATCTTAAAATGTCTTGTCCATGTTACATTTACAAACTGTAACAAAAGTGCAAGGTTTTTCCAGGTTACTGACTTGAAATCTAGGATTGTGTAACTTTTCAACTATTGAGCTTTGCTTGCTAAAAGGAAGTGCTTGGGCCTCTTCATAGTCTATTTAAATGAAGAAAGACAAAATATCCAAGTTAATGTAAGCCCATAATTTAGTGATGGGTTGCTTGTAATCGCAATGAATTTGCCCTCTTATTATTAAGTAAATAAAATGTTCTTTATCATACCAGTTTCAAGGGATGTTCAATTCTGCATTTTGGTAAGACAGCACAGTTATGTGTGTAATGCTAATACTACTAATAATAAGAATTTGCTGCATGTAAGGCCTACTTAGTATAGTTGACCATTTTTAGTGGCTTCAGAATGTGGTTATTGAAGGTTGTTTTTTTGTTCTGGAATCTGATGATTTCATCACAATTAAAGAACAACTCCTATGTACTTATTTCTTTAAATATATCTCATGTAGTCTGGTTTTCAAGACTGCATGCGTAGTTATTAAGGTGTCAAAGTCAGTGAGTAGGCTGGTGTCTTTATTATTAAAGATCAGTGATTATAATTGAGGTTTTGAAATTTTAAGTAGCAGTGGTATTCCAAGAGGAATGATAGCAAAGTTATGCAGTTAGATATTAAGGAGAGAAAAAAAAAAAAAAACCCAACAGTGTCACCGAGCAGTCTATTAGGAAGCTAATGTACCCATCAGTAGGCAAGGTTGCCTTCCCTCCCTGTGACATGAAGAAGGAAGTGCTGTTAGTGCAGGCCTTGCTTGTCTCAGGACACTGAGATCATGTGCAGAACCTTCCCAAACTCTGCTTGAAACTGCACCCTGTCCACTGGGCATGTCTTGGGAGCTTGCTCTAAAGAAGTGAAGGCTGAAAGGGAGAGACTATTCTCTCACTGTGGACCTCACAGTGAGAGGGGAGATGTTGTCTGTGGCAAGAAACAGCTTCAGAGTGTGTGGCAGTCTTCTGGTGAGTGGAGGCGGGGGGGGGGGGGGGGGGGGGCAGGGATGGTATCTGAAGACCAAAGTGGAATCATTGTTTTCTAATTTTACCTCTGTAAAAGGCATAGGTTTCTTATTCTAGCACTGAGCAGGAGACAGCAATTTTCTGTGACCAGACAACTTGTCCAGGCATGGCCTTCTGTGTTATTAGTACCCATGACTGGGATGGTGTGAGCTTCACAGTTATTCATAAAGCTGTTGTAAGCATCTATGTACAGGTATTCCGTGTAGGCCTATTTTCAACTCCTTGTCAACAAAAAGGGAACTTGTTCATTCTGCAGCAACCCTTCAAGAGTAGCTGCTTCTTTTTCCATTTCCCTCAATAATCAATAGAGTCCCTGCTGTCCCACGCTTTGGTGTTGTCAGGTTTGTGACTGGGTTTATCTGGGGTGTATTCATTTGTGTATCCCTGAAGCTCTTAAATGGGAAGGAGCTTTGTGCTTGCTAATTTGTTGCCTCTGTCTCTTGTTAAGGTCATTGTTCTACTTTTTAATATATTTTTAGTAGGTTTGTGACTTCTTTGCACATTTTAAGTTTTAGGTTTATTAAAATTTTTTAAATTGATATTTTATATTTTGCATGATAACCCTTTATTAGTATATGCTGAAACAAATTTCTGCTAGTCTTTTCTTTTCATTCTCTTGACATTGTCTTCATGGGGTAGAAGTGTGTAATTGTGATAAGGTACAACTTATTCACCCTACTTTGGTGCTGAATCTATTAAGTCTACACCAACTCAGGTCATTTAGATTTTCTTCTATGTTTTCTTCTAGGTTTATCGATGTGTCTTTTACATTTAGGTCTAGGATCTGTTTGGAATTATTTATTTATTTTGTGTAAAGATAAATAGTTGTCTAGATTCTTTGTTTGTGGATGTCTAGTTCCAGTACTCTTTACATTTGTCCAGAATCAGCTGACTCTAAGTCTTTGGTCTACTCTTGGGCTCTTTATTTTGGTCCAGTGATGGTGCTTTTCTATTCTTTAACCAGTAAACCAAATGGTTTTGGTGAGGAGAACTGTACAGTAAATCTTGAGAACAGGTAATGGATGTATCTACTCCAGCTTTGTTTTCCTTCAGTATCACAAAGGCTACTCTGGGTCTTTTGTTTCTCCATGTAAATCTTAGAATCCACTTTGCTGATAGTGGAAAAGCAATTTCCTGGCTAAATACCTAACTCCTGATGAGACATTTGCAGATTTAATTGGCATGCTAATATTTAACAGCATTTCTGAGTATGTATTAAAAATCTTTTCTGAAGGGTGACCTTTACATAAAATGTTACAACGCAACAGGCAAAGCACAATTTCCTCAGTTTTCAGTGAGCTACTGATACCGGCTTTAGAAAACCTATCACCTCTGAGTTTCTCTCTCTCTCTTGTCTGGGATTTGTCAAGGAGCATTTCTCCATCATCTTTGAGTTCTTGATTCCATGTGGACTTAATCATTTTAATTAATCACTTAATTCCTCTCTTCCAGTGACCCAATGGATGTTTGTTCCAGAGCTTTTGACATGAGTTTGGTATTATTTCTGCATTATTGTCTATAGTGCACTCTTGACAAGGTTTGGGACTGCCTTGTCCCTTGCCATGCTCTCAATATGACGACAAGAGATTTGTCCTACCACACATAATAAATAAGTCACGTGGCTACTAGTGTGCAAGGGGTATGTCTTGCACTTGCACACTAACCCCGTGCCCTTTGTGAGCCAGTTGCTTTGGGTTTCCTTGGCTGTGCAGTGTGGTACCTTTGTGCTCTATTTGAGTCTGGCTGAGTTGCGCCCTTCACAGGGCTTGGCTCCAAGTTTGCATTTTGTTGTGTGAATTGACACTTCCTTGTCCCTTGGGCAATTAAAGACATGAGAAGGAAGAACCATTTGCACATGTGAGCATGGAACAGTCAGCAGGGTCGATTAAAAAACAGTATTTCATAGAGCCCAGCTGGGTTCTCTGGACGATACATTGGTAGCTAGGAAATCGGATGAGTGAATCATGTTACATTGTAATAACTTCTTATGTTCAAAACATGTTATTCTATAAGAGAAGATGTACTTTGTTTAACTTTGTATTTCAGTCAGGTGGGTTTCATATAACTAAGACAGTCAGATATTTCCATCCTGGAGAAAGTATCCAGGGGAAAATTTGAGGTCAGAATTTGGAAATAGATTAGTTTCCACACATTTTATTCTTAACTTACATAGATTTTAAAGATAAATAACTGTGATATGCATTTCAAATCAAATCTAGAGCTTGTTTTATTTATTTTATTTAGTTTATTTTTATTGAAACTAGATACAATATAATACAGCTCAACCACAGCTCCCCCCCACCCCCTTTCATTCTTCCCAGTTTCCCCCGCACCCCTCCTCTCTGCCATACCCATTCTTCCTCCATTTCCTGTTTGGAAAAGAGCAGGCCTCCACAAGATAACAAGGATAAAACAAAATACAATAAGGCAAGGCAAAAGCTTTTATATTGATGCTGGCCAAGGCAACCCAATATGAGGAAACGAGTCCCAAGATCAGGCAAAAGAGTCAGAGAAACCTCCGCTTCCGGTGTCAGGAGCCCCAAAAGAACACAGAGCTAACAGTTATAATCTATACGCAGAGGACCTGGTGCAGACCCATGCAGGCCCTGTGCTTGCCACTTCAATCTCTGTGAGCCCTTGTGAGCCCTGCTTAGTTGAATTGGTGGGCTGCATTTTCCTGATGTCCTCTATCCCCTCTGACTTCTACATCTTTGCTTTCCCTCCTCCCAGGGAGGAGGGAGTTCCTGATCTCCAAGGGAAGGACCCAATGGAGACGTCTTGTTTAGACTCTCTCTCCAAGTAATATATGGTTGTGTGTCTCTCCATCTGCTGCCAGAGGAAGCCTCTCAGATTACAACTGGACAAGACACTGATCTATAAGTATAGAAGAATATCATTAGGACTCCTTTCATGATTTTTTTTCTTGTCATTTGCTTGTTTCTTTGTTTGCTAGTCATATTTCATTCTATCTTAGATCTCTGGGCTATCCAGCCTCTGGTTCCTGGATGTCCAACCAGAATAGTACAGCAGAGTGAGCCTCAAGTTAAATCAGGAACTGCACACAGTTCTCCACCACCAGAATTGTACCACCCCAGCAGATCTTGCAGGCAGGGCAGATGGTAGGTGGAGGGTTTTGTGGCTGGGTTGGTGTCCCTCTCTCTCTTTTGGTAAGCTACAGAGTACCTTCCCACAGCAAAGAGACTAGAATATAGAGGCAAAAACTCCGTGCAGGCTCCAGCTAGACCTCTCTCTGTGTTCACTGAACTGTATAAATGTTGTCCTTGTCAATGGACCCCATCTGTCAGTTTGCAGAGAGAACCTACCGTAGCATCATCTTTGGTTGTTTAAGGAGCTCCACAATATCCCCTCAGTGAACATCTTAACCAGATACCACCCAGTCTTGCCACGTGGAAACCTTGCCTGCCTACAAAAGATGGCCAACTCATACTATCCTCTATCAGTAAGAGTCTTCACTAGGAAGTACCAGGAAGTTTTCACTGCACTTAGTGTCCAAACCACCCCACAAATGCCACCCAATTCCAGCTGTCTCTTCCTGTACTCTCTCCCTCCACCCCCATCGCACCCATCTCTCTCTGTTCCTGTTCCCATTGTTCCCAGTCTACTCACAAAGTCTATTCTGTGTCCCCTTAACAGGGAGATCCACACATACGCCCTTGAGACCTCCTTGTTACTTAGCCTTTCTCCATCTGTAAACTGAGGCTACGTTATCCTTTACTTTAGAGCCCACATCCACTTTTAAGTGAGGATATACCATGTTTGTCTTTCTGGGTCTGGGTTATCTCACTCAGGATGATCTTTTTTTCCAGTTCCATCCATTTGTCTGCAAATTTTATGATTTTTTTTTTTTTAAACAGAAAATAATACTCCATTGTGGAAATGTAACACAATTTCTTTATCTGTTCATCTGTTAAAGGACATCTAGGGTATTTCCAGTTTCTGGGTGTTATGAATAAAGCTGCAGTGAACATGGTTGAGCAAGTGTCCTTGAGGTATGATGGGGCATCCTTTGAGTATTCACCCAGGAGTGGTATAGCTGAGTCTTAAGGTAGATCAATTCTTTTTTTTTTTTGGTTTTTTGAGACAGGGTTTCTCTGTGTAGCCTTGGCCATCCTGGACTCACTTTGTAGACCAGGCTGGCCTTGAACTCAGTGATCCGCCTGCCTCTGCCTTCCGAGTGCTGGGATTAAAGGCGTGCGCCACCATGCCCGGCGGTAGATCAATTCTTAATTTTCTGAGAAACAAACATATTGATTTCCAAAGTAGTTGTACAAATTTTCCCTCCCACCAGCAGTGGAGGAGTGTTCCCCCTGTTCCACATCCTCTCTGGCAGGAGCTGTTACTTATGTTTTTGATGTTAGCCATTCTGACAGGTGTAAAATAGACTCTCAAAGTGGTTTTGATTTTCATTCTCCTGATGGCTAGGATGTTGAACATTTCTTTAAGTTTTTTCAGCCATTTGCAAACTCTCTGTTGAGAATTCTCTGTTTAGATCTACACTCCATTTTCAAATAGGATTATTTGGGGTTTTGATATCTAATTTATTGAGGTTTTTATATATTTTAGATATTAGACTTCTATTGCATGTGGAGTTGGTTAAAATCTTTTCCCATTCTGTAGGCTTCCTCTTTGTCAATTTGACAGTGTCTTTTGTTTCATAAAGTTTCATTTTAAAGAAGTTCCATTATTAATTAATTCTTGATCTTATTGCCTGTTTTATTTGCCAGGTGTTTTTATTACTATAGATCTACTATAGATCTTGAAATCAGGGCTGGTAATCTTCAGTAGTTCTTTTATTGTCCAGTATTGCTTCAGCTATACTGTTTTTTTTCCACATAAATTTCTGAAAATAGTTTTTATAATATGCTTATAAAGAAGTTATCAGATTAAAATGTTAAGAGTTTTGTTTTTAAGAATAGTATATTGAAATAAAAGAATAGCATATTGAACCGTAATTAATAACATTATATCCTTTATAGCACTCAGAAAAATCTGTTTTAATGAGACTATTTTGCGAAAATAATATAAATATCTCCTAAGGAAATGAGGAATTATACGTTTTATATTCTTACTATTTAGTCATAGTGGCAGAGAAGCTTCATAACTACACCTAACATGCTGTGTCAAAGAAAGCTTAAGCTTTAAAACTGGGCTCTCCTTTTGAATATTTAACCAGAACTTAGCTTCTGAAATGGGAATTCCACTATACAAATTATCTGGAGTCACAAACTGATTGGTGTCTTGATGGAAAAGAATTAATTCTCTCCCTACAAAATCTCCTTTGTTAAAAAAAAAAATGTTTGTTTGAAAGAAATAATTTCCAAAACTGGATTTGTTGTAGGGAATGCAGCCAAGTACTCTGCAGCACCAAGGAGGACTTAGAGGATTACACAGGCCTGCAGAGAGGCTAACGTAGGCCTCACTGGCCTCCCCGGAACCTGTACTTATCTCTCTGTGGCAAACAGTATAAGTGTCACTTCTCCTGAATACAGCACCTTTAAGAGTTTAAATACTAGAAGGACAAGGTGACCTCTATCAAGATTTTTTTTTTCAATCAAGAGTTTATTTGTTTAAATAATTCTAGCCCTGTGATCTTCCTTATCACATTATCTCTCATATCTCAATATCCTAGTAGCATAGCTGTGAGCATGCTATAGGCTAAGCGTCCGTGAATACTACCAATTTTCTTGTACTGTACATATTCCCATAAGCTCTTTTTTATATTGGGATCATCATCACTCACCTCCTCACTGTTGGCATACTCACTGAATTAACTTAATATCAACTTAGCTCAAACAAGTAATGCATGTGTGAGTAATTGAACCCTTTTAGTATGCTTTATATTTTATATCGATTCCTTATATGTGAAGATGGCTTGTTTCAGTCACTGCTACTGAATTTATGAGAAGTAAGAATAATTTTCCTTGCTTTTGTCTTTCTCACATTGTAGCACATCATCCACACACAGTCCTAACTCATTACAGAAGGACTCTTTGGCAGAGATGGACCACTACATGAACACTCAGTAAATGAGCTGGAGTTTGGCTTTGCATCCTTGTATTGAGCGCAGTAATGTTATGGGACACATTACAAAAGCCTTGCTGAAATCAGTCAGGTCTCAGCTTCAGACATAGGCATGTCCCCCCGGCCCCGCGTCAAATAATTATTTCTAAGAGGGTTTGGCATTTTTAGTGTTCCTATGCTACTTCTAGCAGTTTCTTCTCTAAATATTTATAATACTGTGTTCAAATTTGCCTGAAGTCAATTCTAGGTTTTGTCTAGTTCCCACTTCCCTTTAAATTTGGGGATTTGTCCACCTCAGCCAACGATTGCTTAGATTCACAAAGATACCAGTAATCAGAGAAGTGAGAAATATATCCAAAAAAGTTGACATTTGTGCATTAGAGCATCACCCACCACTTTACTGGGCCTTTAAACAGTAAGGGAGAGACAGAGTGAAAAACGAGTTTGAAAGGTTTAGAAAATGAAGCATTTGAGAAAAAGCTGAAGATACCATTCTTAGTCTCTGAAGAGATAAAGCCAAAGATATTTCATGTGAAGTTGGATTGTGATTAGCCAAACGTTGTATATATTTCCCAAGGACCAAACAAGGAAATGAATGTAAGCTGTGTTATTCAAGGATTTGCATTGAGTACAAATGTAAATTTATGATTCTAAATTGTATTCATCTTTGGAATGACCTTTGGAAAAGTTGTGACTTTTCTCTGCTCCAAACTCTCTAAAACTAACTGGGAGCCTTCCAGTGCTCCCTCCATAGTCAGGGACCAGCTGACCTTCACAAGTCCTTCCTTCCTCAGTGTGGCTGTCTTTTCACAAGTCTCATTTCACATCTAAAGCTTGGCTAAATCAGGTTCACTCTTGTGCCTCCTCTAGCTGTCATTTAAAGTACTGTTAAAATTCCATCATGAATCTGCTAATGGAAAAGTGACTGTGCAGTCTGGTGTGCTATTCTCAGTGCAAAAATAAAGCTCTACCTCTCATCTTCAGCTAAAACATAAATACTTCATGTGGCATGTCAGCATTTCACAAGAATGAGATGCTGGATAGCTAGTTTTAAAAGATAGCCTTTATTTTCATTTTACCTCCAGCATTTTGGCAGAACATTCTTTTCTTTTGCTGTGCTCTTGTTTTTATTTTGCCTTCACATAATTTCTTACTAGGTAGTTCTTTTGGCAAAATAATTCTATAACTGGAGGCATTTTTCACAATAATGTTATACAATAGATAATTACTAAGCAGGGCATATTAGGTATCTAAAAGGACAGATGCTGTCTGGGAATCTTACCTCTGTATGTTTCTGGCTTGGAAATGAACTCCATCTGAAACCCAGAATAGTGAGTATTTCCACAACTCTTCCTACTCACTTGGGTAGCAGCAGCCCACTTCATTTTACTTTCTGCTTCAGTGGGAATCAAAAATAGAGAAGGTAAATTGATATAAATTTTAGCTCCAAGTCTCTGTTTACAGTTGTGACTGAACAATTCTTTCATCTTTGTGAAGGTGAGTTTTACAATTCAGCATGTATCTTGGTGATGGTATGGTGCGTTTCAGGGTGGATGAATGGTGAATGCAGAATGGTGTTGGTTACATAGTGAGAGCTTTAAGGTAATTGTTTTTAGGTCTTACGGAAAACCTCCAATTAGTTACCACTGTTCATTAGTTCATTTAACATTAACTTAAACACAGAGTATACAAGAAGGAAAATATTTCTTTCTTTCTTGGAGAAGACCCACATCCTTTCATAGGTAAGGTAGCTGGCAGTAACGCATTACAAGAAAAGAAGAGTCATAGAAATGCAGTCTTTTCTCAGAGCCTAATGGAGTAAAGTTGCTTTTGCTCTAACATCTATCTAGGATCTGGCATTAGGACAGTTAAAGTGGTTCTTGATATAGATAACTGGCCTTTTCTTTGTTGGGTGGATGTTCCATTCTTTTGGTTGCACTCTGAACCCCAGCCAAGTGTGGGATTGCTGGGGTTCCTGAATCCCACTCGTGACCCTGGGGTCCCTGGTAGAGAACTGTTCTGCACGTCACATGAGGAGTCACAAAAGAGTGAATATGGGCTAAAAATGGTTAAAAGAGAAGAATTACAGAGACCCTGAGTCCACACCAGGAGTCCAAGTCTCAAAGGGATTAAACTACAGTGTTTCACAAAACACATGTGACAACTTGGATAGTTGATCATTGGTCCAAATAAAACTTTCAGACTCTTAGAACCATTCTTTTTTTCAAAAAAGGACATTACTATTTCTATTGATGATTTTCATTTTAGAAGGTAAATGGATGCATTATTCAGAAAAAAGATGTTATGGGCAGGGAGTTTTCATGTTTGAATACAAACAATAATGTAGTGTTATTAAGGGAAAGAGAAAGTCATTCCATCTTGAATATTTACAAATTGATATTAATATTTTGGGCACTTAACTTTAAGATTAGTCTCATTGAATTTTTATTTTAACCTATATGTTAACTTCAATCCCATCACATTTTATGTGAGTTTTGAACAGTCATATTTATGCAATAATTTCAGAAAATTTGAGCACGGCAATTTTATACCTGTAATCCTAGCACTTGAGAGGTGAAGGCTGGAAGAGCAGAAGTTTAAGATCATCCTTGGCTATCAAGTTCAAAGCCAACCTGGGCTATGTGAAATATGAAAGAAATTACTTTCATTTGTATTATCTGCTGTACTAAACTTAATGTCAAAGGAAAGGAAGGCAAGGTCATAAGTCATTCTTCTCTCTGTAATGTGCTATCGATTGTCTGTCTGTCTGTCTGTCTGTTTTAGCTATGGTTTCTATTGCTGTGAAGAGACACCAAGATCATGGCAACTCTTATAGAGGACAGCATTTAATTGGTGCTGGCTTATAGTCCATTATGAGTATGGAAAGAAGCATGGCCGCACACAGGCAGACATGCTGTCAGAGAAGGAGTTGAGAGTTCTATATCTCGATCCTTAGGCAGCAGAAGGAGGCTGTGTGCCTCATTGCATGTAGCTCAAGCACATGCACCTCACAGCCTACCACCACAGTAACATAATTCTACAACAAGGCCACACCTACTCCAACAAGGCCACACCTCCTAAGAGTGGCACTCCCTAAGGGGCAAGCATTCAAACACACAAGTCTATGGGGCCATTCCTATTCAAACTTCACACTGTCTGTCTGCCTGTCATCTGTCTATCTATCTACCTATGTACCTACCTACTTCTATCTATAGACAAACACTTATGTCCCTGTGTTTTCCCATGTTATTTCTCCGTTTCCTCAAGCAGATTCATAGTGATTTACTACTATGTTCAGGCTTATGAGATCAGAAAGTCTATAAGGTCTTTTTTAAATGACTTATTTGTCTTTAGAGTATGTTATCCAAGGTATCGTGTTGCTCATGATGGTAGATGAAAGATGCATGGTGATGGCATAAACCACAGCTAATGGATGATTGTTCCCTGGCCACGTGTCATAACTGAAGCCATTTGAGAACTTTGGTGCTGTGGTAGACTTAGAATGGGAAAGGAACTTGGAGTTGATCCTAGTAGAGCCTCACAGCTAATATGTAAATGATCCTTCTCCTTCTACAACTCTCCACTAAGGGGTGCCTTGCTTAAGTACTTGCACGTGGGTGGAAGGAAGAAAGAGCATCCTTCCTTGCAGTTCTGAGTACTCTGTGAACAGGGGTTCTTTTCCATGTCTGTAGACTTTGCCGGAGATATATGGCGTCATCTTCATTTGACTGTGCTTGATGTGCTTGGGCATATAAAGAAAGCTGAGTTAGATATGTGTGGAGGGAAAAGAAGCTAAATTTTGTACAATCCATGGTTCTCATCCTATCCAATTTGGGGCTCTCTTTCTTAACAAATAATTGTTGCCCTACGTAATAATTGAGACAGAAATTTGTAGATAACGTATCTGCCTTCATATGTTTACTAACATAGCACATCCAAACTGCAGTATATTAGAAAAAGAAGAAAAGATAATTTATGATTTTCAGTATGCAAATGCTTTCAGCACTTTAACTTTAAACTAGGAAAGCATTCTTTTTCTGTCTATAGAGATATTGTGGCTTCCAGAAGTTCAGTCTATATGCCACGAAGAATATGGTTTGTGGACATGATACTCAACTTTTCTAAAAATTTCAAGTGATATAGGTATGGTCTTAATTTTTCTGGGAATTGCATAGCTAATAAAACATACATTACAACCATACAAAAAGACCTGTGTTCCTGTTGAAAATGAAGCCAATAAGATGAAAAATTCAAGCGACGCCACATGTTGGCAAGGATGTGGAGAAAGAGGAACACTCCTTCATTGCTGGTGGGAATGCAAACTAGTACAACCACTTTGGAAATCTATCTGTTGCTTTATCAGAAAACTGGCAATAAGGCTTCCTCAAGACCCAGATATTCCACTTCTTGGAATATACCCAGAAGATGCTCCAATAAACAAGGACATGTACTCAACCATGTTCATAGTATCTTATTCATAGTAGCCAGAACCTGGAAACAGCCTACGTGTCCCGCAGTAGAAGAATGGATAAAGAAACTGTGGTACATTTGCACTGTGGAATACTACTCAGCTATTAAAAACAAGGAATTCCCAGAAGCAGAAAGAGTCAAATGGTATATACTCACTTATATCTGGACACTAGCCCAAGGGACATGTCTCATGAAAATCTTCACTTATCAGCAAAGTGGGACAGAGGGGAGGACATCCTATTGGGACTCTAGGTGAGAGAAACATGGGAGAATGGGAAATAGAAGGACCTAGAGGGTCTTAGAAACCTATACAAAGAGCATTATGACAGGCAGCTCTCAGCCCAGGGATCCTGCTCAAACTATGGCACCAGCCAAGGACAATACGTGCAGTAAACTTCGAACCCCTAACCAGATCTAGCCAATGGACAGGACATTCTCCACAGTTGAGTGGAGAGTGGGGACTATCTTTCACACGAACTCTGGTGCCCCATATTTGACCATGTTCCCTGTATGGGTAGGCCTGGTGGCACTCAGAGGAAGGATAGCAAGCAGGCTACCAAGAAGAGACTTGATACCCTATGAGCATATACAGGGAGAGGAGATCCCCCTCAGTCACAGTCATAGGGGAGGGGAGTAGGGGGAAAAACGGGAGGGAAGGAGGAATGGGAGAATACAAGGAATGGGATAGCAACTGAGATGTAATATGAATAAATAAATCACACACACACACACACACACACACACACACACACACACACACACACACATATATATATATGAGCCAATGCCATCACAATTTGTTTCCCAAGGAGGATATTCAGAGTCCTTCAAAAATGTGTACAAGATGTAGACCAATACTTCTTTGAGAATACTTTCAGTATACAGTAAGAGGTTCTATATACTGGTAGTATGCCCTGCCATTCAGATAACCAAAGATACTCTTAAATGCACTTCCTTGTTTGAACATCGGCCAGTAAACCACGCCCTTGTACCACTTAATGATAGAGAACTTACATGATCCTGTGCATTTGAAAAGTGTGATAGAAATCCCCATTGTGGATCTAATTCTTCTTTCAGTAATGTAATGGATTATTTTTCTGAGATTACTGCAGAATTTGTTAGAAACAAGAATGTGTGTATACAGTGATCATACCTGAACCAGTAGGATCACTCATAATGTACACAATAAAAGTCCACCACTTAAACTATTTTCAGTATACAATTCAGTGGAGTAAAGTATAATCTATTTACGCATCATCAATATCTATTCTCTAGAACTTTTAATATTGGCCCAAGATGAAACTCTATTGATTAAACATTATCTCCCCATTTCTGCTTCCTCTGGCTCATGAAACCCACCACACCACCCTACCCTGTGTTTCTTTGAATTTGCCTGTCTTATATTAAAATCATAATTAGTGGGGTCATCAAGATGTAGCTTACTTATGTTTTTAATTCATGTGCATTTGCACATAAATGGATGTGTGTTTACATGCTCCTAGACACCAGAAGAGCTTTGAGATCCTTTGGAGCTCAGGATACAGAGTTCTGAGCTGCCTGACTTAGGTGCTAAGCTCTGGTCTTCCTCAAGAGCAGCAAGTGTTCTTAGCATTGAGCCACCCTTCCAGCCCCTGTAAAAAACATTTCTTTAGTGTCTAGCTTATTTTGCATAGCATGTTTTCAAGATTCATCTGTGTTGGGTAGATGCTTTTAAATCTCCTTTCTTTATAAGATTGATCAATAAGCCATTGTTCATGTATATATCACATTTGTTCATTCTTTAAACTCATACATTTGAGTTGCTTCACTGTTTGGCTGTTGAGAATGCTGTAATGAGCATTAGTGTAGAGATATCTCTTTGAGACTCAGATATATACACATATATACATATACATATACAGTGTGTGTGTGCGTGTATGTATAACCACATACATATACATATGTGTCTATACATAACTAAAATTGCTGGGTCAAATAGTAATTCTACTTTTACATACTTTTTTTTTTTTGGTTGTTCAAGACAGGATCTGTCTATGTAGCCTTGGATGTCCTGGACCTTGCTCTGTAGACCAGGCTGTATAGGCATAGGGTCATTATGTAACTCAAATACTGATTTCTTTACCCCCAACCTCAAGTCCTGTTGCAATCCTTGTTCTGAGACTCTCTTAGCTTAATGTTGTTTAAACACTGTTCCACAATTTTCCCCTAAATGTGTCAATAAGGCATCTTATAGCCAATCACTGAGCAAGGGAGAAAATAGGGCTAGACTTCCTGCCAGCCAGGGGAGGAGGAGTTAGAAGAGGAAGGAGGGGATTCAGCAGAGGTGCAGGAGAGATGAAGATTCAATTGGAACAAAGAGAGAACTAAAAAGTAGGTAACTTGGGGATTTTGCCAAAGATGGATTCAGGATAAAATACAGGGTTAAGAACAGACTTAAACTGCTCAAGAGTATGTTGTAAAGCCTTATAAACAGATATAAAAGTCTCAATTATTGGTGCGATGTCCTGGCTAAGAGAGAAACTAAGAGGAAACAAATGCTTTATAAAATAACATCAACAAGGTTGTCCTGGAACTTGCAGAGATCCGTCTGCCTCTGCGTCACAAGTGCTGGGATTAAAGGTGTAAGCCACCATGGCCTGGATTTTAAATGCATATTTTATTTTAAACCATTGTGCTGTTTGGTGTAGCATCTGTACAGGTGGCCTCAGTGTACAAAGTTTACATTTTTTCTATCCTCTCGCTTGCCTATTTATAATATAGGCAACATTATTATATTTTTATTTATTGATTATTAACATATACTCTATATTATATATTTATTATGTCATGTATAGTATAATTATCATATATTACTATTATGCATTATATTAATATATGAGCTATATATGTATATATATATATATATATATTATTGCAACTGTCCTAAGTAGGGTTTTAGTTCGTATTTCATGTGGGTTTTTATTTGTTGAGAAAATGGAAACCAGTATACCACTCTCAGCCTTTCATAGAGTGGTTGATTGCTGTGTATGCACATGTTCATATAGTATATTTAATCTGTCTATATATGCATGCTTTCCTTTTGGGCATTTCTTGTACATTTTGTGTGTTGACTACCAAACCATCACATTTAATGCAGTTGAAAATGCATTGCATATAGACATCTTTTTATAATCCCTATTCCTGAATATTTTGGCTGGCTGTGACTTTTTTTTTTTCACAGTTAAAATGTATAAATGTGTTAGGACCATTTGCTAACTAGGATCCTGGAGTTTTCACTTAGGATGGAAAGTCTGTGGTGGCTGTGCTCTTGGGAAGCAAGCAGCCTTGCTCATATTCCAGAAACCTGGCTCATTGATCTCACTGAAAGATAGTTTGAAGAACTTTTTTTGACAGTAGATTAATTTAACTAGCTGTCACTTAATCGACACAGAGCTTGTGCGTTTCCTCGGTTGTCAGATCCAGTGATTTCTGCTCCACTTCTTGTTTTCTCCTCATTCTAGACTGGTGTACTGGTTTCATCTTAACTATTTTAAGTTTAAATATTTCCTCATTATCTTCCTTTTTCTCTTTTGTCCTTTATTTCATTTCCCACTTCCTTGTTGCAATAATTTTTAAGTCATGGGGTTCTTTTTAATTTTAAATGATCATTGGATTCAAATCAGAGAGTGAGTGTCATCTCTTGAGAGATGGCATTTGTAGAAAGATTGCATATCGCAAACATGACTGGCACTTACACACAATGGCCTTCCTGCCTCCAGTAATAAAGCTATAGTGGTACTCTTCTTTCTTTCTTTCTTTCTTTCTTTCTTTCTTTCTTTCTTTCCTTCCTTCCTTTTTCCCTTTTATTAATTAATTAATTAATTAATTAATTGAGTTTACATCCTGGACATAGCCCCCTCTGGCCTCTCCTCCTAGTCCCTCCTCCTCTCCCCTCCCCTATTCCTCAGAAAAGGACAGTCCCCCTACCCTCCAACCCCAGCTCATCAAGTTTCATCAGGACTGATTGAGTTCATCCTCTTCCGCTGTGGCCTGGCAAGGATTTCAGGTGGAAGTGATTGAAAAGCAGGCAACAGAGTCCATGTCAAATATAGCCCCTGCTCCCCTTACTAGAGGATCCACATGAAGCCTCAGCTCCCATTGGTTCCATCTATGTAGAAGACCTAGGTCCAGGCCTTGGTTGGTGCTTCAGACTCCACAGGCACCTCTGGGCCCTGGTTAGTTGGCTCTGTTGGTCTTGTGGAGCTCTTGTCACTTCTAGATACTTTTACCCTTCTCCCAACTTTTCCGCTAAAGTTCTCATGCTTCACCTAATGTTTGGATGTGAGTCTCAGCATCTGCTGGGTGGAGCTTCACGGAGGACAACTCAGCTAGGTTCCTGTCTGCAAGTATAGCAGAGTATGTTAATAGTGTCAGAGGTTGTCTCTCTTCCATGGGGTGGGTCTTGGGTTGGGCCAGGAACGGGTTGGACATTCCCTCATTCTCTGGTCTATCTGTTCTTTTATGTGATTCTGGGGTCTGAACCTAGTGCCTCATACATGCTAAACAAACATTCTACTACTGAACTGTATTGCTTCCTATTTCTACTTTTTATTTCTGGACAGACTCTTACTGGCCTTAACCTCACTGTGGCTCAGGCAGGCTAATTTGCAGCCTCCCAAGTAGCTGAGATTACAGGCTTGTTCTTGTAATCCTGGATTTGTCTTGTCTACTCAGTTACCTAAGACTTGGGCACTTTGGCAAGGCTGGAGATCTCTAGACTAATTTTCTGCAAAGGAATATTTTACTAGTATAGTGTTATAGTAAAGGGATGTAGATGTATCAGTCTCTCACCAAATAGCACCCACCTACTTGGTGAAAAATCTTGGAACTGTTATTTTATATAAAATTACCAGGTTTGAGCAAACTGTGTAGTTAGAAATGCTACACGGTGAAAGGCGTGGGGTGGGGAAAAGGTTGTGTGTAGGAGAGGCTTGGTCTTATGTGAGCAAGGAACAAGATGTTAGTATTTCAAGATGATTTAGTTAAAATGACAACAGTGAAATAACTGTATTCTGGATTTTGAACCTAGTTCTTTATTTATCAGTTAATTTTTTTCTTGTCATTTTGAAAAAAAAAAAAATCCCTTACAGAAGCAAATCAAGGGAGAAGAGAGTTATGTTCACATAGATTCAGGACTTTCCACTGAGGACAGAAGGCGTGGCAAGTAGGAACATGAGGGTGAAGCAGCTGTTCCTATCGTGGCTGAACAGGAAGCCAAGAGTCTGTTTCCGTGGAAGCAGGGCTGGCTGTGCTATAACCTCAGATACCCACCACACTGTACCACCTCTGTCCCCATGCCTCCCTTCTCAAAGGTTTCACAACTTCTCAAAGTAACACCAATAGCTGGAGACCCAAGTGTTAAAATACATATTGAGTGGGGACATTTCTCATTTAAACCACAATGATTCTCTTATAAGCAGTAATTAGGTCTTATGAACTTTAATGAGAGATTTGAGCTTCCATTCATTAGCCATGTGTTCTATTCATTTAAAGTGTACAGTTTGATATTTTTCTCAGACTATTCACAATATTGTGGAGCTATCACCGGAAGTCAAATTTAGAGTATTTTAATTACTCCTAAAAGCAATTCTGTGGCCTTCTGCAGTAACCTCCATTGCCACCACCCACCCCCTCCCTACGAAAACCATTCATTGACATTTTGTCTGTATAAATTGCTTGTTTTTGCCATTCCTTGCACCCATGTGCCATACAAATGCTACCATTGTTTTTGTCCTCCTTAACATTTGCTTAACATTGAAGAGCCCTTGATCAATGTTACAGTAAACGCCAGTGTGTATAGAGAGACTTTCGGACCCACAAGAAGTATAAATAATGACACAGAGGCATGTTAATATTTTGAAACTTTGACATTTTAGCTAGAGCAGTCTTCCTGCCAACTATCTAGCTTAACCCAACTAATCTTCACACTTTATCCCACCACTGTGGCTAGCTCTACCTCTCTGCTAAGCTCTGGTTTGTCCACTGACGTGCTGTAGAACCTACTACCTATAGTATCTTCTTCCCAGAGATCCTCTCTCTCAGAAGTTCCACCCTCCATTTCTGCCCAGTTATTGGTTGTCAGCTCTTTATCCCATCCAATAGGCAAGTGAGGAAGTGCAAGGATGAATGTTTACAAAATATGAGACTGGTGATGGGCCATAGACATAGCAACATCAAGATCCCATTAGTAGGCTAGCACATAGATCTCTACCAGTTAGCAATAAACAATCAAGTATATGGGGACATATCTTGATGTGGTGTACCCCAACAACTGTGAACATCATTCCTGTGCACGCTCATGCAGTTCTACTGTAAGGATAAGTTGCATTTTATTCACCAATTTTGATTATTACCAGCTTTGTGCTGTTAATGGTGCTTCTGTGAATACCCATGTACAAAATTTTGGGTAGAGATATTTTTTTTTTTTCACTTCTGTTGGTTGCATATATGTAGGTTTGGAAGTGACCGTGAAATGGTTTGACATTTTTTTTTTTAAAAAACTATCTAACAGTGTCTTACCAAGCCACCACCCTATGGTTCACATTCTGACGAGAGCTATGTGAGGACTCCACAGTTCTCAACTTTCTCACTTTCATTTTAAAGTCTTCTTCTTGCAGTCCTAATAGTATCTTTTTGTGATTTTGATATTGGCTTCCGCCATGACTAATGGTGTTGAATGTCTTTTTGAAACCTATTAATTTCATTAACTCTTAAAAGTTAGCTATACTAAATCTCCAATGGAAGCATTAGCCTGACATTCATTAAGGAGGATAGATCAAGGAATAGAGAACATATTTTATTAATGCTGACATACACATTTTTCACACTAAAACAGCACCAATATATCTCATAGTGAATGTATTATAGCCATAGAAAAGACATTGACTAGATGTGAATGGGGGTCTAGGTTTACTGCATGCATTGTCCTTGGTTGGTAAAGCAGTTTGTGTTGCCTCCCCCTGGGTCCAGATCTGCCAGCCTTGATGGTCTTCTTGTACGGTTCTTGGACCCTCTGGGTTCTTCTAACTCCCCATTCTCCCATACCACTCTCACCTGGAGTCCCAATAGAAAGTCACAGCATCTGTCCCAGTCCCACACTGAGTGAAGACTCTCAGAGGACATACATGTTGGGATAATATCCAATTATAACTGAGTATATACCATATGTATCTTTCTGGGTCTTGATTAACTCACTCAGGATGATCACTTCTAGTTTCATCCATATAAATGTTTTTTTATGAATGGCCAGTAGTTCCTAATCTACTCTATCATGTTGTGGCCAATCTTAAAGAATTTGATGCAACATTTATTCACATTCTAAAAATTAATAATAATAAAGAAAGAAAGAAGAAAGAAAAAGGGAAAATAGCCAGAATAATCCACAAACACAATATTTCCTTAGAAAGAGAAATATTAAATTATTATTAAGCATTCAAAATTTGTGTCTGTGCTTTTATATTGACTTTAGTTCACTGTGTCTGTGCCATGCATAAATAAGTGTAGCGACTTAGTTAAAGTCACATTGTCATTTATCATCCTTAGCCTCTCTCTCATCTGGGGAGAGAGATGATGAGGGACGCAGTAGGGCCAATCTTTATTGATTTCCATTGTACTTTGATCTTTTTTTTTTTTTTTTAACAAAAAAAGTACTTTATTTTCTGTTTCTATTTTACTCACATTGTAACCATCCTATTATCCAATAGAACCACAAAGTTCAGCAGAGAGTCAGGACACAAAGAATAACATGAGAAACTGTAGAAATTTACATCAAACTTAGTAAATGTAAAGAACATGCGATAAATACACCATGCACTCAACATGCAAGAACAATTGTGGTTACAATTCTTGCTGCAGATAAATAGAAAAGTACTTTGATCTTCTACAGATCTAGCAATGGCCAGAATGTATGAACTATTTGGTAGTTTTATTGATGTCTATATGCAACTCAAAATTTTAAATTCACTGCCTGTATCAAGGTAGACAAATAAAATCCACTTTCTAGGAGTGCCAGCTAGTTGGAAATTTTGTTGTTGTTTGCTTGTTTCCTTTCCTTTCTCGTATTGATGGCACCTAGTGAATTTTAACAGTAAAGGACTCATGTGGAGTCCTATTGACAAAATCTGTTGACAAATGATAGAATTTTGTTTGTTCTGGCATCAAATAACTAAGTTTTTCCCTTCTTTAACCCCAGTTTCGGCTCTGTAGTTGTTATCATTGTTAATTCTGGTCTGTTGAGTGTCACATGGTCTCCTGTGTGAATAATCTTCAGCTCTTCATCAGATATCATATTCACTCCTCTCCTTTTTCCCTCCTTACTTTTTCCTCCCGCATCACCTTCCAAATGAAAACACTCTGTCATTTTCTACAGCGTCTTCTGGATATAGTTTTTTCTCTCATGATCCTTCCACAAAGGGTGGTTTTGTAGTGCAGTATTTGAAATGTCAGTGGACTAGTGAAACTTGAAATAAAATGGCAGCAGACCTTGTGCTTTGCTATTTCTGTATGTCTGCAAGCTTATTTATATTAACTTTTTAATAATCCTTTATTATCACTTATTTTTCATTAGTTTAAATCCTCATGATGAGCTGCTATGTATGTTTTGATAAATAGCTGTTAGTTGTTTAAGTAAAGGCTCCATGTATGCTAATCACACCTTTTCCTTACCCCTTGCTGTGAAGTATTTTCTGTCACCTGTTATCCCCTGTCATGAACAGGAAATACAAGTCTATTCTTATGGACTCATTTCCTTCACTTCTGTTTGTGTGCCTCTCAAATGGTAGCTACATAATGCATAATTCTGAATGAGTGCAGAGGTACTCTAGTAGTTCCTTCACATGCAGTTTGGATTAGGGATTACAGAGCTGGGAATTCTGCCCTTTATTGCTTTGGTTGACTTTTCAGGTACGGTTGTTGATAAAAGTGGCTTTGATGTCCTGTCTGTGTGGGCTAGGTAATTATGAAGATTTATGTGGCTATGGGGTGTTTGAAAGTATGTAAAGAGATGAATCTAGAAGTCTTCGGATCCAGATTTGGAATGGTTCTGCACTGTGCTTGGAAGGATACAGTAAAGAATTGGGTGAAATCTCCCCCATCTTAGAGTAGTTCCCATGGGAAATGTATGCGATTAAGTTTTGAATTAATATGCAGGGGAAAAATGTCTTTGGTATCAGAATTAGATAGCCCAACCCAGCCCAACTTCTCTTAATGGGAAATTCTAAAATCAAAATCAAAATTACAAATATACCTTTCATGTTCTTTCTTACTTGATAATTTGTGAAAATTCTCTTACCCAGCTATATTTTGCATGGGGACATGACATTGTTTTCCAAGTATGATTCATTATTTATAGTTTAGATTTTCCTTTTTTTTTTAATCCAAGATACATATTTTATTTTTTAATGTAGGTAAAAATGAAATAGCAGAAAGCAATCTGAAGGAAGAGTCCTTCCCAACTGCATAGTTAAGTTTCATGCTTAACCATTGCCTTACTGTTGTGGAATTCATAGCTTTTTTTTTTTTTTTTTTTTTTTTTAAGTTACTCACCTTATGGCTCATTTTTCAAAGGCACTCAACTTAAATTACAGAAAGAAAATCACAACAAACTAAAAGAGAAAAGCAACAGCAGCAGCAGCAACAACAACAGCAGAACAGACATAGAGCCCTCACCCCTGTATTCTAGTATCTTTAGTACAGGAAGGCACTCTTCATGCTACCATAAGAGGAATGTAAACACCAACCCAACCAGGAGCCCTAGGGATGACTGTGGTGTCCTGTGTGCAAGATATGCTTGTGCAGTTGTGGCACAGAGCTTGTGGGAGTAGCCAACTAATAACTGATTTGACGGAAGGCCCACTCCACATCATGGAACCCATACCAGACACTGCTTTAACTTTTTTTATTCTTTATATATTGAGCTGCATAATATTTAATTTAACAAGCAGTGAGGCAGGGAAACAAAGAGAGATAATAGGATAATGCATGCTGCAAACACTTTGGTTACGGCCCCGCCCCACACTCAGCTCACCCTTGTGCCTATTTTGTGATACATCCCCACATTCCTAGTGAATATAGTTTTTGAGTCTTAGTTTATAGCAAGGGCGGTTGGAACAGTAGGTTGTAGCTGTAGAGATGTGGCTGCAAGTCATAGGAACTTTGGGGTTTATGCTTTTATAGGAAAGGGCATTTGTTTCATTTTCCCTACTTGATTCCTTCCACTCATTGCAAAGCTAAAATAAAGGTGGAGTCAGCTTACATTTAAAATGGGTGCTACATTATGAGGAAGGCAGAGGGAAAAGCATAATGTCCAGGTCTCTTTCTGAAAATGCTTTAAAAATCTATTACTTATTTGTTGATAGTGAAGATTGTAAGAGTTAATTCACACGATTACTTTCATGCAGAAGGAAATATCATCTGAATTCAGTTTATAATCAGGTCAGTGCCTGCTGATTAGTAGAGGGGGAAAAAACTACAAGATGTTTAAAAATTAAAATTGATTACCAGAGCCTTGGTTAAGCCCAGTCATTTGAACAGTCAATTAGTGTGATGGTACTCTAAGAAATTTCATTATGTGTTGCCCTGTCACTTGGGTGGGGGATAGAAAGTGGGTTTGAAGGGGAAAAGCTGTAGCAGCTGACCTGAGTTCTATTTTTAGCAAGGATAACCTGCCCCTTGTATGTGATATTCATAGTCTCCTTTGCTCTGGTGGGTGCTTAAGGTCTGTGTGCTATGGCGCAAACTTGTTCAGAGCCTGTCTGTCTTAGCTCCCTCTAAGTATGGTCTTGGAATTCTTGCCTAAGCCTCAGTTTCACTGTGTAGTCTTGATATAGATGTCCTTACTACTGCCTTGTTGCACCGTGTACCAGCTCAGTGTCTGTCAACTTAGTTATAGTTTCTGAAAGTGAGCATTGCCTTGAATGGAAAAACTGTACCCCAGAGTCTCTGGTGCTGAACATATCATTTATTTTCTTTGCATCCAGCTTGGTAAGGGTTCAGCCTGGGAAAATCAAGACAAGGGTGGTCATAAAATTTTGAGAATAAAAGACATTTTCTACAACTTGTATGTGAGATTTGTGTGCTTGGGTGATGAGATGGGAAGCTGGGTAGATGCAAATGAGTTTAAAGGAGATGATTTTATTCAACTTTAATCATGGGAGAAATTAGACTGAATTTTTCTATATAAATTGCATAATTTTGATTCAGTTTTATGTATAATGTAAAAAGTGTGAAACTGCAGACATGTTTGATGAATAAAATCACATTACTCAGATATAAGTACCATTACACTATATTCCCTTATAAGTGTCTTATTCTTTTATAAGTTTCTTATTGCATTACACATATATCTATGTAGTTTAAAATTTTTATATTTATGATTTTTCCTCAGTGAGTCTTTGTCACTTTGCTGTTTATCCTTTGAAAGTAATGCTATAGCTATATTTTTATCATATAAATTAGTATATATTTATTCAATATTGAATACATATATCATTTGGAGTCATTAAATATTTTTGGGAGTAGGTGATCGCCTCCCCCTCCTTTTTCTTCCCCTTCTCTTCTTCTTCTTTGTTGGCTCTGTTTCTTAACAATTAAACTTTATTATACAACCCAACTAGCTTACACAAGAAGGAAAAAAGGTTAAAGGGACAAAAGAGTGAACCTTCCGGTATCCTTAGGTGTCCTTAGGTGTCTCTCTGGCCCGCGTGCTGGTCTAGCCAGTTCGCTGCTCCCCACATGCTCAAGCCCGGGCTGAACTTGTTGTTCTCTCCTCCCCACCTGCCTGAGTCACATGGGAAGGGCGGTCTCCTTCTCCCGTTGAGGGTCAATTAGAAAAACAATAGCCCAGTTGGGGTTCCCAGGTCTGCTTCCTGAATTCCAGGCCCAGGATGGCTCCACTCAGTCCATCACAAGGTATTCATGGGGTGCCCCAAGGGTCACAAAGTATTCATGGGGTGCCCCAAGGGTAAAGCCCGCCAAGATTGCTTCCACCTGTGACAAAGCTTAATCTTTCCCACACTTCTTTTTCTAAGATTTTTTTCCTGTGTATATGAGTGTATGTGTATCACATAATGTGCCTAGTGCCTTGGCCAGAAGATGACATCTGATCCCCTGGAACTGGAGTTACAGACAGATGTGAGTCATCCTTTGGGTGCATGGAACTGAACTGGGTGCTCTTAAAATACAGCAAGTGCTTTTAACCATTAATCCATCTCTATACCTCCTCAACCCCCACCCCACCCCAGGACTCTATCAGCTGTGCAGTTTGTTAATGCCGGCAGTTTTTATTAATTTCTCTTTTACCACTTTGTAAGATATCTGTTATGATCATCATTCATTATGAGTATTTCCTTATTACATAGTTGTTTTACTTATTCTTTTAACATACATAGGTTTTGGCTAGTTTTAAAACAAATTCCTGTCTTAAGTTCTGCAATATTACTGCTCCCTCATCTCCTAGGCATTGCCTTAATCCACACTGTAGAAAAGATCTATATGACGAGGTCTTCTCATATATTGGGGCAGGAATTAGAAAACCCCTGGCCACGTTTGCTTTTTATGTGTGTGACAAGCTTTGGTGACAAATGTGATGTGGCTTCCCTGTAGCAACAGGGGAGCACACAAGGGACACAGCGGCCAGCCCACAGACATGTTCCCAACTTTATATTTTTCTTTGCTAGAACCAAATTCAGAGCCTTGAACGTGCAAAGGAAGCATTCTGTATCTGGGATACTGATTGACTCTGTGCGGCTACTATCTCAATAGAATGGAGACAGAGCCTCTTTCAGGGGATAGCCAGACACACTCTTCATTTTTCTCCCACAGAATTTTCCTCCTCCCACAATTCACACATCTCCTGTGCTTTCTTATATCTCATGATGTGTTTCTTTCTCTCCCTCTGGCTAGTCTGTTGTTTCTGCAGTGTGCTAAATAGAGCAGTATGCAATGGGATAGCATAGTGGTGAAAAGCATGAGGTCTCTTCCTTTTTTTTTTTTTTTTTTTTTGTTAATTTGTTTTTAATTTATTCACTTTCCATCCCAGTTGTAGCCCCCCTCCCTCCTCTCCTCTGGGTCCCACCCTCTCTCCCTCTTCTCCCTCACCTCTCCCCTAGTCCTCAGAAAGGGAGAGCCCTCTTCCCCTACCATCTGACTTAAGCTTACCAAGTCTCAACAGAACTGTCTGCATCCTCATCCTCTTCCTCTCTGGCCTGGCAAGGCCACCCTGCCAGGGAGAAGTGATCAAGGAACAGGCAACAGACTGCGTGTCAGAAACAGGACCTATGCACCGCATTAGGGGATCCACATGGAGACTGAGCTGCCTATTGACTACATCAGAGCAGCAGGTCTGGGTCCTACCCATGCATGGTGCTCAATTGGTGCATCAGTCTCTGCAGGTCCCACTGGGCCCAGATTTGTTGGCTCTGTTGGTTTCTTTGTGGAGCTCTTATCCCCTTTGGGTTCTTAGATCCCCTAACTCTTCCATAAGATTCCCTGTGATCTGCCCAAAGTTTGGCTGTGAATCTCAGCATCTGCTTCAAATTCCTGTTGGGTGGAGTCTTAAGAGGACCTCTATGGTAGGCTCCTGTCCTGTTCCCTCTCATCAACTGCTTCCAGTGTCTGTTTTATTTGCCCTTCTGAATGAGAATTATGCATCCTCCCTAAGGTCCTCCTTGTTACTTAGCTTCTTTAGGTCTGTGAATTGTAGTATGGTTTACCTGCATTATATATCTGGTATCTGCCTATAGCTGAGTATATACCATGTGTGTCTTTCTGGGTCAGAGTTACCTCACTTAGCATAATTTTTTTTCTAGTTCCATCCATTTGCCTGAAATTTTCATGTTTTCCTTGTTTTTAATAGCTGAGTAGTATTCCATTGTGTAAATGTACCACAATTTCTTTTATTAAAAAATACATTAACTTTATTTTTATTTATTTATTTATTTATTTTATTAATTTATTCATATTACATCTCTATGATTATCCCATCCTTTGTATCCTCCCATTCCTCCCTCCCTCCTATTTTACCCTTACTCCCCTTCACTATGACTGTGACTGAGGGGGACTTTCTCTCCCTTTATATGCTCATAGGGTATCAAGTCTTTTCTTGGTAGCCTGCTATCTTTCCTCTGAGCGCCACCAGGTCGCCCCATCCAGGGGACGTGGTCAAATATGAGTCACTAGAGTACGTGTGAAGGTCATACCCCACTCTCCACTCAACTGGTACCACAATTTCTTTATCCATTCTTTGGTTGTTGCCAGATTCTGGCTATTATGAATAAAGCTGCTATAAACATAGTTGAGAAAATGTCCTGGTTGTATGATGGAGAATCTTTTAGGTATATGGCCATGAGTGGTATAGCTGGATCTTGAAGTAGCACTTTCCCGATTTTCTGAGAAAATGCCAGATTGATTTCCAAAGTGGTTGTACAAGTTTTCACTTCCATCAGCAATGGAGGAATGTTCCCCTTTCTCCACATCCTTGCCAGCATGTGCTGTCACTTGAGTTTTTTATCTTAGCCATTCTGGTAGGTGTAAGACGTAATCTCAAAGTCCTTTTGATTTGCATTTCCCTAATAGCTAAGGATGTTGAGCATTTCTTTAAGTGCTGTTCAACTATTCGATATTCCTTTGTTGAGAATTCTCTGTTTAGTTCTGTACTCCATTTTTTAATTGGGTTATTTGGTTTGGTGGTGTTTAACTTCTTGAGTTCTTTGTATAGTTTGGGTATTAGCCCTTTGTTGGATGTAAGGTTGGTGAAGATCTTTTCCCAATCTGTAAACTGTTGTTTTGTTCTATTGACAGTGTCCTTTGCCTTACAGAAGCTTTTCAGGTTCATGAGGTCCCATTTATTATTTGTTGATCTGAGAGTCTTAGCTTTTGGTGTTCTGTTCAGGAAGCTGTTTTCCTGTTCCAATGAGTTCAAGGCTTTTCCCCACTCTCTCTTCCAATAGACTTATTATATCTGGCATTTTTGTTGAGGTCTTTGATCCACTTGGCCTTGAGTTTTGTGTAGAGTGATGAATATTGGTGCTTGATATTGTTTTGTTCAGCATCTGTAGCCCAGCCTATCTTTGAACTCATTACCATCCTGCCTCTGCCCTTAGTGTGCTGAAATTACAAGTGTGTGTTGCCATGTCCTCTTCCTTAATACTCTAAATAACTAACTCAAAAGCACACCAGAAGTGTCTCTGCCTTGTCCCCAGGCATGATGATTTTCCGGAGAAAAGCAGAGCAGGTACAATTGAGCTGTTAAATGGACTCACCATGCCATTTGTTGGAACCTATTTGTACTTGCAAGGGTGACAAAGAATAGTTAGTCTGTAGCATCTAATTCTGTGTAAATCAGTCATCCAGTTTCTAAAACAGACATGCATAAAAACATCCATCTTGAAGATTACAAAATAAACAAAAGGAATTTAATGTACAGAAATATTAGGGGCTCATAGAGATGGCTTCAGATTCTGTTTTCTAACAAACTATGAGAAGTGGTCAGGGTAAATATGATCTAATTATATTGCATTTGTGCCAGAAACTAGCAATAGATAAATAAAAAGAGAAATTATCCATTATAAAATTTTGATACAGAATCAAAGACAACTGAGTCATTTGAAAATGCTGTTAAAATATCCTCCCCCTTTTTAGCTGCACAGATTTTTGAAAATGAGTTTTCTTTTTGCTCTTCAACCAATGCAATATATTCAATGCAGAAGTAAGTATGAGAATCAAGATGTCTTTAATTAAACAATTTGTCAAAGGGTAAAACCATGGCACCTATCTCACTTCATAATGGGGGGTATACTCACTTTATAGAATCAGCAGGTTTTAAAAACAGGTTTAGATACCAAGTTAGACTTATCCTTGCTGGTACAATAGAGTGATAGGTTTCGTTCTTTGCTGAAGTCACTACTGATTTAAACTCTTGGTAGTTCCTCAAGCTAGGTGATGAATTAACTCTGAATATATAGAAAATCATAAGTAGAGCCAGAAGTGGAGGCACACAACTGTTTTATTCGTCTACGGAAAGCAAAGGCAGGAAGATCAGGAGTTCAAGGTTAGCTTGACTATATAGGAAGTGTGAGGCCAGTCTGGGCTGTCGGGGAGCTGTCTTAGCATCTACCCCCAAAGCATAAGTGGTGCAGATAAGTGAATTGTGTCATTTTCACAATATCTTGGGACTACTTTTGGCTCCCTCTTTTTATTCTGGTTCCTGCCGTCATTTGATCATGCAAAAATGGTTTTAGTGGATCAAAGTTTGTGTCATTCTTTAGTACCCTGATATTTCAAGCTAGCTTTAAGGTCAAGAAAATGGGAGGAACCTGATTTGCACCTATTCTGGGGAGAGAGGTAGTCCTGTGTTCAGAGATTTATTTGTCTAAGCTGCATGCATTATGTTTATTTGATGTTTGGCGTAAGACCTACAGATATAAGGAATTTCACTCCTAGTAATATACACTGGTGGTATGGCTCAAAAGGCGTGAGTCCATATTTGGTGGTAAGTGGTTATGTGATTGGTCACGCAACGAAATACACTGCACAGTATTTGACGCTTGCTTAAAAAATATAACACAAACTCAGATAGAGTCCTTTGATATTGTCTGATTCTTGTGCAGCTATGAAAAGTGACTCAGAATGGAATAGAATAAGCTATTTTTATTGCTGTACGAAAAAGGAGTGCTGGATTAAAAGCCACAGTGGACAATTACAGGAAAATGCCTGTGGCATCTCGTCCTCCATTCTTCTTCACCGTCACATGGAGGGTCACAAGACTCATGATGTCATCTGACCTGCCTGTTCAGCTGCTGAACTGTGTGGTGTGTTTGCAGAGATTCCAGGAATGAGCAGCAAGTGCTGCACACTCTTCTTCCTAATTTTATCCCATCTTGCTGTGGTGCCCTAGCAAACACATTAACTGCTTTAGAACCACACACTATTTACTTACACCTCTGGAGGCTGAAGCTCCAAGATGAATGTGTCAGTTAGGGTCTTTTTTTTTTTTTTCTTCTTTTTTTACATACAAAATACATGTATGTTTTAGAGAGATGTGAAGACAGATGCTTATAGTGTCTAATGCCATGTTTAGTGTATATTTGTCTATATGTGTTAAAATGGTCTAATTGTCATAGGCGTTATTGTCTACTTACCATTATTTTCTTGTAGTGAGGATATTTAAGATCTGCTCCCAGCAGATTTTAAACACTTACACAGGCATATAAACACACACACACACACACACACACACACACACACACACACACACACACACATCATCATCATCATCATCATCATCATCATCATGTTTTCTTTATCCACTTACCTGTTTACAGTGAGATTCATGGAATATCTTGAGTGTGACTGACACTGCAGGAAGCATGCACATACCTCCTAGGCATGTTGATTTTGCTTCCTTTATAGCCGTTCTTCATGGTGGTGATACTGTCCTACTTTTCTTAGATGTGAATGCCTTGGTGAGTAATTATATATTAATGAAGAAACTGGATTCCTTTGAGGTTTTAAGTTTTTGTGTTTATGGTCATTATCAAATTGTTCTTTCATTCTAGACTATCAGGTGCATTGTAAATATAATTTAAATACATTGGATTAAATACTGGAGCTCTTAAAGCAAAGTAGAAAAGATTATAGATTATTGCTACTGTTGAGGAATTATGGTTAATAATAAAAACCACGCATCCCAGAAACCCTTTTTTCATAGTCGAGAAAGTATTTTCATAGCTGAACAACCATTATAGCAAAAGTTAATATTCAGATTATGGAGAGGCTGCTGAGAGGCTGTGAAGATAAAGCATGTACTCACCTGTGTAGCCTAGCAGAGGATGCATGTTTGCACTGAGCACAACCTGAGTCCTCAGGGAGGACTACACAGCCCTCTGCTCACATGTAGTTCCTCCCAACTGTGAATAGCAGTGACCCTCTGTGTTAGCTCACAAGCTGGTATCTGGAGGAGGAAACAGTATCTGTCCTTAGGACAGGAGGAAGCTAGGCAGCTGCTTTCCCATTGAAACTGTGAGATTGGGAACACTCTCTCTTCTGATACTTGAATTTCATACGAGAGAGAGAGAGAGAGAGAGAGAGAGAGAGAGAGAGAGAGAGAGAGAGAGAGAGAGAGAGAGAGAGAGAGAGAGAGAGAGAGAGAGAAACATATTTCACACAGAGAAAAGTCCTTCTAATTATAGTTTTTCTAAAATAAATTCTCTCTGGGAGAGGGAGGAGGGAATCTTTTCCCCTTGCTTTTAAGATGCTTCTTTTATCTCTTCCATTGCATCCCACTTTGTTTACTTTTATCTTAAAAGAAAAAAAGGTCTTTATCTCCGTCACTTCATCATCGCAGCTCGCTGAAACATCTTCCACAAGGCTGTCTAGTTGAGTCGCATTCCATTTTAACCTAAAAGTTTAGTTTACAAACACCACAAAACAACTTGTTTTCTGAAGACATGAGTGCTTTCTGTTTTGATCTTAGATTTTGCCAAGATGAAAATTTTAACGTTCTCATTTTGCCCTTTAAGAAGGTCAGGGGCAAACACGTATGAAGTAGTCATTTTTTCTAGTGATAAAGCCCATCATTTCGTTCAAGGAATTGGGAACAAGTAGTTATTTGACGTGGGACTTCCTATTTTTATGCTTTCTTATTCACTGTCCCTTCCTCACCCTAGCTTTCCTCAGTACACTTTGCGGCCTCCTACTGATGGGCTGCCATGCTGGTGAGACCTGTACTACAAGGCCTTCCCTCTGGGTCCTAGGGCTTCTTTGTTGTCACAGTTGCTCTTTCAGCATCTGTCCTTTCCATCATTTCTGCTAAGCTCCACTTCACACACCTGCTGGGCTCAGCGTTGGCTCTCAGAAGTGCAGCGTTCTGCCAGTCATTTCCTCCTGAAAGGAGGCCCTGGGGAGGAAGCCTCCCTCATGGTGGCACCCATAGTTAGCTTCACAGACCCACTGTGACCCATGTGTATCTGTCCATATCCTCAGCCCTCTGGGAGCAGTGGCCCCTCCTCTCTCTCCTCTCAAGCCTTGCTTCTCTGTGACCACAGAGTCACCTTGAGTTTCTGAGCCTTACAATCAAGTTGCTTCCACACTTGAAACTTCTGAGTGCCACAGTCTGTGTGAACATCTTATGTTCTCCTTGAAGCTGCATTTGGGGGGAGTCTGGGCAATTGTTTTTTTCTTATCTCACTCTAGATTTAAGTGAAACATACAAGCCGCCTGGTGGAGTACTTCTGTGAAAGCAGCCTTTTCCTCCTGTCTCTTTGCAGGTTTTTGTTGTTTGATTTTTTTAAATGTTGCTTCCTGCTGGCCTCTCAAACCTGACTGTTCTGACTGAACTTTGCAGAGACAATTTCCTTCTTGCTATACGGAATCAGAGTAGCAGCATTTGCAATGTTCAAAGTAACAACAGGAGGGATCTATAATTTTCATGCAAAGACTCTTCTGCGTGGAACTGAGAGTTGAAAACTACAAATCTGGGCAGTGATGGAACAAGCCTTTAATCCCAGCACTTGGGAGGCAGATGGGTCTCTGAGTTCAAGGTCATCCTAGTCTATGGAGTGAGTTCCAGGACAGTCAATGCTACACAGAGGAACCCTGTCTAGAAACAAACAAACAAACAAACAAAACAAAACAAAACAAAAACAAAGCTCTCCCCCCAAAAAAACAAAAAACAAACAAACAAACAAAATGTAATTACATAAATTGCTGAGTTTGGAAAGATTGTTTTCAAGGTTTGTGCCTCTCCATATCTGTTGTGTGGAGACATCATCACTAGTGGAAAAAGGAGATCCCAGTTTGTAAGGTGGCCACCTCTAAAGTACAACCCTAGGTAGATGTCATGACCTCTGTGGAACCAGGAGCTGTGGGCTGAGTGCTCCTCACAAAATAAGCCAGGTACCCCATGTTACCATTATTTTAAGAGATCAAAACGTGAATTCGAATTTAAGGATAATCTTAACTTTAAAAACATTTCTCCACTCAGGCTCGAGAGCTCTTCTATGTATGCATAGTCAACTAAGAATAGTCTCCTTCAGTCCTCCTGACTTTTTCTTTGTCGGGATCTCAATCCTCACCAGTTTCTATCACTTGAAGTTTTGAATTGTCTCTCCAACAGCACCGACCAGGAAAGCCACTCAGCAGAGCTCTCTGTGTCCAGATCCTAGACTCTGGCTTGTTCATGTTCCACCACAGCATGGCCACTGCTCTCTGTACTTGTGGTATTCTAGAAATGCTGAGGCCTTTAGCAGACTGCTCTCCCTGGGACTGCCTACCCTGTGCTTTTAGGGGGACCTGCCCTTGCGTTAGAGAACTGTGTGGGCAATAATGCCTGCAATTGTGCCTTTCCCAGAGCCAAGCCACTGCTGGGGATAATAAATGATGGCTTGTTTATCTTTGAATTGTTTTTTATGGGCAGATGCCATGAAAGATTCAAAGCCTGTCTGTCAGCAAGGAAAGAATACCCCAATTGTTCGTTCAGTGCCTGATTTTCAATTTAATGTGAGGGTATCTTGTGAAACTTGTTTGAATATCAAACAACTAAGAAACCTTAGGCAGTTTTCTCCTGAGATGTTTTAAATAGTCCGTTTAACCAACTTGTTTTCAGATGCAGCCTCTCTCTCTCTCTGTCTCTCTCTGTCTCTCTCTGTCTCTGTCTCTCTGTCTCTCTGTCTCTGTCTCTCTCTCTCTCTCTCTCTCTCTCTGTGTGTGTGTGTGTGTGTGTGTGTGTGTGAGAGAGAGAGAGAGAGAGAGAGAGAGAGAGAGAGGTCTATTTCTATGTCCTCTGGCTGTCTGTCGACTCAGGAGGGAAAGAAAGGCATTGCTGAAGCATCTATGGTGCTTTTTTGCCTTCTGATTGGCTGAGAGTATGTGAGGACAACTGCTGAGAAATCCAGTAGAGTCAAACACAGGGAAGGCTGCAAGCATCAAGTGTGAATGCAGAGAGGCTAGCAGGTTTGTTGATTGATAGAAGATCTTGGGTGGCGTGAGGAAGTAGAACATTTTTGGGCAGAGCGGCAAGAGCCATGGTGTTTGTAGTACTGTGATGTGATTAGCTTGTGACTCTATGTCCTTAAGTCATCCCGAGCACAAAGCACCCTGAGAACACCTCTAGGAAAACAGCAGAATAAAGCTTACAAAATACATGCCCAAGGGTGTTTCTCAAACAGGAATAAAGTCCTTCTGAATATGTGGTCATGCTAAAGAGGGCACAAAGTCGTCTGGCATTCCCTTGTTTTGTGCTCAGATGTTCTCAACACCCAGAAATCAAGTAAATCAAGAGCAGCTATTGCTAAGTGGAATGAGAGTTAAAGGGGTCCCCGTTTCCTTAGTAGTATTTATGTAGTCGTATGGCATAGGGCTAGACTTCACCTCACGAGGAAACTTTTTGTAGGTAGCAGGCAGGGGGTAGTTTGGAGAATGGCTTCTAACTCTGTGGCTTCTTTGAAAGGAAGATGTGAAAAAGCACCGCCCACCACACAGTTGCAGCCACAGCATCAGCAAGCCCCATTGGCTATGTGCTAGTGTTTCACAACGCTGATTGGCATGCAGTTCAGAGGACTTGCTGTTAACATTTGCTATTTAAATTTTCTTCATGTAATTCCTTTATATTACCTTCCTGGATCTTAAAATTTTGTTTTAAGTGCATGAGTGTTTTGCCTGCATGTGTATAAATGCACCATGTGTGTGCCTGATACCGACAGAGGTCAAACCCCTGGAACTGGAGCTATGGGTGGTTGTAAGCTACTATGTGTGTGCTAGGAAACAGAGTCTTCTGGAAGAGCAATAGTGCTCTTAACTGATGAGGCCTCTCCACAGACCCTGCAGGTTGTGGCTACCATGGACATGAATGCCCCTTCCTTCTCCTTCCCCTCCTCCTCCAATCTCTCTTCTTCCTCCTCCTCCATCCCCCTTCTCACTTGTCTCCTTCCTCTTCTTCCTCCCCTCTTCCTCCTCATTCTAGAGTCATTCATCTTGTGTGTATGTATGTTTTGCCTGTGTGTATGTGTAACTACTGTGTGCATGCCTGGTACCTACAGCTATCAGAAGGGAGCCAGTCCCCCAGCGCTGAGTAAGATGCTTGTGATCTGCCATGTGCATGATGACAATCAAACACAGTGGTGCTCCTAATTGCCGGGCTGTCTCTTCTGCTCCCTGGATTCTTCTTTTGTTAATGTTTGTTTTATTTTAGATGTATGAGCCTTTTGCTTGCACATATATCAATATGTACCACATACATGCCTCTTACCTGCAGACGTTAGAAGAGGGCACCAAATCCCCCGGGAGTGGAATTACAGGTGGTTGTAAGCGTTCCCTTGTGGGTGCTGGGAACAAAACATGGCTCCTCTGTAAGTTCAGCAAGTGCTCTGGACCATTTCACTCTTGTCCCTCAAATGTCCTTCTATTGCAGAGGAACCAAAAGTTAATATTTAGATATTTACCCAAGAGTTAAAATATCTACTAATGTGGAACAATATCAGGAATGAAAGAATTTATGGTACTTCAATTGCAGTAGGAGGGTGGTCTGTTTTTATTTCCATGTTTTTTGTTTTGTGAGACAGAGTTTCAGTAGCTGCCCTGAAGCCACTATGGTTGCTATCATGTAAAAATTAACATTGATCATTACATGTTATTACCCATTTTCCCTCCTGAGGTTAAAAAAAATGGCTAAAAATAATCTACTCACTTAGCACAATCCTGATAGAGGGCTGGGTATTGCTCAGAGATAGGGCATTTGCTTGCCTTGACTATGTGAGTCCCAGAGTTGATCCCCAGCACCACAAGAATGAATGGGAAGGAGGAGGTAGGGAAGACGGGAAGGAGATGGTTCTGAGACCACTTCCTACTTCCTGTGGTCTGCACGTCGTACCTTGGGTCTTTGTATTTGTTCATCCTGCATACTTGTTGCTTTGTATCTTGTTTGAATATAATACAAGATTCGCTTGTACATGAAAAACACTGAATTAGAAAATCCTCATTTTATTTTCTAGGTGCTGGTGAATCTGGAAAAAGCACAATCGTGAAGCAGATGAAGTGAGTAGGCAGTGGGCATTCGATACTCTTCTGTGGCTCTGGCTGGCTTCTGTAGGAACATGTTCTTATTTCCCTTTCATCTCCTTAGAATTATCCACGAAGCTGGGTACTCAGAAGAGGAATGTAAACAGTACAAGGCAGTGGTCTACAGTAACACCATCCAGTCCATCATCGCCATCATTAGGGCCATGGGAAGGTTGAAAATAGACTTCGGAGACTCCGCTCGGGCGGTAAGTCATTGAGCTTGTTGGTGGCGGGTCGGAGGAGTCATGGAGGATAATGCTGTGGCTGTATCCCTGAGGCCGGACAGCTGTCAGGAGTGCATTATACAAGAAGTCAAAAGGACAAAGATGAGTCTTGAGCCGCAGAAATCAGCGAAATAAGAAATACACAGAAGTGTGCTCTCCGCCTTGCTGCTGCTTTCCCTGACTTGTCCAGACTGCTCAGAAATCACTCAGTGTTTACTATGTTACATGGACATTAGAGTCTGAGAAATTTTCGTCAACTCTACAGAACACCTGGGTAAACCCACCCAAAGGAGGACAACTTGATTTTGGCTCACAGCATCAAAGGTTTCAAGTCCATGCTTGGCAGACTCCATTGCTGTGGTCTTGAGGCTAAAACACCATGGTGGGGAGTGTGGGAAGGAACAGTGGGATCGCCTTATGATGGGCAGGAGGTAGAGAGAGACAGGAAGGTATCTAGGACAAGATACTCTCTTCAAAGACAAACACCCAGTGACCCAGTCCCTCCAGGCCAGGTCCCTGTTCTAATAGTGTATTCACCTTTAAATTTGTCAGCAGTTCAATTCACTGAAGATGTTATGTTCCCCCTTTCCCCTGCATCCAGTCATCTGAGTAGTCCATCAGGGACCAAACATTTAGCCATTTTATACCCAAACCATAACTCATAGATACCTCTGTGCCCGTGTTCTCATTTGTTGTTACCATAACAAAATGCCAGAGATAATTAGCTTAAAAAGACAAAAGGTTCATTTTGGCTCTCAGGTTTAGCTCTTTCAGTTTAACTCTTGGCTGGCTTAGGTAGGAGGATTGCCACAATGAGGCCAACCTGAACTACACAGTGAGTCCTACATCAGTCAGCAAGGCCACAGAGCAAGAAAGCAAAGCAAAAACATTTCAGGACTGACATGATCTAATTATTTGTTCTTGGGCCCAGACTGAAACAACAACTGAACCCTGAGTAAGGAAAACGGTATGAGTTTGCTTGTCTTTGGGACAGGAAAATACCGGCTATTTAAAGACATGAATCAGAGTTTCAGAGCTAAATAGGACCCCAGCAGACAAGCTGGTGCCTGGTAAAGAAGCTGGGAGGCAGGGCCGTGTAAGGTATAGCACTGCAGCCAGCTGGGAGTGCAGTGGGCTTAGTGCTAGCATGGCTCTGTGCTGGGCTCCCTCCTTTGACCCTCAGCTTGCTTTGAGTTTGGTTGAAAGCAGCCTGCCTGGTCCTTTCCACAAGGCGCTTCCTTCTCCTTTCTCTCAGTTGGATGCTTAACCTGTTTATTGAAAGGCCTCTACTTGTTACCTTGTTCATACGTCACTGAAAGGAAATCCTGCCCTTTTGCACCATGAATGAGCCTCAACAATATTATGAAGTAAGGAAAAAATATGGTATGGCTTCACTCATATGTGAAATCAAAAGCGAATGTGAAAGTCAAATATCAAATAGAAAATAATAAATCAATTTTGAGCAGGGCCTTAATGTAAAGTGAAGGGAGATAAAGGTGTGCAGCTGGAAGTGTAAAAAATAGTATACATGTAAGATAAAGAAATCTAAAGGCGAAAGGTACAGTTAGGGGATTGTGTCAAGATCATTAAAATAATGTACTTATCATTTATTCATTTAATGCTTTCAGGGCACTTGTCAGATGAAGAAAATAATAAACGCATAAATTACGGCGTGAAAAGAGTAGATTCGACAAAACACTCTAGATGTAATCAAACCTTCTTTAGAAAGAAAGTTTAGAGGAATGTTGTGAATTATTAAAAATTATCTTGAAATGCTCTTGGAAATATCAGTGGCACCGACCTAAAAAAAAAAAAAAAAGATCTCTGTTTAAAAGAACGGTGCAGATGGCATGCACACTGAGATTCAGGAGAGGAAGTAAACAGAAACGGGACTCGATACCAATTCTAATTACAGCAACTGAAAACTTAGCAGATTCCTTTATGTAAGACGGCTGTAGTGGCTCATGCCTGTAATTCCAGTTCTTGGGAGAACTGAGGCAGGAGGACTGTCATGTAGAACTCACTAAGCTATGTAGTAAGTCCCAGGTCAGTGTGGATTATAAAATTAAAGCTCCTCTCAGAAAACTCAACCAAACTAAACACTACCACCCTACATTCACAGCTCTGGGTAGCAGATCCCACACTGGCCGCGAAACGAAACACTTTAGAGCCTATGTTCAGTGCAGGCAGTTCAATGAGAAGCCATTTGGTTTTCATGCCTTTCTTTTCTTTTTTCCCCAAGCCTTGACTTTTATTACTTAAAAAAAAAAAAAAAAAAAAAAAAAAAAGGGCTGCATATTTATTTTGCTCTCTGACACGGTACTTATGCCTTCAACACTTTCACGACGATTTTCTGCTCCTCAATAAGGAAAGCCCGCTTGATCCTGTCACAGATACTCTTGGCACACATGGAACCACTGTAGGCCCTGCTGACATGCTCATCCATCTTAGACAATCTCACAAGGACTTTAGGCCTCACAGCAGGAACCCCTTGCAGTCGGCCTGGGCACACACCACATGCGAATTTAGGTGCTTTCCCAACCTTCTTGGTATACAGGGGAACAATCCTGTTGCCAGGAGTTCAGAAAGCCTACTTGTGTTAAAGGCTCTATTGTCAGAGAGCCTAGGATGGTATGTCAAACGCTGGACCATTCTGAGTGCCTCTAAGCACCGTCCCGGGAAAGGCTCATGCCTTTCTTTTTAAACCTTCTCTGTACGATCCTTCTGCTTAGCTTAGGAGATGCTCTGACCGCAAGTGTCCTAGCTTATGTTTACGCTCTCATCTGAGCCTCTGGAATGTGTATGTGCCTGTGCCCCCAGTGGCTGCCCCTTCCTGCTTTCAGTCTGTTGTGATCTCTGATGACCTCCGCCTTCCCCAGCGACTGCTTCACACAGAGGGAGTATTCTCCCGTGATCCGCTCCCATTCTGTCTGTCCTGTATTTCAGGGTACCTTGTTTCTACATACAACTTAAGCCACTACAAGCCCCTTGCCATTCCTCTTGGGGTTATAAAGATGAATTAATCAGAGCCTGCACATGAGGAAGGCACATTGCGCTGAGCATTGTAACCTGAGTAGGAGGTTTCTAGACAGAAATGAAAAGCCACTCTACAACCAAGGAGTACCATATTCAAAGGCACTTTGAAAACTTCTTTTTCACAAGTAGCAAGCTCTGTATTATAAGGTGAAGGATGAGTAGATGTTTAATTCTGCGGAGGACCACAGATCTGCTGTAGAAGTGAAAGCAGAGTGGATAATCTGCATCACTATTTTTTCTCTGAGGGTCACACTGACTTACTGACTTAGACATTACCAGAGCTCTGATTTTGAATATCTTGTAAGTGAGGAAGATTATCTGTTTCATCTTTTAGTTTTTCTCTGACATTTATTGAAGATGAGAATGGTATATAATATTTTGTTTCTTGTTCCATTGTCGATTCTTCTGCGTGTTCTCATTTTTGTTACATGGTTTTTGTAGTGGTTTTCTTTGAATATTAGAGATACCCAATCTTTGTGTATTATAATTTTTTTTCTTACCAAACTTTTTTTTTTTTGCAATTAATTCTGACATTTTTGGGCTTTGTTTTCTTTCTTTCTTTCTTTTCTTCCTCTTTTTCTTCTTCTTGGTTTTTTGTTTGTTTATTTGTTTGTTTTTGTTTTTGTTTTTTGAGACAGGATTTCTCTGTGTAGGCTTGCCTGTGCTGGACTCCCTTTGTAGACTAGGCTGGCCTTTAACGATCTGCATTTCTCTGCCTCCTGGAGTGCTGAGTAATCAGGCATGCACCACTGTGCCTGCCTAATTCTAACGTTTTTGTCTTGGTATTGATATAAACACAATATTTCCAATTACTATAATTACTATTGTTCTTGTTGAGCCAAGGTCTCATGTATCCCAGAATGGCATCAGACTCATTCCATAGCGAAGATGACTTTGAACTTGGTGTTTGTGCATGTTTGCATCTGTGCGTGTGAGTATATATGTTCCTATGCATGTGTGTGTGGTTGGAAGGCAGAAGTCAACATCCTCTTTTTTCTTCTTCAGTTGCTCTCCACCTTGTTTTTTTGGAGCAAGGAATTAACACTGGACCTGGGGCTCAGTAATTCAGCCTGGATGGCTAGCCAGGAAATTCCAGGAATCCTCCTGTCTCAGTCTTCCAAGAACTGGGCTTAGAAAGGCACATTGTCATGCCTGGTTTTTGTCCATGTGTGACAGGACCTGAACTAGAGCCTCAAGCTTACATGGGTGATGGGGCCTGAATTAGAGCCTCAAGCTTACATGGGTGATGGGATCTGAACTAGAACCTCAAGCTTATATGGGTGATGGGGCCTGAACTAGAGCCTCAAGCTTACATGGGTGATGGGATCTGAACTAGAACCTCAAGCTTATATGGGTGATGGGGCCTGAACTAGAGCCTCAAGCTTACATGGGTGATGGAGCCTGAACTAGAGACTCAAGATTACATGTGTGATAGGACCAGAAGTAGAGTCTCATGCTTGTGTGCAGGCACTTACTGACTGTCCCATCTTCTCCACCTGAGAAGTATGATTTTTAACTTTATTGTTTTCTATAATACTATGTTTTTTCTCTAATATATCTTTCTATCCACCTATTTGTGGATTTTGCTCTTAAGTAGGCTCTACATATATCATATAATTTGTCTCTTATCTTATTACCACATATTAAGTAACCAGTCCATTCTCCAATAACTTGAAATACTACTTTTAGCATTCAATTGGGTATGGTTTTAGACACTTTTACTCCACCACTGATATACTTTTGGTTCCTTCCTAGACCAGTAACCAGTTATGTAATTCAGTGTCTCTAATTACGGTTAATTATAAGAAATAGGTAAAGAAAACAAGAACATTCACCTCATAGGGTTTTAAGAAAGATAAAATCAATACTGATTGTTTGTAAGATGCCTTGATCATAAAAGATGCTCAATAAACTGTTGATTTTATTATCAGTAATTGTCCTGTAATTGTTGACAGTACAATCATAGGCTGTTAGGCTAATTGCTTCATATATAAATTGGTGTCTAATAAGTTTTGATCTCCCTGTCTTGTTCTTTTGCCAAAGAACCAGTATGCAAGACCAATATGCAATTCTATTCCGAATGGACTTCAGAATTAATTTTTCTCTAAAAGCTTGTTTGTTTGGTTGGTTTTTTTGTTTGTTTGTTTGTTTTGTTTTGTTTTTTGTGTGTGTGTGTGTGTGTGTTTATATCTTTTCAAATTAAAAAGGAATTAAAATATGATTACATCATTTTCCACTTCCCTACTCCCTTCCCTCTCTCCCAAATACAGGCCTCCTTTTTCTTAACCAGTGTTGTTACATTTACACTTAAATGACTAAATACATAAATGCGGCCTACGGAGTCATTCAGTGTTGCTTGCATGTGTATGGTCTGGCGCTAGCCACTTGGTATTAGATACTTGGGGCTGGGATGGCTATCCCTCTGGGGGATTACAGCTCCCCTCTCAGCAGCTGGATATTGCTTGTAGTTCTTCATCCAGGGCCAGTGAGAGTTCCTCCATCTATGTTGGGGTCCTATCTTAATACACAGCTTGCTTGTTGACAAGTGAAGGAAAAGGAAGGGAATTCTCAGAAACTGTGACTTAATGTGTGGTACACTGGCAATTTTAGGCAAGGTCAGATATCTTGGGAATGGTACAGCCGTAGCCCCCATTATCTATACTAATTGAGAAAACTTTCTCAGAGTGAGGGTGGTTTATCTGTGAATACTAAAGTATTGATAAGTAGGTTATTGTGTGGTAGGAAGCATTATGTAGGACAGTTAGCACAATAGGCCCTGGTGATGTCAGTTAGGACAGTAGACTGGCCTACAGTAACATGTACAGAATGAGGACAGCTGGAAAGTGTGTTTTTATGGGTTTATAGCAATTGATGGAGAATATGTTTACTAAGATAGCTTGAAAAATATAAAGTTATAATGTATATGCCATTGAACTTTATTTTTCTGGTAGCATTGACTCTGAGATCAATTGGCAACAAATTCAAACTCAAGGCTGACCTTTCACTGTTTGGAAACCACTCGAGATGCCTTCCTTATACTCTAAAGAACCCCAAAACCTCACACACATCTTCACTTTGCCCCTGGGAGATGGTCCTTTTTCTCTTTGAATGCTGTGTGGGTGTTTTCATCAGCTTCTTCGTTGGTTTATGTGTGTCTGCCTGATTTGCAAGATTGCTGCTGTGGAATATTTAGCATTTCACCTTGGCAGCCATCTGAAGATGTATTTTCTTCTTCCTCTAGGCTGCCAGAGTTAAGGCAATATCCTGATCAGTGATTAGAGAGTCTTAGCTAGATCTAGTGTGAATCCTTTCACTGGCCTGGTTTTCCATACCATTGCTGACTTGTTTTATTTTCTGTATGTGGCTTGTGCCCTGTGTTTGCATACCCACTGGGGTCTTTTGTGTTGGTTTTCTGTTTGCTGGTTTGTAAGCGCATATATATCAGACTTTTGTCCCCCAATAGCAGTTTCTCTTATGTTTGGTGTATTGTCCTTCATATTATTGTTGGGTATTTTTCATTATTAAACTTCCTGTGTTACTGTTTTCATTCTGTTTAAATTTAGAACATATTCAGTCAACCAAAGATCTACCAAATATTTATGTGGCTTTAAAAGTTATGCAAGGCAGTGAATTCCAGTACTTGAATCTCTGTTTGTTCTTGAGTGCCTCTGAAATATTCTACTGGATGAACTTAATAAGCTGTGTTTGTACTTCCCTCTTTATAACTTCTTATCCATCAGTATTTTTGGAATAACCACATCCTTTCATACTGATTTATCTTACCACCATGGTCATATAAGTTTATGTTGGTATTTTTATCTTCTTGGCTTGTATTAAACCCAGGATGTTCTACATATTGTAGGTTTTTAATAGCTGGTAATTTCTGCTCTTTCCAAATCTCATTTTTTTTTTTAAAAACGTCCCCAGGCATTTTCACTTGCTGTGCCCGATGGATGAACATCTGCAGCATTTGCAGTAGTATTCCACTTTACCTGAGAAGGGAGAGCGGTGAGGAGCCCATGGTTGTATAGCCCATGGCTTTACATTGTCTCTGTCCTGAGAAGTAGCTATGCAAATAGCTAAATATCACTACAGTTTGAGGTGTAATGTGTATTTCCAGTATGGGCTATCTTCTTGCCTCAGTTCACTTTTAATTGTCATGTGTTTCTGTGTCTCTGTTGACTTTTGATTGTCCACATGAAAAACATAAGTGTCAGTATTTTTAATTCTATTAATTTGAATATATATTTATCATTATGAACATGCATAAGATTAATTTTTGGTAATCCCTTTCTTAATACTCTGAAGCTTATGATTCCTGCTAAATTCACTGAAATTTAGTTAAAAGTTTTGTAACTTCAAATGGAGTTAAGATTAACTTAGACCTTTAAAAATTTTTTTTTAGACTTTACCCACCTCTTTTAAATAATATAGGGAAAGAAAAATAACTATTTTCTTGTTTCAAATCATTTTTACTTTTGATTGTAGAGAAAATGTGTTGCAGTTTCCTGTTTCTTACAGCAACCCTTCATCATTTATGGTTGGCCCTGAGCCACAGAGTGACAAACCCCCTAAAGTTCTTTTTCTTCCAATTAAAGTTATTGAGAACTTTGTTGATGTGCGTGCATGCGTGCATGTGTGTGTGTGTGTGTGTATGTGTGTGTGTATGCACATCAACATACCTATAGGAATGTGGTAGGCTTAACACAAGAGAAGCTATCATTATACATGATTTCCAGTGTCACTGCAAATATTACAAATGACACAAGCATGGGGCAAAGGATATTCATTCATTTCTCAGTCTTGGCAGCGGAAAATTATCCTTACAGTCTGAGTTCAGAGCTCTCACTATTTGTAACCTAGTCTATCAGATTGTTTATCTTGTATCTCAGAAGGGCCTTTGATGTTCTCTATGCAAAGACCACATTCCTCCAGCAATGTTGTCTTCTCTGTCCTGACTAGTCATCTGGCCATTCCTTTAAAAGCCTCCCCTGAGGTTCTCATATTTTAGATTGCATTCACTATTGAGAAGTGTTTGTGCTTTTGAATTGAATCATGATGTGTTTGACCCTGAAGTTGCAGTTTCTGCTCTGTGCCCAACAGTTTCTGCTTTTGCCTTTTGCTAACCTTAATATGTCAAAAGTCAGACCTCTTGGTCTTTCAAAGTCTTTTCCATCCTGTATAGAGGCTTCTAAATCCATAAAGTATGAGGCAGTTTCAGACAGAATACACGTCAATGTCCAGTACCTAGGCTATCCCTGGGAGAGCCTGTGCTGTCTCTAATACAGTGTTGACGTGGCTCCTTTCTGAGCTCCAAAGCTCACAGTTAGGTACAGGGATTTACATTGTCAGATCGCATTTTAACTGGCCTACCTCCGTGTTTATGTCTTTGCAACTTTAGAATTAAAATCCTGGCATGTAGCCATTCTGTGCTTAAAAAGAAAAGTTGTGGCCAGGCATGCTGGTTCACACCTTTAACCCCAGCACTTGGGAGGCAGAGGAGTGTGGATCTATGTGAGTTTGTGGGCAGCCTGGTCTACAAAACAAGTCCAGGACAGCTAAGACTAGAAGAGAAACCCTGTCTCAAGAAATGGGGGTGGGGTATATATATATATGTATGCATGTATATGAATGATCTGTGCACCACACACAGTGCTTACAGTACAGTCTTATATGTGGAAAGTGGTCAGGTCTTGGAAGTAGTAGAGAGGCCTGAAACTGAACTCAGTCTAAGTCGGAGCCAAGTGCCCCAGGCCTTCTGTGCTTCTGACGCCTTGAAGCAGCGCCTGTTGACCAGTTCACTAGCCATAGTCCAGTCCTGTGTGGCATGGTCCCTTCTGCTTTACTGTATGTGTTCCTGCTAATGACTCTAGACGCTGTTGAGGAATTTTATGTACTTTTTGCAAAGTCCTTGTTCCCAACTGTCTCTCTCCTACAGTTCTAAGTCTTAGACAATAAGAACTTGCTGGTTGTTGATTTACTGGTTTATATGATGCCTGGGTGCCTGGCTGAGGTACTTGAGGCAAGTTGCCTTGGGTTGTGTGAAACAAAAGCTTAGGTAGGAAGCTCTCTTCAGTGCCTTCTGCTCAAATACATTACGTAAATGCTCATTGACTGGCTAAATGTCCAGCCCGTAATCAGGAGGTAAGTGTTCCCATTTGTTTTTCCTATGACAGGGTTTTACCGTAATTTAGACTGACTTTAGATTCACGATGGAGCCCAGGCTGGCCTAGAACTTGAGTCCATCCTGTGTCAGCATCCCGCGTACCAGGATGATAGCTGTGTACCGTCACACTGTGCCAGGTTTCCAGTTCACTCCAGTTAACTCCCATTTTGTGAAGAAGAGACTCTTTCTTAAAGTTAATTTTTCTTTATGGTTTTGAGGTTTGTACCTTGATGTTCTATGGGATCCACAGGATAGCAATGTCCTTACGACAGTAATGAAGTTATCGCGTCCATCATCTCACATCTTACATGTTTGAGTGACCACAGTGGGCTCCAGTGAACTTAATCAGCACAATTCCAACAAAATGCAAGTGTATTAGTTTTGGCATTGGGCTTTAGTTCCCTGCACTCCTCTTGGCCTGTTTTGTACTTCTTATCCTCTACACTGCACTTCCTGTTTCCCTAGACAGTGCTTCTTATTCTCTATACTGTACTTCCTGTTTCCCCCAGACAGTGCTTCTTACCCTCTACACTGCACTTCCTGTTTCCCCCAGTCAGTGCTTCCTATCCTCTACACTGCACTTCCTGTTTCCCCCAGACAGTGCTTCTTACTCTCTACATTGTACTTACTGTTTCCCCAGACAGTGCTTCTTACCCTCTACACTGCACTTCCTGTTTCCCCCAGTCAGTGCTTCCTATCCTCTACACTGCACTTCCTGTTTTCCCCAGACAGTGCTTCTTACCCTCTACACTGCACTTCCTGTTTCCCCCAGACAGTGCTTCTTACCCTCTACATTGTACTTCCTGTTTTCCGCAGACAGTGCTTCTTACCCTCTACACTGCATTTCCTGTTTCACCAGACAGTGCTTCTTTTTTAAAAAATATATTTTATTAATTTATTCATTTTACATCTGAATTGTTATCCCATCCTTTCTATCATCCCATTCCTCCCTTTCTTCCATTTTCTCTTTACTCCCCTCCCCTATGACTGTGACTGAGGGGGACCTCCTCCCCCTGTATATGCTCATAGGGTATCAAGTCTCTTCTTGGTAGCCTGCTTGCTATCCTTCCTCTGAGTGCCACCAGGCCTCCCCCTCCAGGGGACATGGTCAAATATGGGGCACCGGAGTTCGTGTGAATGTCAGACTCCACTCTCCACTCAACTGTGAAGAATGTCCTGTCCATTGCCTAGATCTGGGTAGGGGATCGAAGTTTACTGCACATACTGTCTTTGGCTGGTGCCATAGTTTGAGCAGGACCGCTGGGCCCAGATCCGCCCATCATAATGCTCTTCTTGTAGGTTTCTAGGACCCTTTGGATCCTTCTATTTCCCCATTCTCCCATGATTCTCTCATCCAAAGTCCCAATAGGATGTCCTCCCCTCTGTCCCATTTTCCTGGTAAGTGAAGACTTTCATGGGACATACCCCTTGGGCTAGTCTCCAGATATAAGTGAGTATATACTGTTTGATTCTTTCTGCTTCTGGGTGAACTCACTCGTTATGATCATTTCTAGTTCAATCCATTTGTCTACGAATTTCAGGAATTCCTTGTTTTTAATAGCTGAGTAGTATTCCACAGTGTAAATGTACCACAGTTTCTTTATCCAATCTTCTACTGAGGCACACTTAGGCTGTTTCCATGTTCTGGCTATTATGAATAAGGCTGCTATAAACATGGCTGACCAAATGTTCTTGTTGTGTGTTGGAGCATCTTCTGAGTATATTCCAAGAAGTGGAATAGCTGGGTCTTAAGGAAGCCTTTTTTCCCAGTTTTCTGAGATAGCACCAGATAGATTTCCAAAGTGGCTGTACTAATTTGCATTCCCACCAGCAATGAAGGAATGTTCCCTGTCTCCACATCCTCACCAGCATGTGGTGTCACTTGAGTTTTTGATCTTAGCCATTTTGATGGGTGTAAGATGGAATCTCAGAGTTGTTTTGATTTGCATTTCCCTGATGGCTAAAGAGGTTGAGCATTTCTTTAAGTGTTTCTCAGCCATTCGATATTCCTCTGTTGAGAATTCTTTGTTTAGATCTGAGCCCCATTTCTCAATTGGGTTATTTGGTTTGGTGGTGTTTAATTTCTTGAGTTCTTTATATATTTTGGATATTAGACCTTTGTCAGATGTAGGGTTGGTGAAGATCTTTTCCTAGTCTGTAGGCTCTCACTTCTGCAAATTGGTCCAACGTTTTATTCTGGCCTGGAGGATATTGTGCTAAGTGAAATAAGGCAGACATAGAAAGAAATGGATCACATGGTCTCACTTACATGTGCAATCTAAAAAAGGAAGAGACATTTGAATGCCTTGGCAAGTGCAGTTTATAAATACAACATCCAAAGTTCCCTCTGTATTTTATTTAGGGTGTCTTCCTAGAAAGTTTGAAAGAAAAGGCTCCTTTGATGAGGATGAAGTTACCTTCCCCATATCTTTTGATTAGTTTTGGTTGAAAGCCTACTTTGTTGGATACTAGAATGGCTACTCCAGCTTCCTTCTTGGGTCTGTTTGCTTGGAATACAGTTTTCCAACCCTTTACTCTAACATTATAATGAGTTTTGGGGGACTGCCTAGGCAACAAACTGTCTCTGTCATCTTCTCATTTGGAAAGCTACTAACCTGCATTCCTGGTATACTCATGTAATCAATTTTATTCTTTCTCAAGTCTCTAATGGGGTTGAAGACCAGATAGTTTAGTTTTACAACTAAGCTTAGTTGTTTAGGGGTTAAGATGTTTTTAGATCTAGATAGATGTTTTAAGTTGATAATGATGAGATATGATAGATATTGATTTATATTCAGAATTTTAGATGCACCAAGATGGGAAAGATGTTTTCTTCAAGGCTGCCAAATACAAATAGCCAAAGCACTAAGAGTGTAACACTTATATAATTCTTGATTGTGTCATAGTTCTTTATGCTATAGGTAGTTTATTGTATATATGTGTAATAATATAAAGATATATATAAAAATAAAAAAATTAATTAAAAAAAGGAAAGAAAGAAACACTCCAATCTGATGACCCAGACTGGAGAGTCTTAGTCTCTTCTGCCAAAAACGTTACTAAAACTGGCTAAAGATTACATAACAAAATACAATTTTAAAAATTACTTAAGCATTTTTCTAAATGAAATCATGTTTTGTGTGGTGCAGTAAATAAAAATGAATGGCAGTTTTTCGTGTATAGGTTATTATCTGGTAAGTGACATTGCTGATTGGAACTAGGTTAACTGTACTGAGTGGCTGCAGCCTGAGGTAGGCTGCTTCACTAAGGATACATGCACTTTGCTGACTTGCCTGCATTTCTCTTGTGGTTTACTAAAGAGGCAAACATATGCTTGAATAATGTGTTCCCATGCTGAGAGACTTAATTAGTTTCCATGATGAGTTCCAGCTTGGGAAAAAAAAAAAAAAAAAAAAAAAAAAAAAACATGTTTCATGCATTAACAGCAGGATGAATTCATATTGTCATCTGGTCTATTCTGCAAGCCTGTCGTGAGACACTTCTCTGTTGCATACTTCCTCTTATGTCTTCCCTCTGTAAGACTGAACTACAGGACACTTTTCCCTCAGCACTAGTCGTCACTTAGTCAGAGAACACTCAGAAAGCACCAAAATCTGAAGATGATCAAGTTTATCTATAACATGGCTTGCAGACGTGGTGGTGCCCTCCTGTTGTCTCATCATTTAACACTGAGGCAGGAGGATCACAGGCTAGCCTGGGCTGGGTAGGAAAAACCCATTTTAAAAACAAAACAAAACAAAAAAGGTTCCCCTTTCTCCACATCCTCACCAGCATGTGTTTATTTGAGGTTTTGATCTTAGCAATTCTGATGGGTGTAAGATGTAATCTCAGAGTCGTTTTGATTTGCATTTCCCTGATGACTAAGGACATTGAGCATTTCCTTAAGTCTTCTCGGCCATTAGGGATTCCTCTGTTGAGAATTCTTGGTTTAGCTCTGTACCCCATTTTTAATTCAGTTATTTGGCTTGGTGGTGTTTAATTTTTGAGTTCTCTATGTAGTTTGGATATTAGCCTTTACAAGAAATGTAGGGATAAAGATGGAACAGAGACTGAGGAAATGGCAAACCAATGACTGACCTAGCATGAGACCCACCCCACAGGAGAGAGCCTACCCCTGACACTATTAATGACACTCTGCTATGCTTGAAGACAGGAGCCTAGCATAACTGTCTTCTGAGAGGCTTCATCCAGTAACTGATGGAAACAGATGCAGAGTACCACAGTTGAATAGGCAGAACTCAGGGAGTTTTGTGGAATAGTGGGAAGAAGGGTTAAGAGATTCAGAGGGGTCAAGGATACCACAAGAAGACCTACAGAGTAAATTAACCTCAGCCCATGGGGGCTCACAGAGACTGAACCACCAACCAAAGCGCTTGCATGGGCCAGACCCAGACCCCTGCACAGATGTTAACAGATGTGCAGCACTGTCGTCATGTGGCTCTCCTAATAATGGGAGTAGGGGCTTTCTCTCACTGTGTTCCCTGCCACTGGATCCCTATCCCCTAGCTAGACTGCCTTGTCTGGCCTCAGTGAGAGAGGATGTGCTTAGTCTTCCTGCGACTTGAGATGCCAGGGTGGGTTGGTACCCCTTAGGGACCCCTCCTCTATGACAAGAAGTAGAGGGGGACAAGAGGGAAGGATTGGGTGCAGAGGCGGAGGGGAGTGGTATCAGGCTGGAAAGTGATTAAATAAAAATAAAAAATAAAAAATGAATAAATAAAAATAAATAAAAACAAACTCAAAAGGTGGATTTACCTGTAATCTTCAGAAGTCATACCTCTGTAAATTAAATCATTTCTAGATTGCTGTTAATAATTATCTGATCACATGGTAATAGTTTTTATACAACATTGTACACAGAATAATGATGATAATTTTTAAAAAGTGATAAACACCTCTATACCTCTTCAGTGCACCCCAGCTTTTCACATACTTTCAACTGGAGATACTTTCAAATATTCACAGCTGGAGAGTCAGCTGTAGTTTGGAAGGGTGACCCCCTGGGAATGATAATGATTCCCTACCATATAAAACTATACATCTCCAGTTAAAAATTAAAAAGTGGCTTTAAAAATAAAGCAGTGACTTATGACCCTTAGATTTTGTTTTGTTTTTAGATTGGTTCTACCTTGGGTCTCCACTACGCTCCTAGGGATGACAATTACCACCTATATGCGGATCTGAGAACGAATGTGGACATGGGTCGGGCCTTAGTAAAGAGATGCTAAACTACACCCCAGATACTGGAGACTCAATATGATAAAGGGCACGTGAAGTAGGAGCTCTGCTCAGTTCGATCCCTCTGCCTGGGTTAGCAAACACTTCCTCACTGGTTATTAATATGTGTATAAATTGAGGTCTCTTGGGAATGACAGGCTACCCTGTGAAGGTGTTGTTGCTTTCTCCACGTTGAACTCTCTCTTCTCTGACAATATTTTGCAACTGAAAACTGTATAAAAGAATCTAACATATAACAGGGTTGTGCTTTAGACAATGTTTAATGACGTTTTGCTGCTTAGATTAGAAGCACGTGGAGAAAAGCTGCATTTTTGTATTGGTCCTCTTTTGGTTTGTTTTCTTTTTTTTAATGATCTTCAGTCTGCAACATTATACCAGTGGAGAGTTAAGTCTCTTCATATGCTGTGACTTTAGTCTTTCTTTCAGGTGCAGGTGCTTTGAGAGCTGTCACCTATACCACAAAGCACCGGCTTGTGATAAATACACATTGCATAAGCCAGCGTTTGAAACAGTGCTTTAGATAAAGAAATGTTGTGGCGGGTCTATAAAAAATAAAACACTTGAAGGAAATTCACAATTGCGTTTTCCTTCCTCCCTGTCTCCCTATCTGCACTTTTTATCCTTTTATCTTGTCTTGTGAAATGTGCAGGATGATGCTCGCCAGCTCTTTGTGCTTGCCGGGGCCGCAGAAGAAGGCTTTATGACTGCAGAGCTTGCCGGCGTCATCAAGAGATTGTGGAAAGACAGTGGTGTGCAAGCCTGCTTCAACAGATCCCGGGAGTACCAGCTGAACGATTCGGCAGCGTAGTAAGTGGCCACAGCGTCAGAACTCAACTGTCACGAATGATCACATGCTAGTCAAATCTATCTCCATGTCACTTGTGCTAGAGAATTGCCTGGCACATTCTTACACAGCTCAGGTTTTCTGAATGACAGCGTTTGAATCCTTTCTCTGTCTTCACCATGTGTTTGTGATAGCAATGCCGTGGTTATATTGGAAGTGTACAGAATAGGGCTGTCTCTGGTATACCTCCGAGAATGTCGCTGAGAGCACTTAACTGTCCTTCTACACTTCCTGCACGTTCTTCTGCTGTGTGCTCTGTGCTTTAGAAAGGGTGGTGTAAATGGTTGAGGTTTGAGCCCTTAACTATGCCTTATGCTCATGACCTTAGACATCCATGAGGCTCAGCGTTCACCCCCATTCACTGTAAAGAAAGGTTTCTCTGCTTCAGGCTGAGAGTAGCTACTGTCTGTGAGTATAAGCATACATATTTAGGAAGGAGCTTGATGTTTTATCAATTTAGTAACTGCACTGGGGCCCACAGCTTCTTCAGACAAAGGTTTTTAAATGGATTTCGAACTATGGACCAGGTGTCAAATCAAATCAGATGTCAGTTGTTTACCCCTGTAATAGTGGCGCCACTACTGAAATACGGGGATGTCTTACCTGGCCGCTTAGTTGTTTGGCTCATAGAGTATATGACACCAGCGATGACTCTTCTCTCCCAGCAACCTGCAAAGCACCTTCTGGGACTTGAATGCTAGCTATGGGGGAAGGGAAGGAACAGACTGTTATAGCTTGCTTTTGTTGTATCTTAAGCTGAAGTGTGTGGTTCCTTTAATGGGATAGTCTTATCATCTCATTGTGATGGGCAAGTAAGGCCACTGATAAGAGCCTGTATTATTTCGGGGGACTCTGGGACCTCCCTGATCAATGTGTGTAAAGCTATAGAATTAGAGAACAGGAAAGTGTGGGCTCCCTGTGTGGAGCATGAGGCTAGTAGGAAGTAACATTCCTGCAGCCTTTGCTGAGCTTTCTTGCTGCTGTCTTCACAATTAAGCCCTGTGATGTCTTCAACAGAGGGCAAAGTGCAGATCCGAGCATGGAGTTAAACTAAAATGTAAGGAAGCATTTTAAGAAACAAGTTCACTGAGAGATGGCTCAGAAGTTAAAAGAGTACTGACTGCTCTTCCAGAGGTCCTGAGTTCAATTCCCAGCAACCACATGGTGGCTTACAACCATCTATAATGTGATCTGATTCCCTCTTCTGGCCTGCAAATATATATGCAGGCAGAGCACTGTATACATAGCAATAAATAAATTAAAAAAAAAAAAAAGAAACAAGCTCATGATATTTATTAGTTCAGATATTTTAAGCCCCTTTCCTTTGAATTACTATGCCTGAAAAACAATGCTTAAGACATTTAAAGAGGCACAAAAAGATTTTCAAGTAATTATGTGACATGTAAGCTTAAACTGTTTGTTTTGTATGTTTATAAAGACCTCTGAAAACTTCAGAACATCACATAATTAAAATATGTTGTAGTTTTATTTTAAGTAACCTTTCAGGGCTCTAGTTCCTTTCAACACTGTGTTTTGTTGTTTGATTTCAGTTATTTGAATGACTTGGACAGAATAGCACAACCAAATTACATCCCAACTCAGCAGGATGTTCTCAGAACCAGGGTGAAAACGACAGGAATTGTGGAAACCCATTTTACATTCAAGGATCTTCATTTTAAGTGAGTAACTTCCACCAAATACATGGTTTATAAGCTTAGTATAATGCAGTACTTTGGAAACAAAAGCCCAAATCAATGTTGGGAAAATCTTTTTCAGAATATTAGACAAAATGATTTTATGGAAACGAGCAACAATATTTTCAGAGGGATATGTTAATTTTTATTTAAAACAAAATAACCAAGCAGGGCAGTGGTGGTACACACCTTAAATCCCAGGTGTCACTTCTACACTCAGGTGTCAAAGGGAGGTGCATCTCTGTGTTAGAGGCCTGCATGGTCTACAGAGTGAATTCCAGGACAACCAGGACTACACAGAGAGAAACCCTGCCTCCAAAACCCACCCAACCTACCAACCACCAACACCAACACCAACACCAACACCAACAACAATAAACAAACAAAAAACCAGACAAATGCCCTTTGCCTGTTAATTTTACAATGACTAAACTATACTCAGAGTTTGGCTGGTTTGGCTAAACAGAAGATAAAGGCATGCATCTGAGGAAGAATCACTGTCTTTAGGTAAAATAGGGACCTTTGCTTTTCAAATATATACTTACAAACATGTGTTTAAAGAAACGTACCTTTGAATTTTTTCATGAAAAATGTTATCAAGTCAACTGATACTTGTAGTCTGGTGATGGTGATGTTTGCTTCAGGTGTGCTGAATGTGACCCTGCTGGGTGAGAAGAGCAGTACGGGATGGAACTATCTGGAACAGGAAGGGATGAGGCTGGTCCCTCCCAGGCCTCACTTGGAACAAGCCAGTTTCAGTGGAAGACAAAGAATTGTCCTATAAGCATTCTCAGAACTGCATTCCTCTTTTTCTAATAAATAATACATTTTAAAAACAATAAAAAAGACAAAGGTTGACTCACAGCCAAATCCAAGCCCTGAAGCCTCCTGGACAGTTGCTTTTATCCAGGTTTTCCCTTATAGAAAACCTGTTTCTTTTTTATTCCTCATTTCTATGTTCTCATTGTTCCACTGGCTGAACCAATGGCTTCCCAGCCAGAAATGCCACACATATGCAGTGGACTTATCATCTATCCGCCTTACTCTCATTCAAGTAATGATGGTGGAATCAAGGAAAAAGAAGCTATGTATTTCATATAAAGATGTGTCCTGAAGGACAAGAACTTGACCACACACACACACATATACATATATATACATATACATATATATTTATACACAATCATTATTGTTCTTCTCTCCTTCATATTATATTTCTATACTTGGAAGCTCTATACAGGAACTAGAAAAAATATTTTTCAAAAACCACATGTCTTATGATTCAATTTCACTTAAAAATGACACATTCCCAAAGTTTCAGGTTTATGTCCAGAAGAAAGGATCCTGTTTGTACTGTATTAAATACCATATTGCTTAAGCCATATAATATCAGCCAAGAGGGGTGAGTGTTCTTGTTTTTTCTTAAGCCATTGTGAGTAGGATTGGTTTAGGGAGCAACGCTAGTACGGGTTTAGGCCACACCACCAGTATGAGTTTAGGGAGCACCACCAACATAGGTTTAGGGAACACCACTAACGTAGATTTAGGGAGCACTGCCGCTGTGTTGGTGTGTCAGTCCAGTCAGGTGCGCTGCACTACTGCGGAATGTTACAGATCCGTTGACACCTACTGAGCAGACCCCACTTGTCACTACAGAGGTGAGATTAGAAAAGAAATTTCTGATAATGCTTCCTCCCTTACGAAAGCTGCCCTGATGTGCACACCCCAGGTTTTGTTAAGATTCCATATTCTTAAGGTTCTTTCAAAGATTAGGTAAGTCATTGCTTAATCTGTCCATCATTTCATGATATTCTTAGTGCTTTATGTGTGGTTTGTAGGCAATAGTGACTGAATTATATGTCCTTGGTTGTTCTTCTATGCCATCACCACAGTATCTGAAAAGTTGAAGGAAAAAGGGCACAGAAGACAAAACTAGCAGCAACTTCTCACCCATCTGTTCAGAGCCCTTTGACTTCATAGACTTAAAATGGACTAGCTTATACTGTCATTGAAATCCTTTAGTCTTTTGTTTGTTTGTTTGTTTGTTTTGATTGTGAAGAAAGTCATTCAAAAGAAATGCTTTACTATGAGTCATAGGCTCAACTGTGCTCCAAGTAGCTGTGAGCCTCTAAAGTGATAAGGATAAAGATAATGAAACAGAGCAATTTAACCAGATATTCATAGTCAGAGATTTGTTTAAATACACACACACACACACACACACACACACACACACACACACACACACACCCAATCTCAGTTTACTTCCTAATGAAGGTTCAATACCCCAAGCTGGGAACACAGTTACACTTCTACAGCTCCTTCTCCGCTTGCTAGTGTCTGTGTGTGTGTGCATGTGTGTGTCTCTGTGTGTGCCTGTGTCTGTGTGTGCATGTGTGTGTGTCTCTGTGTGTGCCTGTGTCTGTGTGTGCATGTATGTGTGTGTGTCTCTGTGTGTGCCTGTGTCTGTTTGTGCATGTGTGTGTGTCTCTGTGTGTGCCTGTGTCTGTGTGTGCATGTGTGTGTGTGCATGTGTGTGTGTCTCTGTGTGTGCCTGTGTCTGTGTGTGCATGTGTGTGTGTGCATGTGTGTGTGTCTCTGTGTGTGCCTGTGTCTGTGTGGGCATGTATGTGTATGTGTGCATGTGTGTGTGTCTCTGTGTGTGCCTGTGTCTGTGTGTGCATGTGTGTGTGTGTGCATGTGTGTGTATGTGTGCATGTATGTGTGTCTCTGTGTGTGCCTGTGTCTGTGTGTGCATGTGTGTGTCTGTGCATGTGTGCATTTGTGTGTATGTGTATGTGTGTGGGTATGCATGTGTGTATATGTGTACCTATATATGTCTGTGTGCATGTGTGCTAAGTGCAGCATGCCATCTAATGTCATTGTCACATTAGTAGTGATCTCCTCACTTAAACTTTCCAAAGAGCATCAGTTCAATTCTAATTTTCCATAATCTGTTTTTACCTCAAAAAAGCAACCATTTCCCTGTTGTCCTAAGTAAAAATGTAGATTGTTTAGCTGCAATACTAATTTTATACAGTAGGTGTGATTTTGAATTCACTCTTATTATTTTCGCTTCCATTCCTTTTCTTGGTACCTCATGGTGGGTATAGTTTTTCTTCATACTGAGTCGCTCTTCCATGTGGCCTGTTTGTTTTACTTGTAGGCTATTAAGTGACCATATGCAATGGCTGGTCTGGAAACATCATTAGTTGCTCTGTTTGTCTTAATATTATGCAATGATGTTTAATTATAAACTCATTTTACTTTTTGAATATTTAAAATGTATTTGCCTAACTTCAAGACATCTTAGAGTCTTGTTTTTTTTTTTTTTTTTTCTTAATTTATTTTGATTGTTTACCTAGGTTTTTCTGTTTGTTTGCTTTTTGTTTTATTTTGCTTTGTCTTTGAGACAGGGATTCATGTAGCCCTGGCTGACCAGAACTCACTGTATAGACCAGGCTAGCCTCAAATTCATAGAGATCCACCTGCCTGTGCCTTTTGGAGTCCTGGGTTTAAAAATGTGTCCTACCACATCTGGTGGTTCACCTAATTGTAGTGGCCATGGACTATTGAAGACTTAAACTATGTTTTGTAAGGAAGTGACTGACTGTGACCCAGGGTAGTCTAAAGAGGAAGTGGAATGCATTGAAGCTGGTACAGAAGGGTGTGGTCATAGAGTTCCCTACTAGGTACTGAGAAAACTCCATTAAGATGCTTAACTATTAAAATGCTGCCCTTGATCAGAAGTTTAATAATACAATAAGTATTTTTTAAAAATCATGTAAAGATTTTTGTGACGAGTGACAGTGGCAGGGGTTGGTATATTACTTGGGTCTTCAGGCAGTCTGGCCGTATGAAGTTATATGTGGTTCAGTGCACTCTCAAGCATTTATGAGGAGAATGTGCTTTCCTAGATTTTTCAAAGTTGTCGTTTCAATGTCACACACCCGCTGCAGTCTGTTGTCACTGTGATCCTTCCCGGAAGCCTTTCTTACCCTACCCGTGAGATCTTTGAGTGAGGTACAGTGGCACAGGATGTGCCGAGTGGCAGTTGTAAGTTGATGACTTAGAGATAAAAACAGGTTAGTATAAAACTTTAGGTAAGGGTTCTTCTGGATATGAATTTGCTAAATCACAATGATTGCCTAAATATATATATATATTTTTTTCTAACTTTGCTTTTTCTGTGCTAAATGGCCCTCAAATGGAGGATGGCAGAAATGTATCTAGAATAAATATACTGAGAACCTTTTATAGTGATAATACCTTAGCAGTGTTCTGAATATTTCATGTTGTCTTTTTTCTTTGTCTAATTTTAACTGCGAAGTGAAATATATTTCACATTTTTGCATGTATGGATTAGCAAATAGAAAATGAGCTATGAGGGAATTTATTATGATTTAAGAGTCTAGCTTTATGAATGGGCTTTTATGGTCAAAGTCTTTGTCTAATTAAAGAGTGAGCAGTTTAGTTAGCAATTTCCAGATAAAGATTGAATGTAATCTTTCTATTATAAAATTGGCATAGCTTAAGAGAAACATCTATTCCATTTCTGTAATATAACTGTATAATAGATTTTGGGACACATTGCTCTCTTAATGAGCTTGGTATCCATATACAGTTAGCTAATTTTACACTAGTTAGGCTTGGCCACAATGCTACTAGATGACTTCAAAGGCCAAGTTACTATATTTCAGGAAAGCCCACATCCTCTTTGACTTCCAAAAATACCGAAGAAATTCAGACTGACTCTCTAGTTGACACAAGTTAACAGCCTTTTCATATAAAGGAGTACAGATTACATAAGGAATTTTTGTCATTTAAATAAATATGTAGAATTTGAGAAACAATATAGTAAAGAATTACAAGATTCCTGAATGAATAATTATAATGTTTCTCAAAACTTTGTAACTTATATGCCTTTTGGAACATGAAAACAGTAGTAAAAATAGTTAGTCTGGTTATTATCTCCCTTTAGCTCTTTAAACACTTTATAACTTTAAACACAATCTGGTCTCAGCTATTGTTGATCGTTAGTTTATAGGTTGTTTTTCAAATGACAGTCGCAGACCAATGGCTTCGGCATCTCGTGGTTGCTGTCTTTCATTCATGCTGCTTGAGAACCGCTGCCTTAGACCTAAACTATAACTAAAGGTTATGGCCAATATATGAGGGACCACCATTCATTTATAGTTCATAAGTTAAACAGATTGGAGGGGGTTTCTTTTATACTCAAAGTACCTGACTGCCAAATTATAATGAAATAAATCTTTTTGGCTTTAATGTTTTGCTAATCTAGAGGGCAATTTCAAATCTTGAAACACAGTAAAGTTTGTCTATTAGTTCTTGAAAATGTTGAAAAGCATTCAGTAGGCATAATTTATTTATTTAGTCGGACAGGTTCAGGAAGTTCTTTGTGTATCAAATGTTGGGGACATAAACAAACAAAGAGAGACAAAAGTCTTTGCTTTCAAATTCTGCAAGGGGCAAGGAGATGGTTACTATGACAAAAAGTAGAACTTATGGGTAAAATAGTCATTGCATCAGAATGCTTTTGCTTCCTGGGGCTGCCATAACAAATTGGCAAACACTAGGTTCATGAATAAGTAAATGTTGGCCATGTTCTAGAGGTTAGAACTAAAATCTGTATGTTGGCAGGGCAGGCTCCTGCTCCAGGCCCTGGGGAAGAAGATTCCTGACCTCTGTTTAGTGTCTGGTAGCTGCTACAGTCTGCAGTACACCTCGGTGTATACCTATGCCATCTCTGCTCTCGCATGTCCTTCTCCTATGGGAGAGAGGGGCTCCCTTGTAACTTGTAACTCATTACTCAGTTTACTTTTCTGCTGTTGTGGTCCTATAAGCAGACAAGGTCATTACTTACAGACGCTAATAACACAGACAAGCACCTCAGCTACTTCTGCCAGTGTGTTACAACAGCACCTTCCCTGCAGTATATACATTTTCCAATTCCCTTTGAGGACTCATTCAAAGTGACTCTAGCCAGTTTAATATTTGCATTCTGTTCATCTCAGTATATGATTCCTTAAGACTGTATAAACTCTGGGCTTTTCACTTTCACCTGAGTTTGAAATAGAATGAGCTTTGGTGTCTGCATTCCAAGATAATCTAGTTGTTTTCCTTTTCTTTTGGAGTGCTTCGTACACTTCAAGCTGCTACTCTAGTTTTGAACCTGCGGGCCTCTTGGTTGATTGAAGGAGCCTGTCGCCACCATTGAGAATAGCCGTCATCACTTAAAGTCAGCCAGCTGTAGACATCAGCTACATCACTAACACAGAAGCATTAATGAGCGATTAAATAACTGAGTTGGCAAATCAGCTCAAACAAGTAGGAGATGGGCTAGATTGGGCTGTAACAGTGAGTTGATGAGGGATGTTTGCTGTGTGACATAAGCCATCTAAGCTTATGGTAAAGTTGCTTATAAATTGCATTCCTAGGCAACTTAAGAAGTGTTGATCTATCCAGGAGCACTTTAATCCCAGCACTTGGGAGGCAGAAGTAGGCAGGTCTCTGTGAGTTTGAGGCCAGCCTGGTCTACAAAGCTTGTCAATAACAGCCAGGGCTACACAGAGAAACCCTGTCTCGGGGAAAAAAAAAAAAAGCTGATCTAATTAAATCAGGTTTTCTTTCGTTCTTGTTTGATCTCTATTACAGTGTGGCGTATATTCCCCACTCTACTTTCTGTTCTTTTTCAACCCTATCGACTCGGATTTATGTTGTGGTAGGATCAGTTTGTTACAGCATAGTTTAATGTCAGAGGTATCAGTACTAGTGGATGAATTTGGATTTGGTTTTTAGGCCACTACTGCTCTGTAGGGAATTAAATAGGAATAGTTTTAATTAGTGCACCATAAAGACAAATGGGGCCTTTAAAACTGTGCCAGTTTACAGGGTGTTTCCATTATATAAGCGGATATTTCTAGGCTGTATAATGTAGTCTATGCAAATTTAAACTTTTGCTTAACTTTATAAACTCTTGCCAGGAACAAGAAGAAAAGGTCATCGGCATTATTTGTTTGATTGTGTCAGAACCTTGTATATTAACCTCCAATTGCCCATGACTGTATATTATATAACAAGTTTCAAAGTCTCCCCCTCTTTCCTTTAATCTATAAGCTGCACAAACTTCTTGGCCCCTTTCTAAAATTACTTCATTTCACAACCACTTCTTACCTGGAGTTGTTTCTTCTTTCCATCAACATCTTGCTTTCTGCTCTGACAAACCTCATTTCTCAGTTGCAATAGGGGAGCCCTGTTCTCTGGCTCTACTGCTCAGGACTGGCCAGTTGAGTTCGCTCACTTTGATCTCTGGCTTCCTCCATTGTGTCACGTAACTGTCAGTGTTGACAAGCAGTAAGTTCTTCAGTTGCTTTGATGTCTGAAATGCTTTCATATGTTTGTTAATGGACGTCTGTGCTTTAATTTTTAATTTAATTTATTATTATTATTATTTGTGTACATGTGTGTGTGTGTGTGTGTGTGTGTGTGTGTGTGTGTGTGTGTGAACTCACACATGCTCAGGCAACAGTGTGCATGTGGAGGGGATCCAGGCATTGAATACAGACTGTTAGGCATTCTCTGGGCCACCTCTAGGACCCATATGTGCTGTTTGTTGAGAATGCTTTTGATCTGGCTTTATAGTTACTCTGGCTGCAATCAAATAGTTAATAAAAAATAACTTTAAAAATTTCTACACTTTGAGAAAATGAATCGGTAACTTCTTTTTCCTCCCATTATGTCCTTTTCTCCTTTCTTCCCATCCTGCAGTCCCCAAGCTATGTGGAACATTTTTGTTGGCCTTACAGAACTCAGAGCTTTTGAACATTTAAAGTGGTGTCAATTCATAAATTTTCCTCTTACAGAATGTTCGATGTGGGCGGTCAGAGGTCAGAACGGAAGAAGTGGATCCACTGCTTTGAAGGTGTGACCGCCATCATCTTCTGTGTGGCCCTGAGCGACTATGACCTGGTTCTCGCTGAAGATGAAGAAATGGCAAGTAGAAGTGCTTTTTAGGAGTGCAGCATCAAGTGCCGAGAGCTACAGATGTTGCCAAGAACTTTTCTGAGAAACCTTGAGAAGTCCTTGCTTAGGAACAAAGTATTTGGAAGTTCAGGCTCTTTGCTTTAGCTCCTGCTGCAGCATGAAGGGCCTGGATGCTTAGAAGGCACCTGTGCTTTTCCTCCACCAACCTACCTGGGAATTCCCTGCATCTGCTCCAAGGCTCATATGTCCTCACCAGTTACACTGATAGCCTGTAATTTTTGATATACGCTATACTTCTATGTTTATAGAAAGACAGTTTTCAAATACGAATAAATGTACCAATAATATGGAGAAACATTTTTAATAGAAAATTAAAAGTCTAGCACTTAAATACAACGGAAAATTTCGGGAGATTTCAGGTCTTTCTAAAACAAGTTCATACAATTGTCAGCCAGGAGGGAAAATACAGCATCACATTTATATTTCCCTAATTTCCACGCTGTGGAATATGCCAGTGTCTTCTCTAAACACAGAGCCTGAAAGAGTAGAAAACAAGAACCGGAAGTCCTCTTCTCTTATATCCACAGTGTTGAACTAACTGGATTTCAGTTCCTTCAGTTTAGTACATTAGTCTTTGAGCTTCTGCCTGTGTCTTAAGGAAAGCTTAGCTGATCTGTGCAACAGTGACGCTTCTTTGACATGTTCATGTGTGGACACCCTTTGACTGCAACATCCTGCAGCAGGAGGCTCTCAGGCGTAAGAGGTTACACGGCAAGCCTTCACCCAGTCACGACTGAATGACGCTGAAGCACTCTGCTTGCTAAAAATCTGTTGTATTTGTCCAGACATGACAAAAATATATTATTCTGGAATTATTTCTCGCTCTAGATTAGAGATCTGATGAGATAGACACCTCAATCCACTGGACCTGGCCACCCATCACCTCAGTAGTCTAATTAAAAGGTAGCTGGCCAGGAGGAAGTAGGGAGGAGTTCTTTCAGTACAGGCTTCCTGGGAAAGCAGACTTTTGGTGTCCTAGGGCTTGGTTTGGTAGTGAGAAGAGCTCCAAGATTCTATATGGGAAAGAAAAATCAGGAAGCAGGGGATACCCATCATCCCACTGTCTGGGTCAAACTGTGGTCTGGTTGATCATTGTCACAGGGCTGGTTGTGCTGGGACTTCCACTGGCTTCTAGAAGATTATTGTTGCCTGTGTGTAAGGGAAGGCATTCATTTTCTATTAGGAGGTAATTACTTGCACTGGGGCCAGCCTCCCTTCTTTCCGTCACAAGGAGGAAACCTGTAAGGCTTTTGTTGCTGGACTTTGAAATAAGCCAAAGTGACTCAGAACAGGTTAGAGACAAAATTGGATTTCAGATAGCAACTGGGACGTTCTTCTCTTCCCGGTGTCACATGGTTTTCAATTGAAAGGATCAGGCCTGTTGCAACATTTTTTCCTTTTAAAGCTATTCCTCAGAAACTTCACTATTCATGGAAATGACTTTATTTTCTCTTACAGAATCGGATGCATGAGAGCATGAAATTGTTCGACAGTATATGCAACAACAAATGGTTTACAGATACTTCTATTATACTTTTTCTAAACAAGAAGGATCTCTTTGAAGAAAAAATAAAAAAGAGTCCTCTCACAATATGCTATCCAGAATATGCAGGTATTTGACTCTCTTGGAATAACTTAGCCAATCATGTGTCTCTAAGGCAAGCTTTTCCATTGTTTTGAATTTATTGGCTTACTTATTCTTGCACTGGAGGGTGTACTATTTCTCAAGCTGCATTTGAACACGAGCAGTTCTTTGAGGTGTGGATGAGTTTTTTGTAAAACCCTTGTTCATTTTATGGGAAAGCTTTTTGGCAGCTGCCAGATATTTCCATGTGTCTATGAATTCAAAAACTGACTTGCTCCTACCCTAATCCATCACAGGTTGGGTAAGCAAGATAGATAAGACCAGTCTCTGCTTATTATCTTATCTCAGACACACACATGCTAATAACCACATGATAAACAATAGCAATCACCCTGCTTCTAAGAGGGAATATTGCAGGAAGGCAAGTGAAAGGTATATACTCACTTATAAGTGGATATTAGCCCAACATAGGTGTCCTCTGAGGGACTCCACCCAGCGTGGGGGATCGGGACAGATACTGGGGCTAGATGCTGGAGCTCTGAGGGTGGTATTGAAGAGTTGGGGGATGGAAGGAGCTGGAGGGGTCTGGAGCTCCACAGGGAAACCATCAAGATTGGTGGATCTGGACACAGGGGGCCCTGCACAATCTGAGGCACCAACCAAGACAATGCATACAGAGAAACTAGACCCCCTGTTCAGATGTTGCCAGTGGACAGCTCATTCTGCACATGGCGAGGGAGAGGGAAGGAAGAATGCCTTGGACCTTCTGACATGCACTCTGATGCCCATGACTTGATCACTTGGCAGGGCAGCCTGGCCTTTTGGACACACAGAGGAAAGGGATGCAGACTATCCTAATGAGACCTGATAGGCTGTGGCCAGATGGTGGGGGAAAAGGGACCCCCTGTGGGAGATCTGGGGGAGGGGAACGAAGCAGAAGAGGGAGGGAGGGAAGGTGGGAACAGGAAGATACAAGCAAGGGAAAACAATAGGGATGTAATGTGAATAATTATAATTGAGAGAGAGGTGGGGGGGGGGGGCGAGTGAAGAGTGAAGAGGAGCCAGTGAGGCAGCCAGCTCCTACACAGTGCAGGGAAAGTTTCATAGGAAATCCGGGCCTTGAGGAAGAGATCTCAATGACGCTGTAGTTTTGCTTCTACGGCCAATGTACCTCCATTGAACAAAGACCCAGCTGTGATAAAATTAGGTCTATGATCTTGAACAAAGCAGAATCTTTATCTCTGTTCCAGTATCTCATCTTCAAAATCAGGACTTGAGCTAAAACTTTGGTTTTAACTTGGTTTAGTTTCTTGGAGCCTATCCCAAGCTGCTAATGAAAGTAGGTTGATGAGCCCCAGACTTGGGCAGTGAGCAGGAAAATCAGTACTTTAAGGCCATCCTGGCCTACATAGTAAGTCCAAAGAGAGACCAGGGTATATGAGAACCTCTTCCCAAAACAAAAAGTGAGAAACAGGAACAGAGCTCTCTACCCACTCACACCCTCCTGGTCCTCACAAACAAGCAAAGTAAATTGATATATATATATTAAATGATAGATCCTGTCCCTTTAAAAAATAAGGTTGCCACTGGTTTTTATAAACTCTAAATCTAAAATTTAAATATTTTTAACCTTTATCTCAGTATGTTTGAAATGAACAACAACAAAAAAATTCTCAAGAACTTCTTGAAGTCTAAATAAATTTGAGTCAGCGCTGCACTGAAGGGTTGATGGCGGGCATTGTATGAGTACGTCTCAGAGCCGATGTTGGGTGGCCCTGGTGTTGGTTCTTGGGTAGAATGCTCAGGCAGCTGAGGACAAGAGCTTAATGCAGACACAGAGCCCAAACTGAGATCCCAGTGCATCACACATCTGCACCCAGACCTTCACCAGGCCAGCTGCCTTTAGAGTCTCACTGGAAGCAGAAAGGAAGTGTTCTGTAGTAAACGCAAGACTATTACATAATGATTTCATATCCCAAGTGCTAAGGTTACAATTTCAAATCTTCATCACTTGTTCTAAGGATTGATCCAGTTGCTTCTTGTATCAATATCATCAGCTCTTGGTTCTTTTGTTTGTTTTTAGGAGCTTTCTCCCCTAGCCCCCCCCACCCCCTTTTTTTTTTTCTGAGACAGGTTTCTCTATGTAGCCTTGGCTGCCCTGGGCTCACTCTGTAGACCAGACTAACCTCAAACTAACAGCAATCCTCCTACCTCTGCCTCCCTGAGTGCTGGGACTAAATGTGTGTGCCACTATGCCAGGTCTCAGCTCTTGGCTCTTAAGGTTATGATCTTTTATGGATGAATCTTGTACAGCTTCCTAACCACTTGAGTGTGTCCTACCTCTGCTGGCTTGCAAGGCACCCCTCCTTTTTCATTGTGAATTGCCATTTCACTAGGGTCCACTGGCAGTCCTATAATCTTCTTGCAAGCTATCCTTTTCATAGTCATATTTATTCTTACTGTGTTGAATTGTGTTATTCTCCCATTTTTTTCTCCACAGGCCCTTGCTTCTATTCTCAACTGCTTCTTGAATAGCATTTAGTGTTGAGGCATAAACAAAGTTAATACTGTTTTCTTTATCTCCTTCTCTTTTGACTGTCTCATAAAGTTTCCAATTTTCTAGTGTTGAGGTTGCCTTCACCCAATCATGTATTCATTTAGGAAACTTCACATGGCACAACATACTTATTCTCCCAGCATGTATGTGCACACTATGCAAGACACACTCACTCTCTGCTCTTTCTCAGACTGAAAATCAAATCAAAGGATGTGTTTGGCAGTTTATTCGTGTATTTGGTAGCCATTGGGATGCAGTAATTTAGCTACCCTGAATGTGTGTTGTGTTTGAGCTATGTACTTAGTGTAAATAACTTTATACAAACACATTTGTAACTAATTTAGAGGGTATATATAATAGCTTCCTTAACCCAACAAGATATTTTTCATTGCATACAAATTTTAGAGTAGCAAATGATTTAATAAAATTTGATTTTTTTCAAAGTTGATCATTTGTTACATGAAATAATTAAAATATAAACTTATTCAGGGGCTGTGGTCTTATCATTTATGTTGTACCTACACACTAAACCCAACTTCTCTGTGGGCCTTCTCATGGTGTCATGCATTACATGGAGGTTTTATGGGTGTTTGGCAGGATAATGTTGTTGCATTCTGTTTCAGGATGTCTAATGCTCAAATGGAATTAAGACCTAGTAAAGCATATAACAAAACCTAAAGTAGTATTCGTATTGTCTGTAGAAGTTTTTAAGTGGCATTAGATAGAACCCATCTGGACTTGATAAGTTAAGAAATGTGCTGTAGAGTCCCATTTTGATTAGATGTGGAAAAAGCCAGGCATACTGGATGTTGTAGAACAGCAGAGAAGGCACGCTGCAGAACACAGGGGCACTTTCCACACTGAGTCCTCATGCTCAACACTGAGGCCCCGATGGGGAACAGCACCTCAGAACAGAATCTGAGAGCACAGAGAATCCTGAAAGGCAGACAAGTAATTATTGGTTATAAGAAAAGAAGAATTTAATAGATTTTGTACTGTTATTATGCCTTAACTAATTTTCTGACAATATTAAGTGCGCTCTCACATGCAGTTAGCTCCAGTGTAGGGCATATTTAGAAAACCACAGCAAGCCAAATGCAGAGTTGTGGAGCCCAGTCCCAATTAACACATCTATAAAACAGCTCCTGCACCTAAGGCTTAGGAAATAACATGGAAGAGGAAGCAGAGAGACTCTAAGATCCAGAAGATGAGAAAGTTTGCTTTGTGGGGTTGCATCTCCTAGTAATGTCAGAAGCTGCATCCATAGAGTCTCACCAGAGTGACTGCCTTAGCATGATCTGAACAAGGACACCACCAATATATATGCCAAAGTGAATGGGGAAAACCCCAAGAGGCCTCAACCCTACACAAAGGACTACAGGCAACTAAGGGGTGCTGAGAGCAGAAATATCTGTCCTAGGGATGAGCACACCAAGTGGTTACCCAGTGCTAATGGACAGCCCTGAAAACATACACACAACCAACTTTATACAGTTTGAGCAGATTGTATTTAGGGACATATATGTATGAACATACATATTTCCAATGAACAACAATTAATGAAAAAAAAAAGGCTGTGAATTTTTAAGAGAGCAAGGAAGGATATATGGCAAAATTTGGAGGGAGGAAAGGAAATGGGTAAATGAAGTAATTATATTATAATCTGAAAATAAAATAAATAATTTTTTTAAAATAGAAAAGGGAGGAGAGACGAACACACAGAATAAAAAGTGTGAAGTCAGTATCTACTGCCTGAGTCAGGAAACTGAACTCCCCAGCACCCCACGAGTCCTTCAGTCTCAACAAATTCATCCTCTTGCCTTCCCCTGAATTAGAGTGGCTTTTTCTTTTTGATTGTTTTGCAAGCAACAATTGTGTCACACAGGGTATATATATTTGCTTCTGGTTCCTTGAGTCCAGCGGAAATCTCGAACTCCTTATATTCTGATGGCAACTAACAATATGATCCTCCCAGACTTCATATGTCAGTGACAGTGCATGAGCTTTCAGGTAGATGGTCATGCTCTGTTAGCATCCTTTATGACCCTTCTTTGACCATTACATAATTCTACCGAGCCGACACCGAAGAACTGGGTCTCTGGGTCAGAGTATGTGTGGGTTATTCTCAGATTCTGCCAACTGACTTCTGAATGCTTCTTACTCAGAGCAGTCTCTAGCCCCTCCCGTAAAAGCAGGAGTATCCCATTCTTTTCTTTTTTGGTAACTTCATAGCTTTTAACTGTATTGCAGACTTTGCATAATAAAATGATCATAAAAGGATAATTAATGAATAACTATGAAGGGAGAGGGAAGCATTCAGCCAGCATTAGTGATTTGCCTCTGGGTTAACACAACAATAATAGGCCAACAATAGAGTTAGGTGTCTGGAATTCTCCAGCTTACAGATGTAGATGATAGAGGGTGACACATAAGTCCGACTCTTCGAGAATCAGATAGAGGGTGACACATAAGTCCGACTCTTCGAGACTCAAACAGAAACAGAGCACATAGACTACCATTCGAAAGAGCTTTTAAGTGTAAAGATGGCTTATAAAGATTAGCTTACATAGCGTATTTTTCATTTGAAAAAAAAATCATTTTGTTCTAGAAGGGAGCATATGGTTCTGGAGTCCCTATATTTTATATGCAGAAAACTGACCTGTGTTTAAAAGTGCATTGTACTGAACCCTGGCCAAGTTAAACTTCTTTCACACTTCCTTCCTTTTCTCGTCTCAGGATCAAACACATATGAGGAGGCAGCTGCATATATTCAGTGTCAGTTTGAAGACCTGAATAAAAGAAAGGACACAAAGGAAATCTACACCCACTTCACCTGTGCCACAGACACAAAGAACGTGCAGTTCGTGTTTGATGCTGTAACCGACGTCATCATAAAAAATAATCTAAAAGATTGTGGTCTCTTCTAAGTTTTGCAGTTGGTAGTAAAAATGCATTTTCAAACCAAATGAGTACTTATCCATGGATCTCTCTAGACTAGGTCTCCCAGCAACACAGAATGTAGTATACAGCAAATGCATCCTGGACCTGACCAAAGTTGTTCTGTTTTGTGTCTTTATCTGAGCGTAATAGAAGGACCTTTCTCAAAGGTGAAAGATGGTCCTGCAATGTGAAAGTGAGGTGTGGTGTTGAAGCTGGGCTCTAGTGTACCGATGGTTTCTGTGTACGTGTAAATATGCAAATGTATGATGTATTTATAATTTTTGATTTCCCACATTATGTCTAGGTTGTAAGAATGGCGACTTATGATGCTAGTGTGATGGCTTTGGAAATAACATAAATATTAAGTACCTTGTACTGAATGACCGATTAGTTCTCTGTTTGCCAGTTTTAAACAGCTTTATTTATGTTTGTGGTCTATAAATTTTAGGTACCATAACTAACATTAGGAGATGTCACGGCCCTTACCTTGATTACATGTATACTTGTATTCATAAGATTATTTGTACAAACATTGCACAGACTATTTTAATAATATGAGTTGTTCCTTAAAGTTGATGTGTCTCATGGAGATGCTCCTACAGAGGTTGGATCCACCTGTCTTTGGGTCAATCATTTAAACATTGTGTGTATTAAAGTTTTCATTTACTGAGTGCATGATGTTCCAAGTCTACATTAGATTTTTTTTTTTTTTTTTAAGAAACTAAAAATTTCAGATTTTTGAAGATACACTATCTTACACTTAAAAACACTTCACTTTTATTCTGTCACGTGGTTTCAATTTGAATCTCAGTATCTGGATGACATTTCTACATTGCCTTCAGGTAATGCCAGATTAATTTTATACACTTAAATAACCACAGTTTTATTTATAATGAAGTTTACATGAGTGATGAAAGCATTTTTGTGGGTAAAAAATTTTTAGTATGTGAATTTTGAGACACTCATTTACATATTTTCTTTGAGAAATCCCTTGTATTTTAGCATACATGATCAGTCCTTGTTTTGAAGATGACCAGAAAAATACTATTACTGATATTATATAAGCTTTAGATTAATATGTAACAAGTTTTAAGTTTTAGGCTCATCACTTTATGTCAAAAATTACTTATTTTCCCTTAGCTATTCCAATTCCTTCCACTTGCTTGAGTTTATGTTCTTTTAAAACTATTCTATGATTTCTGACATTAAGTGGACAATTGAATAATAGTATTTAACACAATCAGTGCTTATATGTGTGCTAAAATAGGTGTTACGGAACAGCTACATGCTGAGGTTTGTTGGTGAGGGCCATTTTTCTTTTAATCATTTACCGTGTGTCTGTGAGCCCTTGTTTCAGCAAAGCGAATACCATTCCCCAGCTCCGCCCCTTTTTAGCTCATCCTACAAAGTTAAGTCTTTCCATATGCTTTGCCTGGAAGTAGTTTCTCACTGGAGTTAGGTGGTGCCATTTCTGTAGTCTCCTTGTTGGCGTTTGTGCACATGTAAGTGTGTGGAGAATTGTAAAATACGTTCACATCTGTTTACTTTGTGGGAATTTGCTTTCTTCTTTGTAATGTAATGAAATTTAAAGTTATCAAAATTCCTTAAGTGTTAGTTTAGATTATTTTATGTGCCTTTCATGAAAAAATACGTTTCCATTCATTTTACCGATGGAAGACCTGTCAGACCCACATTGTGATGCTATGTATGAAATTCAGCTATCATCTGAATAAATTTGAAAGACGGAAAAGAGGGTTTTAAAGCCACTAAGAAGCACATTTGGTGACCATCATTGGTGAATCCCTGAACTACTCTGTGTAACTGTGCTACTAAGACATCCCAATAAATTTAAATTTTTAAAATTTTACAAACCTGTTGACTGAACTCATTTTGCATTATAATATAGGTGTCAGTGTGTGAGAGCTTCCTTCTTTGTTTTATGAGTTTATCCTGCCTTGTATAGTATGATGCCAGAATTGAAGTTGCTCATATGTCAGTCCCTTATGGGAATTCAGCCCACAGCTCACTGTGCCCAAAGGGTCTTAGATAAGTGAAGTCCTTAGGTCATAAAGATGTGTGCTTTAGAAGAGGCTTGTGGTGGTCTCTCACTTCTTGCTCGCTTTACTGCTTAGCTGAGGATGTGAGGAGATTCATTTTGCCACGTGCTTCCAGCATGTTGACTTGCCACAGAGCTAGAACGGTGGGGGCAGTTGATCAAACTGGCATCTCCAAATCCATAAGTCAAGATAAGCTTTTTTCTTTAGTAAGTTATCGCAAATGTGTTTTGGTAGTGACGGAGAGCTGCATAGCATGCCTACTGAGTACATCTTTGTCCGGAGACATACAACCCCAGTAGTCACATGTGTGTTCAAGACATCCGTGAATGTGGTCCAACACAAAACCATTAACTTGCTTAAAACTTATAAATGTGTTTGTAGGGGGCGGGGAGGGAGATGGATGACCACCTGGGACTCTGCAAATCCTTTCTCCACCTCTAGATGAGGTTTTTTCCTAGAGAGATTTTTTTTCCCCAGAGAGTTCTTTTTCACTGAATCACCTCTTACTTTATGATTTGGGGCAAGGAGATGTGGTTTGTTGTTGTTTGTTTTCTGTTTTCAGGTCTTTGCTGAGCCTCCCCTTAAATGTCTTGTTGATGAAATTCAATCAACCCCTTATAATCTAGATTGGCATATTAAATATATAATTGGGACTACATTGCCCTCTGTTTTAACCTATACTGGCTCTGACTTGTTTATAAAATTGAGTATTATTTAAAGTCTCCTGCTCAAAAACTTTCTATTGACCCATTTTAGTACTTTCCGACTCCTCTTTTATACTGCATACAAATAGTGCACTGTGCTTGGCCCAGGCTTTCTATGTCATGTGAATAATCTTTAAAACCCTGCCTAGGTGGGTCCTCAGAAAGATGGGATGTCATTTATCTGAAGATCCACCTATACCCCCTCTTGGTCATATACCCAATGGATGCTTCATCCTATCACAGGGACACTTGCTCAACCTTGTTCATTGCTGCTTTATTCATAATGACTAGAAATTGGGAGCAACCTAGATGCCCATCAATAGAAGAATGGATGAAGTATACTCCATTTGCACAGTGATGCTGAAAAATAAATGGCATCATGAAAATCTCAGGCAAATGGATAGAAGTAGGAAAAAAAAATCATCCTGAGTGAGATAACAGATCCAGAAAAACAAACCATAATTATCTGCTCATATTTGGATATTAGCCATTAAGTAAATGATAACCAAACTATAATGTATAAACCCAGTGAGGTTAGACATAGAGAAAAGGATGGAGGTAGGCATGGGGGGAGAGGCACATGGATCTCCTTGGAAGGCAGAAATAGAATAATTTTATGAGTAGACAGTAGTAGGGGTAGGGGTATGAGAAGAGGAGGATCAGGTGGAAAGGGGGAAGGAAAATAGGATTGAGGGGAGACAACTAGAATTGAAGGACATTAGAAGAGTGATATGAAAACCTAGTGCAGTAGAAATTTCCTATAATATATGAAGGTGATCCTAATGAAGTCTCCAGATAGTGAGGGAGACAGAAGAACTCCAGTGGACCATCTCTTGTCACCAAAGCTTACAGTACCAGGATTGAGCTGTTTGCCAAAAGAATCCGGTGGGAATCTCCAAACAGCCCAGACTGTGGCCAAGAAAAGAAGTTGCTCTCCAGAATGTGACCGTATTGCCCCATTGCTGAGGACAATGTTCACACAACTTATTGAACATAGAGAAGTCAAGCTGGTGGATAGTGGAGCCTTCACACAATATCTTAGTTTCTCTGGTGTGGGAAATTACTCTGCAGGCTGCCAAATGGGAAACTTAAACACCAATCTAGCCACAAAAACTGACCTAAAATCTGTCCTACCTACAAAATACGCTAGGGTGATTGTAACATAGTATTTTTCGGAGTAACTAACCAATGATGTCTGATTTTACTTAAGGCCCACTCCATGAAGAGGAACCCACACTCAGCACTGATTGAGTGTCCAAGAATCTGAGACTAGATAGCCCAGGGATTTAGGGTTAGATTAGACAGTTCTGGTAATTTTAAAAAGTTTCAAAAATTACTCCTAAGTCTCAGCCAGACATCACACACACACACACACACACACACACACACACACACACACACACAGAGAGAGAGAGAGAGAGAGAGAGAGAGAGGAGAAGAGAGAGAGAGAGAGGAGAGAGCAGAGTGGAGGAGCAAGAAGAGGAGAGAGAGGGAGAGAGGAGAAGAGACGAGAGGAAGAGAAAGCGAGAGAGAGAGAGAGAGAGAGGAGAGAGAGAGGAGGAGAGAGGAGAGAGAGAGAGAGAGAGAGAGAGAGAGAGAGAGAGAGAGTCAGTACTTGAAATGCACAGAGCTAAATGGGATGTCTCCATCAAATTCCTTCTATCAGAGCTCTGGGAACCCTGTGGAAGAGGGGATGGAAAGAGCCAAAGAGCCAGAGGGGATGGAAGACACCAGGAGAACAAGATACTGAGCAGGACTCATCTGAACTCATAGACACTGAAGCAAAAAGTACAAAACCTACATGGGTCTGTAACAAATTATAGCTTTTCAACTCAGTATTTTTATGACTCCTGGGTGTGTGAATGAGTGGGTCTCAGATTCTTGTGCCTGCTCTTGGGGTTCTTTTCTTCTGTTGGGTTGCCTTGCCCAACTTTGGTGTGATGGTTTTTATTTTATCTTATTAAATCTTATTTTACCATGTCTGGTTGTTACCTCTTAGAAGCCTGTTTTTTTCTAATGAAGAACAGATAGGGAGTGAATCTGGAGGTGTTGAGGAACTGGGAGGAGTTCAGAGAACTGAGGAAAAAGTGTAATCAGGGTATATTGTATGAGAAAAAAATCCATTTTCAGTAAAAGGGACATTATATATAAAATATTTTTAAATGTGCTTAGGGCACGGGATGTATTCATTCGGTCTATCATTTTATGCATTAGCCTTTTGTTTGTGATACTTTATATTCTGGTGTCTGTCCTTCTGTCTCCTCTTTGGGGAGTTATGTGGTTTTGGAAGGCTGCCATTCCAATCACATTTCTTATTTTCCTGGTTGTAGGCTCAATCCTGACCAATCCACTCTTACATCCTTAAGCAAGGGATCCAGACCAACTCACATACAGTCTCAGTTTCCCATTCTTTGAGCCATAAGGTTTTTGTGATTCAGGAATACCATTCCTTCATTTCAGTACATCTCTGAAAATTTACTTTCTACTTAATCCAGTTCAAGCATATTCAACCTCTTTGGAAAAAATAGAAATATGTGTGTGTTCTTACTGAATGCTGGTAACTGGTCAAGGTAAAGGCTCTGGCAGATAATTTTACATGGCCATGTCAAGATTTCAAATGCAGGAATGAATGTCTGTTTGAGGGCTCTGAAGAATTATCTTCCTTCTAGAAAAAACATTATCAGAGTCTTCCAATTCTTTCTACTCATGGCTTTGGAATTTCTCTGAACCCTATTCCTTTTTTAGGTCACAAAAACATGGTACAACTTATGTTGGTATCTATGTTGTCAATACCTATGAGAGTAGTGCAGGGCACAATAGCTATGCATTTTAACATAATATTTTTATCAGCAGAACTGCCCACTACTCTAGGTATCTTTAATGCACTTGATTAACAATGTGGTCAGTATTGCAGCTATTAGCATTGTGATTGTTTAGGATGTTATTTACAGAAGTCTGGGTTCACAGGCTCCCTTCTTGATTGGTTGCACTGACATATTATTTTTTATCAAAAGTGGTACTAAGTGGACTTTTTATTTTAGAGTGTGTTTGCTCAGTGTGTGTGTGTGTGTGTGTGTGTGTGTGTGTGTGTGTGTGTGTGTGTGTCCCTACAGAGGCAAGAAATATATCAGATCCCCTGGAGCTGGGGTTATAGGCTGTATGGTGCTTTCCAATCTGAGTGTTGGGAACCCAATTCCATTCTTAAGTTCTGAGCCACTTCTCTAAGCCCTCATTAAATCATAATCGGTGTGTAACACATATTTATAGATAAGTGTTTTGTGTGAAATGCTTCAAAAGCTAACTCTGTAATTAATCATTGGAGTAAAAATCCTTCTGCTCTGTCTTATGTTGCTACTGATACTGGAAAACTCAAATAAGAGGGGAAATGCCTCGATTTTAGGACAGCTGTTATTTTTAAAAATATAGTGGAAACTATGGGAGATTTGCAGTTTTAATGTAAGCTTGGGAATTTTTTCCATTTGCACTTCATAACCCTGCCTTAAGAGTTAAAATGCATTTATATGCAGTTTTGTGCTTTACGGTCCCACTGGCCTGTTTCCCAGGCATTTTTCCCTTATTGCTTTGGTGTTTGTAGTGACTTTTTTTATAGTTACATTAAAAGTTATAAAACACATATCATCGAGTCTAGAGACACCCAAGTTGCAGACAGGAATTGGCTGAGTTACTCGGACCAGAGCTGAGGAAGCTTGACTGTGACATCCTTGCTGTGTATGCAATCCTAAGCACCATGTAAATAGGCAAGCATTTCCAGATTTTGTGATTTTTGTTGCCAATGTTGTATCTCCAGCCACAGAATAGAGAGGCATGCTATCATTGTAAAGGGAGAGTTCTTATAGTCAATCTATGAAGGATTGAAAATAAGATATGTTGAAGAAAACATGCATAGAAGAACAACCTGACCATGTACTGGTTAGGCAGTGTTGGTTAATAAAGGTCTCCTTCCTACTTGAATGCTATAGCACACTGTCACTTTAAGGAAGTACATAGAATGAGACCCTGAAAGCAGAGGGGCTAAAGAAATGTCTTCCCTTCTGTAGTGCTTGGAGTGTGCTGTGTGGTTTTAATATGTCCATATGCTCACATTTGGGCCTCTTAAATGCAAATTCCATACGCTATGGTATTTGGAGGTCAGGACACTAGGAGGTGAATATAATTGGATGAATTGATGAAGCACGGGCCCCAGAGTGGAATGTGTGGCTTTGTGAGAAGAAAGCGAGAGCTCTGAGCTCAAAATTGGCACCATTGTCGTATAATGCCCTTGTAGCTGCTTGATACTAGACCACAACCTCCCCAATTATGGGAAGTTGGTCTTAATTCGACATAAATTCCCCAGCCTTGGGTGTTATGTTAAAGCAGCCGGAAACACTAAGATAAAGGGTTCTTAATATTTCATTACTTTATAGACATAACAAGTTATTTTACTATTTCACTATTTCAGTACAGTTTCCTGTTTTGCCTAACTAAATCCATGGTTTTGTAGTACTTTGCTTTTTCCTTTTTTTTTTTTTTTTAATGTAATTAAACTGATTTAAAAAAAAACTGTGAAGTTTCACTGTGAACCTAGTCTTCCAAATGAACCAACGTAGAAATGTAATTTGATTTCCTAAAATTTTCTGGCTTTCACACTTGGATCATAATCACTGTCTCTGGAAACTTACAGAATGCCGTCCTTTTACTGCTTTTGAAATCAAAAGAATGAAGTTAAGGTGGTTTCCAAACAGTTCCCTTAGATTTCACTGAATCTAAATGGTGTTTCTTGTTTCCTCAGAGTTGAGACGTTCGAAGCCGACTGTTTTTCCCTAACAAATTTTTTAGTATCATTTACAGAGGACATGGTTCTCAGTACTCCACCGCATATAGCATAATTCTTCTAGTTGCAATGCACAGAATTACTCTGCTGTCAGTGACTGGGTGTAGGACCCTACTGTCCAAGCCAACACACTTGTTATAAGGACAACTTTGGCTTTCATACTTGGGTACACATTATGCTGTTATCAGATTTCCTAATTTTAACCGACTCTTCCTAGGAGTAACACAATGTCGGGTAAAGGGTTTCCCAGGCTGAGTTCAGAGTAGAAAGCTTAGAGTCAGTAGCCAGGGTCGTGTCTCCCCTCTGAGAGCCACACAACTGCTGTCCAAACAGCCCATCTCTCAAGTCCTATGGAAATTCTACTACAACAGGATTCATTCAAAAGTATCACCTCCCATTGTGTTTTTTCTTCCAAAGCAATTCTTTTTGAATTCCATGGCACAGTTAAAAGGCTAACATTTAGGTATGAAAGATTTGGATGTTGGTGTCTCGAATGAATCATAATTTCGGTGACTGGCCTCTGTTGCAGACTGGACTATTTCAGTTCCTAACTGATGTGATTTGGCTTGATGTAATGTAGCCTTTGAAGCAGAGGGACGAAAAAAAGTCCAATTTTCACTTCAAATCTGTAAGAGAAAAGACAAGTGCACACTTGAAACTCCATGCTCTAGAACTGAGCTTTGGAGCTATGTTTAGTCCTGATCCTTTGGAGCAGGCTCATGGGATCCTGGAAAATTACAAAGCACAGGCTTACAAGCCATCTCCAACTGTCCTGCCGCCAAGTCACAGGAGTAGTGGCTTGCTTGGTGTTTAATGTTGTCGTGTTGTATTTTAGAAAAGAAATGTTTCTACTCCCCCAGACAAATTCCTTCCTCTTTCCACACCTCCCACAGCACAGAGGTGGACCAGGCATGCAAGACAGGCAGACATTCCTAGCTTAGTGTATAAGGAGAGGCTCCAAGGAGATGAGGATGAGGGTGGGAGGTAGAGTTCCCAAGGATCTAAGCCATCAGGATACCAAGTCCCTCCAAGTGTTAGTTGGACAGCTTTGGTTTTGAGAACAACAGAAGACCACAAGTTCTTTTTATTTGTATGGGTATGTATTTGTGCCCAATTTGCATACCTAGTGTTCAGAAGAAAGAGTTGGGTACCTTTGAACAGGAATTACAGAAACTTATGAGTTGCCATGTGGGTGCTGGGAATTTAATCCAGGTCCATTGGATGGACAGCATGTGCTTGTAAACACTGAGCCATCTCTCCACCTGACAAGCGGTTGTTAATAGCCAGTAAAATCTTCTAGTCTGGGTGGTTGAAGCTTGCAAGATTTGTAAAGTCCCTTTATGATTAGGTTCCCTCAGCTAATCAAAAGGGTTACTATACATATATGCATATTTTAAGCAAATCTGTTTACAAAATGTATGTACATATAAATATTCCATGAGAACTCTAATGGCTTTCTACTTAACTACAATGTATAACACATACACTAGAAGATGTCAATAATTCCTTTATAAATTATTAAAACTACCAAGACTTAGAATGTAGAAAGAAATAATATCGGTTTAGTAAAGTGGGGATAGTAGATTTTTTCATTTATTATTTTTTATTTTTATATACATTTATATTATTACACAGATATAAAATAAACCACATACAGCAAGAATAACCATGAAACAATCAGGAATTATATTAACGTTACATTCATAGTGTTTTGTCTATTTGCGTTCGGCAACCTTGAAGAAAACATCTTTCCTATCTTGATGAGTCTAAAATTCTGAATGTAAATCATTATCTATCATATCTCATCTCTAACAACTTAAAACATCTATCTCGACCTAAAAACAACTTAACCCTAAACAACTAAACTTAATTGTAAAACTAAACTATCTGTTCTTCAACTCCATCAGAAACTAGAGAAGGAATAAAATTAATTACCTGAGTAAACAGGAAGTGCAGGTTAGTAGCTTCCAAAGTGAAAGAAATTACAGAGACAATTTGCTACCTCAACTTAATGCCTTCATTGTTACTCACAAGGTTATTTTCAATTGATTGGTATAGAATTTTGCATATTGAAGCAAAATAAGTTTAATTTTGAAACATTGGTATAGACTTCAAAGTTAAGACTATTCTTTACACATAAGACTATTCTTACACAATACCTCTAATATGAGGTACTGATTGTCCCCATGCAACTAAACTATAATACAAGGTTAACTTCCAATATTTTGAAAGTGCTATTGCAGGCTAAGTAGGATAAGTAAGTAGTGCAAGGTAATTGTTAGTTGATCAAATCATGGTCATGCCAATTACTAGTCTATTTTTATTAAAAGAATATACATCCTAGGTTTAATGGATAGGTAAGATTCTATAGATAGATAAGGTAAAGTAGTTAGATAAAGTCTTCAAAAACCTCATAGACGTACAGAATATGACATTTAAAGATGTTTTTACTATTTTAAAGATTCATTGAGAATAAGACAGGTTAACTCCTGGCAATGCCCAGCCTACCTCAAAGAAGATGATGAGCATCAAAAAACCTCCTTATAGAGATGGCTTCAAATGTGGCAAAGCAGCCACTGGGGAAAATGTCCCCATTTCGGCCACTGACTAAATTTTGCCTGAAAATGGGCAAGCTTGAATGCTGGAAGAGTCAACAGCCAAACTTTACCAAGCTAGGGTAAGCAAGTCCTTAATAGTCCCTGCCTCACAAATCTGTCTGTCATATATACTGGGCCAGAAGGCTGAAGATGATGCCCCAACTTTATAGAGAGTTTGAGTTCAGGCAGTAGATTATTTTCTAAGCTACATGACCTCTCTCACTTCAGGAAGTTGGCTAGTTCTCTAGTACTGCGTATGACTTCCCTACTGTTCAGTGGGCTTTCAGCCCATTTAGACAGCTGCTGGTTACCAGCATATGTGTGCCACTTATTGCACCTTTACAGGTGTTGGCCAAGATGATCATTGCTGTAGTACATAGTGTTAGAGCTGAGTAGGACTATTCGTTGTTTCCTTCCCTTGATATCATGCACTGTATAGGCTTTCAGGTAAAATCCATCTGAGCCTTATTGCTTACGTGTTCAGTGTATTCAGGATTAGCAGTTTACCTTCAACTTCTGAGAGGTAACCACGGGCTACGTTCATAGTCTATATTGTTTGGGAAGCCACTTGGACTACCTGCCCAACCACTGTAAAGGATATTTATCTGTTTTTCCTGGGACTGGTTAGTCTATGGGTCTTCTGGGGATCATTGTCAGCCCAAATTAATATAAAATAATGTGACTCCTTTAGGCTCTATGAGACATTGGTGTTATTTGTCCCTCGTTCTTCTTTCTCTTTCTGTATGGACTTCCTTATGCCCAGTTGAAGCCACTCTCCACATTTTTCTGTTTCTCACTTCCTCTTGCCTATATCCTGCTATTTCCATCTCAAGAACCCCAACACACCTGTGGTCTGTTTACATTTTCGTGGTTTCTGTCATTCCTCCATATTGTATACTCACACCTGAAGATGAAAGAGAACATGTGGTGTTTGTCTTTCCAGGTCTGGGTTACCTTACTAAATATAACCTTTTCAGGTGTATCCATTTACCTGAAAATTTCATGTTTTTTTACAGATGAATATTCCATTGTACACACATACCACATTTCACTATGCATTTATTTGTTGTAGGGTATTTAGGATGTTACCATTTCCTAGCTACTGTAAATTGAGTGGCAATGAACATTGCTGAATAAGCATCTGGGAAGAAAGATGGAAGATCTTGGGGATCCCAGATCCAATAGATACATATACATAAACATCTATGGCTCAGTGAACATCGAAGAAGAGGAAGATGAAGGAGGGGCAGGAGGAGGAGGGGGGAGATTGGATGATACTGCTATGAAACTGTATCTCCTGGAAAGGTCTACGTAAGAAAGACTGGACAATGGCAATGGTGGATATGCTAACATAGGAGGAAATTTTTACACGGTCCCACACCTACACAAAGAACCACATGTAATTAATGACCATAAGAAGGGGAGAATTAGCCTCTCCCTGGAATGAATCTCCTTATTGGCTTTTCAATACAGTGTTCAGTACTGAAACTATACACACACACACACACACACACACACACACACACACACACACACACCAGACAGTAGGTTATATTTATACATTCATGCACACACAGATATGTGCATGAACATGCACACCGGCACATATGTGTCTGTGTGTAACAACAATAATTAAAAAGAGAGATTAGACGGAGATATCTCATTTAGGGCTAAGTGTTCTAAAGTCTCTCATTTTTTGCATAATGTCTAGCTATGGCTTTCTGCTTCTGTTCCCATATACTGCAGCAGGAAGCTTCTCTGATGATGTCCGAGCAAAGTGTTGATCTATGAGTACAGCAGAATGTAATTATGAGTTATCTTTCTTGTGCTTTTTTCTTTTAAAGAATGGTTGTATTTGGTTTTACCCTAAGTTCCTGGGCTATCTACTATTAGGTTCTTGATCACCCAATGTTGAGTATAGCTTCCATCTCATGGAATGGACCTTGAGTGAAATCAGATATTGGTTGGCTACTCCCACAACTTTGGTGTGACTTTTGCCCTAACATTTCTTGTTGTCAGGACATGATTATTAATCCAATGGTAAGTGGCTGGGTTGGTGTTTATGTTTCTCTTTTGGTAGTGTGTAGAGTACCTTCTTATGCCAAATACACTAGAATAAAGGGCAAAGGTTCTATATAGGCACTAGCTTGACTTTTCCATACTTAATCAGTTATGTAGGTGTTGTCTTCAGCAATGGAGACTTGCTGTCAGTTTGTGGAGACCAGCATTAAATCTTGGCAAAATCCTGAGTTATTTAGGGATTCTTATGTGACCCTTTTGACCAACAACTCAATAAGATGTAGCCCAGTTCCAATACTGGAGGATTTATTTTGTGACAAATATAATTGTATTGCCATAGGATCAGAAAAAATACAGCCAAAAAATACAACCTAACATAAATTTTTCCTTTGCAGGGCATTTTGTCATAGTGATGGAAACCTAATTTACCCAATTATCAATGGTCAGTGTACATACCTAAGTAAAAGTTTTTTTAAGACATAAAAATGCTCAAAATTCTATGAGAAAATCTCACCATCACTCACTTTGGGAATATACATCAAAACCACAGCAATATATGTATGTCACTTCACTTCACCAAAAAGTTATATTAACAGACAAGAGACAGCAAATGTTAGCGATGATGTAGAGAAATGAGAAACTTTTGTGTTGTTGCTAGGAAAATATTAATACAGTTTTTCTGTAAAAGAATGTAGTTGTGCCTCCACATTATGAAAATGGAACCAAGCAATTCCACTACTAGATATTTATTCATATTTATTAGTTTTTCAAAGAAACATTTGACTTCCACATCCATACGTCAATAATGAATGCAAATAAGCACTTCCTCGGTTAATAGTTCTATTTGGGAAGGTAAAGCAGAGACAGTGGTGAAGAAACCAGAATTTCTGAAGGGCAACCCTGGCCCTGCTGCAGCCTATCCTAAAACCTTGAGTGGGTTGTCTCTTCATGTCTCAGGAAATAATCAAAGTGCCTATCAGTTGATTGCTGAATAAAGGAATTATGGGACAGATATGCAATGGAGTCCTATCCATCCATAATAAAAAGTGAACTCTTGTTCCACATAACATGTATTGAACTGGATTTCATCTTTACTAAATTAAATAAACCAGGAGAGATGAACAAGAGATAGATAGAGAGAGAGATAGAGTGATGGTTCAATGGCTAATGATGCATGGTGTGAAGGCCTTGTGTCCTCAGTTCCTTACCAAGAACTCATGCAATGGTAGAACAAGAGATGAATCCACAAAGTTTACCTCTGTTGTCCTACTCTGCCCTTGAGTGTACTGACACAATAATATTTTTACAGCCAGGTAGATGTTCTTTCTTTTCTAATTAAATGTTACCCTTCATGTTTAGTTACTATCAAGGACAAGTTGACCTGGTGAGAAATGTACAGCTGCCAGCTCCACTTATAGGCACACCGCAGCTAAGCTCTGATCACAAAGGGAACTTTTAAAAAGTACATGTCCCTTCCAATAGCTCTTACTTCCCCTAATCAATTATATTTTAATTTTGGTTTGATAAAAGCAAGGTCAACAATTTTTTCTCTTTTACTTTGCCACAGAGCCTTCGATGGGGCATATGCTTCACCATGGGTGTTATTGCTTGTGTGCTAAGCTTTCTTTTGCTCCAATATTTAGGATCAGTGTGGAAGTGTTTAGCCTTTGCTTTGCACGTGACTTCTTAGCACTTCCTTGGTGAACAGGTTCCATTTGGGAAGGAAAATCAGAGACAGTAACGAAGAAGACAGACTTTCTGACATTCAAAGCTGACCCTGCTGCAGCCTGTTCTAAAACTGTGAGTGAGTGAGATAATCTCTCCAGGACTCAGTATCTCTCTTGACAGCATACGTGACATAACTTAAGTGAGATAAGGTCAGTGATATCTCCTTGTAGTTGCCATGGTTAAATGGGTTAATTAATCATATGGTGTACCAGACATATAATAGGTATAGCAGTTCCAGCTACTGTAATTTCACGATGGTAATGCGAATTAATATATGAAGATTCCTAGAGACTAACAAGAGAGGCATGGGGGACAGATGATGTCAACAAATGCATAGGATACAAGGGAAAATGAAGTAGGACTATAGAAGAAATGTCAACTGTGTCATTCCAGTCCGGTTTTTCCTTCCCATTCCAGCATGACTGCTAACACCACTGCACTCTCAGAGTGAACTCCTAGTTACAGTAAATAAAAGCAGTAGGCTCAGATTTATGAGTTCAGTTTATATAAAGAAAACACTTTTGCACTGACCCATGAAAGAAACAGACAGAGGGAAAGCTTTTCCTCAGTCTTTGCCAAGATAGCCATGGAAGGAAACAAGCAGGTTGAGAGCAAAGATTTCCTTGAGTTTTCAGTCTATCAGAAAACAGAAAGAAAGATCCAAAGAAGCTTCTATTTTCCCTATTTGTGCAGCAATAAAATACACACACACACACACACACACACACACACACACACACACAAAACTAGGGGCTTAGAGTGGCAATTTATTTTTATAAATTCGTTAGGTATGAAATCTAAAATAGATTCACACATAAGACCCTGGGTTCCACCTTCAGCACTATAACACATATAAAAAGATAAAAAGGTGGTTTGTGTGTGTGTGTGTGTGTGTGTGTGTGTGTGTGTGTGTGTGTGTGTGTGTGTGTGTGTGTTGGGTGCTCATACACCTGTTATGTGAATTTTTGTGTCAAAGCAAGAGGCTAACATTGGGTCTATTTCCTTTGCCATTCCCTACCGTCTTCCTTCTCTTCCTTCTCTTCCTTCTCTTCCTTTTTCTTTTGAGACAGAGTCTCTCTCAAAAACCAGAGCTCATCAGTTTTGCTAAGCTGTCTGGCCAATGGGCATCAGGAATCCCATTATCTCCTTTACCCATTTCCAGCTCTTCATTTCAGTTACCCGTAGGCTTTGCCATTCTTGGATCTTTTTCTGTGGGTGCCATGGAACTGATCTCTATTTTAGGGTTTTTCCTTTCATGGAATGGCCATATTAAACATGTGTCAGAAACCTCAAACTTTCTGTGACAGTCACAGAAAGTTTGAGGTTTCTGACACATGTTTTAATAATTAACCTTGGAGGCCTGTTGGATGACTTACAGATGTAGACATTTGCCTCCAAGATTGATGATCTGAGTTTAATTCCTGGAAGCCACACGGCGGAGGCAGAAAACTGACCACAAGTTGTCTGACTTTACAGGTATGCACACACATAAATAAGGGTAACAACAGTAAAAATAACAGCAACAAGCATGGCAGGTAGAGAATGAAGATGAGGGGAGAAAGTTGTTGACAAAAAATGTGTAGCAAAGTATGGAGAGTAGAGATGTTGAACAAAGGTAGAGGAGATGGGTAATTAAAAGGCTGTGCTCTGCTGCAATGGAGAACCATGGGGAGAGGTTTATAGTGGAAGACAATTCCAGTCTTATCACTAACTGGAGTGCTCACAAGAGATGTTGTCCAGAGCTGATATTTCAGTTCTTTCTCTTTCAGGAATCCTCAGGACTGTTGCATGAATGACTTTTCAGCTCCCTAGTTTTTTTTTTTAATTAATTTATTAATTTATTTTATTATTTTTTCAGATTAGAACTCAATTGTTATCCCATCACTTATATCCTCCCATTCCTCCCTCCCTCCATCTTTCACCCTATTCCCCTCCCCTAGGTCTACTGAGGTACAGAGTCTAGAAGATGCTCCAAAGATTTTTTGGATTGATTCCCACATAAGTCAATTTTAAGAGCCCTAAGGTAAATCATTATTAATTATGGATATTGTGAATGATTATGCACAGTGCAATGAGGTAGAAGGTATAAATGCATATAGATATGAAATGTGTAATAAAAATATAACAAGTATACCTCCATGAGACATGAAGTTACATTGTATTTGGGGCCTTGTTTCTCTGTCCCACATCACAGCTTTCTCTTTCTCTGTATGACTGACCAATGAGTCAATGTTTGTGTTCAAGTTGTTTTGCACATTTTTACTCAGTACATATATAATATATATCATATACATATATGGCATATATGCATTAGCTACACACACACACACACACACACACACACACACACACACACACTTCAACTAGCTACTTAGTTTTGGCTTTAGACACATGGCCCCAGCTTTCAGTCTCTTCTTATGACGTGCATAGGTAGATATTCAACACTCTGAAATGTATCCATGTTGGCACTCGTTGTTCCTATCTTATTTTCGCTGCTAAATCTTAACATCCTATATTCTCATGTAGTAAATTTTTACAGCTGAACATTTTGTTAATTTTATCAATGTGTGGTTAGTACTGCTATGGACACACTCCTCTTCAGCAGATAGTTGGGAAGGTATAATAAGTAGACACAAAATACACTAGACTTCACTAGATTGGAGATTGTTTTAAAAATTGTTTTCAGGTTATTCATAGCTTCAAGAACACTTGGTTTACTTGAACTTGCAGCCAATTTGCAGCACAGCTACAAAGTTTGTTCCACGAACAGCTGCTCGGAGGCAAAGCTTGTGGAATTTAGAGTTACCCCTCTAGGAACCTCTGTGTTGCTTGTTCACACTCATCCTGAGTTCAGACCCAGCTAGTTTGGTGGACATCCTGTTAATAGGAGGCAATTTGTCTGAGAAAATAAATATTTATGTAAGATCTGTCTCCTTATAGCCAAAAGACATTCTGTTCTTTGCAGGTGTTTGCACTGACAAGGGCGCTGTTGTAACAGGGGAGCAAAACCTGTTGGACTGTCTTTGTCTGGAATGTGAAAAGAGAATATTTTTCTATTTGACTTAGCGCCCTGATTTTTGTAGCACTCTGTGGAAGATGAGATCAGAGAAGAAGCATGCATTTTAAAGGTACTTAAGTTAAATAAGAAAATTTGAAAACTTGATGGAGATAAGTATGATTATATTTTTACAGCAAGCAAGGTAGACAAGACTTTCTAAACTCATCTTAGTAAATAAGGTAAAAATGCTACTTTTGCCCCCTATTTCACACTAAGTCTAATTCAAGCTTCTCTGGTAAGCTATGCCCTAATCCTCCTTTATATTTATAACTAGCCAGGCTTATTTCTCACAACATTATCCAAAATTTCACATTGTGTCATCAGACTGGTCTTCTCAAAGCCATGTGAATAGCCATATTCATTGTCAACATTTTTTCCCTTGAATGACCTTGTCCTACTCTTCTGATATAAATAGCCTGTGAGGTTATACATAACTATTATATTTTAAATCACTGAGGTGCAACACTTCACTAATCTTACAGAAATTCTAGTATGCATGAGAACTTCATTTTCTGGAAACTTCCAACATTTAGTTGTAGAAATATAAGAAATATTTCCCTTTTGTCTTACATTTCAGGACTCCAAGGAAGCAATACCCCAAGTAAATCTGTTAGAGGCCAAACTTAAGTCCCAACACCCTTTCTTCCTATGATTGATCATATTCTCTGAGACTATGGATTATCCTCTTATTATCTCTGGTAAATATCAGATATAAAGTGTTCCCATTAACTTGACTGGGAGCCTTAATAATCCTGTCAGTTTATAGCTCACCTAAACACCATTCACCTCCCCTATATGATGTCTCATTTGTTCTCCAAGACCCCAAATAAATTCCCATCCTTGGCTCTATTGATGGCTCTGTCTTGTGAGCAGCATGGCCCATCCATTAATCAAATTTATTTGACCACACAAGTTAGTAATGATCTGGTTTTCTTTGTAATGCATCTATCACTTACTTTTTTCTTATTTATTTATACTCATAATCAAAAGTTTAACTCTGCAATCCAGGTAGACTTGGAGGGGAATGAAGGAAATATAGAACCAAAAGAACTTCAGTGAGAGCAGAGATTACGCAGTACTGCCAACAGATGGGGTGGGGGCACTCTCCTGTGTTACATAAAGAATGGTCTTGTGGGTAAGATGCCTACAAGTCAAAAGAATTAGAGTTATCCACAGTTGGAAATGGTGATCTTCTTGTTGGTCTTGCCATTCCTGGGCCCAAAGCTTCCATGATGCCCATGCCTTCTTTCACCTTCCCAAAGACCACATGCTTACCTTCTAGCCATTCAGTCTTGGCAGGCAGATAAAAAACTTGGAACTGTCTGTGTTTGGTCCAGCATTTGCCAGGGACCTGATGCCAGGACCTGTATGCTTCCTAGGGGTGGTAGTGTCCACCTCTGCACTTGAGAACACAGAGAAGAGGATGAGCTCTGCCATATGCAATGATACTTGAAAGTTTTTATGCACTCTCACTATCTCCAAGATCTTCTAAAGTAAACTACTCAGTTAGGACACTACACTAAAGGCTTTCATGGAGGTATGTGTGTGTGTGTGTGTGTGTGTGTGTGTGTGTGTGTGTGTGTGTGTGTGTTTAAGCTTTCCCTTTCCAGGGAGTTATAGAATAAATGCCTGAGATGTCTGAAAATCACTTTCCTCTGATTCCCAGGTACATTTCTTTTTGAGAAACAGACACTTGAGGACATGTAGGCTCTACTGGCATCTCATATGGTTTTAACATACTTAAAATTCCAGGAATCCTATTGTCAGGACCTCTTTTCTCAGGAAGCTCACAGCCATAAAAAATCATACAAAGGAAGGAATGGCCAGCAGAGGCACATGAAATCCATCCACTAATACCAAAATCCAAACATTGTTCAAAGTAATCTGAGTTCCAAGTTCCAACTTTCTAAAGTTATGGGAAAAGTGGAGGCCTACAAACATAGAACAAAACTAACTGCTCTAGAAACCTCTACTGTTTATAGACACGTGTCAGCAAAGTGTTTCATTTGCAGTTGACCTTGTCACTCTAAAAAATGGAAAGAAAGTGAGAGAATTGTCTGCCAGACATATCTTGGGAGAGCAGGCATAGTGGACTCCAAAGCTGCTCATGCTTTCATGTTGTGAGGCCAGGCACATTAGGGTTTTGGACTCACCCCTCCAGCACTATCTGACCCAGAGATCACAGCTTTCCAGCTGCATGGTGCCTGCCAACCCTTTCAGCTTAGAGCTCAACAGGGCAGAGCAGCAACACCTGAGTTCTAAGTGCCTAAAATGAAGTCTAAAATTTCTATAGAGATTTCTTTTCATTGATTTGGTAGATGGTGAATCAGCAGACTGCTTCCATCTTTGGCTTAAAAGCCATCTTTCAGTAAAGATGAACTAGGTTCACCTGTGTTTATGATTAAATCTGATTTTCAAGGATTGGGCTATACCCCACCTGTAACCTTAACTACAAATAGTTCTTCCTTCCAAGAATGAGAATCATGTCTTTGTTTCAAAAAGTTAATAACCATCTTGCAACCCTATCTTTGTTCGAAGATGGTTGTTTTGGCAATCTTAATATGCCTACCTGTTGTTATGACCATCTTGCAATCATGTCTTTGTATCAGAAAGTTTTTATGACTAACTTGCTTTGCTTATTCTCTGCTCCTCTAACCCCACGTATTTTCCCCAGCAAATCTTCCATTTGGAAACTCTTTATCCTAGAACTATAAAACCTAATCTTCTGCACATCCAATGATAATCTCTTGAACTCTGCCTTAGGGGGAGACAGCCTTTATCCATGAAAGCTTGCTCTAATTAATTTGGCCATTATATTTTGGGCCAGTGGCCTTTCTCCTCCCATTTTTGGGATTAATAATGGCTCTACAACTAGACAAGGAGCTTACATTTTACATACACATTCCATATGCTATGTACACACACACACACACACACACATGAGTTGTACTTATCCCTAAATACTTAACTGTTACAGCTCAACAATTTCCTGTAATCAATCAGCTTTTATTAGCTAGTTCTCAGCCATTGTCTATTTTAACTGACTTTCCTGCTAATTAAATTTGGTGACAGTTTATTGGGTGGACTAAAGAAGAATCAGCATCTTCCATTCATGATGGATAGCTTTGGAAGTCTAGTTTGTACATCCTCACACAAAATGTGTATCCTGAAGTAAGACTGAGGCTCAACACTGTCTGACATCACATATAAATTAGCAAATGAAGGATAGAGATGCACTGAGAATGGAAACTGACCTAACTTTAGAAAGAAAAGGAATGTTGCAGGGGGGTTGTCAATTTAGAAAGGGTTTATTGGAAGGATATATGTGATACACAGAAACATTATTGATTCCTCTTCCTGCTCCTCTGTCTCTGGGCCACCAAGGATGCTGACAAAGGGCAAGAAGACAGTGGAAGTCACCAGAAAGATAGTAAACCTCCGCTTGAATAACAAAGGGAGATGTTGGAGACCATATATAACATCAAAAGTCAAGTCTAGCCACATGGGGCCAAGTTAAGGCTCTATGTACCAAAAGAGAAGATATTTTATGAAACATGCAGAGTCCTATGTCACCTGAGAATCTTTTTCAAATGATGTTAGCTTCTTTGACGTGTGCATCTGTGGTAAGTGCCTCTGAACATGTCTATCCAGCTGTTGTTATCTTTACTAATGAATCTGTGCTTATACCTTGGAACCTAACACCATAACAGACTCATTTTTCCATGTGAAGTAGGCACTTTGTTTAATTTTTCCTTGGGATTTGAATCACTTTCTATTTGTGTAGGACCTCATAATATTTGTACTTCTACAAGAAGATATCAAAATGAAAAAGAGAAAATAATTCAGAATGAGGATCATATGTTAATCAACCAGGCTCTCATAGAAGATTTATTTCTAACTGTTCCTTGGATTGTCGTCAATGGCTTAATTATAATCAATGAGTTTTATGGCATGTTCATAATCACATATGGGAATAGACTAATACCATCTACAAGATTTGTGAGAGAATGTAAGTTTTGTTGCTAAGTATGTATAGCAACACGTTTTTGACACATTTTCACATCACTTACCAGACATTTCTTACAAGGATATAACTGAAGGAATAGCTAAAGAGTTAGAAAGAATAGATTCTTGTTCTTGGTTGCACAGTACAACTGAGTTCTTTCACTGATCTAATATCATTCACTGTATCTATAATTTGCTACCTTATAGGGTACTCATGCATTAATGACAATAAGATTTATCAGCAACATCTCAAATAAAAATCCCTGTAGACATACCATACTAGAAAGTGAAAAAGGGGGAGATATCAGAATAAGTTCTAAGAATGAAGTTATGTGAGGATATTTCTGAGACCTTCTGAGAAAACACCAAGAAGACAAGAGAAGAGTCTTGCAATCTCTATTCCTCCATAACATGGGTTGTTCTTAGATTGCCCTTTTGTGTCCCTCCCAGGTGTAATGATAGTAGTGGGTTTTACTTTCAATTATCCATTATCTTACCCATAATTATTCAGAAGGTGCTTCCAAGCTTGAGTTGTCTTCCTGATTCTGTAAGCCTAAACTCATGTGACCTTGACTTTGTGACTGTGTACAACTTGAACTCAAGCAAACTTTGCTCATATGACCCTGAGAATATCCTAGAATATAAATTGTCTGATGCTCTGAATAAAGTTGGCTATTGCATGAGACTTTAGTCTGCCTCAATTTTGGACTCCACTTTTCCAGGCTCATGAGGTCAGATAGAGCAGACATAGAAAGTCCTAGGTTACAAGCCTCTGTATGCACATGAGGGATTATTCAGACTTGTTCTGAACCTCTGGAAAAACACAGTTATTTGATTTACATTATGATTCAGGACAGTAGAAAATGACACTTATGAAGTAGCAACAAATATAATGTTATGGTTAGGAGGTCAACGCAAAGTGAAGAAATGTATTAAATGTTTGAAATCATAGGAAGGTTAAGAACTACTGATCCAGACTGTGTTAATTGAGATGTGAAAATCCACATTAATTGTGACTGAATAAAAGTGAGAAACCCAGCATTGATCTCTCTTTGCCTCTTGACTGTGGATGTACCATGCCCAACTACTACAAGCTCCTGCCACTCTGACTTCTTTGTCCTGGAACTGTGTGCCAAAGAAAATAAATACTTTTTTCCCTTAAGTTGCTTCTATAAGGTATTTTGTTCCAACTAATACACATGTCCACTGTAAAAATTATAAAGGAGAAAAAAGGGAGAATTTTCAATATTATTTTATGATATTATAAATTTGAGAAATAAATACAAGAGGTTCTTCAAAATATCTTTGTGATGAAATACCTTTTTAAATAATATTTTATTTTGGTTTAAATAAAGAATGAAACCAATGATTTGAGAAGAAGTGAAGGAACATACAAAATAATGTGAAGGTTCACCACTGTTCAAAATTTTATTAAAGACTTGTCCTCCATCCTCAGTAGAGTGGTATGTCTGACCCACATTTCTTTCTAATTCAATATAGAGCCCAGGAACTGGCACTGCTAAATCTTATAACTCAGAGACACAATTCAGTTAAGTATTTTGTGGTTTGTCTATACTAATTCATTATTGTTCTTTTGATTTTCCAGAAACTTTGGTTAATTGATAAAAGACTCCTCTTCTGGAGCAAAATATTACCAAGGAAAATTTGATTTTATAATCTAGTCTGAAGTGTTTCTCAATATACACTAATCACTTCAAAGTTCTCATAAACTAAAATCTACTTTAACAAACTATCATCGTTTAATCGGATAAAATATAATTTAGGTCAAAAGTATAATTATTTTTTCATATTATAACTTTTTATAAGGTAATTTCCATTTTAAAAAATACTATGCTACAATGTCAAATTACTTAGTTCTTAGTATTAATCTTTTCTATGTAGCACAGTCCTATTTCATGCTGTTGATGAATAATAACCAGTGGGCAACAATGCATTTTCATATTGAGAAAGAACAAATTTTAAAAGACAAATGTTGACATACTTTTATAAACCATATACTTTCTTTCCCAAGTCTCATTTATACTAGGAAAGAAAAACTGTGAAAGAGCCCAAAATGTAAGAGTTGCTTTAGCCCTGCTTGTGAGATACAATCCAGGGTACCACGGAAACCACAAAGGCAAAATCAAAGCAGTCAAACTCAAATGAAACAATGAAAGCTTGGAACCAAAAGCTCAGCTACTTTCTCAGCAGTCAGAAAATAATCTGGCTTAACAGATGGATTCTGCACTCAGCCTCAGGCCAACAGACTGGGTTTTGTTAGACCATGACCACTTCTCATGGCTTTGTCCTTCTCTTTTCTCTAAAGTATAACACTTTACTTTAAACCCTGGAAAATTCCAAAGCTAAGGTGACTATTAAATTAACATTGCAGAGCATGTTAGAAACTGACAGGAAATGTGAATGAACCAACCCTCTGTACGTACTTAGCATTCCAGATTATTGTCATGCAACATATAAACTATAAAGAAAATCGTCTGTTTCTGATCTATTTTGTCTTCACTCCAATTTTTCCTGATGTATACTTCTTTCATATGATGATTACTATTTTACTTTTATAAAATTTAATTATGACAGAAATAATGAAAAAGACCTAGAAAACTTTACCATTTAAGTCATGTTAAATGGATTTTGTATTTTATTTATTTATTTATTTATTTGTTTATTTATTTATTTATTTATTTATTTATTTATAGACAGAGTTTCTCTGTGTATCTTTGACAGTCCTGGAATTCACTTTGTGGACCAGGCTGGCCTTGAACTCACAGAGACCAACCTCCCTCTGCCTCCTGAGTGCTGGGATTAAAAAAGTGCACCACCACGGCCCAGTGGTTTTGTACATTATTACTGGTATCATTATTCATGAATTTCTTAATCACCAGTCAAGCATATTTAGCAAGTACCAATGTAAAACAGTAAACAAGGTCCTTTTTTAATACAGATCTACTTTTACCTTAAATGTATAGAGTATTTATAATTTGTAATCACATATTATAAACAGAAAAGACATATTTTAAGCCTTGTTATGGTGATGGACAATAGTAAGTTCAGTATCCACGAGGCTGAAGTGGGAAGCTGTTGAAGTTAAGCGAAGCTTGGATTGCTGTGTGTGTGTGTGTGTGTGTGTGTGTGTGTGTGTGTGTGTGTGTGTTTGATTTTACGCTAGGTATCTGGGCTATATTGTCTATGGTGCTTGGACACCTAAACAGCATCAAGCATGTGTTTCTTCTTGTGGAGTTAAATCAGACATTGGTTGGATGACCCACAAGTTTGGGCCACCACTGCACAAGGATATTTTACATGCGGGACAGATTGTAGGTCAAAGGTTTTATGAATGGGCTGGTGTTTGTTTCCCTTTGGTAGTCTGCAGAGTATCTTTCCTTTAGAAGAGGCTAGAAGGCTCAGTGTATGCATCAGCTTGACTTCTACTTGTTCACTGTGTTGTATGGGTGTTGTTCACTGCAGCAGGGCCCCGCTGTCAGTTTACAGAGAACAACCTTTGTCTTAGAATAGCCAGTGATGTTTGGCTATTTTCATGAGTCTGCTAATTGAATTCAACCCAATCCTGCCACTGGGAACTTCACCTGAAGACAAGGGATGGCCTGTTGAGACTCCATGTTCTCCATTACCAGAGGTCCCCACTAGGCTCACCTTCATAGGTTCCAGAAGTTTCCAGTATACTAAGTTTCCACATCGTCCCCAATGCCCACAATTCCAGCCCTCTTTACTTAAGGTGGGGAGCTTTATCACATTTTGCCACCCACCTGATCCCCTGACTCGTCTCTCTACCTGCCCAGAGTCCATTCATAAAATCTATTCTATTTCCCTCTCCTAGGGAGATCCATGTGCCCCTACCTTATCCCTTCTCTTTAACTAAGCTCTCTGGACCTATATTTTGTAGCTTTGTTTTCATTTACTTAATGACTAATATGTAGTTATAAGTGAATACATCCCATATTTGACTTTCTGGGTCTGGGTTACCTCACTCAGGATGATTTTTTTTTCCCAGTTCCATCTATTTGCCTGAAAAATCATGATGTCACTTTTTTAAACAGCCAAGTACTCCAGTACACAATACTCTATTGTGTAAATGTACTACATTTTCTTTATCCATTCTTCTGTTGAGAAACATGAAGGTTGTTTATCGTTTCTGGATATTATTTGTAAACCCACAATGAACATGGTTATGTAAGTGTTCTTGTGGTAGAATTTAACATCATTTGGGTATATTCCCAAGAGTTTTATAGCTGGATCTTGAATTAGATCAATTTCTAATTTTTTAATAAGTTGTTGTGTTGATTTTCCATAGTGGTGGAACACATATGTCCCTTTCCCCACCAGCAGTGAAGGAGTGTTCCCCTTACTCCACACTCTCAACAGCATGAGCTGTCACTTATGTTTTTGATCTTAGCTATTCTGAGAGGTGTAAGATGGAATTTCACAGCAGTTTAGATTTGCATTTTCCTGATTGCTAAGGACATTGAACATTTAAAATGTTTCTCAGCCATTTGAATTTCTTCTATTGAGAATTCTCTGTTTAGATCTGTAGACCCAATTTTTAATTGGATTGTTTGGATTGTTGATACCTAATTTCTTGAGTTCTGTTATATTTTGGATATTAGTCCTCTATTGAATGTCGAGCTAGCAAAACTCTTTTCCCATTCTGTAGAGTGCCGATTTGTCTGACTGATGCTGTCCTTTGCAGTACGGAAGATTTTCAGTTTCATGAGGTCTCATTTATTGATTGTTGATCTTAATGCCTGTACTATTGCTATTCTGTTCAGGAAGTTGTCTCCTGTGCCAATGCATAAAAGGCTAGTCAGCAGTTTCTCTTCTGTTACATACAGTGTATTTAGCATTATGCTGAGGTCTCTGATCCACTCAGGTTTGTTTTGTGCAGGGTGATAAGTATGGATCTATTTGCATTTTTCTTCTTTTCTTTTTTTAAATTTTATTTTATTAATTTATTCTTATTACATCTCAATGGTTATCCCATGTATTTGCATTTTTTTTACAGACATTCAGTTTGACAAACACCATTTGTTGAATATGCTGTCATTTCCCAGTGTGTACTTCTGGCTTCTTTATAAAAAAAAATCAAGTGTCTATATATATGTGTGTGGATTCATTTGGGGTTCTTCAGTTAATTAATTCATTTCCATTGACCAACATGTATGTTTTTACAGCTATACAACAGTGTTTTTATTGCTATAGCTCTGAAGTACAAATTGAAATTGGGAATCATGAGGCCTCCGGCAGTTCTTTCATTATTCAGGATTGCTTTAGCTATCCTCAGTTTTTTATTTTTCTATATGAAGCTGAGAATTCTCCTTTTGAGGTCTGTGAATAATTGTGTTGAAATTATAGTGGAGATTGCATTGATTCTGTAGATTGCTTTTGGTGAGATGGCCATTTTTACTATGTTAATCTTATCAATGCATGAGCATGGGAGATCTTTCCATCTTCTAATATCTTCTTCAGTTTCTTTCTTCAGAGATGTAATTCTTGTCATACAGGTCTTTCACTTTCTTCATTAGAGTTACCTCAAGGTATTTTATATTATTTGAGGCAACTGTGGCAGATATTGTTCCCCTAATTTCTTTCTTAGTACATTTGCCATTTGTATCAGAGACCTCAACAACTGATTTTTTAAAAAGTTAATTTTGTATCCAGCCACTTTGTTAAAGGTGTTTATCAGCTTTAGGAGGTCTCTATTAGAATTTATAAGGTCACTCATGCATACTATTATATCATTTGCAAATACAGATACTTTGACTTCTTTCCTTCCAATTTTTTTCTGCTTGATACAAATCCCCTTCGGTTTTCTTATTGCACTAGATAAAACTTCAAGCACTGTATTGAATAGCTCAGCTGGTGTGCCCTTGAGGAGTGCTTTCTGGTGTTGGAGGCTGGAATATTGGGATGAGTTGGGGAGGGTAGGATGGAGGAGAAGTTCTTTGTGATCTCTTGGGAATGGGTGTCAAAGAGAAAAGGGAGAATACAGACAATTTTCTGATACTGAGCTGGGATGAGATTGGAGGCAGTGAGGGGTGGTGGTGGGGGTCGGGGTGGAGGTTGTGAATATCAAGAGAGGTAGGAGAGGTGTGGAGCTGCCTCCAGTCTACTATTGTCTGGGAAAAAGTGCCCCTTGGGTTAGTAAGAGGTGCCTGCTGGGGCTAGGGTCTGGGACAAACCGCCAAGTGGAGTGAAGAAAGTTAAAAGGGGAATAGCTCTGGGATCCACAGGGGATAGGTTGTGAACGGGCTGCTGAGGGTTTTCTATGGTGAGCTGGGATAAGACTCATATTTTGAACAAGTATTTTTTAAAATAAAAATTGGATATTGAGATGAAATAGTGTTGCTGTAGATTGGATTTGTAATTTTTCCCGAAGGCATTTGTGTTGAAGGATTGGTCCTGTTGGGAGCTGGTGGAACATTAAAAATCTGAAAGTGAGTTAAATCATTGGGTCATGCTTCTTCCTGTCCCTACCTTGGCTTCCTGGCTGCCATAAGGCTAGCAGCTTTCTCTGCCACTGATTCCTATGACCCACTGCCCCTTCATGGGCAACAGGGGCAAGTAACTCTGATGCAATCTCTGAGACCAGCATCCAAAACAAGTTTCCTAATTAAAAGTTGCCAAAGCAATCGAAGCCCAAGGCAAGATTTTAGGGAATGTAGGCTTGGGATATTATAAATATTCAATCTTTTCCTTTGGGAGTAAAATCTAATTCAGTTGACTGGAATTACCCAGTAACTTGATTGTTATTTAAATAGTTTTAGCAAATACACAAAACACGATTTCAGTAAGTGGCTCAAAGTATGAACAAAATATTTAGAGCATTCCTGTCAGTCTTCTTTGTGCCTGCTTTGTACTGACAGGAGTGATAAAGTTTAAGTATTTGTCTTTAACCAATACAATAAATGCAATCAAACAGGAGTTCAAAAAGCATCATTCAATCATTATTTATGATTTCTGGAAGTCACTATGTATAAAAGTTGATAAACAAGTATTTAGTCATAGTACTTTTAAAGTAACCCAATTATCATAATTTAGAAAAGAAGAAACATCAAGGATTAACTATTTGAACACTTTCATATTGTTTATTAAGAACTTGGTGCCCACGGCCTATACCTACATGGTCAATAGATATATTCTGTGTCATATTTATTCTTCACAGACAGGTAACACAGATGATGACATTCTAGTGTGCAAAATATGAACCTGATGTACTAATGATGCTTAAGAATTCTAGCGTGTCCATTAATGACTACAGACCTTGTCCATTGAATCTAAAGATCTGTAGTTTCAACAAGCACCCAGAGGCTGTGATATAGGTCACTTTGCTTAATAGCAGGAAATAAACAATTATAGAATTATGTTTTTCAAAATGAATTTTGTACTAAATAAACTAATTTGATCCCCTTTTCTCTATTTAACAGAATCCTCCATCCAAATCAACCCATACACCCCTTGCTTCTCTCCTTCAAATTCATAGCCTCTTTTTTACTTATTGTTATTACAGCATATATGTACATGGATTTCCTCAGCTGCATTTGGTGATTGTTGCTGAGTGAGCTTCAAGTCAAACACCCTCAGGCCTGAGCAATTCTCTGGGACTTGCCTCATTTGAAATCAGTTACCTGGTCCCAAGGTTACATCCTGTTTCGGGTTCTGAATATAGCCACTGGTCACCCAGGATCCTGACTGAACCTCTCTAAGATGCCGGGGAACACACTTCCACCTGTCTGTGCATGCCTGGTTCCTACTTCCCTCCAGGTGTGAAGTCAACGTTGCTTTAACTGTCTGTCTCAGAGAATGTAACCATGAATTAATTAATTCCACCCCACAGAGTGGGACAAGCAGGGGATTAGCTATCAGCAAGGGAAGAGATACACACTGTTTTGTTACTAATGGAAAACATGAACCCAAAGAAGGCAAATGGAAACTGTAATCTGGAGTCCTTAATGGAATCAACTGAGCACCAGTACCATCAAATCGAGAGTCTCCCCACATCAGTGATCAAAACTTGAAAATAAAGTGGAATAATTCTAAGCAGCAACACAAAGGTCAACAAGAAAGCAAACCTGCGAAGAAGGAGGCAAGTGATGTAGAGGAAATAGTTTCAAAAGTGTGTCTGAGGAGGACAACATGCTGTTTATCAAAATGCCACACGAAACTACAGTATTTTACATCAACTTAATACTGAACGAGATTTTTTTTTTTTAAGTATTAAGCAGACTCTTCTAAGTGAAAACTCATGGAAATGTAAGGATTTAGTTTGTAGTAAAAGCAGAGCTTTGTATTATGAGGGATGAGCTAATGAGAAAAAAATAGTGTCTAGCCAAGTCTGAGCATGGGCAGATTGTTTAGTCAGATCCACTGTAGATTAAATATGCGTAAGAGTTAACTTTCCACATGAGCCTTGTTTGCTGCAGTCCTGAGGTCTGCCATGACCTCATTGACCTTTCTTCTCATTTCCTGTTTTCTTTCTCTGTTCCATCAACATTAAGCATGCCGGCAACTTTCATAAATTGCATAACATACAAGAAGAAAATTCTCCAAACACAGCTAGCTTCTTGGAACTGCTTCCACAGGGCTCAGCACTTGACTGTAGAGCTCTCTGTGCCTGCCTTTGTGTCTCTCCTCCACTGACTCTGCTAACAGCAGCTTTCGTGATGCCTCTAGGTCCTAGACTGGGCTCCTTAGAACAGATAGGGCAACAGAGAAGTTATGTCCCAAGAGTCTTTGAAATTAAATTCATTAGTGAGGCTGGCAGGATTAAGCAGCTGGAGGAGAAGATCTGTGGTCTCAATTCTTTGTGGATACTGGGAGAAAACACCTAATTCTCCTAGGTAAGCCCAGTGAGCCGGATCTTACGCTCCTTACATGGCATGGTCAGTGGCCTGGGCTGCTTTGAGTGAATATTCTTTGCATGGAGAATGTCTGCCTTCGGATACCAGCACCCAGAGGAGAACATTATATCCTGGGGATATCAGAAAATTCATGTTTCTGTCACCACAAATGCTAATAAATAAAAATAAAATAAAAATGGGAGTTCAATATTTAAAGTGTATTCAGAGAAATGATGATCCAAGAAGAGCAGATAAAGCCAGAATCCTTCCATCAAGTCTCCAGCCAGTGAGCTTCATGAGGAAGGGAAACAAAGGCAGAAAACATTTTCGAAGTCTACTCTAGTCCCCTAGACAGGTGGGCAACCTGGTCCCTGGATCTTGTGAGGTTGATGCTTTTTTCCTTCTGTCTCCTGCACTTAAATGTGCATCATTACTGTCTCGGTGAAGCCAGTGGTGCCATCCGAGCTAGAGACTAACTCAGAACAAACAGTTCAGAAATGTGTGCATGCTGAGCTGTTTACAGTGTGTATGTGCAGACTCCCTTTAACTTTGTGAGTTCCAAATGCATTCTTATTAGACAGAATAAATCTGCAGTACTAGTCCTACCCAGCCTATGACAGGAGGAAGAAATTGCCTATACAGAGAGAAGGTGGGAGGAGCAACACACTGTCTGATGCACCCATCCTTGGAGAGTTACATAACTTCTTGCTTTCTAAATAACTCCTTTCCACCAGGGAAGACCTTTCCAGGAATATGGTTGGTCTCGTTTCCTAGAAAAATTCTCAGAGAAGAGTTAAAGGGATGGACTGTGTAGCCTAGAGGCTGCAGCTGACGTCATACAATACGTGACACTATCTCCTGAGTCTTCCACCCATTCTTCCACTGATCTAGGTATATTTAATCCACTGTTGCTGTGCCATTCTCAGTTTCTGCTTGCTGTACATGGATATGAAACCAGGACAGTAATAGCAACAGGCTTCCCAGTGTACCTCCTGTATATTGCCATCTCTTCTCATTGGGTAGTGGCTGCTCTGCCTCCTTTTGAGGATTGGACTGGTTATCTCTACTTTGATGATATTTCCCTATTTCCTGGGTGATCCCTTGGCTTTAGGACTTGGGAGGCAGGATGGAAGTAGAAGTATTCTAAGATTCAATGCTGCTATTACTAAGAATTTGAAAATTCTATTACCAATGCCCAGTCTACAACCAACAGGTTGCAAGTGGCTCAGGATAGCTATGAAAGCAACCCAATGTAAAATAAGAAACTTTCTTAAAAGATGACAGGATTTTGTGTGTGCTTTTGGTAACTCTATTGCACAATTCTCAAGTCTCAATTTTGTGGCTCACAACATCTTGTCACAGTGTCAAAAGTTGGACTCAGCTACTAGATGGTGGGGATCTAAAAATCCTGGAGGAAAACACAAATGTCTCCAAGTGGGTCACTGAGAGATGGGCTGACTGACCACTCTGCTGCTGTCACTCTGTTATTTCAAAGCACCACACAGCTTTACACAGCAGCTGCTGCTATATTATATGTGACGCCCTGGATGCTGGCATCCATTCTCAACAAAACAAAACAAAACAAAACAACAACAAAAAAACCCCAAAACCAAAAACCAAAAACCAAAAACCAAAAAACCACCCTCTGCAACTTGACATCTCACTTAGGAATCTGAAAGTTCAATCTATCTTCATCACTCTGGTTGCTGTTGAGCTGTGCCGTCTGCGATGCGATTGGTAGATCCCTGAGATGCTCATTAATCCAAAACCAGTGTAGGCCTAGTTTTTCAGGAGCCCCATAAAAACATCATGTTTTACTTTGTACCTGGGAAACAAAGAACAATATGAAGGGCTAACTAAGATTCAGTATGGCGACAAAGGCATACTATTCTATTTAAAATGGGTAGAGAGTAAGAATTCTATGTTCAGTCATGCAAAAAGTTGTATATTGTATTTTAAGACAAGAAAGCATAAGGAATTAGTTTAGTAAACTGGGGCTCTGCTTTGAACCTCTACCTGCATCATGGTATATATTCACTCCTTTCTGAGAAATGGATAAGTTTTCACACCCTCAACATCTATTAAATTTAGAGATTTCCTCTTCAAATACATTTCCAATATATCTATGTATAAAGACTGGGAAAGTTGAAATAGCCTGAGTTGGATTTGAATAATATTTAGTAAGTCAAACTGTGTCCCACAAATAGAAACGAGGACAAATTGCCTATTTTACAATCTTATACTCATGTATAATTGCATGTGCATATAATTAAACTAAGTGAATAACAAGAAGCTTTGGACATAGTAATCTAAGATTATGTAACCTAATCTGTCAATCAGAACAGAGAACCACCCTTACCATGTCATTTAGTGACTTAATCACTTCTCTAGAACTCCTCAAAAAAGAAGCCTCAAACAATCATCAGAGCCTTTGGGTACCCTCACTTGCATGGGCCACTGTCAGTCCACACAGTATCTGCCTTTCTAATCTGTACTCAGTTTCTCTCCAAATAAAACTTCTTTGCTAATTTCTCAAGTTAGTGTAGGCTTTCATTTTCAACTGTTGGGACAAGAAGTTAAGAACTTGGAAACAGCCAGGCCTGATCAACCACAAGCAACACCTTTTCTTGCTTTAAACAAGAAGTCAAGCTTTATGGTGCAGATAAGGATCATAGCTGGAGGTTAAGGCCAGGTGCCTCTGATCTCAAAGCCAGCTGGAGCATCACCATGAGCCTCTGTCTCAAACATCCCTCCCATAACAATGACAAGAAGATGGGCAAGTTTTGACAATATTTGAATGTTGTGCAAAAAGGGAAACACATTGACTTGAATCATTTTCTGAGAAGCAAAAAATCAATGATACCTAAAGATTTAGGGGAAGAATTATTTTTGCATTGGAGGCTGGGAACACTTCTTCCAATAAAAGTAGAAGAGGAAAGGCAGACATAATTAAACATATGCAGAATTTGTCTTAGTATCAGGAAAAATAAAGTGAGAAGTGCTGCAGTGAACTATTTATGAAGAACATGTGTAGGTATGGTCTAGATATTTGTGCTTGCCATTTATATATATTGAAATCTCATCTTCCTGGGTGAAACTGCTAAGGAGCACAGCTACTTCTTTCTTGAATTCTTTTATTCAGTTTAGGAAACCAGCTAATGGGATGGCACTGCCACCCTCAGGGTGGGTCTTCCCTCTTCAATGAGACCTTGCTGGAACCGCCTTCAGAGATGTGCCTAGAGCTATGTTTCCATGGTGATTTTAGATCCAGTCAAGTTGACAATGCCGATTAAGCATTACACCTGCTGAACAGAAAAGGACCCCAACTTTGTCTTTGATTAGAAATAAATTGAATCTCTTGTCTAGCAGAAACATGGTCACGGGCAGATGAATTTCAGGGTCACAGCAAGCACCTACTTGGAATTGAGTGCACTTGGTTTAATCTGATTTCAGACCTCTTATATGCATTCTCTATGTGACTTCTGATAGTTGTTTTTTATTTTTCTTTTCTGAATTTCAACTTTGTTAGTTGTGATACAAAAATCTAACTGTGATGATAAGAAAACATTTTTTTTCTGATGAATATTACCTGCTAATATCACACCTCTAGACTATGATGCCAGGCATATCAAGGAAAGATTGTCCTAAATTTTGTAAGGTCACCAAATATGGTGAATTTAAAAGTTCAAGCTAAAGGCTGAAGAGATGGTTCATCTGTTAAAAGCATGCATGTCTCTTGCACAGGACTAGATTTCTGTTCCTACCACCTGAAGGTGGTCCACACAACCATCTGCAACTCTGGGTTAAGAGAACCCGCCACACTCTCTGGTCTGCACAGACACCTACACTCATGTGCACACACTGCCACCCTATGCTCACATGCAAAAACATAATTAAAAATTAAAAAGAAATATTGAAATGTTCAAATGAGAGAGACAGAGACAGAGAGAGACAGAGAGAGGGAGAGAGAAACAGAGAGAGAGAGACAGAGAGAGACAGAGAGAGAGAGACAGAGAGAGACAGAGAGAGAGAGAGAGAGAGAGAGAGAGAGAGAGAGAGAGAGAGAGAGAGAGAGAGAGGAGAGCCAAGGGAGACTTTGGCTAGAGCTCAGGAGTGAGAGAAGGGGAGGGAGAGGTGCATGTTGGAGGGAGCCACAGTGGGAAGGACTTCTCCAAGCTGCTGCTGACTTGAAGATGAAAGAAACATCTTCTGGGAACAAGAAGAACAGATGCATTTTGGCAAAAGTGAGATCGGTTGTGGTGGTGAGGACACTGAGCTCTAACTGATACCCACAGGCTTAGCCAACTCTTTGATGTCAGCCTGCTTAGATCTTAAGCAAAGGCTCTAATCCCACTGTGTCAGACTTTGGACCTACTGCAATGAAAAGACAATAAATGTTGGGTGGTTAAAGGTGCTAAGATTGTGGTCATTTCTTATGTCAGCAATAGAAAACATATGCACAAATAATATAGGAAGAACAACTTTGGGGTTCCAAGCATAAACAGATCACAGGTATTTTATCCCTCAAATATAGCTTTAACCAAGATGATGACCCACAAGACAAATGGAAAATTTTATAACATCATTCCTGATAAGATAAAATGGGATGAGCTGGCTTGATGTGTAGCCAATTGAGACTTTGTAATGTTTATCTCCCTATATAACTGTGAACTCTGTCTACATAGGGGATTAAGTGCCCCTAAAGCCAGATAGCTTATATAGAGGAAAGGTAGATAGCAGAATTCTTCACATATTCCCCTGGCCAGGAAGTCCCTGAAGGGGGCTGAGTTCTTAATGATCATTGACTAATGGTCCCTGATCTCCTATCACCCTGTTTCCTATCATGAATAAAGCCGAGTAGTCACAGGCTTTCTCTGTAGGAGAGAAAAGGGTGGATCAAATTAGTCACTCTTGCCCAGTGATTGGAAAGAGAGAATAGGATGGCTATTCCAACTAAAATGGGAAAAGAATCTATCTTTCATAGGAGGCAAATTGTCATAGACCAAATTCCTCTTATATTGTTAATCAAATCGATTGATAGTTTGATTTATTTCAGCAGTATAGAATAATGGGACACATGATAAACAGGATGGTTGCTTCTTGAATATGGTCCTTGCTCTTCACATTGACTTTTAGATGCCCAGAGGTTTTCATTCAATTCCCTGTTGAGGTGGTACCTCTCACTAGCTCAGGATGCTCATTTGGTTGCCAGCTGCCTTCACCTCCTGCTCTGTTGTCTTTTGGGATTATTCTGTTGTCTTGGAAACCTGGTGCCATATCCTCTATACTTCTGCAGAGGAACACTTGTAAAGCACACACAGCAGTCATGGTAGATAGATTCTGAGAAAATAGAACCATAGAAAGATTCCTGTTCCTCCCTTTCTAAACACACTCATGAAATCCAAAACCTCTTCCACTGAAATCTGAGAATTCTCAGCATTCATCCACTAATGACAACCTTTAATTTTAATGGAAAAAAGAAACATGGGTTAAATTGTATACTTTCAGTTGTTTTTCCTAAAGCTTTCTTATATGTCCCCTGTAATTTAATCACCACTTGTATACAACAAACTGTTGGTGGCATAATTTCCTGTTTGATAGAATAAAAGCATCTGTAGTGCTTCATGATGAGCATGACTTTCATATTTTATGCCAGAAAAAATCTTATCAAGTGTGACATAGTGTACACGGGTGCCAATAGTGGAGATTTCATGCTGGTTAAGGAAAGGTGTAGGATGGCAGTTCTCAGCAGAGGATTTCAAAGAGGAACACACACTGCAGAGACAGCTCATAAATCACAGACGTAAATAGTCACTGACTTTAAATTTCATCTTGGCTCAAGCTATAATACTATTTTATGCTTCACTTTCTCAACCAATTAAAATTCCAACAATTACAAGGCTATTTTTACTATCTGTGTAAGGGTAGACAAGCATTGGGGAATCACAGGATTCCAAAGGCAGAGTGTGGGAAGGAAGTTCAGATAGTACTGAGTCTTCTTAGTTCACATGTACATACATGCACACGTGTGCATACATAGATGCAAATACATACATGATACAGACTCATCTCGTTTAATTTCACAAAAAGAAAAATGTCTAAAATGTTTCTGGAGATTGATGTTTGGTATAAAAGTTCATTTGTTCTTGCTGCACTTACATTTACCAAAAAAACAAACAAACAAAAACCAACCACAACAAAAACTCAGACAGACAGACAGACAGACACACACACACACACACACACACACACACACACACACACACACACACACACACAGAGAGAGAGAGAGAGAGCTTAGAATAGTTCCAAACACACACAACAGTAGGGGACTATTATTATACTTTAATACTATGTAGGTTGAAGGATTTTTAAAAATAGTACCTACAACCTACTAGTATTTTCTGTTTGTGAAATGTTTTAATAGTTCATAAAGTTAAAATAGTCATAAGTGAGGGGGGCAGAATTATGTCCATCTAGTAGATAAAAATTAATATTATAAATTATAAGATTTAAAAAATGTTATTATTGTGTGTGTATTGTGTGTATTTTCAGTTTCCAACTAGGATTCTTTTTATTGTATGATTGTATAGCTATATGAATCCCAGTAAAAATACTGTTAATTTTTTATTTTTCTATAAAAATTCTACTAAAAGTAACAAATTCAAAGTTATTTTCAAAAGAGAAAATATTAAATTGATTTTATTTGAACTCTTCCTTTTCCATTGCCTACATTTTTATGGAATAAAAGTCAGTGTCCATTTCTGTGTTTTGAGGTTCTGACTCAGAACATTTGTTCTTCAGATCATAATCAGACTATTTGGCAAGTGGCTTTCAATGACAAGTATTTGCCTTTCTCAAACTCAGAGTGAGGACTCCTTTGAGCAGCAGTATGTATTTTGTCTCATAAGAGCAGTGACTAGGCTGACCTTTGTAAAATGCTCCAAAATTGAGTGCAAAAAAGAAAACATAAATGGCAAGAGGAAATGTCCAAGACACAAAAAAAGCATAGCGAGCTGACACTGAAGGCTCCAAAGCTCATATATTTTTCCAGAAACAAAACTAGGAAATAAATAGAAATGAAATAGGACACTGTTGCAAAAATGCCAGTTTTAGGCATCTTCAATAGCATTTTTCTTAGATCACACTTTAATTAGGTGAATAAGCACAATAAATGTCAGAGGAGTTGCTCGGTTAGGTGTGGTGGCACATGCTAGTCTGAGCTACATAGTGAGTGCAATTCCAGCTGGGGCTAAAGTGAAACCATGCTTAAATAGTAACACACACACACACACACACACACACACACACACACACACACACACCACTCACAGCTACTAATTTGTGTTTCTATCTTCTTATTATTTCATTCCTGAAGGAATGTGTTTCTAGATTAGAAGAAGCATTGGCATCTTACTGCCTAGATCTGAGAGATGATGAAGCTGTGTTCATTGGAACCCTGGATGTAAAAATACTGTCGATTCCATATTTTGAGTCAAATGTGAGAAAATACTCACTAGAAACATGAGTTCCAACTAAAAAGATTCACGAAGTTATTTGTGTATGTAGATTTGATGCCTTGTGACCTTTCCCCTGTCCAGTTGGTTATCCAATCCAAACAGGCTGTCCTGAAAGCATATACAAACAAGTAACATATGGACTGAACTGGCTGTATCTATGTATTTAGGAATGTACACACACACACACACACACACACACACACACACTAACCTATGTAGCAACAATTAATGGAAAAGAAAAAGGCCATAGTCTTGAGGAAGAGGTAAAAGAAGAATGGATATATTGGAGGGTTTGGAAAGAGGAAAGGGAAGGAGTAAATGTGGTAATTATATGATAATCTCAAAAAATAAAAGAAACAATTTTAAAAGGTTGCATGAAACCACAGAAAAGATAATCAAATATGAGTGTGTTTCTAAAATATATAAATAAGCTTTTAGGTTAGTGGGCTACTGTAAGACTGGAAATCCACACTATGAAGATGCTGTCTATAACATTCTTAGCTTAGGGATGGGGGAATGTAGAAGTCTCACTTACTCATTTTGCGGGTAAGAGATTTGCCTAAAGTTTAAGAGCATTTGGAACCAGATACAAAGCCATTGAAAATGGCTACTAATAAGGACTACTTCTGACATGGCCTCTGACTCCCACACATTGACCACTTCCCCATGGTGGGATGGTCTTGCCTGGTTACGGAGGAAAAAGATAAGGCAGTCCAGATGAGATTTGATAGGCTGCAGTCAGATGTTAGGGAAGAGGGCTCCTTCTTGACAGGGAGGGGGTATGAGAGAGGAAGGGTGAGATCAGGAGGCAATGAGGGAAGAGGCTACAATCGAGATGTAAAGTGAACAAGTTAACAATTAGAAAGAAAGAAGGAAAGAAGGAAGGAAAGAAAGAAAGAGAAAGAAAGACAGAAAGAAAGAAAATGGCTACTGTAAAGGGCTGAAGATATCTCAAGATAATTTCGGATTTTTACTGTAACAATTCATCTGTCCACTATCAGGGTGTTTGTTCTCTGCAGCCCCAGTCAACTTGCCTTTAGGGTTTTTAATACAGATGCCACTTGATCAACCCTTTGAAATAGGAGATAACCCCACTGAAGCAGGAAAGAGGTTGGGAAGGACTGGGTGGGTGAGAGTTTTGTCTAAGTCAATATTATTCCAGTTTCTTTCTTTCAAGCATTAAATAAGGTTCTAGTGATGCGAAGAATTATAGTCAGTTTTGGCCAGCTTGACACAGATCTAGGCATACTCGGGAGAGGAAATCTCAATAGAAGACTTGGCTCCATCAGATTCACCTATGGGGATATCTGAAGGGTGTTCTCTTTTCCCTCTTTTAAAAAAAAATTTATTATTATTATCTTTTTGTTTGTTAATATGTTTGCTTACTTGGGAGTTTCACTTCATAAGCATCCAGCACCCTCAATACTGAGTCCTCCCAGATCCACCCCTCACCATTAGGACTGCAGCCCCCACATACAAAGAAAAGAGTGAAAAGAAAAAGAAAGAAAGTAAAAACAAACAATCTCCACCAAACCAAACCAAACCACAGAAACAGACAGGTTCAATTTGTGTTTCCCATATACTCACCAGATCAGGGCTACCCACCCTGTGGCCAGCCCCTTAAAGATAACTGAGTCCTTCCTGACCCACATTCCTACCAGAAGCCTTCAATTGAGGAGAGCTCCTCTTCAGCATCCTCATCACAATTTTTCAAGAATTCTCTTCAATGACTTTCTGTCTAGGCTATTACTTTTAGGGGTGAGATTGAGGGTATGGGTGATCACAGAAGCCTTCTTTGTCACTTTCTCAACGGTGAGTCTGTAGTCATCAATTCACAGGTAGTGGAAGCATGGATCTTATACTTACACAAGGTTTTTGGTGACAGACCAGACTTCAGTAGTTGTACAGACCATGGCCATCAACATGTTCCTCTGTTCCTGCAAAGGCCACGGACACCCTCACAGCCCTAGGTGGCAGCATAGGTCCTGGACATCACCAGGGCCTCAGGTGGCAGTGCAGGGTACCCACTGACTAATGTGGGAGGGACCAGCCCACTCTGGGTAGTGCCATTCCTGAGTAGGTGGACTTTGGTTGCATAAGAAAGGTAGCTGAACATGAGAGGGTCTCTGGTTCAGTTTATTTCTCTTGAGTCATGACTTGAGTTCCTGTCTTGGCTTCCTTTGATGATGGACTATAAGTTATAAGATGAAATAAACCCTTTCTCCCCCCCAACTTCATTTTGCTCAATGCTTTATTAAAGAAATAGCAATATGGGAGAATTCATAATGGCACAGGAAGTCTAACTGCAGGAAGCCAGAACAGGAAGCTGAGGGACTATACCTTTAACTGCACATATAAAGCTAAGAGAGGAACTGGAAGTGAAGTAAAGTATACTCTCAAACACTGCTCCCAGCGTTGTCATTCCTCCATGAGGCTATACCTTCTAAAATTTTTATAGCCTCACCAAACAACAAAACTAACAAAGAGCCAAAAATTCAGACTCTTGTTCCTGTGGCGAATATTTCCCATTCCAGCCACCATGGCTACTATTGATATTTTTAGCCCAACTTCACTTCTTATTCACTTCTAATTCTGCTTCCCGAGTTGAATGCGGTGTGAGTAGGTGGCGTCCTGCTCCCATCGGCATACACTTCCTGCCTGTTGCCATGTCTTTCACACCATGGTGGATTGTACCTCTTGGAACTGTGAGTCAGCATAGACCTTTTCTCTTTCTTCTGTAAGTTTCTTTTATTGAGGAATTTTGTCACATGGGGGCAAAAAAAGGTAACTATAATATACACCATGGTCCAAAAGGCCCAGACCATTTATCTCCAACTTCTTTCTTACGTCAACTTGCTATTTTTTCCTTTTTACTCACCAGGTTGCTAGCACGTTGGGTCTTCCCTTAAGGCCAGGTCCCTCATTACTCTCATTTTCTTCTTAGTCTCATTACTTGAGTTATTTTTGGCCCAACTCTTGGAATGATGTGCCCTTTCCAAGGCAACCACAGAAAACTGGCCCTGATGATTCAACCTATAATTGTGTCTTCTTTATTACATTTAATTTTATATCACCCTATTCATTTGATAAGCATCACATTGAAATTGTCTTGCTTATGTATTAGCTATCTGTCCTTTCCCATTTAAGTGGATGGACAAAAATGAAGCAAGTCTTGATCACCAATGAATCCCAGTGATGCGTAGAACATTTCATGAATTGAAGATCTGTGGATAAATATTTTGAAAGACCGAGGATAATTTTTTTTTTGTCATAGCTGAAGAATTAGAGAGACAACTACAGACAACGTAATCTTTCCATGTGTGATGGCACATGCCTGTTATCATAGATCATGGGATGATGAGGAAAGGTCATCCTATACATACTTAGTTCCTTTCTCGGAAATCAAACCAACCAAATCCCAAAATGACTCAATGGGTCAGCTTTTATGACGAGTGAATGGCTGTGTGAATGTATTTGGACTGCAGTCGCTGTACTGCATTGCTTCTTGCATTGATAGTCTTCGTAAGACCAATTAAATGTGACTTGAAATCTAGTAGTATTGTCTGTTTTCAGCTTCTCTTTATTTATCCAATAGCCCAAAGAGTAAAGAAGGGAAAATTCTTAGAATGGCTAAGATTGTAGTGGCAGGCAGAAAAATTCTAGAAGATAAAAATATTATTTTCAACCTAGTAATATGAAGGGAACAAGACACATAGTTAGTTAAGGCTTTAATTAAAGTAGCCATTGTAAGAAATTTTTTTAGAAATGAAATAAATTTTGATTATGGCTAAGGTCTTCTTAGAATTAAAAATAATACATTATAAATCTGGGGAAAGGAATATAGAACCAATGCTGGAAATAATATGAGAGAAATATAATTTTTTTTACAAGGAAGTAGCTCCATGATAGCAGAACTAATAAAGACTAACCTTTCATTTATTGTTGAATGAATTCCAAGTGAGAGGATTTTTAAAAAGGAAGAAATACATTCAAGTTGTAGAGATAATAATATTTCCATACTTCCAAAAAGGAAATTGCTTTTTCTTTGATAAACATAAATTCTAATATTTTTAAAGTTCTCTGCAAAAAGAACACACATTTTTCTTTATTACATGCATTATTAGAATTTCCTTATTTAGAGAAAAGTAAAAGTAATAGATCTTCATAACCATTAAGGTAATGTAATAGTGCATGCATTAATCTGAGTTGATTTCTTCATAATTCTTTTTGTACTTGACATCTCTATATTCACCAACTCCTGTTCTTTTAATCCAACATTTTAAATAAAAATTTTAATGTGACTAGGACAAAATGTTGGCTATTCGGGGATTTAAAGAAAGAATCTAGAATAGTTTGTAGATTTGGAGTGAGGAGTCATAAGTCAAGGCAAGAAATATTGGTGGAGGGTTAAAAAAGAAATTCAATCATGCTGGTTGTGGTGGTGGCACAGGCCTGAAATCCCAGCACTTGAGGAGGCAGAAGGAGGCTAATGTCTGTGAGTTCAAGGCCAGCCTGGTCTACAAAGTAATTCCAGGACAGCCAAGACTATACAGAGAAACCTTGTTTCAGAAAAAAACAAAACAAAACAAAACAACTGCCCCCCTCCCAAAGACCACGTGTGTTTCTTTTTCAACTCATTCATAGACAGCTCCATTTGTCAATGGCTGCATCTCTCTTTGTCTCCTTTCACTTGGAACCGTGGAACCCTAGCTCCATCATTTCTGGTGCTTCCAAAAGGAGAAAGTCTCAGGAAGTCATTTCAACTTCTGTATTTTCTTGGTCTAGTCTATTTTCCATATAAAAATTATATGTGTCTTTTTCTCAGTTAAGTTCAATTTCTGATTACATTTTTAAGTGAATACAGTATAAAGCATGTATTTTTACACACAGATGTTGTGTGTGTGTGTGTGTGCATGCACATTCAGCTCATATATGTGTGCATGTGCAGGCATATTTTTGGTGATCAGAAGCTGACGTCGGGTTTCTTTGCTGTGGGGCTACCTATCTTGCTTTTTTGTGAGGTACAGTCTGGAAGCTTGCACTCACCATTGACTAAGTGAGGCTGGTTGGCCGACTACAAGGGTCCTCACGTCTCCTCTTCTCCAACTCTGGGATTACAAGTGCCAATTATCCATGTCTAATATTTTACATGGGAGCTGGGGAGCAATGCAGGTCTTCCTGCTTCTATAGCTAAGAATTTACCAATGGAACCATCTTCCCAACCCTATTTTATTAACTATCACAAATTAACTTCGCAAATTCTCTTTACCATTTTTTGTGGGAGTTACTTTATAATGTATTCTATTATAAGGTTTTACTTGCTGCTAGCTTAATAAATTTGACTGTGGGGAGTTTTGTGAAATTTTGTAATATGTAGAGTTATATATCTTTACATTTAAGAGAAATTCTTGCCCAGTGATTTTTCAATATTTTTCTTTTCTTTTGCTTTTAAGCCATCTGACATTACATGGCATTTGATCTTTTGGATTTATTTTCTCAGTTTTATAACTTCTGTTTAATAATGTTTTGGAATCAACTCTTATTACCTATGCCTCTATTTGCTAGATATGGTGTCTGCAAAAACTGAATTTAGAGAATATTGAACTATTGTTCCTGGGGTCAAACATTACTTGGGTTATAATCCCAAATTAGCAGACAAAAAAAAAAAAAAAAAAAAACAAGAAAAATGTAAAAAAGCCTACGCCTTACCTCTTGCTTAGTTTTCATTGTCTTCATAGAAAAGAAGAGGAAATAAGACTGTAAAGTGAGTCATCTCATTTGTCCACCAGCAGAAGATAGAGTTGGGAACCAAACTTTACCCATTGAAATCTGGAAGTAAGAATTCTTGCACTGAAGTACATGTGTCCCTGAAAGGTCTATTCTCCAGTTACCTCTAGGGGTCAATACGAGGAGTCAGAGTATCCCCTTCTTTGGTCTTAGCATACAAGTATAGTAAGTCAAAAATTTTGCTACTTTGTGCATGTCTGTGTATGACAACAAAAGTGATGTATTAATTTCAGTTATTCAAAATATTGACAAAAGACTAATTTCTAGATCTTCAATCTATAAATAATTACGAGCTGTGTGTCTTTGTAGTGCCATGGAGGAGGATTTATTGATTTTTCCAAATCACTGAGCTGTCCTTTAGCTAAGCTTTTATAAACAGTGCGTTGGCTGGGGTGTTTTGGTGTTCTGAGGCAGAGATTGTGAGTAGCTGAAGAACAAGTCTTTTAGCATTGAAAGTCCTGAGATGCTGAGAGCTGATGGACTCATAGAACTAGGCCTTTATTGCAGAGTGTGAATGTGGGTATCTCTGCACACACCACAGCCAGTGGAGTACAGAGTCAATTCATGAGAGGCAAGAAGACATTCAGTTCAATATGACTCAGTGTTGGCTCAAACTTCGAGGGTCTGAGCCCAAGTAGTTTATTTTAGATATTTATATTTTAAGCATAGCACAATTTGATGAAAAAAAAATATTGTGATAATAGAATCCTGTGGGTACAATAAAGCACCAGACATGACTACACCAAAATTCTTTGTAAAGTACATGTGACATCTTCTATAAAGATGGGTTATATAGAGTGACTATATAAGTGACATCTTAAGGGTAGGGGGAGGACTGGTATAGTCTGAGTCACACAGATACTGCAAAGGTCACCAGGCTATTAACCATGTCCATTTTCAGCCTTTTGGGTGGGAAACAGGTACTACAGCTCTCGTATTAAAAAGACAAGTTGGTATATTTAATATTACTGGTTCCCTATTAGGTGAGCGAGTTCCAGAAGCTCTGTGTCTCCTACACCTCAGGTCTCCAGGCCCTATGAGTTAGATATATTAGATTCATAGTGCTTTGGCTTATTTGCTAGTACCCTAGCACTGGATAGCTAGTGAAATCCTTGGTCCAGAGGAGCAGCTAATTATAGCAATATTTGGTAACAATAATACCAGTTAGTTTTATAGTTATCAACCTTAGAGGCTGGGTCCCTCCCCCTTCAAGGCTTGTTAACTCCTAGGAATACTTCCAGCAACAAGGACCTGTAGTCTGTCATCCACCATGTTTTGCAGTTTTTGTATTGACTGTCTACTTTATCTTATCTTATCCTTTATTTCTTATTCTTTCCAGAGCCCTTTGGTAGAGGCTGTCCTTACACCTTTCACACTTTATCTTCTCTGTAAGCTACTGCTTAATGTCACTTTGCTTTTGATAAAAATCCCAAGTAGGCAAAAAGGCCATTAGTGAGAAACATTTTATTGAGGGTAATGTGAAACAGCAAAGTAATGCACAGGAGAATGGCTCCCAAATGATTCAAAAAGTAAACCAAACAACTTGGATAGCTATTGAAGAAGAAGTGCTGTATGTAAATGAAGGAAAGAATTTTCACCAATCATAGCATGAATTCTTGTTGTACCAACTACTATGTTTTTGCATATTTATTGAAGTTCTGGGTGACAGTAGTTGCAGAGTCATCTAAATCTTGTCTTCCTTAGAATGCTGACTTATACCATTGTCTGAAGTGGTTGTGACTTAAATACTACCTGCTATAGCAGCAGCAAGGTTTCACTGTGTGGTCCTTGCAGCTGGAGTATTCTCACGCTGATCATAAAGTGTCCAGAGCAGCTGGGTTGACCTAATGGTGATGTGGCTCATTGCCAGAGAAGAAGCTGCTTGCTGACAGTTCTCAAACCATGCTGCCAAGCAGAAGAAAAGGGTCTATTTTCCCATTCAAAGGCATGGATTAATTTCACTCATTCACATAAAAAGAAAAACAAATCCACATTGAAAAAAATATATATATAAACATTCAAAGGAAGCTCAACACAAAACTATAAGTCCTTCCCAATGGCATTTAATATGACTTAACATCCCTTAATAATGATTTACTTTTCCTTTAGTGACCCAGGAAAACTTTCTCTCTCTCTCTCTCTCTCTCTCTCTCTCTCTCTCTCTCTCTCTCTCTCTCTCTCTCTCTCTCTCTCTCTCTGTCTGTCTGTCTGTCTGTCTCTCTCTCTCTCTCTCTCTCTCTCTCTCTCTCTCTCTGTGTCTCTCTCTCTCCTGTCCCATCAGTTTATTTTATTCTTCATGCTAAACAAGTTGATAATTCTGTGATCTCTAAATTCTTTCTGCACAGTTCTCAGTTATTATTTTGTAATTATTGAATTTGTGTCACTGATAAAAGATGCTAGACAGGACCTGAGGGATCATGAATATATCATATATTTCTTCAAAAATGTTAATGACATCCAAGCTTATTCAACTTATTATGCTTCTGTATGATCTGTCTGCTACTGTATATTTGATTCATAGATGTATTGTTTCCCTTTCTGGCCCTTTCTCAGACAGTGAATGAGTTTTACTTCCATACTATTATGTGCTCTGGATTATGAGCTCCTATAGCAGGGCCTCTTAGCACAGTCACTTTCTTAATAATGTCATTTATTTATATTTCATACTCTTGAAAAAGTTTGCTTACTTCTTTGCATCTGGTTTAATACCATTTTACTCTTCTTAATACAGCCATGAATTAATTAATGCCAATGTCATAAGCTTTTAAGAAGACCACCTCTAAACTGATACATAACAGAGTCAGTTTTTGTATGAGCTGTGGGTTCCTATGTAAGTCCTTAGTCTACAATCTTGTAACTATAAGTTATACAGTGAATCTGCATGGAAAGATAGTTATGTAAATGAAGGTTCCTGAAAGAACTTGTGACACAAAAGGCAGTGTATAATGTAGTTAGTTAGCATCTCCAAAAGGAGAAATTTGAGGAACCAAATATTTTCATCCCTCTACCTAGCACACTGCACACTAGTGTTTGATTAGACACAATGGCAAAAGTATAGAGCAAGGACAAACATGGCTGTCAGCAAAATATTACACTTCAATCATGTAATATTTTCCTAGTTTCAGAAATATCTTAATTTATAACTGATATCTATAATTTAATCTCTGCTCTATCTTCCCTCAGATGTTTGATATATCTTGAAATCTGCCAGTGATCTGAATGTCAACAGACTTGAATACAGGATAACTCAGAATTGCTATTTTTTCTCTTATTGGGACTTAGTGCATCAAATCCCTTGCTTTTTAAAAAATTAAAATATCAAGAAAGTAGAGCAGTTAAAACAAATATTGTGTATACTCAATTGGTAGAGATAATAGTAAGTAAATTAATATACCATCGATAGAGGAAAACAGAAGTATCATAAGAAATACAGTCTAATAGACTGCTGACCATTGTAGAGCACTAGGCAGTATGTTCTAGAAACATATTAACTAAAATGTAGTAGGACACAAGCTAGTGGTACCTGAAACAGATTTTCACTGACACAAATTCAGTAACTCATATGTGTCCAAGTTGTTTGTTTGTTTATGTATTTTTGATGTGATAATAGAAACTCAACACTTTGTAGTTTATAAAGAATAGTTCTGGCTCACTGTTTTGGAGGGTAATTCTCAAACCAGATAGGGCATTGTGGTGTTTCAGCTCAGTGGAAAGGCCAGTTGATGTCTGCAAGGAGGGAAAGGGGGCCTAGATTCTTCCCATGAGCACTGGATTAATTCAGTTATAAAACTATGAAGACTTCATGACACAAACACTTCCATATTTAACAGTGCCATGCTGATGACAGACTTCTGAAGGACACACTCAAACCAAAGCACTTTATAGTTGCCTTTATCTTCAGCTCTACACTTGATGGTAAGGTATTATCTTTAAGTATTATTGTTAAGTTCTTCCCCAAAAATACTATGAAAAAGTACATAAAACCTGTATCCATATATCATTTCCATGATAAAGTCTGTTCTTAAGACCTTCAAATCTTGAAAATATGAGGCATATATTCAGTCTCTTTATGTCATCTAATTACAAGTTAAAAATATTAGTAAACATTGTGCTTTAGGACCCGTGACAAGGACTGATAATGTGAGACTGAAAAATCAAAGCTCTTGTTTTCAAAAGTTCATCATACCCTACAAGGAAAAGGCACACAGACAATTATATAGGGCAACAAGTGAGACAAAGTCTATAAACTAAAACAGATAAATTTGTATGCAAGAGATTGGCAGGTCTCAGAGGAAAGCTGTTTTGAATTACATTTTATAATGGGCTCATAAGTCTCCAACAAATGTGTATTTCTATAAATCAGGTGGACTAGGGAGTTATTGGTCATGATAGTTATGATAAAACAATACAGCATTATTCTTACATAGAAAGTGTTACTTTTTTGTAGGTATTTTTATGTTAGTTAATACATTTTCTAATGTTTTCTTTCCTGTAACAGTGTCTTTCTATGTATGGCCCGAACTAGATTGGATCCAAGTCACCAATACTGCTGCATCAGTCTCCTAACTGCTGAAATTACAAACATGTACCAACTGAAACAATATAATTTTATGTTTACATATACCATACAAGATCAATGTAGATATTGTCATTTTATGGTTGAAACAAAAAGACCTAGAAAAATAACCATACATATAAAAAGTGAAGAAATAATTAAAGAAGGGGTGTTTGAGAACAAAAAAAGTCTATATAAGATCCATTGAGCTTGCTATTGAAAGGAGACAAGATGTATAACACAGGTTTTATGGAAAGGAGATCAGATATGTGAATATTAAGAGCCCACACAACAGTACATAAACAGCTTTCCTACAGCACGCATAATAGAAAAAATCAGTTGTGTAAAATTATGGGAATCTATAAATCCAACAGTTAGAAAAACATGGTCAATAATGAAATATGATTAAATAAATTGTTGTTTGTTTATGACAGAATCCTAGGTGGCATTGTAAACATAGTTTAGGGATGTCACTCAGTGAAAACACCTATGTGGTAGTTATGAAGCTCCAACAGAGTTTAATTCTCAGCACTAATAAATACATATGTGAGGATGAAAATATGATTTAAATTTGTACAGCAGTTACAGTAATGATGAAATAATTGGATTTTATGCAAGTTTTTGAATAATAAATGCACATGGCACCAAGTTCAGAAAATAGCAAAAGGTTTAAAGGAAAGGCTATTTTTTTCTGACCCTCATTTTACTATCTATTAGAGATCTATGCATTAATAGATCATATTATAATTTCTACATAATCTCTAAACATATAGGCATTTGTAAGTATGCAATATAAAAGTATATTTTTTCAATCCTCAGATTATCCATACTTGTGGTTTTGTTTTTAAGATGTGAACAGTCTATTTATGAAATGGTTTCCTTCTCATTTCTATTAAGTTTCATTGGAAAATTAGACAAGGCTCATTGATCTGTGGCCTGATGCTTAGGTTGTTTCTGATATTCTATTATTGAAAACATAGCTAACTAGCCTGTGCCCATGGGGGCTCATAGACACTGAACCACCAACCAAAGAGCATGCATGGACTGGTCCTTGGCCCCCTACACATATGAAATTGATGAGCTCCTTGGTCCTTAAGTAGGTCCCCTAAGAATTGAAGTGGGATCTGTCTTTGACTTGGACTCTATTGCTTCATTTCTCTACCAAGGACTACTTTGTCTTGTCTCAGTGAAAAAGCAGGTACTTAGTTCTGAATTGGTTTGATGATTCATGGTGAGTTGGTACTTGGGGGTGGGGGCTGGAGTGGGGAAGGGAGTATGGGAAAGTGAGTGAGAGGGTGGGACTGAAAAGAGAGTAGGGAGTGGGGTTGTAAATTAGAATGTAATATGAACGAATAAATTAATTAATGAAAAAGAAAAAAGAAAACAGTGCTATCAAGTACCAGAGTAGACACAATTTAAGTCTTAGTAGATGTTGCTAAATTGCTTTCTAAAATCATTATGTCAGTGTGGGCTCTCATTAGGAGCACACAAGACACCTGTTTTGCTAGACTTCTGTTACTATTCCCCAATGGGAAACTTTTTGGTTTCTACCAAAATGAATGAAAAAGTACATATTCTTGTTTCCAGGTTTGTCAGTCAAGTATATTTTTATTTAAAAATATATCTCTTTTTTAGGCAGTGAATACTAAATACTCTTCATTTTTTATTAGATCATTGGTTTTTTTTCCTGTTAAATTATTTCTACAGTTATCTGTGTTACAACTTTTGCTTCATGGTTCCATTCATCTTCAACCTTTTCTTCATTTCTAGTGCTTGTACACTGTAGCTGTCTTATATGTCTATCATGAGTTGATACTTTATTTGTTCTTCTAAAATTTCTGTAAGTTTCTATGACTTAATGTTCAAATGATACTAAAAATAGAGGGAGGGATCCTTTTTGGTTTCCTTAGCATCATTTATTGAAAAACCAATTTTCCCCAATTACATTAAACACATGTATCATATAAGAAATTGACAGAGCTTTAAACAAATTTATGTGTTTTCATATTTATTAATCTATATGAATATTCCTTGAGTCTCATCATATTATTTAAAATGATAATTATTTTAAAACTTTTAGCTCCTCACTCTCACAGCGCATACAAACACTGGTGTTGCTTCATTGTTCTTTATATGCTTTTCAGTGTTCTATAGCCCATAAAGTGACTTAATGCCAAAACTATTGGAATTGTATAATGTCTCAACAAAAATGCGAAGTCAGATCTATGTTCTTCCCATGTTGTTAAGGAATTTTGTTTTTCTCACTATAGTTCAGAACTTCATGCTTTTGTCTTCTCTCATAGTGTTTGGAGTCTTTGCTTGGTTATGGTAAAGCTGTAGTTTGATTTATTGAATGTGTCCATTAGTTTCAAGAGTATGCAGAGAAACTTGAGAACTTATTGCTATTCAATAAATTCTGGAATTTTGGAGAGTCACATATATGTTCATCCGTGTTTCTTGCATAGCTTGCTTACAAGGTCTTTTTGTCATAAGCAATATGAAGTATTTTCGAATTGCAGATCCTCTTATTTAAAACATGGTGTGTGGATAACAAGAGAATTGGTGTAACATGTACATCTGCACCTGGGGTCCCCATCCCAGAGTGACTAAATCAGAATCTTCAGTTTAAAATATATTTATTATTTTTAAAAATTCTTCTCTCATACATTATATCTGCATTTCCCCTCCCATTAGTCATCCTTGTCCCTCACCCAACCTTTCCTCTCTCTCCCTCAGATCCATCCCTTCTCCATTTCCCTTCAAATAAAAAAGCATCGTAGTGCTCATTGCCACAACCCAGTTCTCTACTGTTTTATGAGATTGCTTCATTGTGTTACTTTAATTCTCTACCGTCCCATCACATGCTCCATTGAGCCATCACCATCCTCTGTGGTTCCATCTCAGTGCTCCATTTTTGTCAAAACCGTTCTCTGTTATCTCACCACAGTGCTCCATTGTGAAATTACTGTTCTCCATCGTCCCATCACAATGCTCTGTTGGGCTCTAACAATTTTCTATTGTTTCATAACAATACTCGGTTGTATCATCAAAACAGATCTTTATGGTCACCTCAATTTGTTCAATTGTGTCATAGTGCTCCATCGTGCTCCATAGTGTCATCACACTTCCCTGTCGTTGCAACAAAATGCTCAAATTTTCCTTCACAGTTATCTCTTGTGCCATCACAATGATCCGTTGTCCCATCATGATTCTGTATTGTTTCATTTCAGTGCTTTATTGTCCCATCACAGTATACTCTTGTACCATCACAATTATCTATTGTCCTGTCATATACACTATTGTACCATCACAATTATCTATTGTGCCATCATATTGGTATATTTTCCAATCACATTTCTCTATTCTGCCATCATAGTCCTCTATTGTACCACCAGAGTGCTATAATGTGCCATCACAATTCCTTTTTTTTTCTTTTTAAAAAAATTTTATTAATTTATTCAGATTACAACTCAATTGCCATTCCATCACTTGTATCCTCCCATTCCTCCCTCCCTCCCTCTTTCATCCTATTCCCTTCTCCTAGGTCTATGACTGAGAGGGACCTCCTTCCCCACTATATGGTCATAGACTATCAAGTCTCCTCTTGGTATCCTGCTAATTCTTTCTTTGAGTGCCTCCAGGCCTCCCCACTAAGGGGAGGTGGTCAAATATGGAGAACCAGAGTTCATGTCAAAGTCAGTCCCCACTCTCCACATAACTGTGGAGAATGTCCTGTCCATTGGCTAGATCAGAGTAGGGGTTCAATATTTCCTACCTGTATTGTCCTTGGTTAGTGCAATAGTTTGAGCAGACCCTTCTGGGCCCCAATCCACCAATCATGATGTTCTTATAGGTTTCTAGGACCCTCTAGATCCATCTATTTCCCCATTCTTTTTTTTATTAATTTATTCTTGTTACATCTCAATGGTCATCTCATCCCTTGTATCCTCCCATTCTTCCCTCCCTCCCATTTTCCTCTTATTCCCCTCCCCTATGACTGTTCCTGAGGGGGATTACCTCCCCCTGTATATGCTCATAGGGTATCAAGTCTCTTCTTGGCAACCTGCTGTCCTTCCTCTGAGTGCCACCAGGTCTCCCCCTTCAGGGGACATGGTCAAATGTGAGGCACCATAGTACGGCCATCACAATTCTTTATTTTGCCATCACAGTGCTCCATTGTGCCATCAGAGTTCTCTGTGGTCCCAAAACAATTCTTCACTGTTCCATCACAGTACACTATTGTACTATCACAATATTCTACTGTGCCAGCACAGTGCTCCATTGCCATTTCTCTACTGTGCTATTGTCCTCTATTGTCCCATCATCACACTCTATTGTATCGTCACATTGTCCCATCACAGTTCTCTTTTGTGCCATCTCAGTGCTCCATTGTCCCATCACAATTCTCTATTGTGCCATCTCAGTGCTCCATTGTCCCATCACAATTCTCTATTGCTTTATCACAGTGCTCCATTGTGATATCACACTTCCCTATTGTCCCACCACAGTGTTCAATTGTGTCATCACAGTCCTCCTTATTCCCATCACAGTACTCCACTGTGTCCTCACAGTACTCTATACACTTCTCTATGTTCCTATCACTGTTCTCCATTGTACCATCACAGTTCTCTATATTCCTCTCTATTATGCCATCACATTTTCCCAATTGTCCCACTGCAGTCCTACATAGTATCACCACAGTTCTCTATTTTCCCATAACAGTGCTCCATTTTTCCTTCAACGTTCTCTACTGTGCCATCACAGACCTCTACTGTCCCCCCTCAGTGCTTCATTTTATCATCACAGTTCTCTGTTTCCCATCAAAATGTCCCATTGTAAAGTTACTGTTTTCTGTTGTCCCATCACAGTGCTTTATTGTGATCTCACAATTCTCTATTGTTCCATAACAGTGTTCAATTGTATCATCACAAATCTCTATTGTCCCATCATTGTTCATCATAGTTTTCTATTCTTCCATCAGAATTCTCTATTGTTTCATTACAGTGCACCATTGTGCTATCACATTTATCTACGGTTCTACCTGAGTGCTCCATAGTGTCTTCACCGTTCTTTACTGTCGCATCATTGTGCTACATTGCCCAATCCTGGTTCTCTGTTATCCTATACTAGTGCCCCATCAAATCATCACCATTTCCTACTGTCAAATCACAGTTCTCTGTTATACCTTCACAGTTCTCTATTGTGCCACCACAGTCCTATATTTCCCTATCAAAGTAGTACTTTGTGTGCTCACAATTCTCGTTTGTCACATGACAGTGTGCCATAGTGTCATCACAGGCCCTCCTGTCCAATCACAGTGCTCCATTGTGCCAACACATTTCTCTATTGCTTCCACACAGTGATCAATTGTCCCATCACAGTACACTATTTCACCATCCCAATTCTCTATTGTGCCATCACAGTGCTCCACGTTCCCACCACGGTTCACTTTTGTCCCACCACAGTGCCGCATTTTGCCATCACAATTCTCTATTATGCCATCACGGTGCTTCATTGTTCCATCACAGTTCCCTGTTGTCCCACCACAGTGCCACATTGTGCAATCACAGTCCTCCATTTTCCCATCACAGTACTTCAATGTGTCATTGCACTTCTCTAATGTCCCAATACAGTTCTCTATTGTCCCAACATGGTTCTCTATTGACACACCACAGTGTTCACTGTACCATCATAGTTCTCCATTGTCCCATTATAGTGCTCCATGGTAGCATCACAGATATCTATTTTGTCATTGCATTGCTCCATGGTGTCAGAACAGTTGTCTATTGCCCCATCAACTTTCTCTTTATTTCCATCACAGTGGTCTATTGTCCCATGATGGTCCTCTATTATGTCATTCCGGTTGCCTGTTGTCTATTGTCCCATCACAGTGCTCTTTTCTGCCATCACTGTCCTCTGTTGTCCCATCACAGTGCTCCACTGTGTCATCACAGTTCTTTATTGTTCTATCACAGTGTTCAGTTATGCCCTCAGTGTTCTTTTTTGTCTCATTCCAGTGCTCCATTGTGCCAAAACTATTTTCTGTTGTTTCATCACAGTGCTGTATTTTGTTATCACAGTTCTCTCTTTTTTCATCACAGTGCTCTATGGTGTCATCACAGTGCTCCTTTGTGCCCTCAGTGTTTCCTTTTGTTTTACCACAGTGCTCCACTCTGCCAACATGGTTCTCCTTTGTTTTATCACAGTGATCCATGGTTTCATCCCAATATGCTATTGCACTATCAAAATTCTTTAGTGTGCCATCAGAGTGGTATATTGTGTGACAGTTCCTTATCATTCACTACAGTGCTACACTGTGCCATCATAGTCCTCTGTTTTCCCATCACAGGGCTTCAGTGTGTCATCACAAGGCTTTAACGTGTGATCACAGTCCTTTATTGTCCCATCACAGTGCTCCATTGTACATTCAAAATTCTCCATAGTCCCATTATAGTGCTCCATAGTAGCATCACAGATATCTATTTTCCCATATTAAGTTCTTCCACAGCATCAGTACAATTCTCTATTTTCCTATCACATTTTTCTTTTTTTCCATCACAGTGCTCCACTGTACCATCAGAGTACACTATTGTACCATCACAGTCATTCACTGTCCCATCACAATTCTCTATTATCCTAACACAGTTGTCTATTGTACCATAATAGTCCTCTATTGTCTCATCACAGTGCTACAATGTGCCATCACAGTCGTCAGTTGTGTGATCACAGTGGTTCAATTGTGCCATCACAGTCCTCTATTGTCCTACCACAATGCTCCATTGTCCTATCACAGTACACTATTGTACCATCACAATTTTCTATTTTGCCATCACAGTCCTCTGTTTTCCAATCACAGTGCTCCATTGTTTCATCATAGTTTTCTGTTGTCCCATCACAGTGTTCCATTGTGTCACCACAGTTCCTTATTGCCCCACCACAATGCTCTGTTGTGCCCTTAGAATTCTCTTTTGTCTCTATTCAGTGCTCCATTGTGCTATCACAGTTTTCTGCTGTTGCATCACAGTGCTGTATTTTGTCATCACAATTATCTTTTCTGATCACAGTGATGCACAGTTTCTTCACAGATATCCACAGTCTCATTGCAATGCTCCATTCTGCTAACACAGTTTTCTCTTCTTTAATCACAGTCTTCCATTGTCTCATCACAGTACACTGTTGTTCCATCAAAATTCTCTATTGTGCCATCACAGTGCTACATTGTCCCATCACAATTCTCTATTATCCTTTCACAGGTGTCTATTGTACCTTCACAGTCCTCTATTGTCCCATCACAGTGCTACAATGTGTCATCACAATTCTCAATTGTTCCATCATAGTGGCTTGTGCCATTACAGTTATCTAGTGTCCCATCACAGTACACTATTGTACTATCACAATTTCTTGTGTGCCATCTCAGTGCTCCATTGTCCCATTACAGTTCTCTGTTGTCCCACAACAATGCTCCATTGTGAAATCACAATTCTGTATTTTCCTCTCACAGTGCTCCATTTTGTCATCACAGTTTTCTACTGTTTCATCACAGTGCCCCATTGTGCCATCACTTTTCTCTACTGTTTCATCACAGTGCTCCATTTTCCTGTCACAGTACACTATTGCACCATCACAGCTCTCTATTGTGCCATCACAGTCCTCTATTGTACAATCAAAATACTGTATTTTGCAATCATAATGCTTTGTGTGCCTCAGAGTACCACATTGTCTTATCACAGTTATCTATTTTCCCACCACCATGCTCCATTGAGTCATCATTGTCCTTTGTTTTCCCCTCATAGTGCTCCATTTTCTCATCATAGTTCCCTGTTGTACCATCACAGTGCTCTGCTTTCCATTACAGTTTTCTCTTGTCTTATGATAGTACTCTGTTTGTTCATCACAGTTCTCTATTGTACCTTCACAGTGCTCCGTTGTCTGAACCCAGTTCTCTATTGGTCCATGAACATTCTTCATTATTTCATTGCAATTCTCTATTGTCCCATCACAGTGGTCCATTGTGCCATGACCATCTTTTGTGATGTCATCTCAGTGATCCATTATGTTCTCTGTAGACACATGACAGTGCTCCATTGTGCTCTCACAATTATCTATTGCTCCATAACAGTGATCAATTTTTATCACCACAGTTGTCTATTGTACCATGATTGTGATCCATTGGGCCATCACAGTTCTGCATTGTTCCATCATCATGCTCCCTTGTCCCACCACAGTTCTCATTTGTGCAATCATACTTCTCTAAGGTCTCATCACAGTGCTCCTTTGTACCATCACAGCTTTCTGTTGTCCCATCACAGTGTTCCATTGTGCCATCATTGTTTTCTTTTCTGCCATCACAATTTTTAATGTGCCACCACAGTTCTCTTTTGTTTTCTGTTGTCTCATCATAATGCTCCATTTTGACATCCCAGTTCTCTATTGTTTCATCATAGTGCTCCCTTGTGCTATCACACTTATTTCTGGTCCCATCACAGTGCTCCATGGTGTCCTCACAATTCTCTACTGTCACATAATGGTGCTACATTGTCCAATCTCAGTTCTTTGTTGTCAAATCCCAGGGCTCCTTTGTGTCATCACCATTCTCTATTGTCCAATCACATTTCTCAGTTATCCCATCACAGTTTTCCATTGTCCCCTAACAGTTCCCTGTTATCCCATTATAGTTCTTTATTGGGTCAACATAGTCCTCTATTGTCCTATCAAAATGTTACATTTTAACATCACAGTTCTCTGTTGTCCCATCACAGTGTATTATAGCACCATCACAGGTTGCTGTTGTCCCATCACAATGCTCCACTGTGCCCTCAGAATTCTCTTTTGTCTCATCCCACTGCTCCATTATGTCATCACACTTCTCTGTTGTTGCACTGCAGTGCTATATTTTGTTATCACAGTTCTCTATTTTCCTGCCACAATGCTCTCTGATGTTGTCACAGATCTCTATTGTCTCATCATAGTAATCCTTTGTGATATCTCTGTCCTCTGTCATCCCATCACAGTGCTCCATTATGCCAACACAGTTCTCTATTGTGCTGTGTCAGTGTTCCATTGTCCCATCACAGTTCTCTATTGTCCCACTACAGTCTTCTATTCTACCATCACAGTGCTAGAGTGTGCCATCAGAATTTTCTATTGTTCCATCTCTGTGATCCAGTGTCCCATCAGTTCTTTTTTGTCCCACCACTGTGCTCCATTATAGCATTGCTGTTCTCCATTGTCCCATTATAGTGCTCCATAGTACCATCACAGACATCTATTTTACCATTACTTTGCTCCATGGCATCAGTCTGGTCCTCTATTTTCCCATCACAATACTCTCTTGTGCCATCATAATTCTTTATGTGCCATCACAATGCTTCATTGTCTTATTACAGTTCTCTATTGTATGCCCACTGTGTTCCATTGTTTCATCATTATTCTCTGTTGTCCCAACACAGTGCTTCATTTTCCATTACAGTTTATATTGTCTTATGGCAGTACTCTATTTTGTCATCAGAGTTCTCTATTGTAGCATAATAATGCTCCATTTTCCCCACCCAGTTCTCTATGGTTCCATGAGAGTGCTCCATTTTGTCCTATCAGTTCTCTATTGTCCCATCACAGTGTTCCATTGTACCATCACAGTTCTCTGTCATCCCATCTCAGTGCTTCATTTTTTCATCATAGTTCTTTGTTCTGAACCATCATTACTCAAGCGTAACTTGCAGGTAGGACAGAATGTAGGTTGAAAATTTTGTGGCTTGGTTGATGTCCTAGACCCACTGCTAGAAGCTTTTCTTAATTACAAAAGATGACCAGTTCTGGCTCTGTGTCCTCTATTATTAGAAGACATACTAGTATCACTCTCATAGATTCCAGGGATTTACCACTCTTAGGTTTTCTGCATTTCCCCTGTAATGCTCCCCAATTAGAGTCATCTCTCCCAGTATTATTTCTCTCCAATCCTCCCAGGCTTTCTTCCTCCTCCAACCTTATCCTTCCTGTTCTCATCCATACTCATCTCTGATCCACGAACAAAATGTCTTCTATTTCCTTTTCCCAGTGAGATCCATGCCCCAGCATTTGAACTCTTCTTGTTACTTAGACTTTCTGGGTCTGTGTATCGTATGATTATTTTTTAACTTAATAGCTAGTGTCTACTTATAAGTGAGTATATACAGTGTTTGCTTTTCTGGGTATGAGTTACCTCAGTTAAAATGATTTTTTCTAGTTCCATCTATTTGCCTACAACTTTCATGGTATTACTGCTTTTATCAGGCCATTATGTAAATGTACCAATTGGGAAGTGAGCATTGAGACATGGTTTCTCCATATAGCCTTGGCTATCTGGGACTCACTTTGTAGGTCAAGATAGCCTCGTACTCATAAATATCTGCCTCTCTCTGCCTCCCAGGATGCTGGGATTACAGGCATGGACTACCATACCAGAAAGACCACATTTCCTTTATCCATTCATTGAGTGAAGAGCAACAAAGTTGTTTCCAGTTTCAGGCTGTTATGAATAAAGCTGCAATGAATGTGGTTGAGCCAGTGTCCATGTCCTTGTGGTATCATGGGGCATTCTTTGGGTATATAACCAAGAGCTTGATCTTGAGGTCATTCAATTACCAATTTTCTAAGGAACGGCCTCATAAAGTCTACATTGTCTAATCACAGTTCTCTGTTGTGAAACCCCAGGATTCTCTATTGTTCAATCATTGTCATCTGTTGTGAAATCTCATTTTTCCATTGTGTCATCACCGTTCTCTACCATTACATCACAGTAATCCCATCACAGTGATCCATTGTGCCATCACAGTCCTCTGTTGACCCATCAAAATGCTACATTGTGCCATCACAGTTCTCTGTTGTTCCATGATATTGACTTGATGGCCAGGATTCAAAAATAAGACAGCTTAGAAACTCAGAAAAGAAGCAAACATGGTTGGAAAGACAAATGTCAATGAAATGATTCCTAACGATATTCTATATACTCAAAGATTGGCAGCTAGCACAACTGTCATCAAAATGGGTGTCATTCAGCAACTGATGGGCATAGATGCCGAGACCCACAACCAAACACTGGGCAGAGCCAGGTGAAACCCACAGGAGAGGAGGAAGAAAAACGGGAAGATCCAGAAGGGTAGAGGACATGATGAGAACAGTGCCCACAGAATCAACTAAGCAGAATCTATATTTTAATAGAAACCACAGGTATATATCTGCCCTTAGTGTTTGAGAAGCATATTTTTAGATACTTTATATCTATTTTGAAGAAGACGAGAAGTAGTCACTTTACCAATTTTTAAAATAAAACTTATAACATTGAAATTATAGAATTATATAGCAGCAATTTATATTCTTCATGTTTATTTATATTCCCACCTAGAGATTTTTCACTTTAAATACATGAACACTTGAATTGGAATACAGGTATTTGAATACTAAATAACTTCCATTCTTTATAGTTTTCATTAAAGATGACATTGTTCAATACTATGTACAAAAGTCAATCTCCAGAGAACCAAGAAATAGAATATTTGGTTGTTATAAATAACAAGCATGGTTACATGCTTACAACGTGTTGGAAATGCTCCTAGGTTGCTTTCTGGCCTTGTAATCCTTGTAAGCAAACTTGGAAGCTAGTCCAATCAAACGCATAGAAGGCTGAGGTGATCTTTTGTAAGGGCCTGCATCTGGCCTGTGACCTGATTCCAGCCTCGTTTGTGTGAATCATCAGCCATGCTGTGCATCATTGACTTCACTCCCATTCCATATTGTGACAGCAGTGTTAAAAATTCATGACATCATTTATTTCCATTTCAGATTTCTTCTCCTAAAGCATAAGGCATGGAACATGAGAATTTCTTTCCATTGGTAGGAGCAAAAATAAACATATTTTAATATATAATAGGTACAAATAAATAATCAAAAGCATAAATAAATAACATGCATATATAGCCTGTGTCTAAATTCTTTAAAGAACATCTTGGATACATCGCAGAGGCAGAAAGCTATTTGCTTTCACCTTGAGGCAGGTGAGAGAAAGACATATTATTAATGAATAGGACGGGCAGGGCTGGAAAGAAGAAGCATTTGGCTTCTTCACTCCTCTTCCAAAACAGGCAAAAACTGATTCTTTTGCCACATAAAGTACACAAACACATCATTATAAAGTGTGAGGCACATGAGATTTCAAAGAACATAGTGATGTATAAAAGTAGGGGATACCCTCCTCTGTGTGTCTATGTATTCATATGGTAGTCTATTTCGATCATTATTTTCTGTTTTTAATTTCAGAATATATAGTAGGCTAAATATAACTAATGAGACCTAATAAACAAATATAGTTCTACATGCAAATGCCATTCAGTGCAATCTTAAATAGCCAGCATTTATGATTTAAGATATTTCTATGAATTTCCAACTTTTTATTTGAAACAAGATAGATATATGACAAGAGAAGGAAGTTATTATAATATTCATAATTTGCTAGTTACATGTAGAGTATGTATAAAACCTTGGGATTTTTTAAAGTTCCGGTAGTGGGAAGGATGAAAAGTTCCCAGCTATTGACTTCATGCCAGAACAATTCCTATTGACTCATTCTCTTCAATTACTTAATCTAAGTGATTTCCCCACAGCAGTTTCATAAATATGATGTTGAGTTGTTTTTTTTTTTTTTCTGGAGGATTAAAGCAAAATTTAACGACCCATTCCAGTTTTGCAATTAGGGTAAGGGACTTATAATTTGCACCAAAAGATAGCAGTCAATGGTGTGAATTCAACTTGCAATCTCTATGAAATGATATTTCTCCTAAGGGACAAAGTAAATACTGGTTCTTAGGGGAGTAATCAAATTTTAATATATAAATCATAGCATAGCAGCCAGTGAATAACAAACACATCTGTGGTGTTACTATTTCAAGGGAAGTTATTAGAAAAACATTGTCTAAAATACATTGATGAGGAAAAAAATGGTTGAAAACCACAGTTTTAAAACATATCTTCTTCCTGGGTTTAACCCCTACAACAGGAAACATAACAACAATTAAAAAGAGAGGAGAGGGCAGCCAGGCATGGTGGTGCACACCTTTCATCCCAGTGCACTTGGGAGGAAGAGGCAGGCAGACTGATGTAAGTTTAAGGCCAGCTTGTGCTACAAAGTGAGTCAGGACAGCAAAAGCTACACAGAGAGACCTTGTCTTGAAAAAAAAAAAAAGTCAAACAACAACAACAAAACGATCATCCCCACCCCCAACTATTTCCTCTTTTTAGGCAACAAGCCACGTTGTATTACAGTCACTGGGTGAAAAAGACATGTCACTTTCTGTTTTGAGCTTTAGCTGTCAGAAAAGATACAGCATCAGCAGCCTTGTGGGCTTCTACATACAGAATAGTAGCAAAAATGATCCCACCAGGCTTCTTTTAGCTTGGGAAATATGCTCTTGGGCTTGGTACATGGGAGTTATATGTATCCAGGACAAGAAATTATGATTCCCAGAAAAGAAAAAGGTACTCAGTATGAGGCAAGCATCCCTTATCTCCTGTGACGGCTGCTGAGATTCGTTCTATTAGGGCCAAATCTGAACAAAAAGTAGAGACTTAGAAGAGAAAGGATGGTTGGGTCACTCCTGGGCCGTGTTCAACACATTAGAAGACTTAAGATTTTATGCTGGGCATACACTGGACAAAATTGTGAGGTAGGACTTCAGGTTTTGGTTCTTGGAGGGAAGAAGGAATTACTTACTTTGTAAGTGTAGTTTCCACCATTTTCTCTTTTAGCCTGTCGTGCTCTGCTGTGGGGTTTCTGCCTGGCTTCCAGCGAAGTCATCCCTTTCATCCACATCTTCTTCTTCTTTGTATTGTTGACAAAGGGCTCAAAGTTCCCTTAAGGCATCTTGTGAATTTGTTCAGTGTATTTGCAAAGCTAATGTATATTATACTATTTGGCTTTAATTGGAAAATAAATACTGATTTAATTTTTTAATTACATGAATATATTTACATGGAAAGGGGTAAGGTGTTTTCATGCTACAGCCGGCATGTGGAGGTCAGAGGACAACCTGAATCAGTTATCTCATTCCAGTGTGAGGGTCTCAGACATCACACCCATTCCATCAGGCTTGGCAGCACAGAGCTACCTCATTAACTTAATAGTACTTTGTAATGTCAAAAATATTTCTGACTGCATAAATATAAAAAGGCATTTCATTTTTAGTTTTTACTTATTTACTAACTTTACATATATGTGTCAATGTGGTGTGTGTGTGTGTGTGTGTGTGTGTGTGTGTGTGTGTGTGTGTAAGTGTGTGTGGGCACACACGTATGAGTATGTTGGGTGTCCTGCTCTGTGATTGTCCTCCTTCTTTCTCTGAGAAAAGGATTTGTCCCTGAATGTACCTGGAGCACCCAGCATATCCCAGCAATTTTCCTGTCTGCTCCTTTCACAGAGCTGGAGTTACGGATCCACATGTCTGGAGCCAGCTTCTCAGTCATGAGACACATGCTCTGGTGCTAATGCTGGCACAACAAGCGCTCATACACACTGGGCTAGCTCTCCAGTTCAAGCATTATTTTTCAGGGTAGATTTTCTTCAAGTACCACTTATGATTTCTCCAAGTATCCAAATAATTTTTTGTAGGCTACTCCGTTCTTTCCTAAATTGTAATACTTGCTTCAAGAGCTATGTCTTTACCTCAGTGATGGCCAAGAGTCTAAAAGTTATCCAGGCAGAGCATAATTATTTCCCTTTTATTTTTCTCCACACAGTGGTTTCTTGTCTCTTCTTTATTTCCCTGAAATCATTTTTTCATTTTAATATAATTTCCTCTGGTATACTCATTAGAACAGGATCTTATATTTTATTTGAGCCAATGAAAAGTTAAGGCCTAAATGATAATCTTAATCTTTGAGTCTATTTTCAAGTTTTTAAAATTAAAAATAAATTCCTCTCTCAGACAATACATCCTGAGCACAGTTTCCCCTCCCTCCACTCCTCTCAGCTGCCCTCACCTTCCCAGTCACCTAGATCAACTCATCCTGCATTTCCTCTTCATAAAAGAGAAGGCCTCCAAGAGACAACAGCTAAACAGGACTAAACGGAATAAACTAAGACAAGGCAAAAACCCTCATCTAAAGGCTGGACAAGGCAACCCAATAGAAGGAAGAGTTCCAAGAGCAGGCGAAATAGTCAGAGACACACCCGTTCCCACTGTTAGGAGTCCCACAAAACATGAAGCTCACAGCCATAATGTGTACACAGAGGACCAGGTGTAGACCCTTGCAGGCCCTGTGCTTGCCACACCAGTCTCTGTGAGCCCATATGAGCCCCCTTAGTTGATGCAGTTAGCTATGTTCTCATGGTGTCCTCCATCCCCTCTGACTCCTATTTTCAGTTTTGTCAATTAAAAGTTGAAGTAAACTGTGCCCCCCCAGTGCTATGTAGATTTGGAAAGTGAAGGAGGAAGCCATGTCTTATAGGGGCGAGCTTTAGTGTGAAGCCAGTTTTGTCATTTTTTTCTTTTGCCTCTTTGCTCCTGCCTTTTGTTACTTCAACTTGTTCAAACATGGGTCAGTGTTACCAATACAGCCTTGGCTGGTTCTTTCCATAATGAAAGTGTTAAGAAAATCAAATAACTTAACATATACTTGTTTTATTAAGTGACACATTTTAATTAAAAAAAATATATAGTAGTGTAGTCCCTCCTACTGTATAGAATTTTACCTTTAAAAGTGTTTGTTTTCCAACACAGCTGAAGAGTAAAATTTGTTAGCAAAGTTTAAAATGTAACCTGATGTGACAGACCTCAGTATGTGTCCAGTATTTGGCAGGATTTTATAGTTTTGTTTATATAAGATTAGATATTTTGAAAGCTTTGTTTGAGATATTTTTCACCATATTTCATTACCTGTATGATGCTGTGCAGGTTGTATTCGCACTTAAGTCTAGAGCCATGATGTGCTACATAATCCGTAATATCCACATTGTCTAATCCTGTTAATGTTAGATTCTAATTGTGGTCTTATCTTCTCTGTGTTTTAGCACTTCTTCATTTTGGTTAAAATATATATAATGTATCTTAGCTGCTGCGTTCTTTAATGAATAAGTTACAAAGGTTATCTTATATAGTATTTTCCATATTACACACAACAATTACTTTTATATCCTTTTTTAACCTACTATTTTTCTTGACATTATCATAGCTACTACAACTAATTTTTTCAGACTTGCAGAATACCTTTTGATCCATTATATTATTTTCATTATTTGTTTAGCTTTTGTTTTAAATATGTTTATCCAATAATTGGAATTTTGTACTTTATGAAATAATTAAGCCCTTTCAAAATTTAGTACTATGTATATATAGTTGATTTTATTTTTACAGTTTACCATTTACTTTTTAAAAATCTTCTCTATATATTACATCCCAAGCTAGTTTCCCTTCCATCCTTTCTTCCCAGTTTTCCCTTGACACTTCCCGTCTCCCCTAGCTTCCTCTGTTTCCCTTTAGAAGAGGGTAAGGCTCTCAGGGATATCAGCTGACCATCGCATATCAAGTTGCAATACAACTAGACACCTCTCTTCATATTAAGGCTGAATGAGGCAACTTGGGGAGGAAAAGGCACAAGAGTCAGAGACAGGCCCCACTCCCACTTTTCAGAGGTCCACAAGAAGACCAAGCTACTCAGCCATGAAATATAGGCTGAGGGGCTAATCAGTCAGATTCAGGCTTCCTGATTGTCATTTTCAGTCTCTGAGCCCGTATGAGCCCAGGTTAGTAGATGCTGGGGTTTTCTTCTGCTGTCATTCACCTCACTGCCTCCTACAATCCTTCTTCTCCCCTTTCCACAGGGTTCCATAGCTGTGGGCCTTTCTCTATTAAAAATTACATTAATATATTTATTTATTATAATTTATTCACATTACATCCTGATTGTTATCCCCTTGCTCATATCTTCCCGTTCCTACCCTCCCTCCCCCTTCTGCTCTATTCCCCTCCCTTAGACCTCTGACAGGGGACCTTCCTCCCCCACTGTATACCCACAGCCTGTCAGGTCTCAACCTGATAGCCTGCATCCTCTTCCACTGCGGGTCTCTTCATTTTTTCCATCAGTTGCTGAGTGATACCTCTCTGATGACAATTGGGCTAGGCACCAATCTATGAGAATAGCAGAATATCATTAGGAATCATTTCACTGGTATATCTTTTTCTTTTTCGAGCTGTGTTTGGTTCTGTCCTAGGTCTCTGGGCTATCTAGCCTCTGGGTCCTGGCCCTCCAGGGAGAACCAGGGGTGGGCTCCCTCTTGTGACATGGATTCCAAGGTGGACCAGTCATTGTTTGGCTGGTCCTACAATTTCTGCCCCTCCTTTTCCCTAGCATGTCTTGTAGGCAGGACAAATTGTAGGTTGAAGGTTTTTTTGTCTGGGTCAGTGTCCCAATTTTTCTATTGGAAGTCTTGCCTAGTTACAGGAGATTGCCTGTACAGGCTCAGTGTCCCTATTTGTAGGAGTTTTAGATAGGGTCACACTTATCTATTCCTGGGAATTTCCAATGTACTGGGTTTCCAGTTTCTTCCAGAGATGTCCCCCATTCCAGTTGTCTCTCCAATACAGTCACCCTCTGTCCTCCCCAACCTGATCCTTTCTCTTCCCACAGCCCACTGCAAGCCCCCCACCCTGCCCAAGGCCACTGATGATATCTAGTTCACTTCCATTTTTCAGGGAGATTCATGCATTCCTTGCTTGAGCACTTCTTGTTACTCAGCTCCTCTAGGTCTGTGTTTGTAGCATGCTTAGCCTTTACTTTAAGCTAATATCCACTTATAAGTAAATGCATAGTAGGTAGGTTATCTCACTCATGATAATTTTTCCAGTTGTTTTTATTTGCTTGCAACTTTCATGTTGTTATTTTTTGACAGTTGAATAGTACTCCATTGTGCAAATGTACCATATTTTCTTCCTCCATTCTTTGGTTGAGGGATATTTAGGTTGTTTCCAGTTTCTGGCTATAGTGAATAAAGTTGCAATGAACATAGATGAGCAAGTGTCCTTTTGATATGGTGGAGCTTCCTTTGGGTATATGCCCAGGAGTGGTATAACTGAATTTTGAGGTGGATTGATTCTCATTTTTCTGAGACACTGCCATATTGATTTCCAAAGTGGCTGTACAACTCACCAGGCATGCAAGCATGTTCTTGTTCTACGTCCTTGACAACACAGTGTTCCATGTTGTTTATTTCAATTTATCATTATTTCTTCTCTTTCTTTTTTTGTCAATTTGATTCGATAGTAGTTATAATTAATTTCAGAGATTTTTCTAAGTTTAATTTCTCTAAAATTTTTCTTATTTATCCTGGTGTCCAAATTCATATGTGCATTTTCTACTGTTTCATTTGAAAACTAAACACTACATTTTTCTGAAGGGTAACTAACTAAACTTTGCTTTAAAATGTTTTGCAACAGATACCATCAGAAAAGTTAGTAGCAATCTGTAGAATGGGTGAAAATATTTACAAATAATGAATTGGGTTAGGAACTTATATTTAGAATATAAAGAATACTTATATCTCACTATTTTAAAAAACTCACTTAAAAGTGGGCAAATATTTAAAATAGCCATTTCTCTAGAGTGATAAACCCAGTAAGCACATGAAAAGGTATGTAACGACACAAAACAAAGTAAATGCAAACAGAACTGCAAGGATGTGACAATATGTGTTAAGTAGCTTATAATTTCAAAGAACACATAATGGCAAGTTTGGGTGAATATATGACATACAGTCTCTGATTCCTCTACATTTTGTGGTGGGGTTAGTGACTGAACCCACGACCATGTGAACGGTTAGCTTGCACTCTTTATCACTGAGATACACCTCTGTGATATGTACATATGTACAACCCATTGTGGATTTTACTAATCCTTCTTTCTCCTAACATGTCATATGGCCTTTAGAATACTGGCTTTCCAGAAGCATGTTTACCTAGCAGAGTCATTATTACTTAGAAACTGAGCTCCCCCTAACTACTTCTCAGAAATTCATAGAGATTCGCCTTTACACATACAATAAAATCTCTCACTCAAGAAGTAGAAACAAGCTCTTGTTACTCTTAACTCTAGGTTAGATGGAGAGCACATTTTAATTCATATTTAATGTGCTAAAATATTTATCACTGTTCATGTATATACGCTAACAAGTATAGCAAAATTGGGCAATAGCTGCAGTGTCAGTGATGAAATTGGAGCAGAGAAGCAAAGTGGGCATGGACCTAGAAGGAGGCAGAACTTTGGGGTAAGCATTGCATGCCAAGCCTTGCTCACTCTGGAATCAGTTCTGCCAACAGCTCTGGCAGCACCCTAGCATCTCCACTGTGAGGAAGCTTATTTCAGAGGCAAGTTTCCATGGATTTTACCTTATTTATTGATTCATACCATTTCCATACTCGATGGCTGGCCTTCAAAGACTATTTAAACTTCTTTCCTAGTTTATGCTCTTATTTGATCCTAGCACAAATACTTCAAAGGTTAATTTAAATTGTCATTATTTCACTGAGATTTGCTTCTTAGTGAGTCATTTCTTCTATAAGCATTTGTGAACTACTTCCAGAGTGTTACTATAAACAGCTAACTTGTGTTTCCCTTTAAGACATTCACTTACAAAACTCTTAGGGTAAAATCACACATTGTTTTCAATTTCAAAGTGGTATGTAGAAGCATCTTAAAGTTAAAAAAATATTACTAGATTAAAAATAGAAATTTTTATTGTCCTGTTATTCTGGAATACAATGACTCCTATAAAATAAGCTTTGGTAAGAGGGTGGGATTATTCTTAGGTCACATTAGAAAGGGGCCTAATTATTAATCAAGGACATTTGTTACATAGCTCTCATTTTTTATTAATTAACTGAGTAATTTTATGTCCTTAATACAGCTTCCCCTCCATCCTCCCCTTCCAGTCCCTCCCTCTCACTTCACCTCCCTACCACCCTCCTGTCCTCCCTTTCTCATAAGATGCTCAGGAAAAGGGAAGCTGCCTATGGATATCAACCGACCTTGGCATATCAATTTGCCGTGGGACTAGGCACTTCTTCTCCTATTGTGGCAAAGAGATACAAAGAGAGACAACAGAGTCAGAAACTGGCCTTGTTCCTACTGTTAGGAGTTCTACATGAAGACCAAGTTGCACTACTGTTATAAATGGGCCAGGAGCCTAGGTCTCTGTTTGGTGCCTCAGTCTCTGTGGCTTCCCATGTGCCTAGAGTAGTTGATTCTGTTTGTTTTATTGTGGCATTTCTGACCTCTCTGGCTTTTTACATAATTTGCTCCCCTTGTAATGGAATTCTCCAAGCTCTTCCTTATGTCAGGCTGTTCCACATCTGTTTCCATCAGTTGCTGGCTGAAGCCTCTCAGATGACAGTTATGCTGGACACCTTTTTGGAGGTATAGAATATCATTAAAAAATGTCATGGGTGGGCTCCCTCTCATGTCATGGGTCTAAAGCAGGGCCAGTCCTTTTTTGGCCATTCCCTCGATTTCTGCTCCATCTTTATTCCTGCATATCTACTTGGCAGGAGAAATTGTGGGTTTATGATTTTGTAGCTGGTTGGTGTCCCAGTCCCTCCATTGGCAGTCTTTTCTGGTTACAGGAGATGGCCATTTCAGGCTTTATATCTCCTATTGCTAGCAATCTTAGCTAAGGTCACCCTCATAGATTCCTGGAAATTTCCATTGTCTAGGTCTCTAGCTCATCCCAGATATGCCATCCCCATCTATTCCAGTTTTCTTTCCCCTTTCTCTCTCCCTCCCTCAACTCGATCCCTTCTGGTCTTCCCACACCTGGTTCCCTCCCTCCATCCACCCCTGATGTCTATTTGATTTCCTCTTCTCAATGAGATTCAATAGTCCCCACTTTGGACCCTTCTTGAACTTGGTTTCTTTGGGTCTGTGGATTGTAGTATCGTTATCCTCTACCTCCTGGCTACTATTCTCTTCTTACATACCATGTTTATCTTTTTGGGCTGAGTTATCTCACATAGTTCTCATTTTTAAGGCGGGGCTGAAAAGTTGGGCACAAAGTACACCAAGTTTCCATTCAAGGTGAGTTCATATTTAACTTTAGTTTTTCCAAGTAAAAGAAGTAACACCATAATGGAGAATAATATTGTTTATACTCTGCAGGCTTTAATGTCTTATTTGAACTCCATGTTTATTCTGGCTTTCATAAGTGATATGTATTAGCCATCATGTAGGCTTAATCATAGCTTTAGCTTTGGTATTTAATAATTCTCATGTCAAAAGGTAGATTAATTATCTTCAGAATTAAATAATACCAGAAATCAAGCAATCAAACTTAAAGTAAACACATTTGTCTGAAGTTAAACATTACCTTTTTCAAAAGCGAAAGGGGGCCTGTGCTATTAGTCAGGATGAACTGCTGCTGTCACAGATAGAGGAAACATGAAATTGCAACCTATTTAATGGATGCTATCTTTTTGCAATGTGTGTGAGGTACATATGCTCTTTTAAATGTTCATGTATTTTGTTTACTTATCCAGTCAGCCTGAACAATATTAGATTTAGGTAACAGGGTAAATGTTTTGAAGTCAGAATTTTGGTGAAAATGAACTACAGTTAATTCTGGCATCTGAGTGATTTTTTTTCTTTGACTTATGTATTCATATCTGGAGGGGATCAAGAAGCAGAGTGTTGGTGAGAGAAGTGGTAGGCAGCTTCCTATGCCAAACACCCTCTGTAACTGTTATGTTGCAGAAGTGAGGCACATAAGATGGCCTTCATGAATTCCATTTATTCCGTCAATGTAAACTCATGGGAAGCAAAGTGTAATATAAACCATGTTATAAAGTAATAGAATGCATACTTGCAAATTCTTAGGTTTAATAATGATAATCATGTGCTAGTGATTCAACATAGGCCTTTACTTTTTTGATTTTTGTGTTTTAAATCTGATCATTTCATTCATTTATATAATGCAATTTGCTGCATTGCCATCTCTTCCTCTCCTCCCACTCCCAGGAAGCCTCTTTTCCTTCTCAACAATTTCAACAATTCCTCGTTCTACTTTTACTTTTACATAGTCTTTGTGTGTGTGTGTGTGTGTGTGTGTGTGTGTGTGTGTGTGTGTGTGTGTATGTGTGAGACTAAGGTTGCTTCCTTTCAAGTGCATAAGTGGGGTGATATTTTATAGGGAGTGGGCAGCCTACTTCTTGAGGAAGAATGAATGACTCTTCTTCCTCCAGCAGCGTTTATCTGTTAGTAGCTTCTTGGGGAAGGCTGGGGCCTTATGACCCTCTTCCCCCTCCATACTGGAACACTGATGGATTACATCTTGTGCAGGTCTTGTGCAGTCAACACTGCTGTGAGTTCATGTGTGCAAAAGCAATGTAGCCATGTCATGCTCAGGAGACAACACTTCACAGTGGTGCTCTCCATCTTCTCCTCTCTGCCCTTTTCTGCTGTATTATCTGAGCCATAATGGGGTGGTATATACATATGTGACATACATGTGCTGGCTAGGGAGAACACTCAATGGTTATTTTTCTCTTTGTATTACTTTTTCTCTCACTTTGCCTTATGAAAATCAAACTAGGGGCTTTTGTGGATACCAATTGCTACCACTGTACTAGAGACACCTCAGTTTTATTCTCTCTATCCATCTTTTCCTAGGGAATTATGTGAAATTTTAGGTTCTACTATGAGGACATATATTTTTTACAAACGTTTTCATGGCTTAAAGCCAATTTAAATTTTTTTCAATAAAAACTTCCCTTCACCTTTTCCTTTGTATTGTAGGTAGGAAATGTTTCCACAACCTTCTGAATTGATGTATTGTCCTTTGGTCACTATATTATTAATGTGGCATAAGTGTTGTTTTGTTCTTTTAGCAAGAAACTGACAAGTCTCAGTTCCTTTTCTTTGATTTTCCACCACAATGGCTGGACTTGCTTATATCCTTACAGTTTAGCAGTTAGTGAGGGAAAGCTCTGAAGTTAAGAAACCACAGCGGAGGCATTGCTGGCCTTGGAAGATGACTGCCAGAAAATATGTTCAAGGTTGCTCCATAAATAGTCAATCTGTTTCCTGTGTAATCTTTAATAGGAGCTTAAAATGGATCTTTAGAAGGCTGTGTGGGTTGAACAACAGGAAATTTTAACCCAGTCATTAATAGCTAATGAACTGAACTGTAGACAACTATCCACAATCAGTCACAAGAATGAGAGGAGACAAAAGCCAGATCAAGGCAAGGGGGAAGGTGGCCATTCCTGCAGCTGCTTTGTGCTTTTGCCCGATGTATCTAATACTAGAAATAATTTGCTGCCTCCCTGGGTTTTGGGTTTGTTTGCACATGTCATAGTTTATCTTTATATCTTTATATGTATTAATGTAGATACAGTTGTTTTCAGCAAATGCAGTTAATTATTATAACTTTCTTTCTGTGTTTTACATTATTTTTCTCTGTTCAGAGAACACTCAAATTTTTATTTTCCATTGAAGCTAAGCTGACATGTGTTTACATACACCCTGAAGAGAGGCACATGTATGAAAATATAGAATTGTCTCAAAAATCATTAGGGGCTAATGATGTAATTTATCTTGGAGAATGCTTGCCTGAGAGGCATGAGACCCTTGGTTAGATCACTAGGCCTGAACACAATGGATGTGGTGCACACGCCTGCACTGCTTGCACTGTGGACCTGCTGGTAAATGCAGGAAGAGCACAAGTTCCTGCTCCTCCTCATCTACATAGTAAATCCGAGGCCTGAGCTCCAGGAGACTGTCTTAAATATAGAAAGAGACCAAATAATTAAATACAAACGAAAAAGATTCAATACAAATGGAAAGGAGGCCTTTCTAAATTGAAACAGTACACAAAATATGCTTAATATTATCGGCTATTAGAGAATGGCTTATTAAAACTGTGTGCAGACAGTGCTAGGTTCCTGGGAGAACACAAGAAATATGATTAGCTGAATGTGAGGGAGGCTGTGGGAGAAGTAAACCATGCACTTCTGGCTGGTATGTAACAACACAATCACTTCCCAGGCACCTACTTATCCTCGTCAAAGCACTATACACACAGTAAGAACTAACCATTCCATCCGTGAATATTTAATCCAGGAGAAATTAAAAAAAGAAACATTCTGTTTACACAAGCACATGCATAGCAATGTCCATAAGAACTACTGTCTCAAACAGAAAACAATTGAAATGTCTATCAATAAGTGAACAGAAAGACAAAGCTCCGTTTGACCTATTGGGACTCTAAATGAGAGACGCATGGGAGAATAGCAAAATAAAAGGATACAGAGGGTCCTAGAGACCTACAAGTAGAACAATATGATAGGTAGATTTGGGCCCAGGGGTCCCGCTCAAACTAAGGCACCAGCCGAGGACAATACAGGAGGTAAACTTTAAACCCCTTCCCAGATCTAGCCAATGGACAGAATATTCTCCACAGTTGAGTGGAGAGTGTGACATGACTTTCTCACGTACTCTGGTGCCTCACATTTGACCATGTCCCCTGGAGGGGGAGACCTGGTGGCTCTCAGAGGAAGGACAGCAAGTAGCCAAGAAGAGACTTGATACCCTATGAGAATATATAGGGGGAGGGGAATAATGGGAAAATGGGGGGGAGGAGGGAGGAATGGAAGGATACAAGGATCCATTGAGATGTAACAAGAATAAATTAATAAAAAAAAAAAAGAAAGACAAAGCTTACTGAACTTAGATTATTTGTAGTTTAATTAAGTGGTTAAAATAGACACATTAAAAGATAATGATGTAAGTGAGCACATGACAGCGCTGAAGAATGCAGTGGATGTCAGGGTCAGTGTTCAAGTTCACTGGAGGAAATGACACGTGAGATACATTGGGAATGGATAGCTAAAACTCGGAGCTTTGGTTACTACCTCTGAATAATTAAACACAGAAGCTCAAGCACAAAAGAGGCTACATGAAAGAAGTTTACGAAATGTGACAGACTCTAGTTGTGATTATGGATTAATATTCCATCAAATTAGCAGAGGTCATCTCACGTCTTCTTTTTTCTTTGCTCTGCACACGTGGCTCTTACTTTCAGAGTCACCTCAAGGCATGATATAATTGCTGGAACTGCAGACGTTGCACCTCAGTATTAAAGCCACTGTGACACAACCTGAGTGGGAGTGGCCATACCATATCATGCCCTGTTCTACAACTAGCCTACACAGTGATGCCTCCCAGAGAATGGAGAAGAAAATGCAGCAGATCTGGTGAGACTCGTTTCATTGGACCCTGGATCTTGATGTAGCTTTTCTTCATTAGCTGTCCTGGTCATTTTCTGTTACATTTTTGCTAATTGCTCAATGAATAGCTGTTAGTCAAATGAGCACACAGGGCCTGGTGTCAAGTCTGGCTAACATACCTAATGAGATTCCATTGAAGGAATCTTTTGCCAATGAGTATCAATCGCAGATAGCTCCTTTAATACGAATGGGAACCCATTCACTTCACCATCTGTGTTCTGAGACTATACCTGGCTTGAAGCTATTTAGATTTTGAGTGTGCTGAGAGCCACCATGAGTTCGTATATGTATCAGCCTTTTGTGTCTGGAATTCACTGTCTTATTTGGAACCACCCATCACTTCTGATTCTTATAATTGTTCTCCTCTTCTGCACAGCTCCCTCACCTTTCAGAAGAGAAGCCATGCAGTTAGAACTGAGTGCTTCAAGGTCTTTCACTCTCCATACACTGCCCAGTTGTCAGTTTCTCTTAATTCCTATTTACTGTAACAACAAACTTCTCTAATGTGGGTTGAGTGAGGCAGTGATTCTCTATCAGATGTATAATTAGTGAAATTGTTTTGCTATTACTTAGCATGCTGCCATTTTGCCTAATGCTGGTGTTGTTTGGCATATGAATGCTTTTTGGCTTCATGAAGTCCCATTTATTAATTGCTGGTCTTATAACATTTGTGCCATTAGAGCTGTATACAGAAAGTCCTTTCCTGTACCAATGAGTCCAGTCATATTTTACAATTTCATTTATATAAGATACAAGTTATCTGGTCTTCTGCTGATGTCTGCGATCCATTTGAAGTTGAGTTCTATGCAGGGTAATTTTATTCTTCTACATGCAGTGATCCAGTTTGACCAGCACCATATGTTGAAAATGCCATGCTTTCTACAGTTTTTTTCCACTTCTTAGCCAAAAAATCAGGTATCCATAGGTATGTAGACATATGGATCTTATATTTGATATATTCCATTGATCAATGTGTCTATTTTTATGCCAATTTCATCTATTATGATAGCTCTATAGTACAACTTGAAAGCTGAAGTGGTGACAATGCCAGCTTTCCCTTTATTATTAAGAATTATTTTAGCTGTCCTCTCTCTCTCTCTCTCTCTCTCTCTCTCTCTCTCTCTCTCTCTGTGTGTGTGTGTGTGTGTGTGTGTATGAGAGAGAAGAGAGAGAGAGAGAGAGAGAGAGAGAGAGAGAGAGAGAGAGAGAGAGAGAGAGAGGTTTCCATATGAAGTTGAAGAGATCATTTTTTAATTTGTGAAGAATTATGTTGATTGGGATAGGTCTCAATGTGTAGATTACATTTGGTAAAGTGACCATGTCCATATTATTAATCCTATGAGTCTATGAGCATGGGGGATCTTTCCAACTTCTGTTGTCTTCAGTTTCTTTCGTTAGTGTCTTAAAGTTTTTATTATGCAAAACTCTCATTTGCTTCTTTAGAGTTATCCCAAGATACTTTAATTTTTAAAGATATTATGAACTATATTGTTTCCCTTGTTTCTTAGTATATTTATCATGTGTAAATAAGGAAGCTGACTTTTGTGTGCTGAATTTGTATAGTGCTATACTTCTGAAAATGTTTATCAGCTGTACTTTAACATTTTTTCCTTTAAATCTCTTTGATCTCTTCCATTGCCCTATTGTTCTAGATAAGACTTCAATGGCTATATTGAAGAGTGCACATCCTTATCTTCTTTTCTGGACTTAGTGGAAATGCTGTGAGTATCTCTATGCTTAGGTTGATGTTGGCTGTGGTGTGGCTGTAAATTACCTTTAAAATGATGAAGTACATCTTTTGTATCCTTAGTGTTTTAGGAGTTTTATCATTAAGGGATGTTGAATTTTATCAAGAGCCTTTTCTGCATCTAATGACATGATCATGTAGTTTTTGGTCTTTCAGTTGGTTTATATTCTGGATTAAGCTTACCAATATATGGATGTCAAACCTTTCCTGTATCTCTGAGATGAAGTCAGTTTGGTCATGGTAGAAAACGTTTTTGATGGGTTCTCGGATTCAGTTTATAAGTATTTTCTTGAGAAGTTTTACATCTATTTTCATAAGAGATACTGGTCTATAATTTTCTTTTTTCATTGAGACTTTGTGTGTTTTGAGTATCAGGTAAACATGGCTTTGTAAAAAGAATTAGGAAACCTTCTTTCAGTGTCTATTTTGTGGAATATTTTGAGGAGTTCTGGAGTTAATTCTTCTTTGAATACCTGTTAGAATTCTGCACTGAATCAACATAGTCCTGGGGTTTTTTCTCATCTTTCTTTGTTCCTTCCTTACTTTTTTTCCTGTTTAAGAAGTCTCTTAAGTTACTTAATTTAATTACTTAAGTACTGCTTCCATTTCACTAGGAACTATGAGTATGTTTAAATTGTTTATCTTTTTTTTTTTTTAAAGATCTATTTATTTATTTATTTATTATGTATACAGCACTCTGCCTGTATGTCAGAAGAGGGCATCAGATCACATTGTAGATGCTTGTGAGCCACCATGTGGTTGCTGGGAATTGAACTCAGGACCTTTGGAAGAGCAGCCAGTGCTCTTAACCTCTGAGCCATCTCTCCAGCCCACTAAATTGTTTATCTTAGCTTGACTTAACTTTGATAGTTTGTATATGTCAACAAATCCATTGATTTCTTCTAGATTTTCTATTTTGGTAGAATACATGTTTTTTTTTTTTTTTGTTTTTAGATTAATATTTTTGAGGCAATTAGCACATTGTATATATACTGAGGACTTATAACCACATCCTTAATATATTTGTATTTTAACAGAAAGTCTTCATTCACTTAGTTTATTGTATGGATGCAAAGATGCATAATATCAAATCTCTGAATCTGTGATATCACTGTAGAATATCATAAAGAGGAAGATCTATGTCATAGACTTCTTCTACTTTGTGTGATGATATACCATGGTTATAAATTATTACTGGATAATAAGGAAAACAAATTTTTATAGGTTGAGTCAAGACAGGCTTTACACAGAAAATGATAGCTATCCTGGAAGAATAAATAAAAGACTATTCAAAATAGACATACTATGCAAATCTCCAGAAAAATGTGTCACAGTCAAGAAAGGGTAATAACTACGTGGAATACTTTGGAAAGGTCCTAGTCATCCTCTGTTCAACACCACTCATGTCCTCATTTTTGGTAATGTCAACAGATGTGTAGATACCTGCTCTATTTACTGGCTTCTAAGTTCTTTATTTGAAACAATTTATTCAATTTCTTCAGGTTCCCAATCCCCCTACTATTCTTACCATTACCATAACTGCACAATATCTTTTTGAAATTCTGAAGTTACCATTTCAGGCATTGGGAGCACAGAATTCCAACCCATGCTGTTTCAGTCTTAGAACTCTTACATTGTAACTTCTTTAGTTCTGTTAGAAATCTCTAGGCGACTAACAATCTCTGCCACTCTCAACGCTTCTGATTTGCATACTTATCTCATTTACATGTACTCTTAATTACCATACCCTGTTCTTCTCGATCTGATCAAAACCCTGATTAGACCCAACCCTCTACCTATTGCATGTCTAAACACTAACAGTTGACAACAACTGAAAAAAAAGGAAATGCTTAATTTTACTTAATTCTACTGATCTCAAAAAGATACCATTCCTATTCTTTTGCAATTTATGTTGCTTTTGCCAAGGCTGAATTTCCCCAAGACAGTCATATGGCTTGCTACCCCGACTTATTCAAGCATCTGTTTATATCCTAACTTCTTAAAGAGACATTTTTCAGGCCACTCTATCTAAGAATGTCATCTATCTTAATCTAGTTTCTCTCTCTCTCTGTTTTCTTTTATTCTGCTTTCCTTTTACCCATAGTACATATTATGAAATATCTTTGTCATCTCCACTAGACAGAAACTTCATGAGGACGGTAGCTACAACAGTCATACTTGTCACATGATGAGAGAAGTGGTTAACTTTATATATCTTCTGATGGGGTTAAAGGTGCCCTGGTTTAATATTATTACGGATTTGTTTGAGAGGGTCTATCTGGCATATATTCTCTTACCTTTGGACTCATGCATAGACTAAAACAATACTGGATGTCTTGGGTTTCCAGTTTACTAACTGAAGATATTGAGTATTTTTAGCCTCCAAAACTACATGATAAAATTCTTACTACAAAATTGAAAACACAAGCAGTAGATAGATGAGTGTACATATAACATGGCTTGCTTTCATTTGATAAAGCCAGCAATATACCTTTAGTGTGTGTCAATTATCTAGCATTACATCGCATTATATTTTTAAAAATATTTTCTTAGTCAGGGGCCATTATGAACTCAGGATGATCTGGTAGTTGCATTCATTGTTCTTCTGCCATCCTAATGCTAGGATTACAACTGTGAGCTACTACATTCAGTTCAAAAGAATCTTGATTCCATTTTACTTCCAAAAGATATCACAGTGCTCTATAATATTGAGTTACAACTACTTTCCATATAGTGTTAACACTTTTGTGTGTCCCACAAGAGTTGGGAGTCTTCTATTTGAGTGAAATTCTGCAAGTCTATGAGTAGTACGGGATATATCAAAGTCCTATACCCTTTTCATTGAATGTTTCTTTTCTAAAAAGGTTTGTGTTATTTTTATTTATGCATACATGTTTGTATATGAATCTTATAAGTGAGTAGGTGACTGAAGAGACCAGAAAATGATGTTTGGTATCAAGGAACTGGAGTTACAGACAATTGTAAGCAACTGGGTATGGCTTCTGGGAACTGTATCCAAGTTTCCTGGACAGCAACTGCTCTTAAACTCTGATCTAGCCCCCAGATCCTCATTTTTTCCATTTATTGAAAATAGTTTTTTTTCTTATATAACATATCCTTAACAGAGTTTCCTCTCCTTCTGTTCCTCCCAGTTCTATTCCACTTTCTCTCCTATCCAGATCAATCTCTTTTATGTCTCTCATTAGAAAACAAACCAGCTTTGAAGGAATAATAATATAATAAAACAGATAAAACAAAAACTAACACACAAGAGTAGGACAAAGGAAACAAACAGTTGGAAAAATCTCCAAGAAAAGACATAAGAAATAGATATAGATGCTGAGAGACCACTTGTCCACACATTCAGCAATCCCATAAAAAATAAAATACATATATATATATATATATATATATATATATATATATATATAAAACCTATAGATTAAAAAAGAGAAATATATAAATAAAATATAACAATAAAAGTAAAATTAAGTAATAATTAAAATCAAACTGTTGGAGTATGGTCTAGTGTATTTGTTAATTGCCCCCCACCACCCCAGATTCTTACTGGAGACTTCCACAAAACCCGAGTTTTGCTGTTTAATCTTGCCTCCCTCTTTGACTGGCAGGGATGTAAGGTAGGTGTGGCTAAGGTTATCTATCAGGTTTGGGGACAGAGAGGATCTTGGGAAGGGGAAACAGAAGGGACTGGAGGAAGAAGAAGGAGGATCTCCATGAGATAAAAGAGAGCTAGGTGGGCCCAGAGGATGTATTCTGAAATTTCATATGAAATATATGACACAGATGATCAACCTTAGCAAGTATTTGGGATTATGGGTGGGAGGCAGCCCAGATAGAAATTTTTAGAACAGATGGCGTGAGATAGGGGATGAGAGATATTGCAAGGTAGTTTAGAGGGTTAATATCTGCCATGTCCCAAAGTATAAGGCTATTCTAACAAATAAAACAGGTTTTTGTGTCTTTTATTGATTGTGAAAGTGGGTAATTAATACCACTATAATAATTATAAGCCTAAAATAAACATTAGACTATACCATTAAATTAACAGCAACAACAAACAAAACCTCACGGCAACATTATGAGACAAGAGAGCTTAAAAGATACTTTGATTTCATTTTCTATTGACCATCAACTTCTGGCATGTAGCCTACCCGTAAGAGTAGTTTGTTTCTTCGGTGAGAATCCCTTGGAGAAAACTAAACTTTCATTTGCAAGTGGTTATCAATTGGAGATAGCTTCTATGTTAGGGATAGGAACATGTGTCTACTTTCCTCTCAGATCTAGAACTCCTTCTGATGCAGAAGCATACAGGGCCTCTGCATGTTGCCTCAGGATCTGTGAATTTGCACGTGCATTGATCCATATGATTTAGGCTTTGTTTTCTTGCTGTCCTTTATACCCTCTGGCTCTTACAATACTCTTTCTACCTGTCTTCTAGGTTCTCTGAGCCATGAGTGGAGGAACTTGATGGAGAGACATTTCCTTTAAGGCTAAGTTTTTCAAAGACCTTCATTCTCTGCCTATGTCCAGTTGTGGGTTTCTGGATTTGTTCCCATCTGTTGTCAGAGGAAGCTCCCTTGATGAGAGTTCTGTTTTAGTTACTTGGTCACGCAAAGAATGTTGAGTACGGATTTCCCCTCATGGAATGGAATTTAATTTAAACCAGATATTGATTGATTACTCCAACAAGCTTGTGTTATCATTACACTTGCTTATCTTGCAGGCAGGACACATTGTAGAACAAAGAGTATGTAGCTGGGTTGGTATTTATGTTTGCTCTTTGGGAGTGTGCAGACTATCTTCCTCTACTAAAGAATCTAGCATGCAGACATGAAGGCTTTATGTAAACACCAGCCTGCCTTCTCCATATTCAATAAATTGTGTTTGTTTTCAGCATTAGGGCCCTGCCATCAGTTTTTGAAGAATAACCTATCATCTTGGTAAAAGCCTGGATTTGGGGGAGTCCCTATGGGACCCCTTTGGTCAGCAACTCTATTAGATTAACCAATTCCTAGTACTAGAGGCTTCATTTGGTGACAAGAGATGACCAGTTGAGACTTTTTCCACTCATGACTTGGTGATTTCATTTAGATCAACTTTGAATATCTATATATTTTTGAAGCTTCTATTAGAATAGGTTTCCATACTGCTCCTAAGATGGCTCTTAATTTTAACTGTTTCTTCCTGTATTTCCTCTCATTACCTCTTCCCTCCTCCTCCCTACCTGATCTTCCCATTTAAGTACCCATTCATCCATAACTATCCTATTTCCTTTTCCTAGGGAAATTCATCTGTCCTCCTTGTCCCTTATTCTATACCTAACATCCATGATTACAGATGTTAGCTAGCTTAGTTATCATCGACTAACAGCTTATCTCCCTCATGTAAGCAAATGCATACAATATTGTCTTTCTTGGTCTGTCATACCTTACTTAGAGTGAGTTTTAAAGTATGACCTGATGATTGTCAGAATAAGCTCATTGTCTGTTGTAAAGCACCTCCCCCCATTTTTGCCTCTAATTTTATTAACTCGAATCTTTTCTTTATGTCTTTTAATTAATTTGGCTAAAAATTTGTCAATCTCTTTGATTTTCTAAAGTACCAGCTCTTTATTTCAATAATTCTTTTATATTTTTTTGTTTGTTTGTATTACAGTTACTTTGGCCCTGAGTTTGATTAATATTGCCATTACTGTTAATAATATGAGATTATGATATTGCTCCAGTTTTTTAAAATGCAGGCAGGCTCTTATGCTATTAACTTACCTCTTTGGACAGCCATTATTGTGATGCATAGGTTTGGGCATGTTTTGTTTCAGTTTTCATTTAATTCTAAATAATTTTAATTTATTTTCTGATGTCTGTATAGCGCATTTGTCATTCAGTAGGGTATCAACCAGTTTCCATGAGTTTATGCTAGAAGCCTAATGTTACTGTAATAGCCTTTCTTTTCTTTTCTTCAACATATAGACTAAACTACATAAAGCAAGAAAAGTTATAAAACAATCAGAAAACCATATGTAAAAGTTACATTCAAAATGTTTAGCTCATTTGTATTTGGCAACCTTGAAAAGATATTAACTATCCTATCTATGTTATTCAAAAGTTTTGTACCTAAATAATTCTCTATCGTATCTTGTATTTATCAACTTAAAAATATATTTATAGATATTGAACATTTTCTTAAATAACACGCAACTAAACACTAACTGTGAAGCTATAACTATCTAGTCTTCATCCCCATCAGAGACTTAACAAGGAATAAAACTATTTCTTAAGTAGGAATTGCATGCAAGCAGCTTCCAAAATTAAGAGATGACTGCCTGATCAGTCACCATTTCTCTCTTAAAAACATCATCTTCAGCCTTCTGGTCCAATATATCTGTCAGACACAATTGTGAAGCCGGAAGCATGAAGGACTTACTGATCTTGTCATGGCAGAGCTTGGAAGTTAACTCAGTCTCCATCTAAGTCCTGCCCATTTTAGACAGCATATTCTCTGAAGGGAGATCTGGGATATTTTTCTCAGTGCCTAGCTTGGTAATGGCCTTTCTTTAAATGCTACTTTGGATTTTTCCCATGCACCTTTTAATACTCTTTCTTCATTCTGTACATTTAGATAATTCCATATTTTCAGGAAAATGAAGAAGAAATGGATAGCTTAAACAAAGAGAAATATTTAATCTAAAAAAAAAATTCCAAGCACAAAACATTCAGGAAATCTGGGTCCCCATAAAATGAACACAAATAACAGAAATAAAGGAAGGAGTTCTGATGACTGAGGTATCTATTGGTGTAGATCTCTGATCTTCTCTTTCTTGAGTGTGTGCTACATACTTTTGTTGCCTTGCCTACTCTGTGTCTTGGCAAATGTAGTGGCTGAGGAATGAGAACGCATCCGTGGGTCAGTAGAAGACATAAAAGAATGGACATGGGCTATTAATAAAAACTGAGGAACAAAAAAACGGTAGAGAGACTGGGTCCACACCATGAGCAGAAGACCCTAGAGAATGATGGTGAGCTAAGGAGGAGGAGCCCCAACAAGAAGAATGCAACAAAATTAAAAGTATAGAGAGACTTGAATGAAAGAGCCAGACGGATCTTGGGTTGTACATACTTTCTTCAAAGGATTTTGTTATTTTGGATTCTATTTACACGAAAGTGTTAAAAACAACTGAAATTTCATCTCCATCATCTGGTCATTTTTTTATATTCAAAACCAGAGGCATATTCTTTCATCCAGCTGATTTATTTATTTTTTTACAAAGTTGCCAGGAACACACATTAGGAAAAAACTTTGTCTGTTGGTGAAACTGGCCTATCTATAAAAGGAGAAACTAAAGTATTTCCTGTTTCTCACTAGTTAGAAAAATAAATTCCAATGAGTTAAAGATTTCAATGTAAATGTAAGAAGGACAAAATTATTATAAGAAAATGAATGTTGGTATAGACAGGTTTTATTAAATTAACTAAAACCTCAGAGGCCAGAAACAAAAGTTGATTTTACAAAAGATACAGAATATACAAAAGACTGTTTAGCTATTTCTCAAAATAAAAGATACACATCAAAGAGATACCAGGGAAAGCATGCCAAAGCTACAGTGAGACATTGTCACTCTGTTAGATTAATTGTTATCAAAAAGACAAAAGATAGACATGTACAATGATATGAAGAAATATGAACTGAATGAAATGTAAATCAGTACAGCTATTACAGAAAAGATTGTGGATGTTTTCTTTAAACAATTAAAGTTAGAGCCAAGAGAGGATCCATCTTTAAGTATTTATCCAAAGTAAATAAGTATGGCGAAGAGCCATGCAAATGCACATACTTATTTGGCACTGTTCACAGTGGCCAAGATAGGGAACAGGCCTAAGTATATGTAAGTGAATTAAAACAAGGAAAATGTGCTGCATATATACAATGGGATATTATTTACCAACTGAAACAGATAAAATGCTGTCTTTGTAGCTGCATCAAGGGAAACTGAGAATCCTTTATATACATAGAAAGACAATATTATGTGGTCTCACCCACTTGTCTGGCTTAATGGAGATAATACAGTGGTACATAGTAGTACTGTGTTGTCTAGAGTTTGAAAAGAATAGGGGGCGTGGCATAGGGAGAGACTGGTCAAAAAGTGTAAAATTTTAATCAGGATGTGTTCTTGTGTGCAATAGAATGAATAGAGTTAACAATATTGTGTATCTCAAAAGAAGTAGAAAAGATAATTTTTAATCTTATCATAAAGCAATGATAAATGTCCATGGGGATAGATACCCCAAATACTTGGGTTTGATCATTGAACCATACTGAAATGTCAAACTCTACCCCACACTGAACTCACATTATACTCACAAATATGTGTCCATTGAAATGGCAGAGCAAAAACTTAAATTCCTATATGAAAATACTAAGCATATAAAAGCAAGGAGGTTTATAACTACCTAAGAATCAATCTCATGCAATTTTTACATCACTGAAAGAACGAAATTAGTTATTGGCATGACAACCCTGCAGAAAGAAAATTGAATATGGTATTGTTTGAATGTTCTGCCTTTTCCTAAATTAAACATGTTGTGTAGAGTGATTACACGAAACAGTAACTGTACAACAATAGAGAATTTTGAGGCTGTTTTCCTTGCTGCTTTTCTCTTGTTATGTGTGTATATATATTTTGCACATGCTGCATCCTTTTCATGCTTAAGAATGAGAGTGAGGAAATTCTTTTGATTAATTGAGCTTCATAAGTATTAGAATGCTCTGTCATTTACCTTCTTTGGATAAGCCACAGAATAAAAAGAGATAATATCCCCTATTGTGTGCCCTGCTCCCCCTGAGTTAGAATATCCTTTGGCAAAATTAGACTGTAAGTTGAAATTCAATTTCAAGTTCTTTGAAAACCCATGTCATTCTGTTCTCTTCTATGTCAGCCAATTGACCCAGCGGCAGCCAGATAAAGGGCATAGCATATCCCCACTCAGCACACACCATACGCTATTCCCAAAGAAGAAAAGGAAACAGATAGATATAATTATGCTACTAAAGAAATTACTGCTCTGAAAGATTTTATTTTGAGGAATGCATTTTACAACATATTTGTCTGTGGGACTCCGCTAGATAGGGTTGAAGTCTGACTTCTCCAGATAGGTATTTGTGCTTGGTCCATGGAGGCAGACTCCCTTTTCTTAGTGGGGTTCTCACTCCATCTGATCTGGTAACCCCAGATGCTCTAAGGAGTGTCACATAGCCCTCAGGGAAGACTACGAGCCCTACCCTTTCCCGATAAGGAACTTGACCAGCAAGCACAGGGAAATCCAGAAAGTACGGCACCCTATGCTGAGCAGATCTTAGCCTCCAGCAAATAACCTTTTTTTTTTTTTTCATTTTACTTATGTACATATATTTTTAATTTTTACATTTTAATTTATTATAATTTATTCAGATTACATCCTGAATATTATCATCTCACTTGTATCTTCCGGTTCCCATACTGCCTCCCTCTTCCACCCTCCACTACTAGACTTCTGACAGAAAGGCAGCTCCTCCCAGACCATGTAACCACAGCCTATCAGGATAGCCTGCTTCCCCTTCCTCTGTGTGCTGGGCCAGCCTGCCCACCAAGGGGAAGTGATCAAATCAGGGGCACCAAAGTTCAGGTCAGAGGCAGTCCTCACTCTCCCCACAACCAAAGAGAATGAGCTGTCCATTGGCCAGATCTGAACAGGGGATCTAGGTTTACTGCATGCAATGTCCTTGATTGGTGCAACAGTGTGTGCAGCTCCCCCCCCCCCCCCCCGCCGCCCCCGAGTCCAGATCCACCAGCCTTGATGGTCTCCTTGTGTGGCTCCTGAACCTTCTGAGTCCTTCCATTCCCTCATTCTTCCATACCACTCTGATCTCTCCACCTGGAGTCCAGCATGCTGTCCCAGCATTTGTCCCTATCCTCAGCAAATAACCTTTAATTGTACCTAGAAGTCATCCCCTCACACAAAGGATAATTAAGTACTGTTCTCTTCTTCTTGTCATAGGGCCAGGTGTTATTGACTGTAAATGAAGCATTGTGCCACTGCATGTAGATCAAGTATCACAGTACCCTTTGCCCTAGTGAGTCAGACACATTCACCCTCAGAACCCCTCCCCGCTGCCCAAGGTTTATAAATAAAGGCTAGCTGACTTGCTGGATGTGTGTAAGCTCACTCTGGTGCTCCCTTGCTCGCTTGCTCACCATTCCTCCATTATGACCATATGAGACTCCATTTATTCCTGGGGAGGGGGGCACAGCTGGATGCCTGGGGCTTGACTGCCAACTAAGACAGTCAAGGCAGCTCTGGCAGAGCTGTCATGGCAGTTGATCCACCACCGTGAGCTGGGTACTAACCCTACCCCTCACACAGCCACTCACCTTCAGACTGGGAACTGGCCTAGTGCCCCAGGCCTTGGGCCTCACCCTAAAGTGCCCTAGTGGCCCCTGAGAGAAAAGCAGGCCATTGGGACCTTTGGTCCCAAAATCCTTCCTTTCTTGGTCTAGGGGCCAGCAGTATTTGGACTGGCCAATAGGATGTGGAACCCAGACCAGCCACCAGACCCTGAACAACATTTGTCAGACAAAGACAGCTCATGCTTTAGATTTTGCTTCTGAAATCTATGCACCTTGAATACTTTTGTCCTTGGTGCAGCCAAAAGCAACAGGATGCTTTCCATTCTTTCTATCTCTTAAAGACAAACAAAGACAAACACACCAAGGCCATTCTCATTTGTTTACCAAGCATCTGACCATTCATTGATTGTAGGTATTTCACCTTTGCTGAAGAAATATAGAGGCATATACAAGGAACATTATCAGAGTGCACACAGTTCTTTGTATCCAAAGTTTATGAGAGTGTGAGTAAATACACACTTATTATAGAGTCATAGTAGAATTGTAAATTGCTTTCTCTCTATAGATATGAATTTAGTGATTTCTATTAGTCATCATGAATGTAAGACTGGGTTCATTGCAGGAAATTTACCTCGCATGAGTCTGCAGAAGTGTTCAATGAAACATGGATTTTTACTGCAGTTTTTGGCAAATCAACATGAACAACCTATTTCCATATGGAGGGGACTGGTTAACTGAAATAATCCTTGTGGAAACCAGTTTATATATAACTGTTAATATAGTAATGATCATATGCCTCCATTAAGGATACACAAACATATCGATACTTGTATGTATATTTGTATAACGATGGAAATTTTCTTATGGACATACAGAGTTTACAGTAAAAAGGAAAGAATTGTAAAGATGAGATATTTTACCTTTTTTGTAAAAAAATCCTTTTGTGTTTTAGCATGAAAATAATTGATTTAAAAAATCATAAAGGAGCTAATAACAATTTTAAAGGAGGCATTACTTTTTTAAAATTTCAAAAGTTCTGCTTTCAAAACTCAAGTTTTTATTGCTTTAATAGCTGAACCTTAAAATCAGTATCAAGGAGAACACATAGAACCAAGGCCGAAGAGTAACAAATGGATGTACTAAATACAATGCAACTATGAGCACAAATAAGAACTACCGGAAACTTCTTAAGTAATAGCTGTAGTAATCTGAGTGTGCGTGCAAAGATTCTGTATTTATTTTTTAAATAGTCCCTTTATTAACTTGACTCCTAGTTAAGATTAGCATGTGAGAGTAATATAAATTTTCTGTTAGTGATGACAAGAAAAATTTACAAGCATTTCCTGTATTTTCTGTACATTATAGATATTTATTAACTATATGTTAAACATTGATGAGTCTATATAAAGACATCCCATCAGTAGTTCAAAATTCAACTTAAAATCATTTTATATCTCTACATACATATTAATAAGTATGTATTCATTTATGTGTGTTTGTGCATATATATACATATATATATATATATGTTTATGAGCACATACCTCACAGATATTGCCCACTTATGGGTAGTTCTCAAACACTTTGTTTTATCAATCCTATACTTTTATTGTCTTTGCATAGAATGGACAACTATGACTATGCTGAGCCAATTATACTAATTGTCATCATTTCTAAGGTCTTCTTGGTAAAGCAAGGTCCTTTGGATATCTTTTGTGTACTTTTAGTGAGCCGAAGACCCAGAAGGCAATGATACAAATCTTTGTGTAGTAAAAACTTAACTTTCACGGGTGAAAGTGCTTTGAGTGCATCTAGGGAGTAATTGATTCAAACCCAGAAAGGAATACTTGACTCAGAAAGGCAAGTGGTCTACTAAAATTTAAGACTTTGGATTAAGTGAGCAAGTTCTAGACTTGGAGTTTAATTCAAAAACTTGTCTCTTTTATGGTCCCTCCCCTCCTTTCCCCTACTCCTCCCTCACTGCCTTTCTCCTTTCCTCCCGTCTTCTTTATTTTACGTTTTCTTTGTCCAACATCACCAAGACAGACAGGTGAATCCCCAGGTCCTGAAATCTAGTTAAATGCACAATAGAATTCTATCAGATCAACAATTATTGTATCTCAATTCTCTGTATAGCTTACATGTCTCTCATTTTTTTTAACCTACCAATAGATTAACCATAGATTCTCATAAACTTGATTAAGGACTGAGCCAAAGTTTTCAATTTTTAGCCAAATCATCAATTATCAGCCTTTTTCTTTTTGCAAAGAACTTCATGGATTTTTTACAAATCCTTGAAGCACGCACACAGTTTTACTTGATAATGATCCTGTCTAACTCTTTGAGTAAAGAATCTTCTCTCTTATGGAAGTTACAAACATTTCAAGGTTTTGTGTTCCCCTCTTCTCTGTTTTTGTCATTCTACTCCATTGTCTTTACCTAATATTACTATTTTCTATCTCAGAAAGACAGAGGCATAATCAGTGTCAGCTAGGTCTACATGGAAGGCAGTATGCTCTTTAGGTGGTCTGCAGATGCAGGCTGCTAACACTGGTGGTTGCTGACACTGATGAATGTATTGCTGAGATGCCTGAAATATGCCAGATACTGAGCATCGAGGCACTTAAACACAGTTGCTACGGTCTAATTTCTTGTGTAAGACCATCTTTTCATAAGAAAATCACCACCTGAGATGTGCAAGAGATTTATTTATTGGTCATTTTTTGAATATCATGAACAGAAAAAAAATACACTTCATACAGGAATGAGTAGGTCCTGCTTGCATCTTGTTAGAGGGCTGGTCACATTTTCTTCTTATTTACCTTTAGTCTAAATTTGGCTATAGAAAATGAATGTTGCCCCAGCATTTTTAATCTTGATATGGGCTTGGAATTTGGGGCATGTTATTACTAACACATTATGCAACTGTTCATATAAATGAATCAAGTTTGTAGCTGGGTGAGGCACCCCACAAATGTAACCATGACTACAACTTACACAACATAGTAGAAGGATGGTGATGGAATACTTAAATTACAGTTGTATACAAGTATCATGGGGGAACTCTGGACAAGTTACATTGGTCAATATATATTGGCAAAATTAAAAGACAAAATGTCATGATTTGTACGGTGTATTCTTTAAAAGAAAAACTGAGAAGCAAAGTGGAATAAAATTTCTTATCTTTGAATCAAAGACATAGGAAAGATCTTCTGTTTTCAGAAATGAGCTAATTGGAGAAAGTTATGCTCATTATAAGAAAACTTTTCTAGCTTTCACAGCTGCTATAATCATAGTTGTAACATGTAATACAAGTGTTACTATGATCAAAAGACACTACATTGTCCAACTTTTGTTTTATTTTGTTTTACTTCAGACATGGTCTCACTATGTAGTCCTGGTTGATGTGAAAGTCACTGGCCTGCTTTCATTTCCTGACTGCTGGGATAAAATATGTGCACTGCCAGGGCTAGCAGTTGTACAAATTGGAAAGGATTGTTTGCATTTGAAAGAATACTTTATTATGAAGTGAGATCAACCCTTGAGTATAAAGAATTGAAGCTTAATAAAGCGTCTACCTGCTTTCCAACCATGCTCATTTTCCATACTAATAATGACATGCAGCATGTGGAGGTTAGCATCACCAGCACCGTGTGAAAGTCCTGTGGTGGAATTCTTTGTAGACCAGCAATGGTAATGCTGTTGTGTTGATAAACCCACAGCACACATCCCTGAAAACTCTTGAGCACCAGGTTGTACTGAACATTTCTCTCAATGTGTAAAATAAAAGCAGTGTGGGAGGACTCTAAAGTCAGCTTGCCACAGAGGACAAAAGAGGCAGCAGACAGCAGCCCATTGCAGTGGAGTGGCTGTACCTTTCTATGATAAAGATGATTCCTGTTTGTGTTAGACACCTTTTCTGGTTGGGTAGAGTTCAGCACTGAGTCCATCTGGTTCTGGTCATTTTGCTCTTGGGAGATGCTTAATTGCTATTTCGGTCTCATTGATTATTATAGGCCAGTTAAATTGTTTCTACTTCTTGATTCAATTGTATTACGTTATATGTGCTTAGAAATTTACCCATTTCCTCTAGATTTTCCAGTTGCTGTTCAAATGTGCTGGATAGATTTTGTCAACATGACACAGCTTGGGTTATGTAGAAGAGGGACTGCAACTGAGAAAATGCTTCCATCGTTTTTTTTTTCTTTAGGTAATTCTGTAAAGCATTTAAAAATTATTTATTTTTCACTTTCCATGCCTCCTCTCTTCCTATAGTTCTTCTCCCCTACTCATCCTAGTCACTGTGGTAGCACATTTTATTTTAAATTAATGATTGACATAGGAGGGCTCTGTGCACTGTGGGCAGTAGCATCCCTAGGCATGTGATCCTGAGATGGATGAGAAAGAAGGGTGAGCAATCACGGGCAGCAAGCCTCCCCTGTAAGCTTGTCTTCTGTTTCTGCTAACAGGTTCCTGCCTTGAGTTTGTGTACTGACTTCCCTCCAAGTTGGACTATAAACTCTAAATTGAAATAACCCCTTTCTTCCTCAGGTTGCTTCTGGTCGTGTTGTTTTATCACAGAAATAGGCAACAAAATAAGACAAGTTTCTTCCTCTTTTGATCATCACGTTGTTTTCTGAGGTGGGCTCTCTCACTGTTTCTAGTTTGGTGTGGTGCAGCATGTCTAGAATCCTAGCATACCCAAGGCTGAGGCAGGAAGATGATGAATACATATTTTTTTTTGCACACATAGTGAAAAACTATATTAAAACAACAAAAACAAAATCAGATCAAAAGAAAAGAAAATGTCTTTTCTGCTAGTATTATTAAGAGAGAGCACTGAGAAGGACACAGGATAGAGTGTGGACAGAGGACCTTAAGACTTAATGTACACAAGATGCTTTCTTGGATGAGGTATTTTCTTACATTTAAATATTCACCTTTTAAGTTCAAAAACTTTGATAAATGTGGTTCCTTTAATTTTAACATTTTACACATAAATTCTTATTAAAATATGAAAACTTTGGTCATCACAACTCTATGCCTCTTCCGTGCTCAATTCAAAATTACGTGGTTTGTTTGTTTGTTTTTGGCTTTCTGAGACAGCACTTTTCTGTGTAGCCCTGGCTGTCCCAGAACTCACTCTGTAGACCAGGCTGGCCTCAGACTTACAGAAATATGCCTTCCTCTGCCTCCCAAATGCTGGGACTAAAGGTGTGTCCCACTACCACCTGGCTTAAAATTACTTTTTAAAAGACAGGCATCATTTTATCCCTATTACAGTTCTATAAATAATTTCCTGGGAACATTTGCTATTTTAATGTGTGGTACATTTAAGTGTGTTATGGTAAGTTCTGTGAATCAATGGGATAGGGGTCAAAGATACCCATATTGATGGTAAACATGCCTGAATGCTGCGGAGGCAATGTTGGAGAAGAATAGCATTCTCATGACTAGACCAACCAAAGAATATTACCATTACCATTTTAGATCTAAAATGCAATTCATGGAGGGCCTGGACATCACAATATTATGGAGAATAGTGGAATTTACTCTTTCATCTTGAGCTAACACATCATATACATCTTTCAACACTGGTACTCCCAGTTTTATGTACTTTGGGGTTAGATTAGAATGTGCATCATCAGCCTTCTTCCCACTGCAGCTCTCAGGTGTTCAGACTCAGACTGGTCAATACAATCAGAGTTTTTTCTTCATCCCCTGGAGAGTCTCCTTACTTGTGACCTCCTCTTAGGGATGTATCCTGAAGATATTTACCTGTATACCCGATGCTGGCTTTGAGAGTAGACCTTCCTTCCTGAATCAGATTGCAGGTAAATAACTCTTCCATTGCAAGGGCTTCCCATGACCTAAGTTACAAGTAGCTACTCGACCCCCAGAATGAAATGTTGGTACTCCATAGGTTTATAGAATTTGGCACAGAGCTAGGCCTTATGTTCTGGCCTTAGGTCCCCTAGGATTTACGGCATGTTGAAAGACAGCTGAGAAAACGTCTCAAGGCTCTCTAGAGGTACAGAATGCAACATTCAGTTTAAGTGGCTCAGCCTGGCAGTGGGGCACAGTAGGTTCTTCATGATGGCCAAAGAGTTCCAGAGCAGCTGAGCACTCCAAGCTGGGAACAAAGACTCAAGACAAACGGGATGGCACAAAGCTAGAGAAGCTAGTCGTCCCATGGTGGTGTAAAAGAAGGGCCTGAAAAATGCCTTTCTGCTTCTCTGACAGAAGCCAGAGAGATTTGGAACTGAACCTTGTCATGTAGATATTTTCAAACTCAATTATTTCATCTGACTAGTGTTTGAACACTTGGCAGCTTCAAGTCTGATTCCTTTAGCAGGCTGGACTTCAAGCTGAGAGTTTCCAAATAAAAGAAACTCATGAGTGTTTTTGTGTAGTATTACTTTAAGAAAGAACGTACCATTTAAATCTTTCAGAGATTGCCCAGATTTTGTACATAAGCAGTGTGTATACAGAAATGACACTTATATTATGACTCAAAGAGGTACATAGTTGAAGTCATATTGATGAAGGAAATTTTCTGAAGCTTACTGACCTAACTGACATAAGACACAAATATATTCAAGGTATCTCTGTGCCAACACCCCCCCGCCATGTCCGGATCTTCATTGCTATCCAGCTGCACAGCCCTCAGAACCCTTTGCATTCCGGACATGAATCTTGACCAAAGCAGCAGCCTCTTTCAGCACAACAGGACAACCTGCTTTCTTGTCTGTACCCAGTTCCAAAGCAGGCTTCAATGCAAAAGTCTATGAATATCCAAACGCTCTGCTTTGGTCTCCTCTCTATACCATGGCTGTATATTTGCACATATTCAGAGTACTTTGTGATCAGGTGTCTGCTGTGATTTTGTGCCCCATGTTCTAGAAGTTCTGATACCTAGTTTGAAAACTGAGCACTTGAGGTTTCCACTGCTAGGGACAAACTTTCCAGGGCAAGCAAAATAACAAGCCTCTCCGTGGCAAATTGCAAGGTTTCCAAGTGAGGCATCCTCATCAGAATACTCAATGGCACATGCGTGAAAGACAACACAATAAGTAAAATTCCCAGAAATATGGACTGTGAACTCAGGCTCCAGGAATCTAACATCAGTTCATCAATTCTCATTATTTCTTCTTCTTCTTCTTCTTCTTCTTCTTCTTCTTCTTCTTCTTCTTCTTCTTCTTCTTCTTCTTCTTTTCTCTCTCTCTCTCTCCTCTCCTCTCTTGTCTCTTTCTCTATGGTAAGTATGCAATTTAGAGAAAGTTTACTATACAGAATGGTAGAGTTGGTTCAAGTGGATGCATAAAAACACTCCTGGCTTTGTTGCTTTTTTGTTTTAATACACAGCCTTTCCATTTTCATCTAAAGCTATGGAAAATTTAGTGAACAAAAATGGAGATCTAATTATCCAAACTCTAGATAATACTCCATCACAGCTTATTTCAATGAGCTAAATAGAATTCGAACATGTTTAATCCTATTCACGAGCATGTGTGTGGGCACACATATCTACATGGAAATATTTGGTAGTATCTGGATCACCTGACATGAAATACACAACGATAATTATGGGATAACCTGTTGCTATGGTTTCTACTTCTTTTGAAGTTGTCTTTAATTTTACTATCTTGGCTTATTCAAAAAAGAAAGGAAATGCAATGTCTGTTACCATTGTTTTTCCAGATTAAAATTCTAGAGTATGTCCAGCTATACATAATAACTACTTTTTAATGTAATTCAGGAGAGGTTGAATCATAACCTACTTCAAAGATGTAGAACTCTCAGGAAGAGAGCATGATCGTGTTTCTGCACTGCACTGCTTCTCAGATGTAAGTCAGCCATCCAGGAGGTATCAGAGTGAAAGCAGAGGAGGGAGAAATCCATCACTTGGTTATGGTCAGTCTATCTCAGCATATTTTTCCTCTCATGGAGCCTCTATCTTTATTTTCTTCCTCTGCAAAGAGCCCTTATGCCTGACTTCAGAAGATGGAGAGACTCAACTGTATACTACAGAATGTAATGAAATTAATGCTAAGAAGACAAAAACAGACCTAAAACCTAATAAAAAGAAAAGAAAAGAAAATCTTTAAAGAAGATTAAAGGAACCTAACTTATGACTCCGAGAGATATGCTAACACGACAATCTGAGACAGGGCTTACTCTGTGAAGAAGGAGACGGCACAGGATTTTGGGTTCATGGCAGTGGATAGGCAGCAGCTCCCATGGAAAGCTGACTTGGAAAAAACCTTTCCAGTAGCAGCAGACATGCCCTTCCCTGTGGGAAGCTTTTCCTGGACCTTGCCAGGTGTATGTATGTGACTGAAGATCTCATGGCCATGCTGAGTCACACCCATCCTAAAACCACTGGGGTCTAGGTAGGGTAAGTCTCCCTGTTTGAAGAGATATAGAGAACTCATGTTGGTCATTTTATTTGAGAAACCCTGTACATCACACTAGGTCACACAGAGCAACAGCAACCATGTAACAAAGAGAATCATGGAAATCAAAGTTGCGACCTCATTCTCATCAGCATGGCTTCACTGATATCTGTAGACATCAGTGTTTCCAAACAGAACCTACTTGTTTCTGAGCACATTCTCTTTTCCTGGAATAACAGGTTGTGAAAATCTGATTGGTTAAAACACGTTTTTTGTTTGTTTGTTTGCCACACTGCTTGGATGGAGAAGAAATGTTATGAAGTGAGTTCTGTCTATGTGAGGTCACCATGGAGTGAGATGTCCAGAAAGTGGAGCAAGGTAAGAATAGATTGCCTGTCATTTTTTTTTGTTAGTTTCTTCAAACAACTATGATATTTTGTCTCTACTTTGGAAGTGAAAACATATAGCTATTTGTTTGGATTTTCAGGACCTCGGGCTGAACACAGCCTTGTTGACAAGGGCAGAAGCAATGTTGGTTGATCTCATGGCCTGTGCACCAGTCTTATTTATTTCTCGGTCATGTTGTTCTCAATGCATGACTGTAACAATGTGTGAATAAGGAGCTCTATTTTCCTGTCACTCTTACAGGAGAGAACTCGATAATCTCCAACATGTCAGGAATTCAATGTACTCAAAAGAATAACCCCCTTCTACACAGGAAACAGGGATCATTGCATAGTTGTAATATCTACAATGAGTCCTGCTATGTGCTGCAACAGGGCCAGAGTGCCCAGTGGGTCTCAAATTCTACCATGTGAATGCTTGTTTTTTAAGAGTAAAAGCTCTTACTACATATAAAATTTCAGTGTCATAACAAAATACACACACACAGTAATGGGAAAGTGAAAAGAGCTATATTTTTACTTATGTTTCTTTTTAAAAATATTGTGGGTAATTATTTGTTCTTTGTATACACACCACTTACAAAGACAGACATTTTATGTAATAGTCTAAAAATAACCATAATAAAGACATTCTGGAAGCAAACACTAAAATGAAAGTGAACCATATTTCTGAGTGGTGACACTTCCCTTATCTCATTTTTATTTTAATCTCCACCACAACTGTTTCCTGTTGCCGTAGGTGGCCCAGGATTTTGTACCATTTGTTGTTAGGGTTTGTTTATCAGTGTTCCTGGAAAATTCTACCTGCTGGAATAGCTGCTTGTACAATAAAAATGTTGAGATTTGTATTCTTTTGCAATTTAATTAAATCTTTTCTAGGTACTAACCCACAAATCCATGGAGAATTTGGGTAGGTGGAGAGGTTATTGTATCACTCAGCTAATTTAACACATTCTCCCCAAAACCAATTATGGTACATCAACAGTTTAGTTTTGGGGACAATGTGTGACTTATAGCTATTACCATCTAACCATATTCTGTCAAAAAGAAAAAAATAGGGTTTTTTTTTTTTTGTATAGTAAGAAGAAAAGGTATTTTCATTCAAACAGTGAAAATAGCTAATATATCTTTTAAATTTCACATTCAAGTAAGTCTTCGATTCAATATGGCCATATAAAATTTTAATATGTAAGATTTATACTAATTAATGAATATATACAGTGTGCTAACTATATGATAAATATTATCTTAGGAAAAAATATACTGATTTAGCTAAAGTTCACACTATAATGTAAGCTAGCAAATAGTATGATACTTATTTACAAAATATGTAAGTGAAAACAGAAATGCTAATGAACTTGACCAAGCCATGCACTGGGAGAGAGCTGAAACTAAGATGTGGGTTTGCATTCGTAAAACAGTGCTCAGAATTTGTTACTTGCTTCATAGCTTTGAAAAGGAAAGTGTCAGTGAATGGACTATATCTAACTGTTAGCATTTTTGAGTGCTCCTTTCATGCCAAGCACCTCCAAAACACTCTTCTTAAAGTATCAAATTTAATTCCACAGTAACCCTTGGTGGTGTCATTAGCTCCATTTTAAAGAAAATGAAAATAAGATCAATAGATAAATAGTTTGCCTATTCATAAAACTACATATATGGAGATTGTATTTAGGTAGCTAGACTCTATGACCCATCTTTTTCAATCCTCATGTTCACTGTCTCTCATCAGCACTTACTGAAAGCTCATGAGATTCATATTTAGACCAAAGGGAATGAGTTATTGCTTAAAAAGCACAGTTTGTCTGAAAACTTGATTAATGGAGTCCAGACAGAAGCAAGAAGTGATGCATGAAATTCCAAAGAATTTTGGTATCAAGTGATTGATCCCGTGCTATTTATTTGTGTAATTATAAATATACTTGTTAGAAATATAAGTCCTGCACTCTTGGCCAAGCATCCTTGGGTTTCTCTGTATTGTTTGTGTGGATTTCTGACACATTTGAAATATCTTTCTTATCTTTAAGAATTGACAAAATAGTAATTTTCCCCAGTGGTTATACTCCAGTAAGATGGAATCAGGTTAATTAGATATAATGTGATGTTTTGTAACCTTTTAAAAAATATTTTAAGTGTGTGTGTGTGTGTGTGTGTGTGTGTGTGTGTGTGTGTGTGTGTGTGTGTGCTTGCAGAGACCAGAGGTTTTAAATCTGCTGAAGTGGAAATTATGAAGCTGTTCATAAGCTGTTCAACATGAGTCTTGGGAAACAAATTTGGGTCTTCTGTAAAGCTAGTGCATCCTCTTAATTGTAGTATGATATTCCTGACGAAGAGGATGTGAATAGTGGTATGGAGAAGCTGGAGTGCTGGAATTACCTTTTAATAAAGTCTACATACATTACAAGTAATTGAAAAAATGAGGGACTCTTTATCAGTGTTTAACAGGTGTAGAATAATAGCATGTGAGCACTAGCACAGAGTGATGGCCACTTGCTGCTGCCTTTTAAAGCATGAAACAGGGAAAACTCTGTTTTGCTAGAAAAATCTTGTCTTCCATTATCACATATCTATCAAGTTATCTCTCTATCAGCTATCTATACCTTTCTCTATCTATCTTCTATCCATCCATCTATCCATCTATATCATTTATCTATCACATATCATCTCTGTCTATGTATCCATTCATCTACCTAAATCTGCATAGGCTTTAGACATTGAAATTAGTAATCTACAACTAATAATTGAGAAACTATACATCTCCCACCCAAAATCTGGAATGTGATGGGTTGAATGAAAATGGCCACTGTAGGTTCATATTATTTAGACGTGGGTTCCCCAGTTGGTGGAACAGTTTGGAAAGATTTAACAGGTGAGGGGAGGAGCTATTGTCTTATTGGAGGAATGTGTCACTTAGGGGTGACTTTAAGGTCTTAATAGCCCACTGTTTTCCCAGTTAGCACTCTCTGCCTTGTGCTGGTGAAAGAAGATGTAATCCCTCCTTCAATAAGCATGACTTCACTAGCACTGAGTAGTTACATGGGTTTCCAGTACTATGCATGCTTTCCTCTTGCTGAGCAGATTGTAAATCCAATTAAAAAGCTGTTGGTTGCTAACAAGCATGTATGCCATTACTGCACCCTTAGGGTTGTGCTGTGCTGGTTGTTGTGATTTATGTGTGGTATAATGGATGAGGCTATTTGTTGCTTCCAATCTTTAGAAGCCTTCATGTGACCTAGTAGTGTGAAATGCAGTCCCCAGCAAGTGAGAATTAAGGTCAGCTGAGTTCCTGGGTCTCTGAGTTCTCTTTCTAAAACTCATGATCTTTTCAGCAAAATGGACCTACCTACCACTTTGGAATAGTAACCAAGGACAACAGCAATAGGCTGTATATCTTAGGAGTCTCTTGGATATCTCTGGCCAACAACTCAAAAGAGGGTTGCTCATGTCTAATATTGGGGTTTTTCTAAGGTGGTCTTTGGCTATTTGAGTGAACAACTTCAACCCAGGTGGGAAACACTCATTAAAATGATATATGTAAATTTATACACCAAGTAATGTGTATTATAGGCTCAATATAGGATTCTGGTATTAATTTTGTGCACTGTATAGGCTAATAACTTAAGAGGTTTATTTTATAGCCTACCACCTGAACTTTCATTTTTTCTTTCCTAAAATGCAAAGGACAAATCAAACACATTCCAAACAGAAAGAGATATGAAGAAAAACAGAGGAAAATGATAATCTGTGGGACCTTGTGTGCAGGTGGAGGAGATACTCCCTCCAGATAAGCGTCATGCTCGGACATAGGTGAGCAGTACACCCTGCTGGCAAAATAACTCACCAGGCCCAAATGTGTTAAAAGGCTAGTTCCTTGCAGTGGCACTTCAAAAGCAAACCCTAATCCACACAGAAGGTATCAAAAGCTGGCTCTTCGAAGAAAAACATCTCAAAGGTGCCCTGGAGACAAGCCACTGGAAGTGTCCTGGAAGTATCTCCTGCTATTCAGTTAACCTTGGTTTAAAAACCCAGAGTGTTCTGTAAGATGCTGAAGTTGAGCATATATGCCTCCTACCTGGCCTGCTCATTCATCTCTACCATTTTGGATCTTCTTTATGCCTATAATCTTCCCTTACGCTCCCTCATATCTATCAAGTCAGGAAAATTTCCTAGTAACCAAATCTGTTGTTTATTTACCATGAGAACAAAGTCCAAAAAGAAAAGACCTGACTTCAGTTTCTGAGTCAGATGTCATTTCCCAAAAGATGTATGACAATGGGCCTATGGACAAGACATATGAGCCTTGACAGTGTGCCATTAAGTAATGGTAAAAGCAGCCAAGTCAAAACAAATCCAGAGAAACAAAGCCTAATGTCAAAATGTTGCCTCAATATTAGTATTATCATGGAAAGGTTAATATCTCTGAAAACCAATATTTTTCTAACAAGACAAGAAAAACACACTCTCAAGAGAAGTTTATCTGAGGAATAACTTTGATGTATAGTCAAACATCCACAAACTAGGATAAATCATATATATTAAAAATTAATGCCAATTTTGATATCATTTATGAGTGCTCGGATTTAAAACTATTTCAGAAGACATTATTTCCTTATCTCCTCAATTTACATAACCCCTATACACTTTTTGCATTTTCTACTTCAATGTAAATTCAACTTGTAGCAGAGGTCAAGGTGAAATACTGAATAGGGTGCAGAGAACAGAAGAGTATGCTATAGCTCATGGGGTATTTCTGGAAAGGCTCCTCTCCTGGGACAAAACAATCTGAAGTTGGATATGGCAATGAGAAGGAACAGAATCTGAGTACTCTGTCCTTTGAAGACAGAGTGAAGAGAACCACTGTGCAATAGAAGGTCATAGGTGGCTGACCTCGCACCGAGCAGCTCATCATGGGGATACAGAGTATAGAGGGTGTTTTTATGGACATAAAAAGCTCTCAAAGGTACTTGTTTTGAAACTTTAATCCATTTGTGTTCTGCATAGATTAGTGGACCATTATAATGTAGTCCCTGGCAAAGGATATGCATCACTGTTGTCAGATCTTTGAGGGCCTCCCTTTGTCCCTGGCTCCTTCCTTTCTCACTTCCCATCCTGACTTCCATGATGAGAGTATATCTTTCCTCTGTCACCAATGTCTCTATCTTGCCCCAGGCGTGCTGACCACAAACTGTGAACATACAAAAATCTTTATTTTCTGAAGTTGTTTGCCTTATACACTTTGTCCCAGTGACACCAAAATTAGCATAGAGTGATAAGGTGAAGAGGACTGGGTATGGTTGTATGACACAGGGTTTTACACTCGCCTTGGTGCTAACCTAAGGGGGTCCCAGGATCAAACGTAGTTCTGTTTCTTTCACTGAGTAAGGGGTAAAACCCAACAGTCTGGAAATGTTCTAGTTACAATTATCTGTGACGCTGTATGTTAGTGATACACATCACCCCACTTTTCTCCAAAACGCAGTGAGACCCGCTACCCAGAAAGGTGACACGGAAATGGTTTTACTATTCTTTTTTGGGGGGGGTCAGGAAACAGATCTGGAGGGTACTCCTGCCTGACTCAAAGACTGCAACTCAGAAACATGGCCTTGATTTTAAGATCTTATCAGAATTACTGGTGTTTCCCTTTAATGTTTCTTGGCAATTAGGGATTACTTTGAACTATCATGTGATGTGGTAGCTGCTATGGAAACTACATTAATGCACAAAGCATGCAAAGCCAGTCAACACGTCAGATGCTACTGCCCTGTGGCTATACTGGCTTACTCATCTGGTGTTTTTGAAACCATTTCCTTCTTTTTCTTTTTTCCCCTAGACACAGGCACATTATGCTTATAGTCCAAAAATTTAATTTGAATTGACTCATTCTTTTGAGATACATTCCAGTGACTGAGAACCAAAGATATTGGTGAAAATACAATCTAAAAAATAATCCATTAAAATATACACATAATCTTTATATTATATTTCGATGGTGCAAATAAAACAGGCAAAGAAGGTAAGGAAATAAAATTAAACGTACACAAGAGGGCCATATTTGGATAACAACTCCAAAGAGTATGCATGGATTTATGTATGATATATCTTCATTACAAATAATAAATGAAGATACTTAGGATGTCTAAGTTCTAATCAAAACCATAGCATCTTAAGCACTGAATACATCTGTGAGATATTCGTAGTTCTAGATGTCTTAAAGGAGCAGTCATTCCATGTATGAGTGTGTATCTATGCTATGCACACATTTATTCTTCAAAGATCTTTCTGTCTCAGGGGACCCTGGCTTGAAGTTGACTATATTTCATCAGAAGTAATGATGGAGATGCAGGCAGATCCAATAGTAATAAATATGGGAAGCATTGTTGCCTGACTATTGATAAGTATATGTAAGCTCATATCTTGCTGCCTCATGTGCTACACTGTGATGCCGCTGAGATGAAAATAACAATAGTTAGTACTGTACTATTCTTTCTGCCAAGTTATGCAATGCTTGTGCTTTTATTTGTGTTTCATGATTAAAATGAGTTAGATTTTTAATGTGCCTATTAATTGACCATAGAAAATTAAAAAATATTTATAAGCTTGGATATTTTTAGTAATTTACATTAATTATTTGTACATAAGAAGAAAATTGCAATCATATACAAAATATTAGTTTATCTTCTATGAAAGATTAAAAACCTTACATAGGATAAAATAATCCATCTTCATGATGTATTAGAGTGATTTTATGCTGAAAAAATTTTCCCTCTGGCATACATTAAATTTCAAATGAGCAAATCACCCACACACATGAAAAGAAATAAAATGAATTTAAAAAGAAAGGAATGTGACATTAAAAATAAAAAAAAAAAAGAAGGAAGTGTTTTGGGCTGCTCAAGTTTTGAGAGTACAATCCATCATGATGGGCACATTATGGCAGTGGGAACCTGAGGTACCTGGTCATACTGCATTGGCCATCAAGAAGCACATAAAAATGGATGTAGATCCTAGGATCATTTGTCCTCTTGTATTAGAGTGGGTGCTACCCATAATCAGGGGAGTTCTTCTCCCTCAAGTTAAAGCTTTGCAGAAACTCTCTTAAAGATGAGTTCTTTGTCTTGAGTTGTGTCCTGCTGGAATCTAAGTGTCAGTAAGAAGATACTGAAGATCAAGCATCAGTTGGTGGGTTGCTAAGGTACTTCATATTGCTCAACTATATTTTCTTAATTTCAAGAAATTTGCTTGCAATCTGCAAATGAATGTAGATACATTTATCAAAAAGATTTTCACTTTAGAAGACTCCCTTTAAAATATAAAAAATATTTTTTACGTTCAGTCACAGCACATCACAGAAATGATTTCTAACTTGATAAGGTTACAGAAAACAATTGCATATCCCCAAAGTACTACCTTGTTTGTTCTTATCATATATTTACATAGAGTTATGCAAATTATAATATCAGAAAAGTTGTGGTTTGAGAGTGTCAACTGAATAAGGAAAGGCATGCTCATGTAATGTTGCAATAACACGCAATAGTATGCTTAATTTGACTCTTGGATGTTCATGTGCCTTGGTGACAGACAATAGCCTGACCAAATTAATTTTCTTTTGTAAATTAAAAAAAAACTGGAAAAATATTTTGTGAGGAATGTAGAATATTATAAGAAACATTAAAATTATCTACAAAGTGTGAATGGTACCTTAATAGAGTAGCAGAAATTGTTAATGATTAGTTTGTGTAGCCATTACTGAGCAAACAAAAAATTGCTTAAGAGCCCCATAGAACTCAAACGGCTCAGCATGGATTGTGGTTTGCAAAAAGAAACAGAAAGACCCCATGTAATAAGTAATTAGATTAGGGGAGATAAGTGGGAGAAGTAAAGCACCTTTAAATATGTTAAAAACTCTGCAGGTTGATTAAAAACCAGAAATAAGCACAGCTGTGACTGTTTATCTCCAGTGATTCAGCAGCAGGAAGTAAAATAACTTCAGAGCAGATTAAGAGTAAACATTTCCCACAGAAGATATAAACCCTACACAATTTCAGATAAGTTATCAATGCTCCAGGGGAAACTTGTAATTGTACCGAGAAAGTCAGAAAATTAGAACATCCTGAAAGAGATAAGAGATTGAACATATTTTTCAGGGCTGTGTTCTCAGTTCTGCATGTCCTCAAGAGCAGGTTAATAATTACATTGCTGAAAGCTGAACAGAAATGGGGACTTTTTTTTTTTTTTTTTGCCCTGAACCACGGATTTAATTTTAAAATATGAATGGTGTTGGTAAGAAATGATTAAAGTTTATGACGAGTATAGGTTGTAGTTAAAAATGGATATCATTAAAAAGTAATACCAGGACTTATTTTTCATTCAAATGTATTTTGTAGCAGCCTGACATGCAGTGAAACACAATGCAAAGAAAGAACAAAAAAACAAAACAAAACAAAAAAAATGAAGTAAGCACTCATTATTCATTGTTTTACACAGTCAATATTCAAGGAGTACAGTTGTATGCCAGCCTGTTTTCTGAATCTTATTGATATAATAATGAATGAAACTGTCAATATCACTCTAAACTTTCACATTAAAAAAGAAGCAACAAAAATGTGACAGCATACACGTTTATTATTAACATTATATACTAGTACATGCTATGAAATAGTTATTGCTATTATCAAATATTGGTCAACAAAACTCAGGAAACTGCATCTATCAGAAAGAAGTAGGCTCACTCAGTTTCTGGGATGATTTGCAGATTTCCTGGTATCTAGTATGGCTTGCTTTTGTAGTGCTCTGGCGAAGGCTAACTTACCTACCTCCAAGTTATTGGGAAAAGGAGCTTCTAAAATTTATCACCGTTCTCACAGAAGATTATTCTCTTTTCCAGAGGGCATAAGAATGATTGCTCCAGCAACAATTATGTATTCAACTGTGAGAGCTCATATCAGCTCTAGATCTCCTAGTGGATCTGGCTGAGGCAGCTTCATCTCCACGCTTACTCTTTGAAGTTGTGTCTGAGGAAGGCACTACCCAGAACACCTTCCCAGAAACCTCGGTTCGGGAGATACAGTCTCAAAGACACATGGATAAATTGAGGAAGCCAAGGACTTCTATCTAGAGCTTGGTAAAAACTATTTTTTATGTGAAAGAAAGTAAAGCCATGTTTTGGGGGAAACTTTACGTAGTGAGTATAGGTACTCAGATAAAAGCTTTTCAAAACTTCATGTCTATTTGCATTCATGTCTGTTAAAATAAATTTTAAAACAAATGCTCTATTAGAAAGGATTAGTACACAGCTCCTTATCAGGACATTTCATTGCATTTTTTTTTTTTAACAAATTCTCCACTGTCACCATCAAGGAAAATCTTTGTTTAAAAAAAAAAAAAAAAAAAAAAAAGGAGTTATCCTTTAAGCACATTATGATTTTAGCATTATCATTATTAAAACTACATATGAAGGGTTGTATAATTCATTTTTCCTTAGGAATTCTCATGAAATCTTAAAGCACTGACATTCTAAAGTTTTTGTGCCACTGTGATTTCCCTCTGATAGCATTTGTGACTAACAACAGGTCCACTGTGCATTCTGTGACCTGGCTCACACTGTGTACATCTGATTTGAGTAAGGAATTCAATCAGTGCAGTGGTTGACGGGTTCTAATGCTGCTGATTTGACATTGGGAGTGGCAGTTTGGAACACGCCAGTTCCTCCATTTTCCCCGCAGATATAACGATAATGTACTCTGCTTTATGTTACTGTACTGTTGTAAATAGACATGAAACACTTATACTTTCTCCTTTTTCCTACTGTATGCCTTTAGGATTTGGAAACTCTTGTTTTAAATGTTCATATTTTCATGGCAATTAGCTATTGGCATAAGTTCAATAAGAATCTGTTCTTGTTGTAACTAGAGATAATTGGGAATATTATGGGTTATATTACCAAGGCTTTGAAATGTCATACTGCAGAATAGCATGCATAGAATCTGGTTTTTGGAACTGAGGTTGACTTTATGGAAACAATATTTTGAAAAACAGTCTTGGAAAGACAACTCAGCTTCTGGCTTATGGTATTTCTATCAGAGGTTGAAAATAAACAAAACAACAACAACAACAACAAAAAACAGGAAAGCATTACTTCCTGACCAGTCAAAAAACTTTGAAGTGTTTGGGATTTCATATGAAAATAAAAATTCACCCATGTCTCTAGGAATTCAAGTGGATTTTGTGCTCAGCTCTCAGTTTTAAGTACTCCTAGTTTTCTGTCATATAGGATCATAATTCTCAAAACTAAAGTTTATATTTTTCCCATTATTCACACTTGGAGACATAAGACGCCGTTTTTGAAGTTCTTCAAACTAAAGTTTGATAATTGAATATAAACTTGGAAGAACATACACGGCGGATTATGTGTGGGCCAACTTTCTGCCTGGGGCTATGTAGGCCACATGGGCAGTTAGCTGAGAACACCCAGTTCTAGCTCCAGAGGCACTCAAAACACATCCTGGGAACTCTACCAGTTTGCCCCTCTCATCCTCTTGCCAAACATTTAAAGTATTCTCACCCCTAGCCCTCCAGGCTGCAACTCTAACTTCTCATATTTGTTTTTCTTTTCATTTGTAAAAAATTCTGTTCATGATGCATAACTTTTTGCGTCACTAATCAAATGTCCTGCTCTACCAAGTTCCAACAGATGATTCTGCCGATATTTACAGAGAAACCAGCATATGAATCAGAAGTGGACATATATTTTTTTCAAGGGAAACAAGAAAGTTTCTTTAGTGAGCAGTCTTGGTCAGGATAAAGGCCTAGGCGGACTCATCAAACTCTGTCATGGAGTAATTTTTCCAAGAGCCTGATTACAGAGACATTTCTAAGTTCTGTTTCCAAAGAACTCACCTTGACTCTGATACCTTTCTTAGACACTTTTCTATTCACCTAGCCCCACTTTTCTCAGTGACTCTGTCTGCTTTTCCTTATATGTAGAAAGTAGTTCAATTCTATAATAAGGTGTTGTCTTAGAGTTGTCTTGCTGTGATAAGACACCATGACCATGGCAGCTCTTATAACCGAAAACATTTCATTGAGGCTGGCTTACAGTTCAGAGGTTTAATCCATTGTCATCATGGCAGGAAGCATGGTGGCTTGCAGGCAGATGTGGTTCTGGAGGAGCTGAGAGCTCTACACACAAATGCAGGCAGCAGGCAGAGAGAATAAGCCACTGGGTGGACCTTGATCTAGCATCTGAAACCTCAAAGATCACCACCAATGATATGCTTCCTCCAACAAGGCCACACCTCCTAACAGTGCCACTTCCTGTGGGCCTCTGGGGCTATTTTCATTCAAACCACAAGTGTCTTTCCCCCTATATTCCTTCTAAATGCTACTTTTACCACCTTAACTGTTTAATCTTTGTTTATTCTTTTAAGTCTATCAGCACAGTAAGGCTCGTGGGAAGATTTACAGAAATCTTGTGACTAAGTCATTTAATTGTTCAGCACTTGAGTGGGGTGTAGAACTGGAAGCCTTTGCTGCTGTATAGCATTGGAAGGGAGCTCAGGATATACAGTTCTGTTAGATATTTTGTCATGTCATTTGTTTTCCAAGCGGGGTTACTGATTTGTTTAAACCAATAATAAAGTGTACCATACAATTTTATAATTTCTGAATTAAAATTAGCTCTTTTGTCTGTGGAGCGAAACAATGTGAAGATATTTGAGGTATGCTTTTAGTTATTATTTTTTATTATTGTTTTTGTTTTTATTTTGTTTTTGGCCAAGACAAGTATCAAGCTAATGAAAGGTTGTGACGAGAGAATTATGAAGTAATTTAACTGCCATGGAAACACAGAAGAAGCTATTTGCAGTTGAATAAGTGATGGAAGACAGAATGATGGAGAAACCCAATGGCAGTTTTCTCAACAGCCAAAGTTCAGGTTCAGAAAGACTCAATTAGGCAAGGAGAGTAAGAATATTGTTCTATGGAAGCTTATACTTTCCTGACTTTTGCCCACTAAGACTCAATGTGAGGATTCCTTCAAAAGAAAAAGGGAAAAAAGCCAAAAAGCCACAAAGAAAAAATCCCAAATAATTAGGTCCTAATATTTACAATTGGAAAATTTCAAGTGCCCATAGATCTTGATGAATCAAGGGAGTTTATCCTACAAGAAAGGAAACACTCCTGTAATTTTATATTCTATCTTGTGTTAGGATCCCCAGTTATCACATGTAGGAACCACTAGGATTTTTTAAAATTAGCATCTACATAAAGGCCACAGAAGACTCAAATTCTACTACCCAGGTTGCAGGAATCTCTTCCTTAGAGCTTGCCACTGAGAGCAGCCAGAGCCCCACTTCTACCTTTCCTCCATAATTCTTAGTTAAGGCCAATTAAGAACGTGCTTTCCCATGATGCTTTAAGTAGCCCCAAGGAATTTTAGAATACTCTTTAAGAATGGTGTGCCATGGAAGATTTTGCTTGTAATCTTGTAACTTTCTTATGCAAAGGTATCTTTGTTTTGTTCTTTTAAAAATTGCAACTGTGAAGTCTCAGCAAGTCTTTATAAATGTAAGGGTCAGAAAATTGCTGAAGGAAGACCCCAGACTCAAATAGCATGTAAGACCAAAGAGTGTTTACTCTGCAGAACAGCCTGCACGCAGGGGTCACCACCGTCCATACAAAATGGCGGCAATGATCCCTAGTTGGAATGCCCAGGCTCTTTTAAAGGCTTCTAGGAGAATCCTATCTGTATCTACTTGACTCTTACTGGGATTGGCTGGTGCTGGGGGGGCTCCATGACTCCAGCTGGGATTGACTGATATAAGGGATGGGCCTGGGGTGGGAGGATTACGTGCTCCTTGACTTCATGATTCTGTCTTGGGCCTTTTAGCAAGGTCTGACCCTCTCAATAAACCTTCATGATCAACTTGGTCCTTACTATATTTATTTACTTAAATGTTTTTGAGATAATGATGTACTATATAACTTCCCTATTCCTTTTCCTCTCTCCAAGCTGTTTTTCACAGCTTCTGCAACATCTGTAAACATCCAACCACTGAAAAAACAAGGCTTGTATTCACATTGCATACTCTATAGGCATTCTTTAGAAAGAACTAGTTAAAAGGAATGAAAATTTACGTATAACAAAAGTCTTCAAAATTCTCATGCATAGATAAATTCAACAACAACAACAACACACACATTTTAATTGTAAAGTAAAGCAAAGCTGTTTTCACATAATTGAACTTTATAATCATTTTCAACTTTGTTCTAGTGGATATTTGAGGCTTTGTTTACAATGATACACAGAATTCCAACACACAGATTTATCAGTATTTTCACACAAATAATTATGAATGAATATCTATGGGGTGTGCTGTTGTTTCCACTAATAAAATAACCTATCATTAAAATTAGCTTGGCTATATCTTTTCCAATATGCATAATTACTTGTCTATACTATCAGATGTAGAATTTTTAATCATATGATACAAAAATGTATAGGTTCCTTGTAACTTAATTTCCATTGAGAAATTATGTACAAGGAAATGACAAAGATAGGAATAGGACATTGAGGAGAGCTGGGCTGGCTAAAAGACCTAGAGACAGCACCATTGTCAGTGTTCCGCATTTTGATGGGCTTTGTATTAAGTCAATCCTACTTTACTCAAACATGCATTTTACATATCTTTTTGGGAGCTTGCTTCACGAGCTACTAGGCACTTTGGTACAAACTCTCTTCCAATTGAGGAATTTAAGGGGAAATTATAAAACATTTCCTAAAAATCTACTGCTTCAGAAAGGAAGTCTGATTATAGAGGACAGCTATCTCAGAAACTTGAGAAAATAAGCATACCTTAAGGCAAAAATATAGTTAAACTAGGAGTTCTAAAATATTTCAAGGAGTTAACTTCAGAAGTTAGGAAAAAACAACAAAAAACACTTTATATTGACTACAAACTGTATATTTCACTCATATTTAAAGCTGAAATTCAAATGGAGAATAAGACTTTAAAATATTCATTTTCATAAGATTTTTTAAAGATTTATTTGTGTGTGTGTGTGTGTGTGTGTGTGTGTGTGTGTGTGTGCGCGCGCGCGCATATGTGTTTTGGACTAGACTTTTAAAAACATTTCCTATTCACAGCATGAGACCAACCAGCCAGCCTTTCCATTGTTTTATGGGACACAGCTGCCCTCTGGGACTGGATTTAAAGACAGTTGTGAGCTGCCATGTGGGTGCTGGGAACTGGTCCCAGGTCCTCTGGAAGAGCAGCCAAGGCACTTACTGCTGAGACATCTCCCTAGCCCTGCATCTGTATTTTTTCTTTTGTCTTGCAGTCATTTTATATAACCTTTGCCCTGAAGGGAGACATAATCTCTATCTTACAAGGTTACCTGCTACATAACCTAGAAAAATAGCAGTAAATGTCTTCCTTTGTAAGATGAACAGAAATGTGAGGGACCTGAAGAGAATTGCATCTTAGTGTTAGCAAAAGAAAGCAGTGATCAGTAGTGATCAATAGTGATCAAAGTGAGCTAATGGAGATTTGGGTAGTGTTTCCTGTTTGAATGCCCCACTTTCTATTTGAGCAGTTTCAGAAATTGGCAATGGTCCTTTAAAATCCTTTACTGTTTGATTTCCTGAATGGAGTAAAATTTTGCTTCCTCTCCTAAGTCAGATTTTCTGATGGTTTTGTAAGGTTCGGATGGTCTCTGTTAAATCCCTTTCTTCTTTGGTATGTCTTATGTACTGGTCACTAAATTCTAGATGATGCAGTATATAAAGAAAATGATCACCAGGATTCAGACTATTACAGGCAGAGGACAAGGAATGGCTTTCAAGACGCCAGTTGTCAGAAGATTAAATCATGAATGTACATCCAAAGAAATGGAATGCCAACAGGAGACAGGCACCAGTGAGTTGATAGAAAAATGCACACCTAGTAGTATGGTCATCTCTGAGAATCAATATTTTTGAGTTTTCTTAAAAATAAATTTTTGTTGACTTGCAGATATGGTAGTACTAATTTAAAAAAGAAATAGTGTTTGATTGTGGGAGTTGCAAACTTCAAAGGGAAACTGAATTTTTAGGTCTGTGCCTAGATCTTTCATATAAAAGTTGGGGTATTGATTAGGGAGTTTATAATCCTAAGGATTGGAAAGAAATCTTCCAGTTTTCACCAGTCCACTCCCACTGAACCTCATTTTTCCACCAGAAGCTGTTCAAGTCCCATGCTAGGGACACTAGCCTCACTTTTTGTGCAGATTCTTATTGACATCAATTAAGTGGCTTTTAAATGTATGTTTATTGTTTTTATCACCCCAACAAAATATCTGGCATAGGCCACTTCAGGGAATTCTGGCTCTTGAGCTCAGGGAGAACCATTCATCACAGTGTAGAAAAAGCCCAGCAGAGCACACGTGTGATCACAGAAGCAAGTCTTGGCTGCCTCTCATGTGGTAGCCAGACCAGACAGCAGGGAGCTTAGCCACAACCGGAAGTGGCTATACCTTCTATGGCCCTCACAGCAGCCTAATTCTGATGGCTAAAATATATATCCGGGAAGCCCCACATCATCCCAAACTTCCCCTTAGCTTGGTGGCCAAATGTTGGAAGAAGTAAAGCCGTGGGAAGGAATTTACCTAGAAACCATGTCTTTTTTTTTTTTTTTAATTTATTCTTGTTACATCTCAATGGTTATCGCTTGTATCCTCCCATTCTTCCTCCCTCCCATTTTCCCCTTATTCCCCTCCCCTATGACTGTTCCTGAGGGGTCTTCCTCCCCCTGTATATGCTCATAGGGTATCAAGTCTCTTTTTGGTAACTTGCTATCCTTCCTCTGAGTGCCACCAGGTCTCCCCCTCCAGGGGACATGGTCAAATATGAGGCACCAGAGTTTGTGTGAAAGTCATACCCCACTCTCCACTCAACTGTGGAGAATGTTCTGTCCATTGGCTAGATCTGGGTAGGGGTTTAAAGTTTACTGCCTGTATTGTCCTTGGCTGGTGCCTTAGTTTGAGCAGGACCCCTGGGCCCAAATCTGCCTATCATAATGTTCTACTTGTAGGTTTAGAAACCGTGTCTTAAGGCCCTTCTGACCTTACTAAGCTCTGCCTCTACCATGTCTATTTCATCTGGACACATGATTAAGGAATGAGCAGAGAAGCCAGCATTGTGTTGTCTAACGAGGAGCAATGGCATAAACCCTCCCAAAGGCAATATTCTCCAAAGTCCCGTTAACAGAAATCAAGGGAAGGACGTGAGTAAGAATGATTCTAATGTTTTTGTGGCAGGAGGAAAACAAGTAGCTCATGCTAGGCTAAGCTGCTGTCATGAGTACCTTCCCGGAGATTCTGTGGCGGACCTGCTACGTGCAACAGCTCAGAGAGGCTCCAACGTTTTACTCAGTGCATTAACTTCAATCTGAACATAGCAACCTGGACTTCAATATGGCAAAGGTGCCTATAACTTCCTTAGTATATCACACGCTGCCAAACCTCAAGCACAGAGAAAATGATTTATTATGGGATGTGCTCACACACATCCTTTGCCTGTTTACCTGGGTTTTAGAGTAGGCTCACTTCACCAAAGTTTTGAGGGATAACTACAAAGGGAGTCAGTTTCTTTGGAGAACACTGGTGTCTGTCCTCACTTTGAAAATGTGCGACAGATTGGGCCACTGTGGTGAACTCCATCCTTTTTATTTTTTATTCATAAAGTCATTAATCTGTAGTCCAGGCTGGCCAGTGTGGAAATCCTCCATGTTTCAGCCTCTCAAAAGAGAGCTTGCATTTCAGATGTGAAACACTGCTCTGAGTCACCAGTTTTGTTTTGGGAGACAGGTTATGCAGATACAGTTGCAGTTGGCCTGGAACTCATACATCTCTTCTCTGAGACTCCTGAGTGCTGAGATTGATTTCTGCAACCGTAGATCTTAGAATGTAGTGGTCAAAGAAGCAACATTAGCCCTCTAAGGAAAATTACAGTGGGGGTGCAGGCAGTGTTAGCTGACAGAGAAGATAGGTCTTGATGGTGAAGCAGCCTGGGAAATATGCCCTTCATTTATTTAACATATTTTCATCTGATATTTGATTAAAACCCTTCTACTAATGATTAGAGACTTGAGCCCCTGTAGTGAAGTACAAAAGTCTCTCAGACAAGTCCTAGATTTATCCAGTTTATAAGCCTAGAGCCTCTTGGAGAAGGATAGAAAGGCAGATTCATTTAAAGAAAACCTTAACAAATTCTCAAAGGTCATTACTTCAGTATTGTAACAGTCAGTTCAGCTTGTTATCTAGTCATTAGAGCTATGGGCATGAACTAAATAAAAGCAACAAGGATGGTATTGGCTTAGCAATAGGCTGGGTGATCGATGGAATCGAATTGAAGACTCAGAAATAAATCCACACACATATGGACACTTGATATCTGACAAAGAAGCCAAATCTATTCAATGGAAAAAGGATAGCGTCTTCAACAAATGGTGCTGGTTCTAACTGGATGTTTACATGTAGAAAAATGAAAGTAGACCTATATATACTACCATGCACAAAACTGCCTGAGCTACAGAGCCAAGTAAAGGGCAGTGTGTTCAGTTCAGTAACATTTCAAAGGAAACTAAAATGAGTGAATGAATGAATGAATGAATGAATGCATTAATGAATGCCAGCTGAGGAGTCAGTAGCTGAAGACAAACCAGGTCTGTGTCTTCATGGCACGGCACCATGAAAACCCAGCTATTTTGTATTGTGCAAGTGATATACAGATCTGGTAGCGTATGACTTTATTGCTGTGTGGGTAATCAGACAGAGTCTAATTTCAGCTGCTCTTCCAGATGTCTTATCTCTACTGCCATAGATCAATTTAGTCTCTAGCATGCACTCCTTTGCCTGGATCACTTCCTTTCCTCTATAGTAATTAACAGAGCAATTTTCTCTCATTTGTCATGGAGGAAACTATATCTTCATCATCTTATCTGAGAATGATATCAACTCAGTTTTCTCTCAGAATTGATTTTCTAGGGATTATTACCCAGGATATTATGTTTTCTCTTTAAACTGAGAACATCATGGCACTTGGGCCTTGAAGACTTGAAGTGCCAGTGACTATGGATGTGTTGGTGGGATACAGATGTATCAGACTGAGGACAATTCTTCTGAAAATTTCATATTTTTTGTGGGGTTTTCTAGCTATCTCATAGGATATATTGAAAATGATAAAATGTTCAATCTAGCAAGAAAAAAGTTGCACTCCCTATAATACCATTATGACTTGCAAACTTTTTAAGGAGAGAGAGAGAGAGAGAGAGAGAGAGAGAGAGAGAGAGAGAGAGAGAGAGAGAATGGTTGTGTTGTATATTTATGTTGATGCTGATGCTTATGTATCTGTGTGTATTGGGTGCTTTGATTTAATGGTGTGTTTCTGTTGATATTGGGTATCTTTCTTTATCATACTCCACAATATTTTTCTGAAACCAGTGTTTTCACTGAACATGGAGTTAAGAACTTTAGCAAGAGTAGGAAAGCAAACAGGAAACCCAAGCAATTCTTCAGGTTATACCTCCCCAGGGAGCTAGAATAGAAGACATGTGCCACATCTGGCTTATTATATGGATGCTGTGAGTCCAAATTTAGGTCCTCCTGTGTGCATGTGTGCACACATGTGCACACGTGTGGTGTGTGTGTGTGTGTGTGTGTGTGTGTGTATGTGAGAGAGAGAGAGAGAGAGAGAGAGAGAGAGAGAGAGAGAGAGAGAGAGAGAGAGAGAGAGAGAGTATGTGTGCTTAGTTTGCATGAATTATCTCTGTTCCCCTTGGTTGGATTTTTGCTTCTGAAAGCACAAAAATAACATTTTTATGGTGTTCTAATCTACTTAGCAGTAGCACACAAAACTAGTTTTTTTTGTGTGTTTATAATGAAGGACAAAAGAAGACAACGTACCATAGTTAGCTTGAACTGTAATGTGTGTTGTTTGTTAGCTAGAACTTGTGTTCTATCAGATTCACAAGGTACTTGGGAAATATGTGGAAGACACTCTTAATTCTCTCTAGCACTCCTGGAAATACTCTCAGGTGCCTAATAGGCTATCTCAGTAGGATATTTGTTATTGTTTCTTTCCTTATTAAACACAATCTCAAGTTGTAGTCATTCTGTCCTTCCTCCTGAAGGTTTGGATTGAAATACAAATGTGTACCACCACATCTAGCTATGCTGAGGTATTGCCTACAAAGCAGTGCTAACTTTTTTCTTTTTAAAATTAGTTCATATTTTGCTTTTGGATAGTAGAATTTTGTTTTTGTTTTTGTTTTTCAACAGGATTTTCTTGTGTAGCCCTGGATGTCCTGGAACTCTCTTTGTAGACCCCGCTGACCTTGAACTCTCAGTTGTCTGCCTACCTCTGCTACCCAAGTGCTAGGATTAAAGGCATGCACCACCATGTCCAGTGACCATTGATCCTCATATACTGTGTCTTAGGTCCATAAAATTGAGCATGCCAAATATCATTTTATGATCAGCTGAAAATAGTAAAAATAAAATCTAGTTCAAATATATTATGAAAATTCAAGTAGCTTGTTTGAATAGATAGCTCATAATCTTAAGGTATCTAGTCCTACTTGATTGTCTTTTATTTTACCTTTAATACATAGGCTCATGGGCATCTCTGGCCAGGTGTCTAAGAAAGACATTGCGATCTCATTTAGAAAAGCCTCTGATGAGAGTTGTCATCAAGTGAAAGTATACTACAATGTTACTTCAGTTCCACTCAGAAACGTCATTGGAGAGATTTTTTAAAAAATGACTTTTTAGTAAGGAGAATGCTAAGAACACATCACATCATCAATTGTACAGACGTGTGTTAGTTAATGAGCAAAGACTCATGGAAAAATCTATGTGAAGAGTCTTGAATGATCCAGATGCTGTGAAAAGCATATGTGAATGTCCATCAAACTATTTCAGATGAAGGCTCTGGGTGACGGTTGGAACAATCCGCTTCGTGCCAGTAAGTTCACTGTTTCCTAGGCCGTCTCATTGTTTCTTCCCCCCTTAGTGGAATCATGAATAAAATGGCCAGAAAAGGATGCGTTCCAAACAACTAAAGTGTTTTTTTTTGTTCCTCTTAATGCTCATGTAGCAGCCGCTACATTGAATGGCTATTCAACCAGTAATACATTCAGCCAACTCTGAGCCTCCGGCAAAGGAAGCATTTCTTAGGGCACTAGTGAGCCATGTAGTGGCAGAATGCTTACACTGGACTGCTGCCACCTCGGAAAGAATGCTTAGGATATGATTTTGTTTTCCTCCCCCACAATGCTTCTGCCAGCATTGCCGCGTGCATATTTACTGAACGCCCTTATTCTCTATCTTACTACCCTGCATTATGTGGCGTCTGACCAAGAAAGCTTATTTAACAGCAGAACCAGTAATGTGGTTACGCAAGACTGGCTGGGATTCCTATTTACAGCATCATCCAGAAGCCACTCTCCCAAGAAAATGGAGGACAGTTTATGAAGCAACAATGAATAGTTGGTTGGGAGGATGATCACAGTCAAACGTTACAAATAAAAACTTGGAAGTGCGAGGGACCACGGGTACAACATATAGCGCGTGATCGGCTAGCAAGAGGAAGCATATCAGCATCTCAAATGAGACCTGTGGGTCTGAGAAGAGGAGGCTGCAGTGCAGAGTCCTTCCCCAAGCACACCACTGCGAATGTTGTTTCCCAGAATGCTGAACTGTGACAGATTAATGTTCTGGTTCTGTTCTTCTAGAGACTAAGAGTTCCCTTCTCAGATCACTGCCCTGAGGGAGTAAATGTCTGTCTCCGTGATGATTAATTAAGATTATCAGGGGAATGTGAGGTACTGTTACTCTTTTCACTGTTGTTGTTGCCATCTTTGGCAACATTTTGGAAATAAAATTTGAGTCACCCAACTACTTAAAGAACAACAATCAAACACAGTTTGCTGAGAGACCAGAAACTAGCCCAGGATACATGGGAATTGTAAATTATAAAATACAATCTGAACCTTATGCCTAGTTTCTATGCTTGTTTTCATTTCTTTGTGCATGTGTGTGTGTGTATGATACACACACACACATACACACACATATATTAGACATGACTGAAGCAAATTGCTGAAATTAAAAGCATATCATTTGTATTATTTGGTACTCAGGAAACTATGTACCTATGGAAGAACCAAAACAATTAGGCTTTCCAGCATGTCACTTTAAACTTTATAGCATTTGTGCCTTGGAAGTTATCAGTATTTAAGAACTCCATATGATTGGTGGGTAGCTTATGTGCTTGTGTTTGAATTTTTATATATAAACTGATTTATTCCCTTTTACCTTCCTGTGCATGTAAAGAAAGTAGTAAAGAAGGAGGTAAAAGGGATATTGTGTGCTGTGGCCAGTGGACTTCCTTATAGTATGTTTGTAAAAGACGAAGACAGGGTTATCGTGGGAGGCATGTGCATTTCCTTCCTTGCTTCTTTTCTCTTTGGGGCTGTGGTGGGGATCACACCTAGGGCTTCACAAATAAGAGGCAGGTGGATTACCACTGAGGCCCAGACGCAGACCTTCCTTACATCATTGGGCTTTTAGTTTCTGTACCAATTCCATTTTTACTGATTTCCATTCTTTGCTTTTTGCAGGTCAGATGAAATTACTGGCACATTTCCAAAACAACCACTGGCTGTCCTCGATGGTTACTTTCAAGATCGACAGGAACAAACACAATGTTGGCAGCAGGAAAAAAAACAGTACCCTATGAGCATATACGGGGGGAGGAGGTCCCCCCCGTTCACAGTCACAGGGGAGGCAAGTAAAGGAAAAGCAGGAGGGAGGAATAAGAGGATACAAGGGATGGGATAACAATTGAGATGTAATATGAATGAATTAATAAAAAAAAGAAAAAAAGAAAAAAAAAAAAAAAAAACCAGTGCTCGGCTCCTCACTTGAGGGAACTGTGACCTGTTTTCATGCGCCGTCCTCCATTCTTTCCTGTTAGAGCTTTCCCAGGGTGTTGCAGAGCCCCAGGACCTCTGGTCATCAAGCCAAGAACACATTGTGAAGTTGTTTCTGAACTCATTACCTACTAAGATGTCGTTCATCTTCCTTTGACAAAACATGTAACTCAAGCCAAAAAAAAAAAAAAAAAAATGTAGTTCCTTAAATATCTCTTGCAACCAGTGTTTCTTTGGCCAGCACACTACATCTTGGATCAAGTTTCTGAAATACTCCTTTTAAAAAAGTAATTATTTCATAAAGAAGTAAAAGTAATTTCTCTCTCTCTCTCTCTCTCTCTCTCTCTCTCTCTCTCTCTCTCTCTCTCTCTCTCTCTCTCTCTCTCTCTCTCTCTCTCTCTCTCTCTCTCTCTCTCTCTCTCTCTCTCTCTCTCTCTCGCTCTCTCCTTTTAGCAGTTGCCAAGTCATTGTTTTTCTGTTAAAGTCTTGTAGAAGATTGAACCTGCCACAGATTTCTGGGAAGTCTCAGAGCTACATGAACTAGGTTAGTAATTGGGATGAGGTTGCCAAGAAAGGATGCTGGCTCGATAAGGGTGAGAGAAAAGGCCCATGAAAGGCATCAAATACTGCAAACAACAGCTGCAGCTGCAAATTCAAAAGCAATCCATATCTCCATGTGAGAGTTTGTTTTCCAGGCTCCCCAGCATCAGAGTACGCTCGCAAACAGAGTAGATAAGAGCAGACAGAGTCATTTATGTCCTAGCAGGGTTGGCACTTTTACTCATGAGTGAGCAAAGTGTAGGCATGGAAACACATCTGAAATACAGTGCTGTGGCTGATGTCTTAGTCTTATCATCAAAGCCATAAAAGGTATAAACTACCCTCAGTGACTCTCTCGGGCAGTCCAGAAGTTCAGCTGTGAGTGCTAAACAGCGGTGGCCTGAGGTGGAGGGCTCCGTGAGACAAAACCCAGATCTATTGGACAACACCATTTACTACAGTCATCTTCTCAGAGAGGAAGAATGTTTAAGCTGAAGCACAGGGCTGTTGTGGAGAGGGAAGGAGAAGGGAGGAAAGGATGCTCTGTGTTCTAGGGAGGAAGCGGTTGACCATTTGCTCCTCTCAACCACACGCCTTCCTACTGCAGGTGGTAGCATCAGGAACCATCTCTAAATTCTGACACTCTGTACCTGGTTTGAGATGTGAGGTCTAGGTTTGTTGCTGTCATTGTTTGCTCTTTTATTTCTTCCCTAATGTAATTTTAAAAACACTCCACTCTTTCTACTTAAAACACACAAACTCTTATATGAACAGAAGAGGGACCAGATTCATAAGCCCTTGTGGTTTTGCCATTCTCATAAAAAATAATGTAAGATGCTCAAATCTTGCATAAAATATCTTAGTTTTAGCACGCCATATATAGTGAACAGTGCTTACAATAGGAAAAACAATGTTGCAATAAGGTAGATGTAAAAGAAAATAGATTATTTTAAAATGAATATTCTTTCTCTCTTTGTATACACACATATGTGGCATTTGTATGGCATCTACAACTTCATGCATTTGAGTGTATATATCTATGGCTGGTATTTTTCTCTACTGTCATTGACCTTATTATTTGAAACAGGGTCTCCCAGTGAACCCGGAGCTCATTTATTCCACTAGACTAGCTACCCAGCAAGTTCCAGTGATCTGCTTGTCTCTGCATCCCCAGTACTGGTAGTAGAGGCATGTTCCACTGATCCTCTCTTGTTACATGGGTGTTGGGGATGCAAACCCAGTTTTAAACAATCTCCCTTAACTATATTTGATATTTTTGCAGGAACATTTTAGTTCTCACGTGCACTTGAGTAACGCTCATCGGCAGAAGAGTCACTGTTATAACAACAATGAAATTTCCAAGTACATACCTTCAGTGTCGACAAAGAGCAAGTCTTGCACACTTAAAATATTGTTTAAGTAAGGTTGTTTAATGTTACATGAAAAATCAAGCATTTGAAGAGCCATGAGATTGTTGAATTGGTTTTGAGAGAACGCTGAGAAGAAGAAGGAAAAAAAAAAAGGCATTATCATAATGTATAAGCAAATTAAAGAAAGAATTGTGCATTTTAGAGGAGGAAGGCTGACTAATACTTAGTGGTAGGAATTTACGCCCAGAAGTGGAAGAAGAAAATGTGTTTCTCAGCTTCACCATGTATTTCTTATAGCTTAGTGTTATGGGGGAGTGAACGTATCATTGTCACCTCATCACAGGTCTTCCAGCATCGTAATTATGCATAAAATGACTCAAAAGACTACTTGCATTTTGATTTTTGATTTCTCCAAGACAGAGTTTCTCTGGGTAGCCTTAGTTATACTAGAACTCTCTTTGTAGACCAGCCTGGCCTCAAACTCACAGAGATCTGCCTGCCGCTGCCTCCTGTGTGCTGTGATTAAAGATGTGTACCAGTGCTGTGATTAAAGATATGTACCACCAAGTCTGGCTAAGACTACTTTTTAAAGAAAAATAAAATAAAAATCAACAACACAATTTTAATTTACACACACACACACACACATGAACATACACACACAAAGTAAAGACTACAACCTGTACTTCTGTTCTCCATCATTAATTTTTCCTATTTTAACACTTTGCATTAGTGTGCTATATTTCTTTAAACATTTTTAAGTCAATCTAGATGTATTTTAATTTACTGAAGTCACAGTTTACAGTAGGGTGATATTGTACATTTTTTTTTTCGAGACAGGGTTTCTCTGTGTAGCCTTGACTGTCCTGGACTCACTTTGTAGACCAGGCTGGCCTCGAATTCACAGCGATCCGCCTGCCTCTGCCTCCCGAGTGCTGGGATTAAAGGTGTACATTTTATAGGTTTCAAATAGCATAGTGACTTGTATCTGCCATTAGAATATCATAGAGGTGACAATTTCCATTCCAATATTTTTATTTCATACTTAAAAATAATTTTCACTATACATTGTGAGTTAAATACCTTTCATAATGTGTTTGATATTCTCATTCATTTGTCCAGATCTTTTATTTTTCCATGTTCTCCATTCCCCTGGTGGTGACAACTGAATTGAGGTAAGATTTGGTCAGAGAAAGTTGCCTGAACAAGATCAAAGGGCGGGAGGAGAGGGGGCAGCATTTATTTCCTGGGCCTGTCCTGTCAAATGACTGTTTTGGCAATGACTATGTTCTTCACGGCTACAGTGGATCTGCCTTCCACAAACTCAGGTCTAATCTGTCTTGCTTTTTCTCTAGTGTACGGACAACTAGTGGTGGCAAATCTTTTGTGTCTTAACTGGTCCTCAGGTACTTGGGAAGGCTTGTTGGTCTTTATGATGCCTACAACCACAATGGCCAATCTTTCTTTGACTTATTTTCAATCAAATTCTATATGCATCTGTCTCCTATAAGAAGAATGTGCTTTCCAGTGAAGTCTTACAATACAATTAGAAACTCCAGCTGACAGGTTAGCCTTCATTTCACAAAGTGCCGGACCCAACCATGCTCTCAGCTTGAATAGATATGAAACTAGAACCAGGCTTTGGGCATTCTGACCTATGATTCCTGTCTATATCCCAGTGCACAAGAGTATGTGTCAAAATGCACTGTTATGCCCATCATTTTCTGAAAATAAAAATCATTAAGAAAGAAGCCTATTTTTGAAATACTGAACTGAGTCATTTAAACATATAAGCTAATACATATATTAACTAGCTCAACTGAGTCCTCCACAGTGTGTGTGCTTAAGAACACATGGTACACAATACATACATATATATATGCTGTCAATTACAAATAAGATGAACAATTTTAAAATTTTAATGGTGATTATGTGAAGCCTTTCTGTTGCTGTCATTTTGTTGAGTTTTCACTGTCATGTTGAGAATAGAAAACTTCTTAACATACATTTATACATACAGAAAAAATATTTTTTACGTAAAACTATTTGAAAAAGTGCTTTGCAGAGTTTATTTAGTGGTTGTGATAACTATACCGTACACCTCATCTTTAGTAAATATCAAAACAGTTTTTAATGAGTGAAAATATTTTATTTGTATTGTACTTTGTGGAATGAAGGAGATTTGACATAAATAAGATTAGCCGCTGTTATTTTTAAAATACAGCAGATTAATAAGCCTGGATTTCAAAAATTATTGACAACATTCTTATGAACACGGTGGAAAAATATGGCCTTAGTGAGACAAATAAAAGTTGTAGTGATTATAGCAGTAGAAGGCTTAGATTTTTAAGGGAAAGAGTTAGATAAATCTCTTATTATCGTCAACATCACCCTTGACTATACAATAACATCCTCTTAAAGTTTACACGTATCTACATTCTAGCTTAACTTAATGGCTCTGACTATGGGCCAGATAATGAGATCTGTAAAACTTCCTGGTGATTCTACTATATCAAATCCAGTCAGGAAAATAACAATAGAGGTCTGGTACTTGAGGTACCTGTGCTGCTCTGTAGGTGTATTTGTGCCTCTTATATGTGCGATGACTTCTAGGCAAACGCAATATCATAAGAAAGATTAGGCAATTAGGCTTCTGTATGTGGAACTCAGAAGCTAAGTCTTCTTATTAGAGTATGCAAAAATGACAATGAGTTACCTGCAATGAGACTTGATGGAGAGGTTTATACTGAAAACAAAACAAAACAAAACAAAAAACAAAACAAAAAAAGCAAACAAGGGGCTGCTAGAGGGCTACAGTTTTATCTGAAATGCATGTGAAGGCATTGTTGAGCTGCGGTGTGAAGGAGTTGGAGGTAGGCTTCACTGGCCCGTAAAATGGCCGTTTGTTATGGTATTTTAGTTAAGAGGTACTGGTGACCTGGACTGAGGCTGTGCTAGCAGAGATGAGCAGTAAGTATATTCATGTTATATTTAGAAAGACTTAGAGACTGAAAGCCTGTGAGGGGGGAGAATAAAAGTCTTCAGGATGATAAACACCTTTCTCTGGACCTGAAATTCCTTTTCCCTGCTGTTTAGCAATTCTAGAGAAGAAAATGTAAGAGATTATTCCACCTTGAAGCATCTTTAGTGGAAGAATGCTGGCAGATGCAGTTGAATTGCACCCTCTGCTCTTTACACCGTTGATTGGCAAGGCCAAATTCAGGTTAGCATAGTCACAGATGACCCTTATAGACCATCTTGAAGTGCAAGAAGAGTTTTCACTTACAAGAAATAGTTACTACAGGTGCACAAACGACTCTACATTTAAAATCAAACTGAATTAATTATGAGTCATAGAAAAAAGTGATTTGTCAAATTCTAAAATACAATGAATTTATGTGTTTCATTTTGCTTTCAGAATGTCAGTTGCAGCTCTCTGTAAGGAGCACAGTGGTGAGAAAACACAATGCTTCACAACCCCTCCAAAAACTGCTCTGCACAAATGACAAGTCTATGAGCAGAACGGCTGACAAGGCTCTGAAAATCTTAAAGAAAAATCCCAAATATATCATGAGAGTTGGAAATGAATCAGGAAGATAGATGGACTCATTGTTTTTGCTGCAATTCAGTTCACCAGTAGCATTATCATGAGTGTTAGGAGATAAAGAAATAATACATTTAAGGTCCAAAAAGGAGCATACCGTGTTTCATTCTCTAGACACCAAGATGGTGTGGCCACCTGCAGAGAGCTATTGTTTGCTTGGGCTGCGCTATGTATTACAGTGGCCATTCTATTCATTGGCGCTAGATAATTTGTATGCGAGGATATAATCCTTTAATAATGAAGGCTACAGTGGACATGGAGTAAGCAGTTTCCAGATCATAATTGCTTTTTGAAAATGTCCTTTTAAATTTAATTTCAAACCAGCAGTTTGCATCTCAGTTTTTAGAAAGGTTTAGCATTTTGTGTATGTGTTTGTGTGTGTGTGTGTGTGTGTGTGTGTGTATCTGTATGGGTGTCTATGTCTGTGTGTGTGTCTGTTTGTGCATGTCTGTGTGTATGTCTGTGTGAATGTATGTTTATGTCTTGTTTATGTGATTGTGTGTGTGTGTGTGTGTATGTGTGTGTGTGTGTTTGACAGAATGAGAAAGAGATATAGAGTAAAATGCAAAAATTTCCAGAAAATTATTCCATCAAAACCACAAAAAAGAATCTTAGATGGAAAAGGGAAATAAATGCATGTAAACAGCTAAAAGAGAAAATGTAAAATGTTCTTGCTACAAAGAAAATAATAAATATTTGAGTTGATGATACATTTAAAGTTGAAAATAATATTTATACAGTATATTCTGATTGTGGTCTACTCTCTTCTCTCTTTTTCAGTTCCTTCCCACCTCACCCCCACCTATCCAAACAGGCAAAAACACAAACAAATCAGAATTAACAACAAAAGCACAAAAATCATACACAGATACACACACAATAAACAAAATTCATAAAAACACAAAATTTCAAAAGCATAATATATGAACAAAAGACCAAATGAATGAAAAATGCCTGAACAAAGTAACATGAGAAAAAAATCTGCAAGAGCACCATTGAGTACATTTTCTGTCATGCATTTCATGCTGGGCATGGGGCCTCCATACAGTCTGCTTTATGTATTCAATGATACTCCATCAGGGAAAATGAATTCCTCCTTTGTAAGTGGTTATCAATTGGAGATAGCTTCTTGGCTGAGAAGGAAAATTCGTGTGCACTTTCCCCTCTCAGTGCTTGGGTCCTGTCTGACTCTGGCCTGTTCAGACCCTGTGCATCCTGCCACAGTTTGTATGATTTCATGTTTGTGAGTCCTTGGTGTCATCTATCCTCTCTGTCTCCTAAAATCTTTCCACTCCTTCTTCTGTAAAGACCCCTGAGCCCCAAGGGGGATGTGCTATTTAGGGCTGAGTGTTCCAAAGTCCGTCACTAACTGGACATCAGGGGAAGCCTCTCTGAGCATATCAGAAAATTGTTAATAGTTCTTCTATTGCTGCTATGTTCCTTTAGCAGAACAATAGTATTTGGTTTCCCCCAGGCCCACGGCCTATCTAATCTCAGGTTCTTGACTACAACAGTGGTGTCAGGTTCCATTTCATGGAGTGTTCATCAATCTAATCAGAGAATGATTGGATACTCCCACAATATTTGTTAGGCAATGACATTCTTCTTATCCTTATTTGGCTGTTCTGCAGTATATGCAAGTATTAAAAACCACATTTATACTATATAATTATATAATTTGACACTTTAAAATAAAATGTAACTGAAAATACATCAGTTAGAACTGCTTGAATATGAAAAACACAAAAGGGTACAACTTCTGAAATCCACTGAGGTCTTATATCAGGTTGTGCAGAAATGAGCTAACAAGTGGCTGTGTAACCCTCCCTGCCCAATGGTCATTGCCTTCAAGGAAATTTTAAATGAGTACAATTTGTGGGAAATGTAGATGCCAAGGTATTTTATATTGCAACCAGTATTGTTGCTCTTTGGTATTTTGGCAATTTTCACCTTATATGAATATAATATCATATATATATGTATATGTAATACATCATGTAAGTTAGTGAGTAGCTTTATTTATGTAAAGTTTTAATCCAGTTAGTTTGGAGTAGATAAATGTTGACAATAAAACACTGTCAGAAAGAGATCTGGGTTAATGGTTGAGTGACAAAATTAGTTAAAATGGACAATGTAGGCATTGCTCTTGTGCTGATGGAATTGTTCCATATCTTCATCTTGCAGCATGCACTTTAATATGAGAAAGGCTGGCATGGGACTTCAAGAGATTGCCCACCATTTAATAGCACTAGATACTTTTGCAGAGGACCAACCAGTTCCAGTCACAGCACCCACTTGAAGTATCTCATAACCACGTTTAACTCTAGCTCCAAGGGATCCATAGGCACTCACAAATATGACACACATATGTAGACACATCATAAACAGTCCAATAGAAGGTTTAATAGTGAAGACTACACTCTCTTATCTTTCTTATGTCAAAAAAAAAAAAAAAAAAAAAAAAAAAAAGAGAGAGAGAGAAAGGGGGGTATGACTTGGAGCCCCTGGAAAAAAAAAACAAGAGAAAATGAGTGTGGCCTGAAGTCATACTACTGACATGGGACATGCTATTGACAAAGGGATTTTGAGGTGGACATTCTTGATTTGTATTAACGACATACTGGAATATAATGCATAATGCTTGGTGACTCAAGCATTCTCTGCTATAGAAAGTAGGAGCACCTGGGTGTGACATTTGTACTCGTGGATATGAAAATCATTAGACAGCCATTCTGAAACCCTGAACACAGCAGGCGGTGTCTATGATATACCAACATTTCGAATCACTCCTTTCACACCTGCTTGCATTTGCATGTAGTCTCTTAGAGAGATTATCATGGAAATAACTTGAACAATCTCAGGTATTTTTAAAAATAAAAGGTACCATTTCATCTTCTTTGTTTCTTTTGTCCTTGGAAAACAAGCAATGTCTTTAAAAAAATAAAAGGATACAAATAATAAATAAATTGGAAGGAAGATTTTTTTAAACCTATGCGTTTTTCTCCCAGAAGACAGTTAAAATACTTTGTATCTCAGTATCTATTGTAAGTGATTTTATGTTTTATTCTATGTTCTAAGAAGCCATTTGGCTATATGGGCCAGACATTTTGAGGAAATGTGAAATACTGAAAAGTCTTGGCTTAGAAGTCAAGTCTGCTCTTCATTGACTGCAGAATCCTGAGGAAGGTGCTAAGCTGCTCATTTTTTACTACTGAAAATTAAATGATTTAGATGATAAAATGTTGCACAATACTAATTTACAACCATTCATTATTATTATTATTATTATTATTATTATTATTATTATTATTATTATTATCACATTCTGTCAAGGTGAAATTATTTCTAGGAGAAAACTTAAAATAGGTAAAACTTGTATAAGTTAATACAATAAACCTTAACTGTTATGCTTAATATCCATAATATGGAGTTTAAAGACAAAAGAGCTATTAATAACAGTAAAATTATAACTCTATGTGTTCATGTTTCTCCATCATGGACATAAACAGGTAGCTAGACAAAAAGGTAAAGACAGAATTTTTGGAAGCATGTAAATAAGATATCAGGTAAATATTTAGCTTCATAGAACTGTTGTAGGTGGGTTTTTTGTTTCTAAATCATTGTCCCTCCAAGCTGGGCAGGCTCTTTTTTAGTAAAGAAAAACCACATAAAATGTTGTTATTTTCAGCCAGAAGAATAGAGATAGTGCTGTAATTTGTGAAGGCTGAACTCACTGAATTGGTGTGCGAGCATAAAGGCTGAATTGCTGCTTCTCCTCAGTGAGTGGCACTTGCTAGACAATAGCGTTGAAAACCATCTGTGTTGTCCTTAGCAATCTGATTCTGCCGATGTGTGATAACATAGTTTGAAAATGGAGTTTCTCCATCAAAATATGAAATAATCCAAAATAAACCTAGGGTTATTAGTAAATGAGGCATTTTCAGTTCCAAGCGTTATTTCTCTTTAAACATGTGAGATTGCTCAGTTTATTCTGTTGTTATTGTGATGGGGATAATACACCAGTGAAGGACAAGAAAATAACTCTGCCACTTATTTCAGTGCATTTGGATGACCTGAGAATGTTTTATGAAACAATCACATGATTCAGGCTGCAGACAAATATCACACATTACTTTAAAAGAATTCGGCTCTTGAATCTTACCAGTGTAGGTCTAGAAAGAAATTGGAACATTTGATTGAGTTTTCTCACTATATTGATGAGCATGGTGTTTGGGAATGCTTTTTTCAAGGATTAACATCTGATTTTCCTTCTGTCAATCTGAGCAAATGCTTGGCACAAAGTCTCAGTGGTTAAAGGCACTTGCTGTCAAGCCTGGTGATCTAAGTCTATCAACGGGACTCACAGGGTGGAAAGACAGAGCAATCTCTTTCAAGTTTTCCTCAAACGTACACAATGGTACTATTACGCATGCTCGACCTACTCAACGCACTTGTACTCATAAGACATAAATAAATAAAATGCAGTAAAAATTTAAGTTTAATTGAGGGATAGTTTTGGTTTCTAGGAAAGTGATGGGTTACAGAAATAAGTACATTTGTGTCATCTGTACAGTTATAGAGACTATGCTTATTTGTGAATTTATTTTTCTGAACCCAATTGTGGATATATTTTTTTCTATTTTTGATGATGATTAAAAATGAATGGCTGTTAAAACCTGACAGTGTGAAGGTCAGCTTTCCTACTTTCAACTTCAATTAGAATTCTGTCACCGCCAAAAGGCTTTTTCTGATGTAGTTGTTCACCGTGTGTCAAATGGACCTACCATTCTCTGCAGATATTACCAGCCTGACACCTGTGCCATTACAACTCCAGAACTGTCTGCCCTGGAGTGACCTGCCACCTTGTTAGAAGCACAGATTCTCTAGCCAAACCCCATACTTCCTGACTCAGAATATACAATTTAGCAAAGTCTCCAGATCTCTACTGTCAAGGACTCTAGTGCTGGACAATGTACGTAAAATCCATTCAACTCCTGTGAAGGGTTTGCCTGGAGGGCACATGGGCAATCTCCACAGATCTCTTTATAATTTTTGGTGTAGGCCAAGCATAGGCCAAGACAATTCAGAGGCACTTGTAGCTTGTTTGCAATTGCTGAGAACAAAACTTTAGACTCTTGCATCAGAATTTGATGCAGTTTTATTAATTAGCATTTTATGGCTCTGTGTGGCACACTCTACACTTTTAAAGGAGATAGCGCACTTAATAACAGCAGTTTTGCATTGCATAGCTGTTAAAACTTTTCCAGAAAACGCTACCAGCTAAATTATAAGGGTGAATTAAAGTGTGCCCTTTATAAATAGTCACAAAAGGCCTCTGCAGCTGATTATAGTGTGGGTGTAATTTGGAGAAAGGTTTGCTGTAGGCACAAAATTATAGTACTGCAACTGGGATATTGCCAAGAGCCTAGCCATTTCCAGGAGCTGTCTCACCACCTGCTAGCACACTATTCAGAACTGAGTCAGAGGATAAGGAAAGTCTAAGGAGTCATTAAGCCTTCATCTGAAACACTGCCTGAACGAGCTGTCATTTTCCCTATGAGCGTCCTTCGAGCCAGACCCTTCCTTGCCTCTGAGCCCAGGAGGGCTGAAGGGTAGGGCTTTCTGCCCAGTAAATGAATTGTTAATTCTTTTTTGTTCTGAGTCAATCCAAGCATTTTGTTTACATCTCAGATCCCCTAGCTATCTCAAAAGTGAGGGCAGGCTCTAAGGAGTCCTTACCTTTTCTTGCACACTGCTTTGATGCCACAGTCCAGTGATTGTAGTGTGCTGCCAACCTGAGACTTTGGTCTAAAGCCTGTTACCAAGAATGTCCTGGGAAATTCTCCCTTCTATCCTTGATGTTGCTTGTTAAACAGTTTCTTGACTGAGTTCAGCTGTGCCCGGGTACAGCAAGCTCAGGAGTGGCTCCTTCTTCCTACTTTGTACTTTCCAATGAAATTAAACCTTTCCTGTATCTGGTGAGCTGGACTAGACTAGGAGTTTTGATAGTTTTTTATATTAGAATCTCAATCTGTAATAAGAAATGTCCCTGAACTCACTGCTGTTCTCCTGCCAAGGCCTAGGATGAGGATGTTTGAAATTCTATTTCTGTATGGGAATAATATATGCTTTTATAGTGATAGCAGTATTTCATTTATATAGTATTTTTTAATGTATAGAAGGCACTGTTTTAGGCATTCTATGTAAATATATATGTATACACCTTTATGTATGTGTAAACTCATTTAATTCTAACTATAACCATGATTTAGATACCATTAGTATTGATTTTACAAGGTAAATGTGGAACATAACATTAAGTACTTTGGTCAGGGGTGGAAAAGTCTAAAGAAGGAGCCAAAAAACAGTCACAAGCCAGGTAGTAGGTGTGCTAATTTACAGTATAAATGAGTCTTCACTGGTGGTTTACTTGACTTAGTAGAGGAGTGAGGATTCAGGGATAGAGACCTCTACTTAGGCCTAGGGAAGGAGAAAGCATCAAGCTTTCACAGTGACTTAGAGTTGGTGTCTGATAGCAAGTGAGGCTAAAATGAAATGGGAAGAGAAAAGCTGGAGGAAAGTGCTGACACACAAACCGTCAAGTCAATCATGAGGAGTTCTTTCTTCCACGAGAAAGAGGCCCATGTACCTGGGTACTCAAGGTCTCAAAGAGACAGAAGCAAACACTGCTAGCTGGTTGTTTTCTGTGAGGAGGGAAGAAAACCAGGCTGGCCATAGGGCAGTGGGTTAGACTGCCAGGAGCTCCATGGAAGGATGTGGGCTGATGGCAGCAGATCTAGGAAATCCTGCTTAAGTGTTTTGTATCCAGATGGAGGAGAAAGCACGTGTCAGCAGACAGAGCATGGGCAGATCAGCTGATGTTTCTTGGGTGACTGAAAAGAACACAGGCAGGCCCCAAGTGCCTCCACTTTGTACAAAATGCTGTTAACTGATTTCAATCCATCACACACACACATAGAAGACATGAATTTTTTTACCCCCTTCAAATCAGCAATGCAGAGTTCTTCATTAAAAGTAATTTCAGACATGAGAATACAACAACAACAAAGTATGCCATTGTGAGAGAAAATGCTTTTAATTAGTGCTGAAATAGTGCAGAGTCCTGTGGCACTGAGAATATTTAATATTAAAACAAAATGTTATCGCCTGCCGCTTCCTCTTCTTTTTAGATCATTAGCATAGGATTAAACATTTTTAAGCAAGATTTCAACCCCTCAGCAAGCAGCTGTGTCTTCTATTAAAAAAATACAATAAACTCATACATATGTATTATGCACTTAATTAAAACTGATAGATACTCATTTACAAAGTTCTGATAGTGTTGTGAATTTTTATGGTGCTTTGGATCTCTGGACAGCCGCCATCAATTTGCATATTTTAAGTGGAAAAGAAGGCATTGGGTGGAAGAAAAGCAATCCAAAAATCACATAATCTGAGAGGCATGGCCTGAAATTAGATTTTTTTTCTGGCCTAAAATCTTCCTATATGTATTTAAATTATACATGATATGCATTTATTATAAAGTTTAGAAAAATATGCAAGATGATATTGAAAAATTAAAAGCATCTATAACCTAATTAAGTAAAATTTGAATTATTATTTTGGTATCTATGGTATATATCAAAATACATACTCAATGGTATATTTATTTGTATATGTTTGTTTATGAAATCTATATATTTTGAAGAACTTAAGCACCCTATACTCATAAATATGTAACTTCTAATTTTGACCTAATTTTAAGTGATAAATATTTTCTAGTTCTATTACTTTGTTTTTATTAATATGATTTATCATGACTATTAAATAGTAAAATACAGCTGTAATATTTTGATCTTGCTGTGTCATTCACATATAAATTAGAATTTTGAAGAAACATACTAGGAGACAGTCCTGCATATGCCTAACTCTGACCTCGTAAAGCACATGCTAAACTTGCAGCATCCATGGCTGAGAAGAAATATGCACTAAGTAATTAATCTTGCAGCAATTTGCTGCAATATACACAATCATGTACTCCTTCCCAGTGTGGCACGAGGATAAAAGACAGAGTCGGGTTTTCTTTCCTGACCACCCCAGAAAGACAGACATTGGAGGGGTACCAGTGAATATACCTAAAAGAGTAGACGACTTATGGAAAAAACACATGTGTGTACATGTATGCAGATATACACATGTGACAATCCTATATTGTTGCTGTTATGATAAATAGCATAGGACACTAGCAAAAGATTCACTAGTTCCCTTTTCTCACATATTTTTCAGTAAATTCAAATATATTCATGTGATGGCACTTGAGATATTTAATACTACTTTCAACACTTACTTGCTTATAAATCCTTCAAGACACTTAAAAAGTAAATTAAAGGAGACACTAGATGATGGAAAGACTTTTCATGATCCTGGATTGACAGAACTAATGTCACAAAATGTCTATACTACCAAATGTATGTGTGTAACACAATACTCATCAACATTGCAGCATTATATTTCATAGATCTGGAAGAAACAGTTCAAGAATTCATACGGAATTACAAAAGACCATGAATAGCCAAAGCAATCTTAATGAGAAAGAACACAGCTGGAGGTATCACAAAACATGACCTCAAATTATTCTACGGAGCTGTAATAATAACGACATTTTCGTACTGGCATAAATACCAAAAGATAGACACAATGGAACAGAATAAGGGACCCAGAAATAAACCAGCAAAGTTATGGCCAACTAATTCTGACCAAGGAAGAAAAAAAAACATGCAATAGAAAGAAACAACTGTCCTAGTTTGGTTTCTGTTGCTGTAATAAAGCTACAGCCATGAGCCACTTGTAGGGGAAATGGGTTTGATTTTACCTTAAAGCATAAAGTCATTAAGGGAAGTCAGGACAGGTATTGAAGGGAAGGGATTAAGCAGAGACCATTATAGAACGGTTACTGACTTGCTTTCCATAGCTTGATCAGCCTACTCTCTCATACAGCACAGGACTACGTGCCCAGAAGTGGCAGTGCCACAGTGAGCTAGGCCCTTGCACATCCATCATTCAGAGTGCCCTAAGAGGAGGCTTATCTAGAGGCAAATTGGATGGGAACAGTTTTTCCTCTCCAGCCACATAGTTTATTCAACAAATGGTGCTAGCAAAATCGGGTATCTACCTGCAAAAGAATGAAATTAGAACCATATGTTTCAAACTGTACAAAAAATCAATTGCAAATGGATCAAAGATCTTAACTTAAAACGCATAAAACATGAAACTGCTGAAAGAGACCATTGATGAATGAATACCTTCTCCAAATGCTGGATAATAACTTATGAACTACATCCCAGTAGCACAAGAGCTGCCCATAAATACAGTCAGATAAGCCTAGGCGGAACCTAAGACTCCATTCATGGCAATGCTAGGAAGTTAGTCCCAGCTATACTTATTACAAGGTGCTAGTATCTAGAATTTACAAAGTGTCGCAAAAATTAAGTGCCAAGGAAACAAAACTACAAATCAGCAAATGGAGAAGGAAATGAACAGATACTTTTTTCAGGGTGTTGGCATCCCTACTCATCAGGACAATGCCAACTGAAACTACTTTGGGATGGCTTCTTCTGTCTGGTTAGAATCACTGTCATCAAGACACCTAACAACAAAATGTTGAAGACGTGGTGAAAGTGGCAAGTTTTTCACTGCTACTGGCAGCTCAAATTCCTACAGCCCTTATAGAAATTAGTTTGAAGGTTCCTCAAAAACTTAAAAATAGAAGTTTCATGTGACTCAGCTATTTCATTCCTGGCATATACCCAGAGAACTCCACACAATACTGTAGAGTTATTTGTACATCTATATTTATTGCTGATCTATTTACAATAGAAAGGAAACAGAACCAAAGTAGATGTCTGTCAAGAAATGAATGAATACTGAATATATGGCACCTTTAAGAAATGGACTATTATTCAGTTGTAAGGAATAATTAAATAATAAACTTTGGAAAGAAATTAATGAACTAAAAAATGTGTAATATTAAGTGAGTCAACCAAGATGTAGGAAAATTAATAGTTTCATATTATGAAGATTTTCATATGAAACCTATGATGTATGCATGTATATATGTGGAGGGTGAAAATTAAAGATAAAATATAACATTTAGAAAACAGAGCATCCATGTTCTGGCTATTATGAATAAGGCTGCTATGAACATGGTTGAGCAAAGTTTCTTGTTGTGTGCTGGAGCATCTTCTGGGTATATTCCAAGGAGTGGAATAGCTGGGTCTTGAGGAAGCCCTATTCCCATTTTTCTGAGATAGCACCAGATAGACTTCCAAAGTGGCTGTACTAGTTTGCATTCCCACCAGCAATGAAGGAGTGTTCCTCTCTCCCCACATCCTCGCCAGCATGTGGTGTCGCTTGAATTTTTGATCTTAGCCATTCTGATGGGTGTAAGATGGAATCTCAGAGTTGTTTTGATTTGCATTTCCCTGATTACTAAGGAGGTTGAGCATTTCTTTAAGTGTTTCTCAGCCATTTGATACTCCTCTGTTGAGAATTCTCTGTTTAGTTCCAAGCCCCATTTCTCAATTGGGTTATTTGGTTTGGTGGTGTTTAATTTCTTGAGTTCTTTATATATTTTGGATATTAGACCTTTGTCAGATGTAGGGTTGGTGAAGATTTTTTCCCAGTCTGTAGGCTGTCGCTTTGTTCTCTTGACAGTGTCTCCTGCCTTACAGAAGCTTCTCAGCCTCATGAGGTCCCATTTATTAATGGTTGACATTAATAGGGGAGGGGAATAATGGGAAAATGGGGGGGGAGGAATGGGAGGATACAAGGGATGGGATAAACATTGAGATGTAACAAGAATAAATTAATAAAAAAAAAGAAAAAAAAAAAAGAAAACAGAGCATCAAAACCTACATATCAGGTTATGTAGGATGATGGAATGCATACAGAACAATACATAAGTCATTGAAGAGAAGATAAAGTTTATTTTTCTATTCTTAATTTCCTCTTATTTTTCCTCTCTTTTGTTATGGACAGATAAATAATATAATTAACGGCAAGTATATAAAACCCTAAGCAAAGTGTCCTGACCTTAAAATAACTGCTCTAACTGCAGTGAAAGCTGACTGAGATATACAGAATGTTTGACTGGACAAGTGTGGACTGGCCTTCTTAACATGGCTTTCACTTGTCAATGAGGTATAACAACATTCCAATTAAGAAAGAAAATAAGTAGATGATGGGAGTATAGAAAATAAGAAAAGCACACAAGTTTTCAAAAATCAAAGATTGATTTTGAGAAAAAGTTGTGAAATAATGTTGAGGAAGATGGGAAAAAGCAATCGTGTGTCTCCAGGTTTTCCTCTGTGCTCACTGAACCCCTGTAATGTCTGGTTCTACTCTTCCACTCTTCCATTATTTACAGAGACCAAAACCAGTAGATCCCAGAGAAGTTTGGAGTAGGGGGTATGGCAAATTGTAAATAGTCCTTCCTTCATGCCTTGCTTTTTCTCTTTATTCCTTCCTTTGTCCTCACTTCCTTGTTCCCTCCCTCTATTCCTCCCTCCTTTTTTCCTTTGACTTTTTCTTCATTCTCTTCTTTCTTCCTTCATGATCTTCCTTCTTTTCCTGTTTTTCCCTTTGGTGCTCACTGTTGCTTTCACTGTCTCTTATTTGGGTAAATTAAATGTAAATCTCAATTGTCTCTTCTCCATACAAAATATATTGTCTATATAGAGATTCATAATGACACAATAATTGTTAATAACATGAACCCCGGACTAATATGTCTCCAAATCTTTTCAGTTTTCTCATCACCATTGTCAGTACCATATTTAGATACCATGCCTTTTCTTGTAAGGCGCTGCTACAAAGTCTTCTGGTAACCTAATTTGCCTTAATGCAAACTAATCTTTACATAATTGCCCTTCTAAAATGAGGGTCTGATGAAGATATCCTCCCTTGACACTGCTAGTACAGTCTGCCAAATTTGCGTCTCAATCCTTGAGTTATCTTTTCTTGTTTTTTTATCATTCTTCACCTCTATTACCATAGTTGCTAAGCCCTCCAATCCCTAACTTATATCTTCCTTATGAGTAAACCCCCATCACTGTTTTCCTCCAACTTTTGGATTGGTTCGAGCACACCATTTAATGATCAAATATAATTGTTGAATGAATGATGAGCATATGTTACAGGGACAAAACACATTCAAGAGTTATTATGGTATAGTAAGCGGGAATGGAGCCCCCAGTATGCAGCGTAGGTGCAGAGGACAACTATAGTTCATAAAAATGCTAAGTGCACTGCCCCACACGAAAAATATACTGAGCAAAAACAATAGAAGGCAAACTTCTTTGAAATAATTACAATTCAAATTTAATTTAATTTAATAGCAGTATGTGATTTAAAGAAGCTTCAAGTCCAGTTTTAGTTTTGTGTACAATGTACCTCGCACTCTCTATAATAGACCAAATCTGCTACCCTAGATTGTTGTAATGAATAATTATAATATTAAAAAACTTCAACAGGAAATTGAGTTTCAGTTTGGCTACTGTATCAATGATCTTTAAAAGTCCCCTTTTTACTGGCAAGCATTCTTGATTCTGTTTCTAAGTAACAACTATTAGTAAATGATAAATTCACCAGTCTACTTAGCTATTCTCATGTGCGATATCATTCTATTTTACAATCTTAGGGTTTTGCTTTTCTGCTGTTATGAAAAAGTGCCCAATCCCTTCTTGGAAAAACACCTGCAGTAGATGTCTTCCGCATACCATGGTGACATGTGCTGCCTCCACATTTTGTAATATCCTTGAACCATTCAAGTCAACACAGTATTTAGGAAGGTAACATATTTTAACCAAATTTTCATGCAAGAACCAGATGTTTATGCAACTGTAAAAAGGATACAATTCAGAGCTTCCTTGCTTCCAGATTTTATGTCATGCTTTGTAAGTACTACAAATACTTGCTTTTCTTTTAGAATTCAAATAGATTGCCCAAGAATTCATTCAGCAATTTTTGCTTTCCTTCACCTTTCTCTGGGGGAAAAACAATGTTATTTGAGATGGAGTCCAGTCAATTTTAGTCACGGTTTTTGTGCTTTTGAAAACTTAAGTATATACCACTGTACCATGGACAAACTATCAATTAGAGATTATTATATCCAACTGCATAGAATACTTTCCTTTAAGCCTTCTACAGGAATTCCTCTGTATCCATTATTTTTCTGTTGCTATGATACAATGCAATGACCAAAAGAACTTATGATATAAAAGAGCTTATTTTGACATCCAGTTGCAGGGATAGAGTGAGTGCATTATGGCAAGTAAGACATGAGATCAAGTTAATAAGGCATACACAACAAAAGCCAAAAGATTGCTGATCAAATTTCATCTGCACACAAGAAAAGGGGATTGAAAAGGAATTAGGAATAGGCAATAAACCTTGAAAGCTCCCCTCCACTGGCATACCTCCGAAAGGTTCCGTAAGCTACATGGTCAGGACAGCCACCTGGACGCCAAGTGTTCAGATACATAAGCCTATGGAGGATGTTTCTCATCCAAACCAACACACCCTCTGGAGTTATCCCTTCCACTCTGATTTCCCAGTCCAGATAGCTTTATCTGGCTGGTAAAGAGAATGTAACATAAGGTGGATTGTAAGTGGTTTTGCTCTCAAATGTCTGTTTTGTGGTTGGGGATTTAGTTTAGTGATAGAGTGTTCATCTAAGGGCAAAGGTCTGGGTTCAGTCTCTAATATTGTATAAATAAAGTGAGTTCTCCCCTCCCCAAAGAAGCCACTGAATTCATTTTCTGTTTATTCTCTGTGGCTGGGCATGTATCCTGTGTTTAAGAGTGATTTGTTTCTCCAGTGAGACAGCCTTGGAAAAAACTAATTTTTTTTTTTTTTTTTTTGCAAGTGGTTTATTAGAGAGATAGCTTCCAGGTTAGATATGGGGCATCTGTATACTTTTTATTTCAGCTTTAGGACCCCATCTGATGAAGACACATGTAGGTCCTGCGCATACCGCTACAGTCTTTGCAAGTTGATATGCATGCCAGTTCTGTTGTATCTAGAATGCCTTGTTTACTTGATATTCTCCATCCACTCTGGTTGTTGCCCTCTTTCTGCCTTCTCTTCTTTAAAATTCCCTGAGTCCTGACAACAGTGGTTTGACAGAGACATTAATTTTATTGTTAATTTTAATTTAATATATTTTTTGTGATTCTTTTTCTTTCCACTACATGTTTTGTGTACACGTCATAGCTTCTGGTTTTATGTGTGTGTGTGTGTGTGTGTGTGTGTGTGTGTTTTAATGGAATTTCTGAGCATGAGAAAATGAGTGAGTCTCTACATCTATATCTTTTCTTGTTCCTTTTATTGTCATCTTTTCCTTATGTTTGTTTGCTTTGTCTTATTCTAATAAACTTGCTTTTCTTAAAAAAAAAGAAAAAGAAAGTGCGTTCTGTAACTTTAATTATTTTTTAGCAAAGTGAGAGAAAAAGAAATAGAATAATGCTGGACTAAATGACATCAATCTGTTAATTTTCACTGGTGGCTGGTAATATTAATTCTTGTGTCACTTTGACTCAAAAAAAAAAAACATTTAAAACTTTAACACAACTGTTACAATTGTCTTAAAATACATCCTTTGAGCCACATGACTCAGAATAGACTGCTTTGCAAGACATATGCCAAGGGTAAATGTCTACCCAGTCAGGCAAGTAAATAACCATGAAAGTCATTAATAATTAAAAAAAAAAATCAAAGCAGCCTTTCAAATCAAGCCTCTGTTATCCTTTATAATAGCCTTTTAATTTCTCATATGACCTAGAGTATAATCATTCTGTAGCTGTCCTTGATGATAGTATCCGCTTGGTTTATCACCTCACTTTCAATATTGGAAACACCACAGGATCAATAATATTTAGGTGAGGAGTTTCATGGACCTATCTAGAGTTTGAAGGTGGGAGGTTCTGAGGATTCTAACTACAGACCAGTATTTATCATCATAATAAATAAAATCAGAATGCAAATTAATTATTGTTCATGGCTAGATAATTGCACTAAACATTTGTAAATAAAATAAAATTTTAACCATTAAGTGTTATTTATTTTAAAGAACCTTCACTGACTTTAAGGATTACTATAGCATGAGTTGGTACAAATGCACAGTCAGGTAGCATTCATGACGAAGAAGATGTAAAACCTTCTTAGCTCTCCAAGACATTCTTTTGGAATTCCCCTAACCCTGGGTTCCAATGCTTCAAGACCTGGTCACTGGAAAACATTGGCTTTCCCCTGAAAATGGTTTATCTTTATATAATTCAAAAGTGGATGGCAGTGTCTAACCTATATGCATGGTTGGTTTTACTTACCATGATTCAAAGTCTCATTCATATTCTCCACAGTTGAGTGGAGAGTGTGATACGACTTTCTCACGTACTCTGGTGCCTCACATTTGACCATGTCCCCTGGAGGGGGAGACCTGGTGGCACTCAGAGGAAGGACAGCAAGTAGCCAAGAAGAGACTTGATACCCTATGAGAATATACAGGGGGACGTAATCCCCCTCAGGAACAGTCATAGGGGAGGGGAATAATGGGAAAATGGGGGCGGGGGGGGAGGAATGGGAGGATACAAGGGATGGGATAAACATTGAGATGTAACAAGAATAAATTAATAAAAAAAAAAAAAAAAACAAAAAAAAAACAAAGTCTCATTCATTTTGTGTGTTAGTATCACACTTTAATATTTCTCGGTAATATTTTTTAATGAATGAGATGTACTTTATTTCTATTTTCCAGGTGATGGATATTTGACTACATTCAGGACATGCTAAAGTTATTGAGCACAAGTCTTACTAGGAACCCACATTTTTATTCACAGAAGTACAATTGTGGTAGTGTGGTAAAAATATGTTAAATATATTAGAAATTTCCAAATTATTATCCTAGTATTATTTTATGTTCTCAATAACAATGTGTGAGAGTTCAGAGTTTCCAACACCCTTATAAACACTGGTTATTGTGTGACTTTTTGCTTATGACAATTTTGCTGCTTATGAAATGGTATTTTGTTGTAACTTCAGTTTGCATTCTCCTGGTGATATTGGCCATGCATGCTTGTAGGTTACTTGTCATTCTTACATACACTTTGTTGATGTTGTTTTTCTTATGTACTTGTCTACTTCTGGGGCTTCTTGAGGTTATACCTGACTAACTCTATTCCCCATTTTCTGCATATAGAATTGGGGAATTTTAAGAAGTTTTTTTCACTGCATATTCCCTTTGCCTTTTACAGTTGGAAGCTCATGGGACAGAGCTGAGAGCCACAAAGCACCAACTCACAGTCTACAGTCCAATGAGCTTTACTCTGATGCCTTCTTGTGAAACAGCAATTCAGAGACATTGCATTCTTATGTGGTATAAAGCATGAACCTGTTTGCAAATATCAAATACACCACATTTGCCACCCCTTGAAATATAGGATGAGTCATAAACCATGTTCTTTGCCCACATGGAATATATTAGTGGTCAGGAGAATCAGGTATTTCTGAACATGATATCTAATGAGAAACTTTTCACTTAGGAAGGATGTTGCATAATAATGAATTGTTATTTAACAATGGTTAGAGATAAGATCCAAAAATGTATTGATTTCTTAAAAATCTCCACTTTAATAAATTATGATATAAAGCATTCTAAATGAAGGTTTTATGTAGGTGGTAAATGAGAACAATGTAGTATTTTAACTAACAAGTACACACACACACACACACACACACACACACACACACACACACACGGCACATAGAATAAAGTTTTAATCATGCCCATTTTAGAATGGGCAAAAAAAAAACGTATGAAGAATTCATAACATTACATATCTATACCTATATGTTATATTCTTTAATACTAATAATATTTTTTCCATTGCTTTGGGAAACCTCTTCTAGCGTCTTGCGTTGTTTGATATTGGGTTCTGTTTTACTTTGTTCATGCTACTTGCTTTCATTATTTTTCAAGATCATGATTCAGTGCAGATTTTATCTTTTACTAATTTCTTTTGCAATTTCCATGTGTCAGTTTCAGGAACATATAATTTCTCTAAAACATAAATGGGAGTCTTTCTGCTTAGATTTGTGTCAAGATTTGTCATTAAAAAAAATGAATTCTATGGAGTAATTGCATTTTCTCATTTGAGTGAAGGACATGAGGCAAATTTTCACTGAGGAAAGACCATTACTAGTATAGTTAAATGACTTTGCAGTAAACAATGGTAAAGCTAACATTAATTTGCATACTTATCAAGTTTCTGATCTGTCTTTTAAGCAGGTCTTTGCTAGAGTCAGATGTTTTCTTATAATAGTCTATGACTCCTTTATAATCAAGAAAATAATATTAGTGATGGATTGTTGTTACCTTCCTAATAAACAGCTACTTACTATGAGTTGTACTTTTGGTGAAATATGAAAAATAACTTCTCATGCCAATCTTTAGAAGTCTGATAACTGGCTTATGATGATAAATCATTTGTACATGGAATCTAAATGTTGGACCGTGATGTGGCTTTGTCTACTTGGTAGAGAATAGTTACCTAAAACTTATTATACTGAAGGCATCATTTTATGAAGTTTTCATAAACCTTTAGAATGAATAGTGCTACATGAACTTTAAATATTGAAAAATAGATTTAAAGCAAATAAGCTTTAGAGTTACCTAGCTGCTAAGAGGTGACAAAAAATTTTTTTACCCTGCCAGTTCCATATGGCTCCAATGCCATGAGTAGGGCTCAGGGTTAAATCAAAAGAGATAAATTATAATCAGAGTGGGTCCGTGGATTATCAATAAGAGTACACCTAGGATGCAAAGATGACTCTTGTGAGATGTGTCTTGTCAAGAGAATGATCTGTAAAGAAACTAAACAATCAAGGAATGACTCAATCAAAATTTTTTTCATAAACTTTGATTCAAAATATTAATAATTGCAGTTTGAGATTCATTAAACTTTTTAAAAAAATGTCCCTTGGTTTTAATGATGGTAATGAAAAACAGTGATAGGTGAAAAGCAAATATGAAGAACTTTGTTTTCTGTTACAAAGTGAGCATCAAAGAGAAAGCAGTAGGAAAAAAACCCCCATGAAACAAATAAACAAACAAACCTTCCTTGAGCTAAATAGAACACTGCCATTATCAATGGTATGTGAACTGTCATTGCCATTTTAAAGAAAAGGATGATGACTCAAATAAATCAGAAATGAGGCATGGGTTACAGTTGTGGATTGTACTTAGTGTAGTTCATTCCTACACTTGGGCAATGTTTTTTTTTCATCCTTCTCCCTCTGTGCCATCTCTTCAGTTTATACTTCTCCTTTTAGATCCAGGCTAAAGTTTTAATGGTACTTGAGTGTATTAGATCAAAATTGCTTGGAAACAGAACAGAAGACAAGGGTTTTAGTGGAGAAAATTAATTTTGTAAAATGTTCTCAAGTGAACAGGAGGGAGGCAAGAAGGAAAGATCAAAGTGAACAGGCTGATTAGGGATTTGGTACCCTACTCCCTGGAGGCTTGCTTTCTTCTGATTGCTGGGAGATGTTCAGAGACAAAATGCACCACAATTAATTGCTGAAATTGATTGATGGGATTGGGGGGCGGGGCAGGCACTGCTGTGTGCATGTGAACCAGTCTGTCACTGCTTGGGGATGTTTTCCCCATGCCAGGCAGAGAGGGGCTTCAGAACAGGGAACATATACCATCCACTATGCATTTATCTTGGAGAGAGTGTAGCCCAAAGTGTTGTGCTGAATGCCATCAGTGTCTTGAATTTGTATCTATGCAATTCCCAGGCATAATTACAACCCTGCAGTGATTGCTGATGTAAGGTTACCTAGAGGCAGAGACAGAGCAGCTATTTTACAGAAAGTTGAATGGTAGTTGTTGTTATTTTTTAAATCTTATCAGTGAGCTATATGGAATTGCACCCAATGTTTAATATTTTTCTATCCGTTAGTTAAGGCTATAAAAATGTTCTCTTGAAAATAAGAAAACCCTTGTAGACTGCCTTTGTATGACTTGTTCTTTCATAATTGGCTGGCGATTTGGCAGCATGGAGTCATTATGCAAGGTTTTGATGTATGTATGCATGTATGTATGCATGTACATATGTATGTATGTATGTATGTATATATGTATGTATGTGTGATATTGCTTTAAGACCTTACTGATTCATATTCTTTTGACTTTTTTTTCTTTATTTGTCTTTCATCATTGAAACAAGAATGAGGCTTTTGGATAGCATGCTTTAGCATGAATTATTAGCACAAATCATTTACCTGATGACACCATTCAAAAATGTGAACTAAATCAAACCATAAACAATATTAAATCTAACAAAAAAATTTCACACAAGCAATAAGCTATACATTTCTTATTATCTTGATACATTTAATAAAAGGATTTCTTTCTGATAGGGCCGTTTTGCTTGGTGAAACATAAAACACATTTTGTGCTTTTCCTTTTGATTTGCCTTTCTCTGTTTATGTTGAGTCTGACACTGGAAATAATAGAGTTCAGTTCCAGGCAACTGGTTGATGTTAAATGCAATGTGTCTCTGTACCCTGTCTCTATGAAGGGGTATCAGTAGCCTGTTTGAAGCCGCATGTCACGATGGCTTTTATCCTATGATTATCTAAATTAGGGTCTGCGCTTAGCTGAGACAGTAACAGCCGCAGCAACCCACAGTTTAGGAAAGCCAAGGGTAACTTTAAAAAAGTCACAGTTGAAAGGGACCCAAGGTTCCCTCTTATTTTATACTCTTGTATACTTTCACATTTACCAGTGACTCTGTGGAAGAGTATTCCACACAAAATGGAATACACAATTATAATTTAGAAAGAGACTACGACATGAAAGGAAAAAAAAAAATGAGAGAGGCCATGGAAGGTAAATACAACATCTACGTACATTTTCCCTTTACCATAAGATGTTTGGATACTTTTAAGCAATGAAATAGATGTCATGCCTAAAAATGTAGTTTTAAACCAATAAACTAGAAGATTAAAAACAAGAATTTTATCTCATGGGAATTTAAAATAAATCAGAGTTTATTTAAAGACATCAGAAAGCAGTAAGGATATTCCTGTGATCATAGGCGCCACCTCTTTAAACTGTGACATTGCTCTAAGTCCTAAGAAACATTGACACCCCAGTTTCAGTAGGTTTCTTGACTATAAACTGAGACTGTTTTAAAGATACAAAACAAATATACATATTTTAGCACGGCTTTTGAAACTTAACTGTAGTCAGAGGAGTTCATTATGAAAAATAATGTGATTATATCAGAAAGGTAAAAGTAAGTCTTACGATTTTATTTTCTTAAAGATAACTTAAAGAATATCTTAACATTTCCCCAGATACCTGATTTGTTTATTTGTTACAAATAAAATGTAATGACATTTTGAGAAAATGATACACTGAAAAGAAAGCTTAATGTAGAAATATTTAGTTTGAACATTTTATTCTAGCTACACCGATTTATGAAAATAAATTTGGCATCCTGTCTAGGTAGAGCCATTAGCTCGTGAATCACTTGGCAAATTTCTTATAAACTGAGGATTTATCATAAGTACTATAAATATTTACTTGGGTTTTCAATATTTCATACCAAAAATTGTAAAATATTGCGGGTAAATTTTTTCAAGTTATGACATTATTGGAGATTGCCAAGCCATCATACTGAGAGCAGATATCAGTGGCTCTGTCCTTCACTAATTTGAAGATTATAGCTTTATCATTTAGAAGTTTGGGGAAAATTATTAAATTTTGATCCAGTTTTTGTGCTTAATTTTGTTTGCTTGTTTATTTCTTTTTTTGTTTACTATTTGGTAATAGCGATATTAAACAGTGGTGTATGTCTCTTGTACCAGTTAAGAAATGAAATTTACTGGAACAGTCCATGTCCTGGTACTCAATTCTTTCTGGAGATGGGGCAGGATGATCACTGTGGAAATCAGCCCAGAGATTTAGATTGATAGTCTGGACGCTAAGTAACATGGTGCTGGAATTCTTTTGTTTGGCATTTCTTTCTTAGCCTTTTGCTAGTTCTCCCGTAATTGTTCCCTCTAATCTACAGAAAGCTTTGGATAACAGATACAAGGAGAAAGTGAGAAGAGACCTGTAGAACATAATACAAAGCACTTACTTATATTTATGCACATTTGTCATATAAATGTATGTATCACAATATCCAAAGACCAACCAACTTTATGAAACTATGCTCCTTATATGCAAGAACATTGTGCAATATAGTAGGCTCTACCCATATTTTGACTTAAATTCAAATTGAAGTTTCCACTTTTTTTAGTGTAATTTTAAATGTTTGCCATTCTCGGTAGATTTTAGGTATTTCACTGTACGGTACAAAAAAGCATTTCCACCATCTCACACACAACACTGTCTTAGACAGAGCTTTATCTACAATGTGTAAAACTGTGTTTGTGGAACTGTAAATATGAGTGAAAAACATTTTTTTTTGCTTTGATTTGATGTACATCTAGTGTAAGAAAATGTTGTGTTGGGAAAATGTTTAGAAAGTGTTGGAAAGAAGTCAGTGATGCTAATGGTACTCTGCAAACAATGAGGAGTTGGAGGAACCAGCTCCAGCTACAGGAAGACAGCAAAGCCTGTGCAGAAAACAATAATGCAATTGGTGTCCTCTGTCACTATCCCAGGGCATGGAGCACCTGGCCTCACTACAAGGGCCTGTAATTAAATGGGAAACATATAACTGGAACTTTAAAATGATGCATAGCATGAAGGCAGAAATGAAGACCTCCTGATTTTAACCTGTGCCTAGCATTCTTCATTTTGAACTCAAGGTCCCTGAGACCAGTGTTTAACTAAAGAGTCAAAACAACACGGTGCGGATGATTCCAGCACATTTATACTCATCTCTGTGGAGGTGGATGCCAGGCTCTGGCTGGCTCCAGTGTACATGCATAGTTATAGAGATAAGTACATCTTTACCTGAGTAGCCTACAATAATTGAAACTGCAGGCGCTTTTGTGGCAGACTGCATGATCTTTATGATGTGAAGTTGTGATTTAGCATTTCTACTAATTGCATGACATTGTTACTTCTGGAAGAATTCAGTGAATATCTTTGGGTGACCATGACTATAAAAGCTGCTGTGATACAACAGCTGGGATGAATCACAATAAAACATTTACTTACTGGGCTAATTTCCATTGATGGCCTTTTGAGAAGGGCTTTTTAATAAAAATAACTATCTTCAGACTTCTGTCTTTAATGGTCTCTAGCATTCTTTAAACTTCTGCCAAATAATTCCATATAGGAACATTGTTTAAAAATATGAAAATATATTTGTAGCTATCTCATATGAAATAAGGGGTAAAAGACAATGCGGGAGTAAAAGAATGGCATTTTAATAAATAGAGTAATATGAAACTTTTGTGTTTAGGAAATATCCACTATATACATATACATATATATATATATATATATATATCCAATTTATCTTAAAAGTTGTCATTGATCTACAGAGAATCATATAAAACAGGTTTTGATTTCCTCAGTTTAAACATAGATTATATCTTTAGGTTCTAGGCATGTTAGTTAGCCCTAAGTGTACACTTGATAGTAACCTTCATATTTATATGTAAATGTGCTGTACATGTGCAAAGGTATATGTGGGCATGCATCTGGGTAAGTGTGTGCGCGTGTTTTGAGAGAGAGAGAGAGAGAGAGAGAGAGAGAGAGAGAGAGAGAGAGAGAGAGAGAATGTGCATGTGTGTGTGAGAGTGCATGTGTGTGAATGTATGTCCATGAGTATATGGGTGTGTGTGAACGTGAGTATATGTGTCTGTGAGAGTATGTGTGTGATAGTGTGTGAACCTGCATGTGAATGTGAATGCCTTCTTCAAGGCTGCCAAATACAAACGGCCCAAACACTATGAATGTAACATTTGTATAATTCCTGATTGTTTCATGGTTCTTCTTGCTGTAGGTTGTTTATTGTATATATGTGTTATAATATAAAGGTATATGCAAAAAATTAAAATTTAATAAATGAGTAAGAAAGAGAGATTGAAATAGGTGTCTTTATTTATTTATTTATTTATTTATTTATTTTTTATTGATTTATTCATGTTACATCTCAATTGTTAGCCCATCCCTTGTATCCTCCTATTCTTCCCTCCCTCCCATTTTCCCCTTACTCCCCTCCCCTATGACTGTTCCTGAGGGGGATTTCCTCCCCCTGTATATGCTCATAGGATACCAAGTCTCTTCTTGGTAACCTGCTGTCCTTCTTCTGAGTGCCATGAAATAGGTGTCTTTCACTAAGCACAGATCATACTGATTTGGCTAGCACTGGCAGGCAAGTGAACCTCTGGCATCTCCTTTTTCCACTTTCAGTGCTGGAATAACAGTATTCATTGCTGTGTCTGGCTGGAACTTGAGTTCTGGGGATCTAATTTTAGGCCCCCACGCTTGTGCAGAAAGCATTTACTGACCATAAAATCTCCCTGGTTCATGATGTTTATGTTTATTACAGTCTTGAAACATTTCGTGGAACTGAATACTTGTTATAATTTTTATACTTTCTCTTTAGTATTCAATTTCAATAAACATCTTTTATGATTTTAAAATGATTGTTCTCTGAGTTATAGCCTTTATAAAGGTATGCTTTACTTAATCACAAGGCTAAAAAGGACCTTTGACATCATGCAGATTATTGAGATTATTGATTTAACTTTTAATTATGGATCTGCATGAGCTGAATAGATGTATTTTTAAAGAAAAATATTTTAGGACTTTTTAAAAACTGATTAAATCCCAAGAATTAGTGTTTGTAAAAATATCTCTTATTGTGACTGCTAGACATCAAATTTGAAAACTAAGAATAAATCCATTCCTTCAGAGAAATATGTTCACCTATCCTTAATGCTTTGGGGCCACCTGACTTCCCAAAGTAATACATCAATTCAAAGACAGGAATTTACGTCCCTAAACTTTTAATTCTGTGTAATTTACATAGACAAATGTAGATTTCCTATATTGACTAAAAGAAGTAGATTATATACACTGAGTTAATGAATACATGAAAAATCTGTGAGTTGGGATGATTTCCATGTAATAGGTCCACTGGACATTAAGTCAGTTATTGTTATTTTAGGTAAATTTTGGGGGCAGATTTCATGTAAGTTATAGGATGCTTGTAGTTTGCCATCATAGGCTGAAGTCATGCTTAATAAATTCATTATCTGTGCCAAAAGCAAACAGATCACTGTCAAGAATGAAATGCATATCAGACTAGTTGTTTGCTTCTCCACATTTCTCTTAGAAACTCGACACATTTCTCTTCAACTTTCAGCTTTGTGGTTTTATAAGCCGGATTTTGGAATGACATTGAAATGCAGCATTATGTTCTAAAAATACATTCACTTGTTCCATAATAAAACATTTCTGAGGCATGAGCAACTACTTTTTATTCTGCAGCAAAGAAGCAATGATACTAAATTCTAGTAGAGTCAATATGTTTAGCTACAGCAGACATTATATGAAGCATAAATCATAGCAAAGGGCCCATAAAATACCTTTTGTTTTTCTGATATCCAAAGAAACATGCATTTAATTTAAGAGTTTAAATTTGTGCTGATCTTTATGAATTTCTGCTTATTGATAAACCTCAGCTTTGCCCTACATCTCTCTGATGCTAATAAGTACTGTGAAACATTTGTGTCACTCAGAATTTTGCTCTAAGTGCTTTGGATAGAGTGCATTGCAAGTCCTTAAATGATGGTTTGTTTACAATAGTAATTATTTACTCACATACTGAATTGAAATTGCAGCTCTCACTTTGAGAAACCAGTGCAATTCTAGTATTTACTGCTCGTAGAAAATACTATTAAACTTTAATAAAGCAGGATATTCTCCACAGTTGAGTGGAGAGTGTGATATGACTTTCTCACGTACTATGGTGCCTCACATTTGACCATGTCCCCTGGAGAGGGAGACCTGGTGGCACTCAGAGGAAGGACAGCAGGTAGCCAAGAAGAGACTTGATACCCTATGACAATATATACGGGGAGGTAATCCCCCTCAGGAACAGTCATAGGGGAGGGGAATAATGGAAAAACGGGGGGGGGGGAGGAATGGGAGGATACAATGGATGGGATAAACATTGATATGTAACAAGAATAAATTAATAAAAAAAATATAAAAAAAAAAGCAGGGAAAGCCTTCATTCTTTTCTTGGCACAGTGCCTTTTGAAATGTAGACTTCAATTTACTTTTCTGTTCTGTTTTTCTTTCTTTCTTTCTTTCTTTCTTTTTCTATTAATTTATTCTTGTTACATCTCAATGTTTATCCCATCCCTTGTATCCTCCCATTCTTCCCTCCCTCCCATTTTTCCATTATTCCCCTCCCCTATGACTGTTCCTGAGGGGGATTACTTCCCCCTGTATATGCTCAGAGGGTATCAAGTCTCTTCTTGGCAACCTGCTGTCCTTCCTCTGAGTGCCACCAGGTCTCCCCTCCAGGGGACATGGTCAAATGTGAGGCACCAGAGTACGTGAGAAAGTCATATCCCACTCTCCACTCAACTGTGGAGAATGTTCTGACCGTTGGCTAGATCTGGGTAGGGGCTTAAAGTAACCCTGTTCTGTAATGGAAAAGAAGTCTCTGTGACAATTCAGTCTTCACAGTGTGTATTGAAGCTCTGCTATAAGGACAATAACTATTGTACATAACAAAACAAAACAAAACAAAAAAAAGGGAGGGAGGCAGATTCAGCTTGGTTTAACAATTGGGTTTGGTTGATGGTGGTCACTGCAAATGAAGAGTAGAAATAGAGCATTGCTAAACATATTGGTTTCAAAAGCCTGCATCCTTTTGTAAATAGTAATATCTCCCTATCTCATTGCTGTCATAAATGTCTGACAAAAACAACTTCATGGATGGTTCATGTACGCCCATTGTTTGTAGTGCAGCCCATCATGTTGGGAAAGTAATGGCAACTGGACACTGAGGCAACTCATCACATGGTATCTACAGGCAGGAGTCAAAGATGAATGCTGGTGTTCAATTCCCTCCCCCCCCCTCTATTTCTCCTCTCTTCTTCTTTTTCCTCTTCCTCCTCCTCCTCCTCCTCCTCCTCCTCCTCCTCCTCCTCCTCCTCCTCCTCCTCCTCCTCCTCCTCCTCTTCTTCTTCTTCTTCTTCTTCTTCTTCTTCTTCTTCTTCTTCTTCTTCTTCTTCTTCTTCTTCTTCTTCTTCTTCTTCTTCTTCTCTAATTCGGTCTAGGATCCAAGTTCAGGGAATATTTCAGCACACATTAGGATACATCTTTCCATTTCAATCTACTTAATTTAGATAACCACTCACAATCATACTTAAATATTTGTGTCCTGGGTATTTGTAGAATCTGTCCATTTAGACAATCTTAACCATCAATATTGACCCTCTAAAGACATTATTTTGATTTCATTGGTATACTATACACAATACTGAGTTAATCAGAGTGGTATATTTACTGAACATGGTACTGAGTTAAATAAAGACATACATACAAGCATACATTAACCTCTTCTTTTCTATAGATGCTATAGACATTTTCCTGTCATCTTTACACACACTTTTTGCATCCATATAAAATCTAAGAACCACAAGTGATAGACTATGATATTTGGTTTTCAGATACTGATGTAATTTTCTTAATATGTTGATCTTCAGTTGTATCTATCTACTTCCTCCCAAATTACATAACTTGTTCTTTGTGAATGAGTAACACATCCCATTTTGCATGCCTTTATCTATTCCTTTGTTGATGGACACATCTTGTAGGTCCTATGCAAATTACTGTACTTCATATTTTGCAGTTATCAACCATATACTACAGTCCTTTGCATTTTGAAGTTACATTTCTAAGTATGGAGTTGATTTTAAGAATATACAATCTCTGTGAAGACTAGAGGGATGATGTTTCAAATGCCACTTAGCCAGCATTTATATCATTTGTCATAAAATCTTGTATAACACAGGGCGTTCATTTTCTTTGCTTTCTTTCCAAAAGAAATAAATTCATAAAGTTTGTTCTTAACATTTCTTTGCTTGCTTTTTGACTTTTCTATGTATCTTTTGGTGCCAAACTAGCATACTGTTTAACTTTTCTGAAATTTAACTAGGAATTTCATTGCATGAAATCATCTACTATTTGCTTTTAATTTTTATTAAACTATATTGTGGTTTAATGAAAATCTCCTCCATGTTTGAATATATGGTTCCAGTTGCTGACACTGTTTGAGTAGGCTTAGGAGCCTTGCTGGAGGAAGCATTTCACTAGAAGTGAGCTGTGAGGTTTCAAAGCCTCATGCTATCCCCATTGTACTTTCGCTGCTTCATGCTTAAAGTTCAAGATATGAGCCCTTAGCATCACTCTCCAGTCTGTTAGTTGCTGCCATGCTTCTTGTCCACGAGGGACTCGTAAGCTCCTGGAATAGTAAGCCCAAATAAACAATTCCTTCTATAAGCTTCCTTGGCCATGTTGTTCTATTGCAACAACAGAAACATCATAGACTATGCTCCTGAAATTCATTTTTACTACCGTGTGAGGAGACAGTACTTGGTTTATTCTTATGGTGTACTGTTAATACAATATGGAGGTATCACACTGAATAACTGTACTACTGGCTATTGGAACATCTCCACAGTTATTCAGTCTTAATAGGAACATTATGTTGAAGTAAGTGCATTCTAGAGTTCTCTGGGGTAAACAAACACTGAATGGTGAAACTGAGGGCTCAGGGTTGTTAGAGAATGAAAGTTGCCAAGGCAACTTATAGAGGAAAGAATTTATTTGGGGCTTATAATTTGAAAGGGTTAGAATCCAACATCGTCATAGAAGGCCGCATGACAGCAGGCAGGGAGGCCTTGTTCTGGAGCAATAGCTGAAACCCAGCCGTGAGGTGGAGAGCTAACTGGAGATGGCCGCGTATAGGTTTTTGAAACCTCAAAGCATGCTTTCCTTCCAAAGCTTTCCCAAGCAGTTTTGTGAACAGGAGACCCAGCATTCAAATGTATGAAGCTATGGGGGCAATCCTTATTCAAACCACCACACTGATACAGTTTACGAAGCATGTTACTGCGGTTCTTTGTTGTTGTTGTTTTTTTTTTTTTACTGGGCTGTGTACAATTTTAAAATAACTGCAAGAGTACTTAACATATTCTGGATCTGCCTTCTGGTTTGAAACACACATTTTATTTTCTCTATGTTATCATATGGTATATTAAAATCCTATTAATAATTGTCTTTGTATGTGTAACTGTTCCTCTGTTCCTTGAGATAACATTTTCCTATCTACAACATAAAAATGAAGTCCTGTGTTATCTTTACAAAGGTTTTATAGCTTTTTCTCACCTGCTGGTTGTATAATTAGTTTTTGCTCGTGATACGAGAAAAATATTCATTTTAGGTTTTCGTAAAAGTAAACATAATCCCAGTATTTTATTAGAAGCTTTATCCTTTCTCCACTCACAGTAAATCCAGTTCTGTCATAAATCAGGTAACCCAATGTGTATGTGGTTTTTGAGAGAAAAGTATTGGAGGGTTGTATATTATTTTAATCTGACTATGCCTGTATTAATATCAGGTTGCCTTACTCAATGACTATTACTTTTTGACACCTCCTAGTTGTTTGTGGTAACTAATCAGTCCAATTTTTAATTTTTATTTATATTTTACATGTACATTTATATTATTACACATATATACAATAAACTACCCAGAGCAAGAAGAACCATGACACAATCAAGAATTATATATATGTCACATTTATAGTGTTTTGGCTATTTGTATTTAGCAACCTTGAAGAAAACATCTTTCCTATATTGGTGAGTCTTAAATTCTGAATATAAATCAATATCTATCATATCTCATCTCTATTAACTTAAAACATATATCTAGACCTAAAAACATCTTAACCCCTTAAACAACTAAGCTTAATTGTAAAACTAAACTATTTGGTCTTCAACCACATACAAGACATAGAAGGAATAAAATTAATTATCTGAGTAGACAGGAAGTGCAGGTTAGCAGCTTCTGCAATAAGAAGACAGAGACAGCTTGTGGCCTGATAAGTTACCCAAAACTCTCTAATGTTGGAGCATATCTTCAGCCTTCTGGTCCAGTATATCTGGCATGTACATTTGTGAGGCAGGAACTATTGAGGACTTGCTTACATGTTGTGACAGAGTTTGGTCGTCGACTCTGACTGCATCCAAGCTTGCCCATTTTTAGGCAGAATTCTGTCTATGGTAGAAATGAGAGTATTTTGTCCAGTGACTTGTTTGCCACTTTTCAAGCTGTCTCCATAAGGAGGTTCATTGATGCTCATCATCTTCTTTGAGGTAGACTGGGCATTGCCAGGAATTAACTTGTCTCATTGTAAATGAATCTTTAAAACAATGAAAACATCTTTAAATGCCATATCCTATAGGTTTCTGAGGTTTTTAAAGACCTTTTTTTTTTAAAAAAACTATTTTACCTTATCTTTCTATAGAATCATATCTATCTGTTATGCTTAGGATGTATATTCATGTGCTAAAAATAGACTACTGATTGATATGACCATTATTTAGTCAACTGACAATTAACTTTTATTGGAAGTAAACCTTGTATTATAATTAAGTTGTATGGGTACAATACTGTATATTAGAGTAGAGATAAGTATAATGTGTGTGAAGAATAACCTTACATTTGAAATCTATACCAAAGTATCTATAATTAAACTTATTTTGCATCTATATACAAAATTATATACCAGTGAATTAGAAATAAATTTGTGAGTAACAATTAAGGTGAGGAGTAGATTCACTAATCTACTTTTTCCCCTATCATCCCTACATATTTCTATATTCCCCCTTCTTTCTTTTCAACCCTTATCTCCAAATCTGAGAATGAAAGATAAAGGAAAAAAGAGACATCCCTGAGTCCAACCTTGTTTTCTCTCTAAATAAGATGAATAATAACTTATAACCAACTCCCAATGAAAACAAACATCTGTCCAAGAAAGCAACCAAAACCCTACCCAACTCCTCTTAAGTAAAATGGAGTGTTGTTCTCTTAAGCTTTCTTCAGGATGATTTGGAATGAATAATAGCTTTGTAGGAGCCCAAATAAAATTGTGGAAATGGTTAAAAAAGCTGGGAATATCATTTGTGGTCCAGATTATAAATGTTGAGAAATTCCAGGCTTAATTAGAATCCTGTGTGGCATAGTCTGAAATGCTGGACCAATTGGGATTGGAAGTTATTTTTTAAATCTTCAAGCTCCTGTTTTTGTTGAGAACAGTCTCTCAGTCTGAGTTCTAGGTTATCCTGTTACTATATAGTCCAGGCTTTACCTCTACCTCATGTGAATCTTTCTGTCTCAACCCCTTGAGAGTTTAGAGGTATCATACGAATGTGTTTCAAATCTTTGTGGTTACTTTATATATTTTCTATTCATCCTTTCAAATTCCACAATATTCTTCTGAGATGTTGCCTGACATTATTTTAGTTTTTTTGTCATTTGGGAAATTTTTTTATCATCATCATCATCATCATCAATTATTTTATTTACTTTAAACTCAGTGTCAAATTCGTTTCCTGTGGTATTATAGCCAACTGAGGTCCCATGTACCCCCAGAAATTGCAGGCTATTGATGAAGACATCACATTCTTTTTTCTTTTTATACACTTTTTGGTCTTTGACATTTTTCATATTTATCTTTATTCTTCTCCCCTATTTTACATCCATACTGCAGTTTCCCCTCCCCTCCCCTATCTCCCTCTTCCCAAGATCTGCCCCAACTTCCACCTCCCTTGAGGAAAAAGCAGGCCTCCCAGGGACATTAACCAAACACTGGATGATGAGTTATAATAGCATCAGGTACATTCCATCACATCAGGACTGGATGATGAAATCCAATAGGAAGAACAGGGTCCCACAAGCACAAAAAAAGAGTCAGAGCCATCTCCTGCTTCCCCTGTAAGGAATCTGACAAGAACACCAACCTACTCAGCCGTCATGCCCTTATAGGCTCTTTGATTCTGTTAGCCCCCGAGACTCCTGGTCAGTTGGTTCCGTAGGATGTGTTCTAGTAGTGCGTCCCTGATCCCTCTTGTTCCTCAAATCCTTCCTTTCTCTCTTCAGCAGGACTCCTCAAACTCTGCCTAATATTTGGCTTAGGATTCTGCATCTGCTCCTATCAGTTGCTGGATGAAGTCCTTCTGGATTCTTTGATGAAGATTAGCTAGGTTTGGGTCCCAGCACCCTTTGCAGCAGGACAAACTATATGTCAAAAATTTTGTTGCTGGGTTGGTGTCCAAATCCCTCCACTTGAGGCCTTTCCTGATTACAGAAGATGGCCAGGTCATGATCCATATCCCACGTTACCAGGACTCTTTGCTAGATTTACTCCTGTAGATTCATTTTTGGAATTACTATTATTATCATCATCATTATGATCATCATCAAATCTCTGGCTTCACTATTCACACTGTATTTTGTCTATACTTATTTTATTTTAAAAGAGTCTTTTACAGAATTACATGAATGAAGTTTTTATAACTTAAAATTTTTGTTCTATTACATTTTTGATGGCTGACATCTTTGAAATTTTCTATTTTTAAAGTTTTTACTTATTTATTTATTGGAAATTATCATATAATTACATGATTTCCCATTTCCCCGTTCTCCCTCCAAATCCTCCCATGTACTTTCTTTTGCTCTCTTTCAAACTCTTTTTCTTCTTCGTAATTTTTTATTGATTCTTTTTGAATTTCACATCGTGCTTCCCAATACCACTCATTTTCTAACCCTTCCATATCTGGCCTCCATCTTTGTAACTTCCCCAACAAAATAAAATAAAAAACAAGCAAGCAAGCAAACAAACAAAAACACAAGCATCTCATCATGGACGGTTCAGTATACCCTTTCGTCCAAACAGTTTTTCTTCATCATTTTCATTTCAATGAGTCATTGGTCTGATTTGAGGCCTCTGGCTTCTGCTACACCATCAATACTGGACCCTCACCAAGACTGCTCTTGGATATCCTGCTGTTGCCCTGAGTCATGGAGATGCTGCTGCTTTGATTCTGAAAAACAAGTTCTTTCATGTGCCTTAGAAGTTCAGTAGTTCATAGGTGAGTTAGATGTTGGAGTGCGACAACTCACAAGCCTGCATCTGGGCCTTGGTGATAGCTGAGTTGGTTGGTCTGCCAGATCTCCTGAGGTGCCCAGGTAAGGGACAGGGACAGCTCTCTCTTAGCATGTGGTAGCCAGTGAGCACAGGTGGGGCCAGCTCAGCACAGTCCTGGCACATCAATATGGCCTTAAGTGACAACCCAGACCACTGACATCTACATGGCCTTTGGTAGTAACCTGGGCCACAGACATCTTCTGTTGCAGGGGCATACACATAGACATGGCCTTTGGTGGCATCACTGGCTGGAGCATCACCCTGGCCTCAAGTGCTAGAGCATGCCTCCTACATCAGGCTGCTCCTCATCACTCTCTCCTCTCCAGATCTGCCTCTCTTCAGACCACACAACCATTCTACTTCTATTTCTCTCCCACCTCTCCACCACACACTTGTTCATCATAGTGGTGGCCAGGGCCTATTAGCTCTGGCTGTCTTCTGTTCATCCCTCAGAGACCTGTTGAAAATTTCCCTTTTTATATGAATAGATTTTTATTTATTAGAAGAGTTTTATCTCTACAGGAACATTGAGTACTTTTTACATATTATCTACATTTTATTTTACTTTAGATTCTTTGGTGAGTATCTTATGCTATATTTTTTACTACTAGTGAAACAAAAAGAGTATAACAATATTAAAGAAGACTGTTGTATATTTGCATTTCATTAGCCTTTCTTTCTTTGTTTGCTTCTTTCTTTCTTTCTTTCTTTCTTTCTTTCTTTCTTTCTGTTCAAAGGTTGGAGCTAAGGTTTCATGTGAGGTGCATCCATTCTGATTTTTAAATTTTCTTCTGGTTGCAGCCATGTCTCAGGTTTTCCTGTATTTAACTCCCTTGATTGTTTTGAACATTGATTATCAGCCAGGTATTTTGTAGAATTCTCCTCAATAAGAATTTGTGTGGTGTTTCCTTGATGATTAAACCAGTGTTAAAAGATGGTTGACATAGAACGTTCTTGTATTTTTCTGTTTTCTCTGTTTGGATGGTTTACTATAAAGTGAGATTTGGTCAATTATGCCATAACAACCTTGAAGAAAGAAGTTGGGAAAGCGTATTTGTTAAACTAAAGGTGTTGATTATAATATATATGCATCAATTAATATATTTCTCATCAATTGATCTTAAATCTTGCTAAGCCACTTAAAACATAGCATGTTTTATGGGCCAGCAAGGAAGGACGCAGCTCCATTTTGTCAGACTATCACCTCTCCAAGTTTCCATATGTGTCTGCTTTGGCTCGCTCTTCTCTGGTTGTCATTTCTTTGACTTATTTCCATTCCACATTCTCTACTAATTCAGTACAGATTCAGTTACACATCCTTTTGTTTCTCCTTGTATTTCTACAACCATTTGATTCTACCTTTAATCATTAAATCACTATTTATTTAAATAACAAGGCTATGCAAACTCTGTCCACATGTCCTCCTTCCTGGGTAATTATACAATAGATGGGTTATATTTAATTAAATATGTCTAAGATCAAATCTAATATTTCCCCTTCCTCCTCCTCCAAAATCAGTTTTTTACAACACTGAATCTTACATTTTAATCCAGTGTCTTTTTCCAAGTCACTAGGTTCAAATTCCATGTTCGTCTTTCACTTTTTACCTTCATATTACAAATAAAACAACTTGGTACATGCATTGCTGGAGTGCACACTGGAGATAAAAAAAATGAAAATAACTTGTTTTTCCTTCCTTACAAATATCAAATAGCTGCAACATTTTTCTGTTTGCTGTGTTCATCTTTTTTATTTCTAACATCTCTATTAAGATGTGAATCTGACTTAAATCCAATCTTTTTTTAAGGTTTTATTTTATTTATAATTTAGGAGTAATTTTTCCACTTTCAAATTTAATTAAAATATAATCCATCACTCCCCTCTCACTCTCCTCCTTTAAATTTTTAAAAAATATACATTTATATTATTACACCTATATACAAACACTACCTATTGCAAGAAGAACCATGAAACAATCAGGAATTATATAAATGTTACATTCATAGTGTTTTGGCTATTTGTACTTGCCAACCTTGAATAGAACCTCTTTCCTATTTTGGTGCATCTAAAAATTTGAATTTAATCAGTATATATCATATCTCTATAATGTTAGGCATCATCTTCAGCCTTTTGGTCCAATATATCTGACAGACGTATTTGTGAGGCAGGAACAATTGAGGACTCTCTTACCCTGTCTTGGCAGAGTTTAGTCATTAACTCTGCCTGCATGCAAGCTCGCCCATTTTTAGGCAGAATTCTGCTCTGGTAGAAATGAGAACCTCAACAGAACACCAACAGCTCAGGCTCTAAGATCTACAACTAATAAATGAAGCCTCATGAAACTGAAAAACTTCTGTATGGCAAAGGTCACTGTAAACAGAACAAAATGACAGCCCACAGACTGGGAAAAGTTCTTCACCAACCCTACATCCAACACAGGGCTAATATCCAAAATATTTAAAGAGCTCAAGAAATTAAACATCACCAAACAAAATAGGCCAATTAAAAAGTGGGGTACAGAACTAAACAGAGAATTCTCAACAGAGGAATATCAAATGGCTGAGAAACACTTAAAGCAGTGGCCAACATCCCTAGTCATCAGGGAAATGCAAGTAAAAATGACTCTGAGATTCCATCTTATACCTATCTGAGTGGTTAAGATAAAAAACTCAAGTGACAGCACATGCTGGTGAGGATGTGGAGAAAGGGGAGCACTCCTCCATTGCTGGTGAGAGTGCAAACTTGTCCAACTACTTTGGAAATCAATCTGGTGCAATCTCAGGAAATTGGGAATAATTCTAGCTCAAGACCCAGCCATACCACTCCTGGGCATACACCCAAAAGATGCTCCATCATACAACAAGGACATTTCTCTCAACTATGTTCATAGCAGCTTTATTCATAATAACCAGAATCTGAAAACAACCTAGATGCCCCTCAAGTGAAGAATGGATAAAGAAACTGTGGTACATTTACCTCCAATTTTGAATTTTAGCCACATACTGGAAAACTCAGCCTTTCTTCAAATGTATATTTCTATTCATATTTCTGCTTTACAAGACATTGGCAGTGGCTTCCTTAACATTTTGATTCAGGTGATGAAAACACTCCTTAAAATGACTTCAAGGTTTATTTTTGTTTATTATTTTATTTTGTTTATTATTCCTTTTTATATTTTCCAAGACAAGACAAACATTACATTCACAGTTCGAGTAGGACCTGTGATACTGGCTGCTCAAGAGGCTGATATGGAAAAAACAGCAAGTTCAAGGCCAGTCTAGGCTTGGTGAATCTGGGCTCCCCACATGAAGAGTAGAAAGTGAGCTTGGCTATAGCTGATTGGTGGACCACTTCATGTGCACACACAAAGACCCTAAGTTCAGGTCTCCGTACCGAGAAAAAGAAAGCTCACAACTGGTATGACTTAAAGGCAAAGTGAGATTTAGCTTACTATTTTTTTAACCTTAACACAATAAACATGAAACAGAAAATAGGCAGAGAGAAGCAGCTTTCTATGACTTTCTCCCTAGGCTTTCTTCTTTCTAAGGTTTCCTCATCTGCTCACAATGTCTAACTCACAGGACAAGTAAAAGAAGCTTTGTTTTTGCATTGGCCTACTGCCCTCATACGGGACCATCGCCTTTGTCTTCTTCGTGGCCTGTGAAACTGCAACCACGAGCTACTTATTTTGTAGGTCCTAACTTGGAGTTGAAAGATTCCCATTCATCTGGGAGGCAATGCTACACATCTCTAACTTGGAGCAAAGAGAAAAGAGAAGAGTTGTCAAGAAGAAAATGTGATGTATCCCCATTTGTATCAGCTTTGTTGTTGCTGTTTCACACAGTCATACCTTTATATTTAATATGGTCCCATCAAACTGCAGATATTTGCCTGGGAAAATATTTGAATGTAATTGATAACTATCTGAAGGTAATCAATATATATATTTCTCTGTAATCTTAGGCATATGACTTAATTTGTGCATGCTCATGTGTACAATGGGCATGTTTAATTTGATGTATAAAGCAAACTATCTAAGATAATGGTGATGGAGATGTTAGCACTACTGAAGACATCTTTGTTTTTTATTATTATTATTATTATTATTATTATTATTATTCACAGGATTTCTCAGTGTAGCCTTAGCTCTCCTGGAGTGATCCACCTGCCTCTGCCTCCTGAGTGCTGGGATTACAGGTGTGCCCCACCACACCTGCCTGGGTCTGATCTTACATATCAACTGTCTCAGTTCACTTCATAAATAAAATAAAATAAAATAAAAATGGCTGTCTATCAGTTATTCAAAGAACCCAATTTTAAAATATTCAGTTGCATTAATTCATTGTATTTATGTTTTTATAATTAACTTAATTTTTATAGGTAGGATATTTTGCTGTTTTAAAACGCTTAAACTATGACTGCCTGTACCCACAGCACACTTAGAATGTATAGTAGACATGTGGGCTAGCAGTCATTCTAGTTAGAGATGTAAACTATCAGATCCCAAGTTCTCATATGGGTTCCTTAACTGAGCAATCCTCATCACCTGAGGGTTCCTTAGATTAGCAAAAAGTTGGACCATAATCCTGACCTGTAGAATGGTAACTGAAGATGGAACCAAGGAATATGCTTATTAAGTGACCTTTGGGGCATCCAGAGACTGCTGCTTATAGGAATCACTGCATCAGAAGTATGAATGAGTAAAAAGCAACAGCTATGACAATTTGGGAGTAAATGGGGAGTGACTGGATCTCCTTTGTTTGATGGAATCTGGAACTAGCCACTCCTTTTAGTTGATGATTTGTTCTTATTTTTTTTCTTGGGAACAATGTACAATCAAACTTAGTAGGAAAAAGTCAGACTGATGCTCAGAAGGAAAAGACGAACCTGAGACTTAGAGATGCATATCCCTTGGGGGAACTACAGGCGCCCTAGAATGCACGGAGCCCGGAAGTGGAAAGAATATGCTGATTTATTTCAATAAGAATACTGTGGCACTCAGAGGAAGGACAGCAGGTTGCCAAGAAGAGACTTGATACCCTATGAGAATATACAGGGGGAGGTAATCCCCCTCAGTCACAGTCATAGGGGAGGGGAATAATGGGGGGGGGGAGGGAGGAATGGGAGGATACAAGGGATGGGATAAACACTGAGATGTAACAAGAATAAATTAATAAAAAGAAAAAAAAAGTTAAAAAAAAAAAAGAATACTGTAGTATTTTGCAGGCCTTAGAATTGGTCAACAAAAATTGAAGTATGGAATGTGGAGTGTGTTTATTATTTTTAAAAGGATTTTCCAGCAATTAATCAGTTAGTGGTGGGATGACATCATCAGGAAGAAATAGTGGTACTCAGCTTTCTCTCCCTCCCTCCCTCCCTCTTTCCCTTCCTTTGTCTTCCCTTCTTTCCTTCATCCCTCCCTCCTCTTCCCCCTCTCTCTTTCATTCTCTCTCTTTTTTTTTCTTTCTTGCGTTGTTGAGACAAGAGTCTGTACAGTCCAGGTTGGTACCAAACTCTGTATGCATTTACCTTTAATTTCCAGTTCTCCACAGTGTTATGATTACAGGCCTGGGCCACCTCCACACGTTTTATAAGATGCTGTAGGCTGAAATTGTATTTGTATGCACTGGGCAAGCACTCTCTGAACCCACCAAACCAAGTACATCCTGGGTTTGCTATCTTTAAACCTTTATGGCCTAGTCACTAAGAAACATTTCAACGCATTCCAAATCAAGTGGCTTGGAACTGAATTGCCTCTGACTATTCTTGTCTTGATTCAATTACGAGGTCAGGGTTGCTTTTAAAAGACAAATCCCAAAAGCATCACCAAGGAGTGCTGTGTGTCCTTCAGTCACAGGCTGCTTGGCATGCCAGACCAAACTTATTCTCGCTGGAGGCAAAGCAGTTTCCATTTGCCCTGGCTCCTCTGCTGTTGGATACTGAGCTTAATAAATCAGGAAAATGTGTCCTATATTTAGAAATAATATTTTGGCTTGAAGACATGAATTCTTTTGCTTTAAATTGCCACCTCGTGTTTGTGGTAAAGTAAAAAAATCCAGAAGCGTTGTCAGTCCGCAGTCTGGTAGATTATTATGCCTATCACTGTCACCTACCAAAGAGGAGAGAAACAAAGGGATTTATTTTATATAGGCTTTAGGATTGTCATGTTTCATATTTGTGACGTTCCATATGTCAGTATCAAATGCAGTCTCAGAAGTGTATTGGACTTTTTTCATCAGTAATTTTTCTATCAAAGATATGTAAATATGCATTTTAATATTTATGTATTTACTTTTTGTGCATGATGTGAAGGGGTGCACATGTGGAAGTTTAAGGACATCTTGCAAGTGTCGGTTGGCACCTTCTACCATGTATGTTTTGAGGGCTGAACTCAAGTCACCAAATTTGAGAGTGAGTGTTTTATTTGTAGAGCCATCTTGCTCACCTTGCATATATTTATTATTGTTGTTGTTGTTGTTACTGTTCGTATTTATTTTTATCTTAGTCTCCTCATTGCATATCTTCCTTCCTGTTTCTTGAGTTGTGAAATGCCCTTGCTGGTAGAACACCCCCTGCTGACTTCATGCACCATGCAGATGCCAGCAAGTGTGTGACACTCTTTCTCTTCATCCAAGGCTGGTGACAAAACTGTAAGTTTCAGTCTTTCTTTTGCAAAACTTAGACTTGACTCATCTGCAAAATAGTATACATAGAAAGTTTTTTTCAGTTCTGTTTATTGGATGTTGATTGAGGTTGATGGGCACATCACTTTATTATGATACTTTATCTCCTACACTCCTCTTAAATTTAGGTATAATTAATTAATCTTCAGATATAAATATGCCCACGTGATTATGCACACAACTGAGGCAAAATACTATATTTATATTTCTTGCCTTGATATTTTTCTTCTGCAATATTTCTTTCCCGTGAGGCTATTCTCTTTTGAGCTCTCTTTATATTTTTATGTACCTGTTATCCCCACACTTTTTGTCATAAGAGGAATCATATTACACAACTCTGCTCAATCCACTTTTTAAAATCTTCTATAGCTTTTTCTGTGAAGCCTTACTATTTCTTCAAACATCTGCCTTATATGATCCTATCCAATCCACTTTCTCCAGGGATAACATGAGGCTTAACATCTTATCGGATAAAGAAGGTCAAGCTGACCAATCACAGTAGCAAAGTATATCTTCTTGGTCAGTAACCTTACCACTTAGTTCTATGGAAATACTACTTCATTCTGACACATGAGAATTCTATATCCTGCTATAGATCCCATCCCTTCAGAAGACCAGTAACCTGTGTATTTTAGCCCTCTCTTCTGTTTGTCTGTCTGTCCTTTCTCCCCTCTCTCTCCTCTTCTCTCTTTTGACTCTTTTTGGCAGCACTTTAATCCAGTCCTCATGCTGCCTTGCTTCAGTATTGCAACAGAGTGTGTAGGTCCCAAGAGTCTCATGGCCCTCTAATGCACACTGCCAGGATGTTTTTCAGAGCACATTTTGGCTCACATGACTCCTTCATTTAAATTCTTGAAGAAGTTCTGCAATATGTACATTGCCAAATGCTTCCTCTGTAGCACACCATAAAAAGCCAACTGTGGGTATAGTATCTTCTTGCTTCTTTTAGCCATTCATTGTTAGTCCACTAGGAAAACTCAAATGATATTTGTACATAGTGAAATGCAGTGTATATTCATTCAAACTGTTCTAATGTACATATGTGGTATGCTGCTTTAAAACTTAATTCTTATAACACTTAACTACTTGCCTTTCCTTGGACTTGCATAACATTGGTACTGCAGAAGAGTGCTTGCCTTTTGCCTTTGAATTGGGATACCTTCTGCTCTGTCACTGTTGGAAGCCACATTCTTAAAGCTTCTTCTGGGAGACTTATCTGTGTTACTTTAAATCTAATGCATATCTGTCAGGTTACCACTATGGCACTATTGTCTTTATTAATGTCATATCTGTATTATCTACAAGCTGATACACCCTTTAGTGTGAGGCTCCATTAAAGAAGTTTGGTGATTGGACTAAGAATGTCACCCATTTGTTTAGAGTGTTTGTTCACCCAAAGAAAAGTTGGGCTTAATTCCAAGCACTACATGTATAGTGACACATGCCTGTAATCCCAGGATTTGGGAATTGAACAGAAGAATCAGAAAGTCAAGGTCATCCTTGGCTCCAAAAAATGTTCAAAACCATCTTGACTCATTTCTTTTTCATTTTTCTTTGACTGAAACTAGATTTAGTTCTCATACAATATATACTGATTATAGTTTTTCCTCTCTCTATTCTTCCTAGTTCCTCCCTACCTCCTGCCCCCTGAATCCACCCATTTTCTGTCTCTCATTAACAAGAATAACCTTGTAAAATATAATAATCAAATACAACATAAAATATAATAAATTGAAACAAGAACTATCACAACAATATTGGAGAGTCCAACTGAACAGGAGGAAAGGAGTTCCAAGAGCAGGCACAAGAGTCAGAAAACCACTCATTCTCATAGGCAGACTTCCATAAAAATACTAAGATAAAAGCTATAATATATATACAGAGGACCTTGTATAGACACATGTAGGCCCTGTGCTTACTGCTTTAATCTCTGTGAGCTCATATGCATCTTTCTCAGTTGATTCAGACAGCCGTGTTCTCCTGGTGTCCTCTACCCACTATGGCTCTTACTCTCTTTCCACCTCATCTTCCATGGGATTCTGTGAACTCTGAGGGAAGGGAATTGATGGAGACTTCCCATTTAGACCTCCTCTGTACATAATATCTGGCTGTGGGTTCCTGCATCTCTTCACATATGCTGCCAAAGGAGACCTCTGTGGTGATGACTGAATGAAGCATTGATCTGAATCTAATATAGCAAACTATCACTAGGAATCATTTTATTTATTTATTTTTAGACCAGTATGGTTTGGTGTTACCCTATACCCTAAGCCTCTGTAATGTCTAGACTCTCTTTCTGGGTTACCTGAGGCATGCAGGGTATGAGTTCCTTTTCACAGAGTTGGTCTTAGGTCAAATCAGACATTTGTTGGCTATTCTCAAAAGTTCTATGCCATCATTGCCCTAGGATATTTTGTAGGCAGGACAGATTGTAGGTCAAAGGTTTTGTGGCTAGGTGGGTGTCTATGTTTCTCTTTCAGTATCATGCATAGTATCTTCCTGAACCAAAGCAATTAAAATGATGGAGAGGTCAGGGGTTCATGTGAGCAACAGCTTGACTTCCCCATTCTCAGTGTGTTGTGCTCTGTCCTCAGCAAGAAGGAACAGCTGTCAGTTTGTAGAGAGAAACTTTTTGTTGTTGTTTGGGAATTTCCATGAGGCTTCACTTAGCACCAAGAGATGGAAAGTTGAGACTCAGTATATCCCATTACAAGGAAGCCTCCTTAGAATCACCTTCATACATTTGAGGAAGTTTCCATAACACTGGGTTTCACTCCAATCCCCAAATGCTGGCCAATTCCAGATGCCTCTCCCTGCACTCTCTCTTCCTCCCCAACTCTGGTCCCATTCAACACCCACACTCCCATCCTTACCCTCCCCTATCTACTTGAAAAAATCTGTTGTATTTCATGTTCTCCAGAAGATCCATGGGTCTAACCTAGACCCCTCCTTTTTATTTAACTTTTCTGGGTGTAAGGATTGTATCTTGGTTATCATTTGTTTAATGGCAAATATCCACTTACAAGCAAACACATGGGATACTTATCTTTATTGTTATGGGTCCCTAACTCAGGATGATCTTTTCTAGTTTCATCCATTTGCCTGCACATTTCATAATGTCATTTAAAAAATTGCAGAGTAATACTAAACTGTGGAAACATATTATAGTTTCTTTATCCATTCTTTTGTGAGGGACATCTAAGTTGCTTTCAGTTTCTTGCTGTTATGAATACAGACACAATGGCCATAGGACATGGATGAACACATATTCTTGTGGTAGGGTGGAGTGACCTTTTTTGTATATGCTCAGGATTGGTATAGCAGAGTCTTGAGATAGATCTATTCCCAGTTGTCTGAAGAACCACCATATTCATTTCCATAGTGATTGTACATGTTTTCACTCCCACCAGTGGTGGAGGAGTGTTCCCCTTTCTATACATTCTCACTAGCATAAACTGTCACTTGTGTTATTGATCTTGGCCATTCTGATAGATGTAAAAATGAATCTCAAAGTAGTTTTGATTTGCATTTCCATGACGGCTAGGATGTCATACATTTTAAAAAGTCTTTTCCTGCCATTTGAGACTGCTCCATTCAGAATTCTCTGCTTAGATCTGTTCCCCGTTTTTAAATTGGATTATTTAGTTTCTTGAGATCTAGTTTTTTGAAGTCTTTATATATTTGGGGTATTAATTAGTCGTCTATCAGATGTAGAGTTGGTGAAAATCTTTTCCCATTCCACAGGCTGTCTCTTTTTCCAAATGATGATTTTTTTTTTTTTTTTTTTTTTTTTTGTAATTGTTGATCATAGGGCCTGTGATATAGGTGTTCTGTTCAGAAAGTCATCTCCTGTGCCAGTGTGTTCAAGGCTATTCCTCATTTTCTTTTCTATCAGGCTCAGTGTGTCTGGTTTTATGTTGACATCTTTGATCCACTTGGACTTGAGATTTGTGCCAGGTGATAGGTATGGGTATATTTGCATTCTTCTACATGTAGACATCCAGCTTGACCATTATTACCATTTGTTGAAAATGCCTTTTTTTCTTTCTTTTTTTTTTTACAGGGTATATTTCTGGCTTCTTTATAAAAAAAAGAAAACAGGTGTTTATAGTTGTTTGAGTTTATGTTTGGGTCTTCAATTTTGTATCATCCAGCAACATGTCTGATTTTTATGCAAATACAATGCAATAATTATTATTATAAAGTTGTAGTCCAACTTGAAATTGGAATGTCAAGACCTTCAGTAGCCCTTTTATTATAGAAGATTGTTTTTAGCTATTCTGGGGTTTTTTTTTTTCCATGTGCAATTGAGAACAGTCCTTACAAGGTCTGTGAAGAATTGTGTTGAAATTTTCATGGGGATTGAATTGAATCTGTAGATTTCTTTTGATAGTTTTTTATACTACGTTATTTCTACTTCCATTTATACTATGTTAATTCTACTGATCCATGAGCACGGAAGTTCTTTCCATTTTCTGGTATCTCCTTCACTTTCTTTCTTTAAAGACTGAAGTTTTTATCAAACAGGTCTTTCACTAGCTTGATTAGTTACTCCAAGATGTTTTTGTATTATTTGAGGCTATTGTGAAAGTGTGGTTTTCTTGATTTCTTTCTCGGCCCCTTTGTCATTTGTTTAGAAAAGGGCTGTTTCTGATTGTTGTGATTTAATTTTGTATCCAGCTACTTTGCTGACACTGTAAGTGTTCCTTGGTAGGATTTTTAGGGTCACACATATATACTATCATATCATCTGTAAAAAAAATGATACTTTGACTTCTTTTCTAATTTGTATCCCTTTAATCATCTTCAGTTGCTTTATTGCTCTAGCTAAGACTTCAAGTAGTATATTGAATAGATAGATATTGCAGTACTTGGCATTACTATATTGATATGATAATACTTGATATTATAGTACTCGAATACCATATTTAATAGATATTCAATATAGTGGAGAGTGGCATCCTTATCTTGTTCTTGATATTAGTGGAATTGCTTTGAGTTTCTCACCATTTAACTTTATGTTGGCTACAGGCTTGTTGTAAATTGCCTTTCTCATTTAGGTATATTCCTTGTATCCCTATTTTCTCCAGGACTTTGATCATGACAGGATTTTGTCCAAGACATTTTCTGTACCTAATGAGATGATTACTATAGAGAAAATTATTCTTTCCTGTAGACTCTCCAGTTCGGTATGGTGCATGTTTTTAAAGTATGTTCTTAGGATTTTTCTGGATTTACTCAGTGTCTCTTTTTATATCCCCTTCACTTCTGATTTTGTTAAATTGGATATTTTTTCTCTACCTTTTAGTTAGTTAGGGTAAGGGTTTTTCTCTTATGTTGATTTTCTCAAAGAACCAACTCTTTATTTCATTGATTCGTTATATTATTCTCTTTGTTTCCATGTTATTGATTTCAGCCCTTAGTTTGATTATTTCTTGCCTTCTACTGGGCGTGGGGTCATAGTGGAAAGGTCAATTGTAGCAGGTTTCTTGCTGCAGAGCTGGGCATTATACTAGGGGAGTTTGGCCTCAGGAGCAGTAGGAGAGGTGTGAGTCTGCCTTCAGACTAGTAGTTGGCCTTTGAAAACCTGCCTTTGGATTAGCAGAAGGTGCCTCCTGGGTTTGGGGTCTGGGCAAAGCAACAAGTGGAGTGAGTAAGGCTCGAAAGTGAAGATCTGTGGAAATCACAAGAGATGGGATGAGGGTTGGGTCAGGGAAGACTGCTGAGGCTGTACAGTTGTAATGCTGAGGAAGAGACTACAGGATTGACTCTGGGGGAGCAAAGAAATAAGAGTATGTCAGAAGGCAGTCCACATGGTTTTTTGGCAGATGTAGCCTGTCCTTAACAAGGGGTGCCTGTGGGGTTCAACGACTGAGCTGAGAAAGAGATACTAAGAATGGATGAATGAATGGTAGGATCTACAGGAAGAAAGGAAAGCTAGCTACACGTAGATTTGGAGGGGAGGAAAGAATTGAGAGTGTCTCTGGTTAGCCTACCTGTTTCCCTGCTCTGCTTGGCTGTGTTCCCAATGAATGCCTGTTGGACTTGGAGGCTGGGATAATGAGTTGAGCTTTGGGAAGGAAATTTGGGGGAAAAGATCTCTGAGATCCCAGGGGATGTGGTCAGAGAAAATGGTGACTGGAGTGGGTTTCCTGCTGCAGAGCTTGGCATGAGATGGGTGAGGGGATTTCAGGAGCACTAGGAGATGTGTGGGTCCCCACATATTTTCGTAAATGATCTTTTAACTCTTAGTATAAAATAAATATTAGGTATATGTTGGGGAAAATATGAAATAAGTTCAGAATATATGATTTTTTAAATTAGGTGCAGATGTCAGAAGCAGTGGCTAAGAGTGGCAACCGGAGACTGTGAATGTAAACCAGGTCTCAGCTACATAATAACACATGATTTTAAATGTGCTATGTCTAAGCAAAGCTTAACTTCCTCATAGATAAAATAGCAATATTTGTTGCATTTATAAATCATTACAACATAAAAATGAAATCATTTTTTCTAAAGCTTTGAGTTCTTTCTGATAGAGTAAAATTACTTAACATTATTCTTAAAATTATTTAGATGATTATTAATTTTAAATTACTTCCCATTAATCAAATAATACTATATTCAAGATATTTTAAATTGTACTTTGTATAATAACAAACAAATATTAGATCTTGGAAAGCCATTTATTTTGATTTCCTAGGGATTTTGTTCATGATCTCTTTTATTTTATTTTGTTTTGTTTGTTTTGTTTTTGAGACAGGATTTCTCTCGATTTGTAGACCAGGCTGGCCAAGTACTCATAGAAATCTGCCTGCCTATGCCTATGCCACCACCCGGCCGTGATATCTCTTAAAGAAGTTAAAAAAATTATTTGAAATATCAAAATCCCCATACTTCTTTATTCTTATCACTGTTATTTTTATGGTTTTAATTTCATTACTACCTAATACATAAGAAATAGTGTAAGAACTCACTTTTAAGCCACATTGCCCCCATGGGAGATGAAAGAAACTGATACTCTCTTGCTTGAGAGCTTTAGACACAAATGATCAGTTTTCAGAAGATAAGAAGGCTAAAAATGCAAACTAAATCCAAGAGCACTTTGTTGAAATCAGGTGGAACTGATTTAGATGTTCCTAAGAAGATGCTGTCTGGATGAGAAATTCTTTTCTGGTCCTGCTCCACTGATAGCTTGATTTTAATAGTGAGTGCCCTACAATCTGTTAGAAAGAAAATGAATTGGGGGCTTTTTCTTTTATTTAATTAATTTATTTTGATTACATCTCAATTGTTATCCCGTCCCTTGTATCCTCCTGTTCCTCCCTCCCTCCTGCTTTCACCCTATTCCCCTTCCCTATATTTGTAACCGAGGGGGACCGCCTCCCCCACTATACAATTATAGGCTATCAAGTCTCATCTTGGTAGCCTGCTTATCCTTCCTCTGAGTGCCACCAGGCCCCTCCCCACCAAGGGGCCTGGTCAAATACGGTGTGCTAGAGTTGAATTGGGGCCTTTTATTAGTTGCTTTTGTTGTTGTACAGACAGAATACCTGCAGAAGCAAGTTAATGGAGGAACGGTTTGTCTATCTTTCTTATGGTTTCAAATGTAGCACATCCTGTGGAGAGACTATGGCAGAGTTTATGGCAGAAAGAACCTGCCAGTGGCTAGGGTTCCTAATACTACGGGACCAGGAAGCCTAAAGCTGATGTCAGAACACATCCCCCCCCAAACAGTTTTTTCGGGTCACATCAGATAAGCACTCCTCATTCCTGTGTCCGCGGCTATCTAAAACAGCGCCACCAAGTGTTCAAACGCAGGAACTGTGAGGGACCTTCAGACTCGACCCAACCAGCAACTCATTCAAACGGGAGACTGTTAATCAAAATAGCGTTCTCCCCAATTTAATGCACATATTACTTTGCTGCAGTGCAGTTTCATGCCTGTTTAACTAAAAATAAACTGCAGGATGGAGACTGCAGTTATTTTTCCCCTCTCAGAGTAAGCTGCATCTGTAGTCTGAAATGCGTCACTTTAATTCTGCCATCTGGTGGTTGAAAATATTTATGCTCTCACAGTCTCTGAAGCTATGTTAATTCGACATATACATGTATTCATTTACATCATCACCGAAGATATAGTGCGCCATATATAAAAATAGCATACCCTTCAGAACTGTGGATTGCACACGGAAGTGGGATATGTATCTCCTTCCAGAACTTTTCATGAAAAAAAAATCTATGATGACTCTTTTACTATTAGCACGTGAATATGCTTTGTTACATTTAATCCTATAAATAGTACTTTTTAGGCGGAGATAGATAGAACTCTTTATTTACATTTTGGCATACTCTAAGATATTTTTCTTTATATTCTCTTCAATATGTTATTGCCAGCATGTCTTCTGACATTGAAAAGTCAGTTTTCCTATAAATTACTAATTTTGGCTAATTTATTATTAGGCCTAGAGCATTAACAGAAAATTCAAAATGTAGAACAAAAGACTGGGCCTAGCGTCATGAGTCTGTAGTCCCAGTAACATGAGTGGGTGTGGCCATGTTTTTCTTGAAGCATTTTGCTTTCACTACCTCCCACGCACCTTAGTTCAGGGTCTGGCTTGGCTACAGTTATTTCAAGGCCAGTCTGGGTAGCACAGTGAGACTGCCTCAAAATTTAAAAAAAAAAAAAAATGTAAAAGGAGGACTCGAATTTAGGTCAGTGATAGGATACTTTCATAGCACACACAGGGTGTAGGTTCAGTCCAGGTACTGAGGGGGAAAAGATGAATAAACATGACTTCATTTTTTATGGGAGGCTTAGTGACAGAGCTATGAGTTCTGTTCCTTGTACCATCCTCTCCCCCTCTGCCACACACAGAAAGGAAGAGTGGGTGGTGCGGGGAGGAGAGAGGCAGGCAGTAGCACATACATGTTTACATTTTTAGTGTTTTCAGCCTATATTCTTCCATCTTGAAATCCGTAGCTGATTGTTGATCTGTAAATTAGGAAAAGTATGTGAGTGTGTCAGGTATGCATGTGTGGGTACAGGAGATGCCAAAACATATAAGCATACAGAAAAAGAACAGGTCCCTTCTCCTCATCTCAGTTTCAAGCCTAAGTTGCCCTCTGTTAGGACCTGGCCATGTTGTTCGGGTAGCATCACTGGCTCCCAGAAGACTAGTGGCTCCCAAGAGGGCTTTCAACACCATGCACGAGGGGTAGCTTCTCAGCGTAGGCTCATTTCCCAGCTTGTTTCTTTGCTGAGACTCTCTCTTCTACTTATCCAAGACGAAGGGCTCATTGTGAATAAAAATATTTTTCAATCCTGACCGCTGGTTTTGCTTTTGTTGCTGTTTCTTTCGAAGCATAGGGGTTATTTGGGTTCTTTTCTCTACTGCAGGGGATTTAACAAATTATCTAGAGTTTCGGGATGGTTTTGTTGGATGAACTGGTAGCGCTGAGTGATTAGAATCGGGAGATTCATCTGCAGTGGGATGGTAACTGCACACTCTCTCTCCCCGGGAGCATTTGTCCACCCATTTCATTGATTGTCTTTGTCACTAAAGATTCTAAATGTTCAGTTTTTAAAGAGATATATTTTGTCAGAATTTATCTGACTCAACTTTACATTTTTTCACTGATTCTAGTGTTTCATATAAAGAGGAAACAAATGCTAGAGGAAGAAAATATTGTTTTAGAGAAACATCATCCTCGCCGCTTTCACTTAGGAGGCAGCGAAGACAGCATTAAGGAGGATCAACAGGAGACCTCCAAATAGCTTCCAGCTTCGACAGCTGCCCAACTGAAGTCGAAAAGTCTCCTCTTTAGGACGTAATGTTATCTCTTCTTCAGAAAGCCCATCTTCCAGTGCAAGCACCAAGAGTCTGACGTTAGACCTCAAAAACACACTCACAAAATGCAAAGAAGAAAGATCTCTCATGTTTTCCTTGGTCTTTCTAAAGCATTTTCTTAAACTCTGTTTGCATGATTTCCTTTCTTGAAAAAAATGACAAGGACCTATTAAAATACAACTAAATGTTCACTGAAGATATAAATACACAGGTTTGTTTTCCTTTAATGTATTCTAGGCTTTTCCTAAGCTTGAATGTGTTCCATATTTTTTTGTGCTGTGTGCAGTTATTACTGTGGTAACCTTACAAATTAAAAAAAAAATCACCAGCATATACACTGCATATAAAACATTTCTGTGGGTAGCCGTGGAGCACTGGTGATAGCACAGGAAAGCTTCCATTCTCATTTAAGAAACCAGGGTGAGCATTTTTCCTTCTAAAATTATTCTGCACCAAATATATTTTGTTCGCAACCATAACGATGATGTTGAAGATGGTGACAGGTTGTGATCACAATTTCCTCTGTGCCAAGAAGGAATTTTTAAAAATATCATTCTTGCAAGATTGCCAATCATCATTTTATGTTCCTTCCTGGGTATATTTTTGAGAACTAGGTCCATGAAATACACCAGAATAAAAGAAAACAATTACATCTCCAACATGTTTTTCATAGCAAAGTCTTCCAAGTACATGAAATGAGGAGAAGGCCACAAGACATAATCACTGTGGTTCTTCATCAAACACCCTCAGAGTATCTGTGGAGTCTTCGACAATACTAACCTAGGAGTTGTGTGAAGTGTCACGTATACTAATATGAGCTAAGACAGAACTGCAATGATATTAAATTACTGGAAACTTGGATGGCAGGTTTAAAATCTCCACACCAATACCACTCACATAGTAAGAGATGAATAAGCATAATAATAACTGTAAGGTAGCTCTATAAAGGGTAAGGTGCATCACAAAGAATGGAAAATTCTTGTTAATTAAGAATGAAGAAAATGAGCCAGGCTTGGTGGCACATGCCTTTAATCCCAGCACTCAGGTGACAGGTGGATCTCTGTGAGTTCAAGGCCACCTTGGTCTACAAAGTGAGTCTAGGACAGCCAGGGCTGTTACACAGAGAAGCCCTGACTCAAAAAAGCTGCACAGAATGTGGAAGAAAAAGGGACTGGGGCTCGAATGCTGAGAATAACAGACATATTACTCACCAATAGGTAGATAGATGAGAGATGGGAGATAGAGTAATGCACATAAGAGCTATATGGCCTATAAACTAATATTTTGACAATAGATTCCAACAGTGTGATTAATATGACCTATGTCCAATGATTCACTTATATTGTTTAAATGTTTTTAAAGTCAATTTTAAAAGCTTTCTTACTTATTTTTATTTTTCAAAGGTTTATTTATTATTTTATTTATTTGAGTTTATTTTTCTTTTTTTGCCTGCGTGTATGTCTGTGGACCACTTTTGCATGCTTGAGGCCAGAAGAGAAAACCAAATTCCTTGAAACTTGGATTATAATTTATCGTGAACCATGTGGGCACTGGGAATCAAACTCAAGTCCTCTGGAAGATCAGGCAGTGCTCTTAGCCATTGAGCTGTCCCTCCAGTCCCTCACCATACCCTTACATTCCCTCATTGGAGGAACAGCTACAAAAAGAGAGATGTTAATGGTAAATTCAATCTCTAAATATATTACTTATCTGGACTGAATCCAAAACTTTAAAATATCAGCAAATTGTATATGCTTTGTTTTAAGAAGAATATGTATGAATACTGGAAACACATATAAGTATTTAAAAATCTTATACACTTTCCTCAAGATACGTTGTGTTATAAAATTTACTGAGATATTTTTCTTCATCAGAACAAATGTCTTAGTGTCTGAAAAATGGTGAAGTATCTGTGTTTCAACTTTATTTGGGCAAGTGGGAATCATACAATAACTGAAAGTCTTATGTATTACCTTAGTGACTATTAAAGAGTGATGACATTCATTCTATACAGGACAACAGGCCTATTTAATGAGTAGAAAAAAGATCTTTAAAAATAAAGTACCAAAACTAATGTAAATACTCAACCATACAGGAATTCAAAACTCAATATGGCTTGCTCCACCAGTTCAAAATACCATGGCAGCTAAAAAGGCTCATTGTAAATGATAATATTCAACTTCAGAATTAAAAGTGAACTACAGTAACTGAATGAGACAAGCATTGAGAACTGCAAAAATATTTATTTTATAAGCAATAGCAAAGCAGAACATCTGGACAAACTTTGCATTGAGTTGGGACATAGCAAAGGACTCAGCTCAAGGCCGGTCCCCTCAGCCAGGTGCCAAGGATGCCTCCTTAGCAAATCTTCAACACGTGGACTGTTTGTCTCCTCATGTAACCTGTGTGCATGGCAATCATAAATCTGAAATGAGTGTGAGAAAACCAGGGCTAGTTTGAGGAGGGTAGCTGTATCTGATAAGTAATATAATCTAACAGATAATCAGATATGTAAATCAAAGCACAAAGGCTAACATAAAACTACTAATGTTGTCAACCAGCAGGAAAGTTGAGATTCTGTTTATACTTAATTATGATGCAAATATTCATACTGCCTCTTGATACTGCCTCAAATTATTCTGAGATTTTAAACTTGTTTGAAAATACAATAGTAATTTATTTTTCAATCTCCTAATGAATATGTCATAAATCAAAATACAGATGCATTCACTAATTGAAAGAGTAACCCTTATGAAATCTGTATTGCTTTGGGTCATTTTAATGTAGTGCAATGTTGTGACACTCTGTGTTCAGTGCTATGCCAACTAAATTCACGAAGCTCCTCTCTGAGAATCAGCATAAGCGATTTAATGTGCTCATAGAAAAAGTTATATGAAACTATACATTCAAAACATCCTCTAGCTGAACATGAGTTTAAGACCATTAGATAGAAATCGCCAGTAGAGAATGTGTTTCATGGAAAAGAAATAGCAGTAAACTCTCCCACCATGTAGAATAAGAATTTTCCAAATAGTTCCTGAATTCTGTAACAGCGTTCTCCTCTGGCCCATTTTTTTACTACCATGTAGTGTTTACTCTCAACATCTTCAAATTGACACCTGATGACTGGTATTAAGAAACTATTTCTTGTCTTTTCGCTCAGTACAAAGTGACCCATCAGGCTGAGCGATGGCTCACAGAAAGTGTGATGGAGAAATGTGCGGTGGCAACAGCAAGCACTTAAGGAATCTATCGGGGGACTGAACGGTTGGACTTAGTCTCAAGGACACATTTGAGAACTTTGAGGAATGCTGCACGATCACTGGTAAAGCCTCCAGACACTCTTCCACTAGACTGGAAACTATTAAACAACGAATTTATCATTCCTTGCTGGCTGGATTTTCCAGTAGCAGGTTCCTAGATTCCAGTTCAGTCATGTTACAGCAAACAGAATTGGTTCTGGGGGTAAATTAAATCCTTACTGAGATTCAGTTTCTGATTGGGAGTGACCCCGCTTGTAATCAAAAGTGAGGCATTAATACCAAAGAAGCAGAGCCGGACGTCACTATGATGATGTAAGTAATATTTAACCTGAATATTAACACTTCATGAGTCTAATCCCAGCATGCTAATCCTAGCACTCTTGAGGCAGAGGCAGGTGAGTCTTTGTGAAGTCTCCCTAATGAAGTTCCAGACGGCCAGACCTACTCAGTGAGAATCTGTCTGCAAACAAACAAACAACACAAGAAATAAAAACTGAATCCATTGATTCCCAGGCACCTTTAGATCCGACTTTGCTGAGTCTATCCAGTAAAACCACGGGGAGAGAGGATGTGCCTAGGAAAGCCAAGTATTAATGATGCAGAGATGCAAGCCCTTCCGATTTTACTCAAGAAGAAATAGAGGCCCAGATTTGGACTGAAGAAGAAGAGGGCTAGATTTTCCTGGGGATGGACATCAGGATTGTCATGGAAAACAAAAAGAAGCTGAGCATTTGTAACTGAATTGGAGAAATGAAAAAATTTGAGGAAAACCCCAGTACTTACTGGGATGCCCTACTAATGATTTGTAGCTTATGTTGCTGGTTTCAGTTTATTTTCTATTCCTATAAAGATATATCACACCACGTTGAATTATTTGATCCCAGTTACAGGTTGAATGTTACTTACTTGGGATTCTCTGGACCAGAAATATTTTAGAGTTTTCAGATTAAGGAGTATTTGCATACATTTCTCCCCCTGCTAAACAGCCATGGTTTTAAAAAAATATCTGAAAACTGAGATGCTTGAAAGCAGGCTTTGGGTGTCACAAGCTCTGGTTTACTGTTTGCTTTCTGTGACCACAGGGGAAAAAAAAAAAAAAAAAAAAAAAAAAAAGGAAAATCTCTACTTCAACATGGTCAATAGCCGCTCAGAATGATCTATGTTATTCTCTCTCTCTCTCTCTCTCTCTCTCTCTCTCTCTCTCTCTCTCTCTCTCTCTCTCTCTCCTCTCTCTCTCTCTCTCTCTCTCTCTCTCTCTCTCTCTCTCTCTCTCTCTCTCTCTCTCTCTCTCTCTCTCTCCCTCATCACCCTGACTCCCTTTTTAGTCCCTCCCTCTGTTACACACTGATGATGCTAGGAGGATCCATCTCATATTTGCAATAGACTTCAGTAGACTCATAAAGCATAATGAAAATTTCTTAAAAATAAAGCCCTGTCTTAGTTTGGGTTTCTATTACTGTGATGAAAACACCATGACCAAAAGCAAGTTGGGAAAGACAGGATTTATTTAGCTTGTACTTCTACATTGTCACTAAAGGAAGGTAGGACAGGAATTCAAATAGGGAAGGATCTTGTGGATAGGAGCTGATGCATTGGTCCTGGATGATTGCGACTTATAGGCTTGCTCAGCATGTTTTCTCCTAGAACCTAGGACTACCAGCCCAGGAATGGCACCACCCATATGTACTGGGCCTTCCCCCACCAATCACTAATCAAGAACATGCTTTACAGCTGGATCTCATAAAGGCACTCTCTCTATTGAGGGCCCCTCCTTTCAGGTTACTCTAGCTTGTGTTAAGGTGACAAAAACCAGCTAGCACAATTAACCCCTTCTCAACTTGACACACAAACACATCGCTATTAAGCTTCAAACTTCCTTTCCTGTTCATCTCCAAGATGACACATTAATAAAGAAATCACAACACAGAACATTTTTACAAACTTAAAAATTCCCACAGCCTTACGAATTCAAACACTTTCAAAACTTATCTCCTTACGAATTCAAACATTTGAAAAAGTTGTTTCCTTAAAAATGTCTAGTCTCTAGTTCCACTCATTTGCCTGCAAATTTCAAGATTTCCTTGTTTTTAATAGCTGAGTAGTATTCCATAGTATAAATGTAGCACAGTTTCTTTATCCATTCTTTGACTGAGGGATATCTAGGCTGTTTCCAGATTCTGGCTATTAAGAATAAGGCTGCTATGAACAGAGTTGAGCAAATGTCCTTATTGTGTGGTGGGGCATCTTACGGGTATATTCCAAGGAATGGAATTGCCTGGTCTTGAGGTAACCCTATTCCAAATTTTCTGAGAAAGCACTAGATTGATTCCCAAAGTGGTTGTACAAGTTTGCACTCCCACCAGCAATGCAGAGTGTTCCCCTTTCTCCACATCCTCGACAGCATGTGCTGAATATCCTGAGTGAGATAACCCAGACCCAGAAAGTATGGCATATACTCACTTATAAGTGGATATTGGGCCAACATGGATGTCCTCTGATAGTCTTCACTGTGCGGGGAATTGGGTCAGATTCTGGGACTCGCTATTGGACTCCAGGTGAGAAGGGTATGGAAGAATGGGGAGATAGAAGGACTCAGAGGGTTCAGGAGCCCCACAAGACCACCAAGGTTGGTGGATCTGGACCCATGGGGGCCCTGCAGACACTGCTCTACCAACAAAGGACAATGCTTGCAATAAAACCTTCACCCCTCTTCAGATCTAGTCAATGGACAGCTCATTCTCTAGGGTTGTGGGGGAGAGCAAGGACTGCCTCTGACATGAACTCTGGTGCCCCCTCTTTGAGCACTTCCCCTTGGTGGGGAGGCCTTCTGGCATTCAGAGGATCAGGAAGCAGGATATTAGGATAAGACCTGATAGGCTGTGAGATCCCCTTCTGACACAGGCCTAGGGGAGGGGAATAGGGTGAAAGAGGGTGGGAGGGGGAATGGGAAAATAAAAGTGAGGCAGTAACAATGGAGATGTAATTTGAATAAGTTATTTAAAAATAAAAAAAGAAAGCAAAGCAAAATTCTAGTCTCTTAAAATCCAAATTCTTTTTAAAATCCCAATCTATTTTCTTTTTCTTTTTTTTTTTTTAAGTTCAAAGTCTCAACTTTGGGCTCCTGTAAAATCAAATCCAAATTAAATACTCACGTCAAGAGGGAAGAACCATGGTATAGTCACATTCAGAACAAAGCAAAACCAAACTCCAAATGTTTAAATAACCGAAAATCCCATGTCTGGAATACATTTGACATCTTCTGGAATTTCGCAAGGGCCTTGAGTCACTTCTCTGGCTTTGCTCTCTGAAGAACACACTTTGTCTTCTAGGCTCCAGTGTTTCCCTCTCTGCTGCTGTTGCTGTTGCTGGGGGTCACCCCATTGTACTGTTGGATTTGTGGTGAAAGCCAAGAAAACTCACTTCAGACAAAGACACTTCAAATGAAAGCCTTATTTTCTGAGTTCAGGGAGGCTGCCAGTTTGGTATCTGAACCTTGTCCTGGATGGAAAGTTGCAATACATATGAAAAGGGTGAAAACCACAAGCCAGGCATGGTGGCACAAACCTTTAATCCCAGCATTGAAGAGGCAGAGACAAGAGGATCGCTGTGAGTTCGAGGCCAACCTGGTCTACAGAAGCAAATCCAGGACAACCGGGACTACACAGAGAAACTCTGTCTAGAACCGCCCCCCCCCCCAAAAAAAAGAAAAAAATAAGAAAGAAAGAAAATAAAAAGAAAACCACAATTAGCTCATACAGCGGGGTGGGTGGTGGAGCACGGTGGTCAGCTCTGACTCAAGGTATATTGCTAACAAACAGTTCTAGCTAACCTTGAAAGTGTGCCTGGCAGTGTTTAGGGTATATACAAAGTGCAACCAATTATGAAGATAGCAAAGTACGAATTATGACACCATGGAATCATAGATAACAAGGGTGCAAATAGTGGAGCAAATAAAGCCAGCCTGAGCCTCTGGCAAGGAATTTTCCCAGAGTTGCTATTCTTTGGGATGGAGTTAGGCCACAGGGGAAGAGGACAGGCACAGTCCTGATGTGATTTGATGAGCTGGGGTGGGTGGGAAAGGGGGCTTCCCTTTTCTGAGGAATAGGGAAGGGGAGTTGGGGAAGAGGAAGGGAGGGTAGGACTGGGAGGAGAGGAAGGATGGGGCAATGACCAAGATGTAAAGTGAATAAAAAATTAACTAATTAAAAAAAAGATTATGCTGTTAGGGTACTATTTATTTATTTAAATTTATTATAATTTATTCATATTAGATGCGGGTTATTACCCCCTCATTTGTATCTTCTGGTTCTTACCCTCCCTCCCTCTTCTCCACCCTATTCCCTTGCCCTAGACCTCTGAGGGAGGGGGCTCGCCCACCTTCTCCCCTTCCCCATCATCGGACAACGGCCTATCAGGTCTCAGCTGGATAGCCTTTATCTCTCCTCCCTGCCTAGGGGAGTTAATCAAATTGGGAGCACCAGAGTTGATGGGAATATTCTTAATTAACGATCAGTGCAGGAGAGCACAGCCCCTTGTAGATGGGTTCATCCATGGGCTGGTGATCCTGAGGCCCATAAGAAAACAGACTGAGCAAGCCATGGGTAGAGAGTCAGTAAGCAGCACCCATCCCCCATTTCTTCTGCATCAACTCCTACCTCCAGGTTTCTGTCATTTGTGTCCCTCTCTTGTCTACTTTTAGTGACAAGGTGAAAGTGTAAGCCAAATAAACGCTTTCTTCTCCAATTTGCATTTGGTCGTGGTGTTTCATCAAAGCAACAGAAACCCTAGTAAACTAAAGCAATTTAGCACCAAGGTAGTAGAGTATTGTTGTGAAAACTTAGCCATGTTGTTTTGGAAAGGATTGTGGAAAGATTTTGGAACTTTGTACAAGAAAATTTGTTGAATTCTCAATGCTGGGTGAAATGTTCTGTAGGAGCTTGGAAGCTAAGAATGTTGAAGGTTAGGCAGACAATGCAGGGCTGGCTTGGGAAGTTTCAGATGGAAGTTTCAAGACTCAAGACAGAGACCTTTGTTAATTTGAATTAAGATTCCGTCCTTTGTGTTAGCTGGGGCTGAAATATCAGGTACGATTAACAAGATACCAGAACTACTGAAGTGAAATCTTTGCTTTGCTGGGGGTACTCAACGCTGGTCAGCTGGAGCTGAGAAATTAGCAGTGATTAAGAAGTGATAAGAATCATTGAAGTGAAATATTCTGGGAAGTGTTTCCTGAGAGTCAGCACACATAAGCTGTGTTCAAGAGGAGGCCAAGGTTGACCTCGCATGGGCAGCCAAACTTGGTGGTGTTAGAGTCACACAGGCGGTAATGGTTTTGAAGACATAAAGGAGTCATGGAGAGCACCTAAGGCTTGGCACTGTGAGAGGCCATAATAAGCTACTGGTGAAAATTCAGCTTCAGTAGCAGTTGAAGGCCAGGGCTGAGGGCATCAATGCAGAGAGGTTGGTGGCATGATCAAAAACCTAACAGCTGAATCTCTTGCAAGTATTTTCTCAACTGAGCCTCCCTCCTTTCAGCCGACTCTAGCTGGAAAGCTACTAATCTGCACTCCTGTCATACTCAGGTAATCAAGTTTATTCTTTCTCAAGTCTCTGATGGAGTTGAGGACCAGGTAGCTTAGTTTTACAATGAAGCTTAGTTTTTTAGGGATTGAGATGCTTTTAGGTCTAGAGAGATGTTTTAAGTTGATTATGGCAAGATGTGATAGAGATTGATTTACATTCAGAATTTTAGATGCACCAAGATAGGAAAGATACTTTCTTCAAGGTTGCCAAATACAAATAGCAAAAACACTAAGAATGTAACATTTATATAATTCCTGATTGTCCCATGGTTCTTCTTGCTATAGGTAGTTTATTGTACATATGTATAATAATATAAATATATATGTAAAAAAATGAAAAATGTATAATTTTTAAAAAGCAAAAAACAAAAAAAACTCCTAAGTACGTCATCTAAACATAAATCATTATAATTACCAAAAACTTAGAACACTTAAGGTCACTCTTGATTAAAGTTCGAAAGTTACATTTTGTGAGTCTTATTTTCCCACAGTAGACTCTCTTCTTGCTTACAGAAAGAAGAAAAAGATGACAGAAACTTGAGTGTGTTTTAAACCTGACATTTCTATTTCCTGACTAGAGCACTTCTGTTTATGTCAGTGATGGTTATTAATAAGTTACATTAGGTAGATTTGTCAGGGGTGAGGGGACAGGTGCAGCCCCATACTCCTCAGCATCCTTGGGAGTTTTCCTAGTTTAGGGGCCTCAAGTCAGGCCAAAGTGGGAGGTTAGGTTTGATAATGAAATGAATTTTAGGACTATTAGGTATAATAGAAGAGAATGGGAGATATTATTAAAGGTATATTAGTGTATGCATACCAGAAGATTAAGAGAAGAGGATGGAGACATGAGCATGAGTGATTCAGAAAAGGCATGCAGAAAGTTAGACTTCCTCACATGCGGGCCTAGGTTCCTTTCAGGGGACTAAGTAATCAAGTGTCCTAGCACTATCCACAGAAACCACCTTAGTGGCTCTCAAGTTACATCTCAAAAAGTTGCTCAGACATATTTCTCTTTTTATTTCATTGTTTTGGTAAGTGAGGTTACAGTTGGGATTATCTTATACACTAAAGTCAGGATCCACTATTGACTCTCAAGGGGTTTACTGCATGTCCTTTCCCTGAAAAGTGAGCTTCTGTCAAATGTCCCAGGAACTGGACATTTGTAGCTGGGAAAGGAAAAAGCTTCAAGGGACTGGGGATTGTACTAGAATTCTTCTTCCTTATAGGCAAAGGAATTCATCTGGATTTGAGGTAAGGGACTCCTTTTCTTTTTCATGTTCCTGAAATTGTCTCAACCTTTCCAATTTGCCTCATTATGAGATTGTGTGTTAGGTGGCATCAACAACTTAGCTTGGGATTCAAACATTTAGACTCTTAGTAAATTCATTCAGAAATTAATTCAAACAGAAACTTAAAAACAATTCTGGTAGAAGTTGAAAGAAAAACACAAGGGCATGCAAGCTGTAAATCTTCATAGCTGCCAACTGTGAGGAAAATAGTAACCTCAATGACGTTGAAAGTTATGGATTCCTGCTTAGCTAACTCAGATCATCCCTTTGAAAGCTGAGATCCTGAAATCATATAGGTAAGAGACTAAAACTGGACAATAGATGTAATCCATTTCTACCATGAAAATCCAGAGATCTAATTTCCAGAAGCGTTCACCATAGGAAATAGTGTCTATACTAGTGTTTTAATCACATTCTCAGGTACTTCTCAGGTACAGCATTTGACATACCTAGCCTTTAATGAGAGCAGAAACAAATTATCCCTGCAAGGTCATACAATTGGACTAGCAGAAGGCTATATATACCATTTTCCCCTTCTGCGGCATGCAAATGGGTCTGGCAATCACTTGGACAAGAACCCCCCGCCCCCCTTAGCAACCTTGTGGCAGTGATGTCAGAAACAGCACAGAGCCTGACAAAATATGTACATCAGAACAATTTTCCCTTTGGCTATTGTCACTGTCACTCTATGAGTGTGTCCTGCTTTACCATAGTCTCTTTAGTCATTACCTACTCTCATCTCTTGATGGCATCCCACTACACTTTGTAAGAAATCAACTTATCTCCTACCCTAAACACTGTTTATCACATCTGAATTCTTTCCACAACAGTCACGAGGACTACAGAGCCATAAGGATGCCACAATTACCATCTACTAATATTAGGTATCATTTATTGTGTATAAAAATGGGTTAATTCACTTCATGGACATCTTAAGTTTATTCTAAAATATGGTATAATGTTGTCATTATAAACTACAAATTTAAAAACTATCTTCATTTCTTGCTTTGAAATGCTGTCGTTGGGAGTTTTAATTTTTGATCTGTGTAGCTGCTGTTAGGGCTGAACTTCAGTCTCAGCTTGACAAGGATAAGCAATGGAATTTTAAATACTTATTTCTATTAGCTTTGTTCTAAATGTGCACATCACATCTTTTGGACAGACTTTGATTATTATTCAACTAAAAAGCAAGCAGTGCTTATGCAGTTCTCCAGATTCTATTTCGTTTTTAACATTCAAAAAGTTAAGCCAGGTGTGGTGGTGCATGCCTTTAATCCCAGCACTTGGGAGGCAGAGGCAGAGGCAGACGGGATCTCTGAGTTCAAGGCTAGCCTGATCTACCAAGCAAGTCCAGGACAGCCAGGGATGTTACACAGAGAAACCCTGTCTCAGAAAAAAAAAAAGTTGCATTTAAGCGAGACCTGATGAGGATCACTATTAACTCCAGCAGTCATGATAATCAGTTATGCAGTTCTTTATGTGTTCCTGTCAGCTCATCAATATAGCATGTTGTAGTCCAAGCTAAGTATAGTGAGGCCCAACTCAAAAACAAAAACAAATAAACATTCCACTGTGTGTGTGTGTGTGTGTGTGTGTGTGTGTGTGTGTGTGTATACTTATGTGTATGGGTCACGGCATACATGCTATTGTACTTGTTGGACATCAAAGGACAACTAGAAAGAGCCAACAACCTAAACAAAAAGTTCTTATCTTTGACCATAAGGCTTTAGGGATCAAATTCAGGTTGGCAGGCTTGGCTGCACATGTTTTCATCTGAGGAGCTTTCTCGTTGCTCCAGGTATAAAGTAGTCTGGCCTCAGCCTCCAGCCTTCTGTGTGTCCTAACAACATTCAACACCACAAATGGTATTAAAAACTCTCCAATTTCCAATTCTTAACTTTTGACAGTGAGAATAATCTTTGATCTCAAGTTTAATCAACAGGAGCTTCAATAGCATAAGAGAGAAACATAGTCTTGTCTCTACTCCATTTATAGAGAAAGGGTAACCCCATTTCTTTCTGTCCTCTCAGACTAAGGGAGAACAATCTTTATTTCCTTGACAGGCCTAGGAAGGATGCTAATCTTTTGGAATGTAAATGTAGTTTGCATGGGCTTGACTTTATCCATTGCTTAACAATTTTACAGGTAAAAGATGTCTCTGAGGTCTTAGGCCTCTCTATCCCCCGGAATGTAAATCTCTGCCTCCAGAATCAGGGCCACCCCTAAGGAGTCCACTTGTCTTCTATATGGCTGAGAATAAGCTCACCAAGTCTTGCTCTTAGTTGAGGATCTCAAGTTCAGTGGGATTTATTTATGAAGCTTCAACTCTACAGCTACACGAAAAAAAAAATCATTTTCTTTCCAAAGAAGCTTTTTGGAGGCTCTACAGGACAGAAGTCATAATAAGCAAGATTGCAGAGTCAGTAGGTAATGTGTACAAGCAGAAGCTGGAATGTGGGCTAGAGTGACTAGCTAATGCGCTTGGGAATTGACAGAGAAGAACTCAGAAGAGATTCCAGGCCAAGTCCTCAGAGGAATGATTCCATGTCAGGCACAGAAACCATAACGTTGAATTTTGTTCAGGAAGCAGAATTGAAACATATGTGTTTGGTCCCAAGGTAAGCCAAAGTCTAAAGCCCCCAGCTTAACAATCAGATTATAGGAAATGCTTTGTGAAGGAACTCAGAAGGGAGGGAACAAAATTGAGAATGAAGCCAAAACTATAATATCTTAGCCTGAAACCAAATGCCATTTGCCAAGACTAACAAACAGAAACACTTCAAAGAGATACTGGGTGGCATGGATTCAAATACAAAATCACTGCTTTTTCTTAGTTAGCCAAGCAATGTTTGGCTATTTAAAAATTTTAAAAAGTGGGGCAGCCAAGGAACAAACAAACAAACAAACAAACAAACAAATCCCTTCCACTGTGTGTTGTGTGACTCTTATAGTCACACCCATTCCCTATAAAGTAGTGAATTTGTGACTGGATTTGTGTGAGAGTTTGTTCAGTTGCTTTCTTGTTATGCCAACGATTTCTTGTTCTCGTCCACATGCTACAGGCATCTGCTCTGACAGCTTCTCTATGTCATGATCATCAAGGACAAGATTAGCTCATATTACAGATGAGCTGCTTCCACTCATCTGTAGGGACTCATTATACACAGTTCATGCTTTGATCACGGCCTTGAGAACAACACTTATCAGGCTAATTTAAAAGGATAGTAGACCATATACTTCACCTTATGGGGTCAAAAACTATTGCTCTTTTCATCTGCTTGATGAATCAGTATGTTCATGGTGCTATGGTTTGAAAAATAATTTATAATTAAATTTCATAGTCTTTAAAAAGTAGTGATTATTACAGTCTTGAAATTAATTTTTTTTTCTTTTTTGGGGGGGGTTTGAGCTTGGGTTTTGTTTTTTTGAGACAGAGTTTCTCTGTGTAATAATCCTGGATGTCCTGGAACTCTCCTTGGAGGCCAGGCTGGCCTCGAACTCACAGAGATCCACCTGCCTCTGATTCGGCCTCCCGAGTGCTGGGATTAAAGGCATGTGCCACCACTGTCTGGCTAGAAATTAATCCTTAATTGTTCTTATTAAGTAAAATTAAGCACTTTGAATAATGGATACTACTATGTACTATGTATAAAAGCTATATGTGAAAAACTCAGGCACCCATACAGTTTCAAAACCATAGCACTAGTTATAATGAAAATGCCTACTCAAGTTTAAATTAACAAATATGCATAGTCTTAAAATTCATATTACTTATAGACCTGTAATGAAGACCAGCATGACCTTGTACCATCTGCTCATGCAAGTGAACAAGGTGAGCTAACAAAGTTATGACATTGACCTTTCATTGTCATAAAACTCACATGCAAATATTTTACTGTGATATAATTTTGAATGTACAGTTTGGAGTATTAGTCATTCACAGGGTTAAGTCATTGTATTAGCAGTTCTTAGGATATTTTCATCATCTACATTCTCAGCTATTCCTCATCATGCCCCAAACCCTATATCCATTAAGCTCTTCTCTCCTGTTTGTATACATTTCTTTCCTAGACATGATAATTTAAAAATCTCATTTCTATATTGATTATGTGCATGTGTGTGTTTGTATGCATGTGTGCTGTGGCCAAGTCAGAAGATATCTTGAAGGGACTAGTTCTCCGCTTTATCCATGTGAGTCCTGGTAATGGAATTTAGCTTGTCAGACTTGAATACAAGAGCTTCTGATTCATTTAGACACCCTGATCACCCAACACTGAAGATAGAGAAATGACTATTTTTAACTAGGTATTTCAAAATTTATGGAGTGGTTGTAGGTTTCTTTCTGGAGTTAATATCCGACCCAAGTGTAATAGAGAGGGTCATACATGATAAGCACATCCAGGAGGCATGGCGGAAAATGAACTATATGTGGGCAGCAGTTAACCAAGTGAGGACTGAGAAAGCATCAAAGACCACAAAATCAACAGAGTGACAGGAATTAGTACACAACGTTAAATAAGAACTTCAAACACTAATGACATTAAATATTGAATTAAAAGATTGTGAAAGCTGAGTCTTCCTGTTTGTTGCTCTCAAGAAACATACTTCCCATCAAAGACAACCTTATGGTTAAAGGCTAGAAAAACATATTCTAAGAATGGACGTTCTTATAAGGCAAGAAAGTGTTGCTATTCTAGTGATATGTAGATAGACTTTAAAGCAAAATGAGTCAGGAGATATAAAGAAGTTAACTTCTGACTAAGTGAAGGAGCCATAGAGGAGTTTTACCATTCAAAGCAAATATGCAATAAATACTAGTGTACACACTTTCATAAAACAAACACCACCAGAGAGAACGCCACAGATTGACACCAACACAATAATAGTGATGACCTGGATATTTCACTCTTACCAACTGACAGGTCATCTCAACAAACTTAAAGAAGCATGCGAGTTAAATGACATGATAGGCTCTTACTAAAGCACACTAGACACTGCATAGACAAAGCAACCTTGAGGAAATTGAACAGTGCTGATATACCACTACACGTCATTTCAAGGTATATGAGTGAAGCATATGTATATATATTGAACATGGTACCAGCACAAGAGCAGACACATGGGTCAATAGAATAGATTACTGGGCTCAGATATAAATCCATTCAAATACAGCCATCCGAATTTGACAAAGTTGCTTAAAATATATGTTGTAGAAAAGAAGGTCTCTTCAGCAAATGATATTGAGGACATTATAAATCTATATTTGGATCTGGGTTCTGACTCTTAACTTCATGGACCCATGGGGGCCTGCACAAACTCTTGCACCAACTAAGGACAATGCATGCAGTGAACCCAGACCCTGTATTCAGATATAGCCAATGGACAGCGCATTCTCCATGGTTGTATGGGGAAGAGCAGGGACTACCTCTGACATGAACTCTGGTGCTCCTGATTTGATCACTTCATATTGGCAGGGAGAACATGCGGGCCCACAGAGGAAGGAAATGCAGGCTATCAGGATGAGACCTGACAGGAAGTGATCAAACAGTGGGGCAGGAGGGCCCCTGCTGTTAGAGGTCTAGGGGAGGGAATAGATCAGAAGAAGGAGGACAGGGACAGGAAGATACAAGCTAGGGGATAACAATCAAGTTGTAATATAAATAAGTTATAATAAATATATAAATAAACAAACTCCAAATGAATCAAACACAGTGGTGTACTACCTGAAACACTGAAACTGTTAGAGGAAGAAGAAAGGAAAACACTTCAAAATAGAGCCATAAGGAAGGGTTTTCTTAAGAGCTCTAGAATTGCTCCAGATATGCTGCCAACAAAAGGCAAAATGGAGTTCATAAAATTAAAATACTTTGCACAGAAAAAGATACAATTAGTTAAGTGTAGAGTTGTCTATAGAACAGGAGATCTTTGCTCACCACTCTTCTGACAGATTCTCAGTATCTAAAATATATAACAGGGTAAAAAAACTAAATAAAAATCAGACAATCCAATAAATTTATTAAATAGACAGTTCTGAAGAGATGAAAAACAAATAACTAATAAATGTATTTAGTTAATATGTAAATCTACATGGAGGCCCCTCAAACAAATAAAAGCATAAAGCTACCATAAGACCCAGACACACCCTTCCTTGGTTTTTATTTGAAGGACTCAGTATCAACATTATATATGTCATATATAATGATGTATTATATATATGAATAATAAAATGAAAAATAATATTCACATATATGAATATGTTCATGTATTTAGTCATGAAGAAAAATGAGATTTTATTTTAATAAAGTATATAATTGAAGATAATATATGCCAATTAAAATGATTTTTATTATAAAAGGTGGTTTTTATTGACTTGCTATTTACTGTACTCTATTTAGTTTTGCATTTATGCATTATCATGTTTCCTCCCTGAAGATGTTAATTTCATTGATTTGCATTATATTCTCTCTGGCTCTCTAGTTTTGCTTCTGTGTAATGTTTGTTTCTGTATTTAAAGCATTATTGTTCATGTTTGAAAGAATTACTAGTTCCATGTGCACGGCTATTTTTGGTGACTTCCAGGTTTCATATTGGAATGTGCTTTCTACTGGGTACAATGTAATGGTGACCTTTAAACATCAAGGTTGTGGGGCCCATGCCCCACTCTTAGGGAAGAAACTATTACTTTTCACCTGAGAAATCTCATGAAGATTTGTTTACTTGGCCATGATTCTGACTATATTTGCTGCAGGGCCAAAGGCCTCTGAGTTTAATTGTCTTGATCACCCCTCATTTTCCCTACCCCCCCTCATATGCTCCCCTCTCCATTCCTCTCCTATATCAGTGTGCAGCTCTGTGGTGTGCTTTCACTTTTCTGAGATAGTAGAATCTTAGGTTCCTTTTAGGTTAGAGAGATGGGAGTTATCTGAACCAGCTTCCATTACTTCAGCTCTACAATGACCCTCCTCACATCTACTCCTCACTTGACAATTCCTCTTTTGAGGCTTTGAACACCACTGAGAAGGTTCTGTCTTTGCCCATGAGGTCTCTAGGTGACATCTCTCTTTAATCAAACAGATTAAAACTTGAATTTTCTTTTCCAGGACTGAGGATTGAATTGTAAAGCCTCGTACACAGGTCAAATGCTCTACTTTTGAGATGGGTCTGAAGTCCTCAGCTGTTCTTTCCTCCTTGTTCCTTCTATGATTATGGTTTAGATATTTAAGTTTCTGGTTACTTTGGTGGAATGAGTGAAATAGTTTCAGTCACATGTAACTAAATTTTATAATTAAAAATCTGTATTTGACCATTTGACTACCTCCCCTTGGTGGGGAGGACTGATAGCACTCAAAGAAAGAATAAGCAGGCTACCAAGATGAGACTTGATAGCCTATGACCATATAGTGGGGGAGGAGGTCCCCCATGGTCTTAGGCCTATGGGAGGGGAACAGGGTGAAAGCGAGAGGGAGGGAGGAACGAGAGGATACAAATGATGGGATAACAATTGATTTGTAATCTGAATAAATTAAATAAATAATAAAAATATAAAAATTTAAAAAAGGAAAAAATCTGTAATTAATCAGGTTAGGACATTATATACAAATGCATATGAATAATATGATTGTGTTCGTATGGATAATAGTATCACAGTATTTAGTACAACTCAACTTCCACGGCACTTAGAATTCAAATGCTATGTTGCTCCTTTTATTTTCTTTGAAACATAATTTTAGGAATAACAGAAATATATATACATATATATATACATATATATATATGTAAAATTATAACCATACTACACTTTGCCTTTTGGGTCTTATATATATTTCATGATATGTGGCAGGATATTTTCCTCCAGAGAAGTTGAAATATAGGAATTGTTACAGAAGGATAGAGTCATTCTATCACTCAGAATGTTTTCAGCCTGACTGGTAAATTAATTACAATACTTTCTGTCTACAATGCACTTGGGGAATTTATTCAGATCTACTCTCAAAGCTGACTTCCCGAGAGAATATAAGTCAATTATGGTTCAAGCTCTTCTTGTCTCATTAGCAACTTGAATAATGCATTTGAATGATGGCCCAGGAGACTGGAATTCGGAAGTGCTTGCTTACTTTAATCCCCGATGACTTTCTGAGTCACATAGTCCTATGTGTCCATTATCAGCTGTGCCATAGGGCTGACTCAGGTTTCTGCCTACTTCCATAAAAGCAGATGCCAAATGGCTCTATGTGCTTGCAATGTGTAAAGATGAATTCTAATAGACATCTGTAGCTTGATAAATTAATTTTAATTCTCTAAACATACTTCTAACTCAAGAATGATTTCAGTTTTGTTAATTTTCTACTTATAACTGACACTGTCTAGAAAGACAGAAAGAGTTGATCTTTTGTGGGGAGCCGTGCTAAATTCTGCCATGTCAGAAATCCCGTGCTTAGGCTGCACGCTGTGACCTTCCAGCTGCTGAGCTCTGCCAGAAGAGGTCTTCGTGTTCCAGGACATCCTTGGACTATTTACCTTTAAGAGGAGTAGGAAGTCCCTACTGAGAAAACCTGGAGGGTTAAGGAAACCTTTTCAGAGAGCTACTCAGGCTATTGTGTTCTTTTTGCCTTGGGAGCTAGGGAGAGAGGCATCAGAATAGATCCTATTGACCTTACTATATAAAGTCTTACTCGTCCGCATTAAAGAGGAATCTTTATCCAAAAGTTCCTGACTTGATCTGTACCCTACTTTCAATCCCCACTCCCTCTTTCAGGTGAACCCTGATTTGATTTTTTCCAGCGGGCCAGGACCCAACAATCTTTATTGTAGTATGGATGAACGCCTTCCCCTATCTTAGTAGATGTTTTCTCATGATCATCTGAGGATGTCACTATTCCTATTAAGGAAGAAACCTGTAGCTGCACCATTCCTAATAGTTGGCTTACTGAGTACTCTTAAAACATAAGGCCTATCTTTCACAGTTGCTATAGACTGAATTGCATCACATTGAAATACGTATTTTGAAACTATAGTCCCAAGTATATTTATATCTGGACAGCCTTCTAGAAGTGATACAGGTTGAATGATGTTAGAAAGCTAAGGGGAAGGGCCTGATATGATGACTGTTGATTTGCAAAGAGCTCTAACAGGGTGTCCTGGCAAATCGCTTTAATCTCCACATTTTCTGCACTTGGGAGGCAGACAAAGGTGGATCTCTGACAGTTTGACCCACAAAATTAGTACCAGTCAAGTTGGGGATACATATAGTGAAATGAGAGAGAGAGAGAGAGAGAGAGAGAGAGAGAGAGAGAGAGAGAGAGAGAGAGAGAGAGAGAGAGAGAGAGAGAGAGAGAGAGAGAGAGAGAGACAGAAGGAGAGAGAGAGAGAGAGAGAGAGAGAGAGAGAGAGAGAGAGAGAGAGAGACAGAGAGAGAGAGACAGAGAGAGACAGAGAGACAGAGAGACAGAGAGACAGAGAGAGAGAGAGAGACTTTCTTTCTACCATATGTGGACTCGTAACCTACAAATGGTGAGAGTCTCACTGGAAATCCTAACTGCAGAACCTTGATTTCCAGCTTCTAGAATAAAAAAGAATAAATTGTCTTGCTCAAACCCCCATCTCCACCCCCTGTGGTATCTTGTTATGGCAGCCTGGGCTAGTTAGTGAAGCAGCTTGTAATTAGTGTGTTCTGGCACAAGTCTTCAGTCACCTTGAACAAATCACCTTTTATATTTCAAAACAAACTGACTAATTATTAATTATAATTAATTGGACAGTAGCCACAGAGAAATGTCAACCCCAATTCTTATAATTATAGAGTGAAATATAATCTTTCACCATATCACTGTTGTATTTTACAAACAATAAAATATTATGTTTGTGTTTTTTCTTTTAAATATATAATTGTTTATTCCATTTTTGTTTATAAGAATAAGCACAATTCTTATGTAGGTGGTAATAGTTGTAACTATACACGTCATATTTCTTGAAAAGTTACTCACATTTCAGTATTATTATTTAAATCTGATATGGGGAAGAGACATTGTTAATTTTTCTATTTCACCACTTATGAAATTGAGCACAGCCATGCATATGAATAAAGAGAACACAAGAGTATGTATAAATGATCTTAATGGTCTACATCTCGAGGGCTAAAGTACACATCACCATGGAAACACACCTATGAGGAAAAATAGGCTGCTTCCATGAAACAGGCTTTTTTTGGGGTAATATCTGAGATACTCGACCACATTTTCCTTGTGTGTCTCCTTTAAAAGATGGTGTTTGTCCAAACTTTAAAAATTAACATATATTGTACTTCATGTAGGGAAAACTAATTTACCTAAAAAATTTTTTTCATTCATGTTGGCTTCCTCATTTGAATTTTGAGCAGTTCTTAGAAAACTCATGTTTGACTTTAAACATAAATAACTTCACTATGTATGTATCAAATCTTATAGGCAAATAGGTACAGAAATAATAAGGAACGCATCCTACGAACAAATATTTCTTGCTTAAGCTCTGCACTACAATGTGTTCAAACCACTCCTGCATTTTCATGAGTCCATCACTGTAAAGAAAGAACATTACTTCCACAGACCCGATCCTCACTTCTAGCTCTGCTTTTTACTTGGATTAAAATTTACAGGCATATAGATTTTTGTTTGTTTGTTTCTGTAGTTTGATTTCCTAATGTGTAAAGATTTAGCTTAAATATTTTCACTCCAATTTGTTTATATGGTCTTATGAAGAATAAAATAGGTCTACAGAAATGAACATTCCTGATAACATTAATATATTTATGCTCAAGGATGCCATTTCTTCATGGATTTCTTTCAATAGACAAGTACTAATAATAATTATATGTAAGCTATTTTATTTTCAGATAATATTACTGTCTACAGCTTGTAAAAACTGTGAACTTTCATAGGAACAAACCTCTACAAGAATATTTATTTTAGCAGTGTTTATGTCTATGTTCATCTGATGACAAAATGTTTTTATATACTAGACAATATTTTACAGATGTAGTCATAGAAATAGTTCACAGGAAGGTATGCATTACTGTTAGGGAATGGATCATTTTGTCCCTCCAAATTCAGGTGTTAATGCTCTAGTCTTATAAGTTATGTTGTCTGGAGCTGGAGCCTTTGCATAGGACTTAGGTTTATATGCATATGTGAGCGTCATGCATAAGGATGGTCTCCTTTTGAAGGGAGCATGCCCTTATCAGAAGAGATGCCAACCAGATCTATCTATCTATCTATCTATCTATCTATCTATCTATCTATCTATCTCCATGCAAACATATGAGTACACAGAAATAGTTCCCACTGATTATCCAAGGGAAAAAGTGTCAGAATGCAATACAATTTGTTGGCACAGTAATCTTGGATTTTCCCAAGTTTGAACAATTAAGATGTAATTTCTTGTACAAGCACTGTAGGAATCAATCTTGCCCTTTCTCAGAAAATTGGCAATATTTCTTTCTGAAGACCCAGCTATACAAGTCCTAGGCATATACCCAATAGATGTTCCACCATACCACAAGGATACTTGCTCATCTATGTTCACAGCAGCTTTATTCATAATATCCATAATCTGGAAACAACCTAGATGTCTCAAAACCAACAAATGGATAAAGAAAATATGGTAAATTTACACAATGGGATACTATTCACCTATTAAAAACAAATAAATCATGTGACTTGCAGGAAAATGGATGGAGCTTGAAAAAGATCATCCTGGGTGAGGTAAGCCAGACCCAGAAAGACAGGTATGGTATGTATTCAGTTATAAAGGGATATTACCTGTAAAGTACAGTATAACCATACTACAACCCACAGACCCAAAGGTGCTAAGTAGAGCCCAAGTGAAAATGTTGAATCCCATTCAGAACAGGAAATAGACATCTAAAGTAGATAGAGAGAGGAAATTGTTTGGAAGAGCATATGGGAAGGAGTATAACTAGGGTAGGGATCAGATATGGGGTGGGGAGGAGAGGGAGAGAGAACGGATTGTTGAGGGGGACATTTCTGGTACAGGGGAGGCTCCTGGGAGTCCATGGAGATGACTCTAGCTGAGACTCCTAGCACCAAGGGTTAAGGATCCTGAAGTGGTCACCTCCTGTAGCCGGGTGGGACTTCCAGTGTAGGAAGGGGGCACCATCCATAAAACTACAGACCCAAAAATTTCCTTGCCTACAAGAACTGTAGGGATAAAGATGGAGCAGATATTGAGGGAATGGCAAACCAATGACTGGCCCAATCTGAGACCCACCCCATGGGGGAAAGCCAACCTCTGTCACTATTAATGATGCTCTTTTATGATTGCAGACAGGAACATAGTTGTCTTCTGAGAGACCTCATCCAGCAGCAGATGAAAACAGATGCAGAGACCCACACCCAAACAACAGGCTGAGCTAGGGGAGTTTTGTGGAAGATTGAGGAGCTGGAGGGGTCAAGGACACAACATGAAAACTTACAGAGTCAGCTAATCTGGGCCCATGGAGGCTCACAGAGACTGAACCAGCAACCAAAGAACATGCATGGACTGGACTTAGGCCCCATACAACTATGTAGCATATGTGCAGTATGGTCCACAGGTGGGGCCCCTAACAACGGGAGTAGAGCCTCTCTTTGACTATATTGACTGCCTTTGGATCCCTTTCTCCTAGCTGGAATGTCTTGTCAGGTCCCAGTGGGAGGGGATGCTCTTACAAGTACTGCTGTGATTTGAGGTGGTTGGGTAGGTTGATACTCCTTGGGGGCTTCTCCTTCTCTGAGAAAAAAAGAGGGGGCAATAGGCAAAGGGTGCATGAGGGCAGAACCTGGAGGAAAGGAGGGAGGAGACTTGGATCAGGTTATAAAGAGATTCAGTAAATAAATAAATAAATAAATAAACAAAACAAAAAGAAACAAAAATATAACTTCCAATGTATAGAGCATCTTGTCTGTGTTGTTTTGTTATGGAAGCTTTGTCTACCATATTTTAATAAGACTATTTTGTTTTTCATTTCTTTAAAGGACATGAATCTGGAAGGAGTCATGTTGTATAAGATGGAACAAGTTTAATGAGGGATGGAGAAGAAACATATTCAAAACACATTGGTTTGGAAATTATCAAAAAATAATTAAAAATTATTATTATTATTAATTATTATATTTATCATCAAATACTGTGAAGCTTCACAGCTCCATTCTCAGTGGCTATTATAACTGTGCAGAGGTTAACTGAGATGTATAAACTTTGAGGCTGATCAATTTGGAGTGCAGTTTATTTATTTGCATGCACTTAAAAAATTTTTAAAGTATATTTATTACATTTATTCAGATTACAGTCCTGATTGTTATCCCATCACTTGTACATTCCCATTACCACCCTTCCTCCCTCTTTCCCCTACTCACCTCCCTTGAGCTCTGACAGAAGGGACCCTCCTATCCTGTCATGCGACCACAGCCTATCAGGTCTCTCTTATCCAGATACACTGCTTCCTTTCCTCACTGTGCCCCACCCCAGGACTCCCTACCTAAGGAAAGTGATCAAAGTGTGGGCCCCAGAGATCACGTCAGAGGTAGCCCCCACTATCCCTACAATGGTGGAGAATGAGATGTCCATTGGCTAGATCTGAACAAGGAGCCTAGGTTTACTGCATGCATTGTCCTTGTTTGGTACAAGAGTGTGTGCAGGCAAAATTTATAAAAAAAAGAAAATAAAGACCATGACTATATCAAAATAAACAAGTGAAAGTTTAAAACAATCATAGGTCATAAGCAAACATGAGAATTTAAGACAATCCCAGAGAATATTCGCTCTGGTAGCACAAAGTGGACATATGTAGAGGTGATGAACTTTGTCCTTCTGCAAGAGTGACATACACATTTTTTAAGCTTTCCACATTTTTAAGTGCCACAGCCATCTTGAGTGTCTGCAGTACTACTAAAAGAGCTTTCTTTGGGCTTATCTCTCTGTAGTGGACTGATTATGGCAAGAAGTCCAACCTGGAGTTCTCCATTTTACCTAGACTCTGGTTGAGCTCTCCAAGTCTGTCATTACCACACACACACCATGAAGTAGCACCCTTATTGTGCCTTCATGATGTGCAATGAAGCCAACTATGACATATGCCATAGAAACATCAATATTGAGCACCCAATGTTAGTGTTAACTCTAAGACAAAATATTTTTTCCTTAATGGGCTTTTTGTCGGACACTTGGGCACAGCAGGAAGAAAAGCATCTGATTTGATGTGGCCCCAAACATTGATCTGAGAGAATTATAGTTCAAACTAGTGCTCAACCTCCACATCCACTTCCTGCTGATCACCAACTCCCTTGTCATTTCTGCTGGAAATGCCTACTATGAGCAGCTGTCTGTAGCAGAGATCTCTAATGTTTTCTTTTGGCCAGTCATCCAGAAAAGAGATGTGATCTGCTTCATAGTAAATATATGGTTCACTATCTGCAGTGCCACAGTGATGTGATTCCCTAAGTTGTCAATGCTGTTACTACCATCATTAAGACCAAGTATAGCATCCTGTTATACTCTGGTGCTTCACTGGCATCAAAGTAGCATTCATGCTAGCCTGCCACTGTGGTAACTGGTAGAGTTTTGAGTAGGTATAGTGAACAGCGTTTATGTTAAGCCATAACTCAATCACTGAAGAAACCAGGACCTTAACTGATTATAAGTTTGGTATTATGTATGTCAAGTCTACATTTGTTCACTGGAACTGGGAGAGGTTGTGGAGGAAGAAGAATGTTCAGAGGACCAAAAGGTTTTGGCTGTCATATAGTTGTTAGCACCAAAATTTACGAATTTGTGCTTAATTTTTTCTTCTATAAATTTATATCATACTATTTTTTTATTTTTTAATATATTTTATTAATTTATTCATATTACATCTCAATTATTATCTCATCCTTTGTATCCTCCCCTTCCTCCCTCACTCCCATTTCCCCTTACTCCCCTCCCCTATGACTGTGACTGAGGGGGATTTCCTCCCCCTGTATATGCTCATAGGGTATCAAGTCTCTTCTTGGTAACCTGCTGTCCTTCCTCTGAGTGCCACCACGCCTTCCCATTCAGCAGACATGGTCAAATATGGGCCCAGGGATCCTGCTCATGCTATGGCACCAGCCAAAGACAATACATGCAGTAAACTTTGAACCCCTACCCAGACCAAGCCAATGGACAGAACATTCTTCACAGTTGAGAGGAGAGTGGGGACTGACTTTCATACTAATATTTTTTATTATACATATGTTTCTTAAATTTAAGTTACTTGTCCTCCTGCTGTGACTAAAAGTCTGACAAAAAGCATTGCAATGGAGGAATGGATATTTTGTTGCACAGTTTGAAGAAACTAGTCCGACAGAGTTGGGAATACATGGTGGCAAATGTCTGGTGATAGGACACATTGCATCCTTAGTCAATAAGTAAGAGGAGGTGAACATGAGCTGGTGCTCAGCTTACAGTCTTCTTCTTTCACAGTGTTGGACCCATGGGATGCTGCAGCCCACATTCAGGGTGTGTTTTCCGTATGACCTAAATTGTTTTGGAAATACCTGGAGAGGCACACCCAGAAGGGGTTTTCCATGGTGATCATAATTATAATCATGGTCAGATTATATTGACTAAGTTGATTAAGATAAACCTTTACATTATCTGATTTAAAAAAATTTTTTTTGAAACAGGTTTTTCTGTGTGTCCTAGACTCAGTTTGTAGATCAGTCTGACATCAAACTCACAGAGATCCACCTGCCCCTGTTTCCCCAAGTTCTGGGATTATAGGCACATACCACCATGATCGGCTACATTGTCTGATTTTAAATGGCGATAAAATGATAAATTTAGAAACAACATTTCAAGTTTGGAGTTAAAAGACTGGCATTATTGTTGATCATTTTAATTATAAGCAAATGTCTTGGCCAGCCACTCAATAGGCCTTTACTTCAGTTTTTTTATTTGTAATATTTGACTTTCCTAAAGGCTGGGGATTGAAGGGCTGGGAGAAGACACTGAGATAAGACATATGAAGACTCTCAGAGACCATAAAGTTCTCTTGCCATTCACGCTTTACATTGTAAACAAGTAAAATCATTAAGTATGCTTAGACAATATTTTAAAACAAGAAAAAGAAAAATATTTAGATATGCCCCATGAAGATGCTTTAAGAATTAATTTTGGCTAGATGAAAGGGAGTGCAAATTGAAAGTACTCATGTTTAATGACAAGGAATGCTTTCTTAGTCTTCTTTTGAGCCAAATGCTTCCAACGACGTGCTTCTTATCTTTACCTCTCAAGAGCAGGACTCTGGTATTCCTTCTCTCTTCGGCTTAGCTTTGTAATTTCCCCGCATTGCAGAATTTCAATGTGTGTTCCAGAAAATGGAAAGAGAGAACAATTTCTTTTCTGATCAGATTTTTGTAGGCAAGATTTATGCATTCTTGTCCCTTTTACCAGTTTGGTATGAATTCTTGCTCAAAAATGATATACCAAGTTTTTCTCTAAAACACAGTATATGCTGTTTAAAAGTAACAAGTAGCCAAACGTGCCTGCTACATTAATTGACAGTGAGTTAGCATTAGCGATGTGTGTTAGGATATTACACCCAAGTGGAATTTGCTGAGCTATTTCTCTGTGTATTTGACAGATCATGTAATTAAAAAAAAAAAAATAGTTCCACTCTTGTCACATGCCTTCATTTTATGGTAGATATAGAAAGATAGGTGGAATGAAGGTCGTGTATGGCATTAAATAAAAATAACTGACATTGCTTTCTTATTAGAGGCCTTTTTCTATGCAATACCTGTCATCCACATTTAAAAATAAGGTTGCTATTGGTGCCATCTTTTCCTCCAAAAATAGATATGTCACTTCATTGTTAGAAGATGTGTGGACACCAAGTCGTGTGTAGATGATTATAAACATCCAAATCATCATATTTCTTACTTGTGAATTAGGAAGGTAGAAGTTTCCCAGCACCTACATAGCAGTTCACAACTCTCTGTAACTCCAAGATCTGACACTCTCACACCAACACACATAAATTGAAGTTAAATAAAATATTTTTAAAAAGATTTGAATCATCAATCCAAATGAAAGAAAAATGGAATATGTCTGGTTGCCATGTTAATTATAAATGAATTCTGGTATCCTGTGAAATGCCCCTAATCTGTGGTCTAGGAAAAGATGATATAGGTAGAATTCTCTGTCTAGTTTCGGTACCTCAGAGTGTGAGGGATGAGAAATGAAATGGGCATTTATATAAAACACAGAAAGACACATAAGTTATAGAGTTGAGCATGTAGAAACAAAAATAGAGTTATTAAGATGATTTATATTTTTCAAAATGAAAACTTTAACAAAAACTATTTTATCAAAGTTTATATAGCTGTATAATACTTTAATCCTACTTTCATAATTTTATTGTTTTAAATTCACACAAAGTATGGAAGTCAATTTTTTTTTTAGTTTCAAGCCATACTTAATAGTCTTTCAATATACACAGTAGTACCTCAAAATATTACAGAGTATCATTTATTCTAGACTCTAGAAGAGATTTGTCTATTCTGGAGAGTTTATGTCTGAGGAATTATATAATACATGTTCTTTTTGATTGGTGCTTTTGATTAGTCTATAGTATTTAAGGCTTATCCATGTTTTTCATATACTGATAATTTTTTTATTATCACTTAATATTCCACTGTACATATAATACATTTTTATCCATTCATCTGTCAATAGACAATTATATTATAGTATTATTTCTTTTTTCTTTTTTTTTTTTTTTTGTTTTTTTGAGACAGGGTTTCTCTGTGTAGCCTCGGCCATCATGGACTCGCTTTGTAGACCAGGCTGGCCTCGAACTCACAGCGATCCACCTGCCTCTGCCTCCCGAGTGCTGGGATTAAAGGCGTGCGCCACCAGGCCCGGCTTTATAGTATTATTTCTTAATTTTGACCACCATAAGTATTAGTGCTGTGTGCTGTCAATACACAAGAAAGTGCAGAATATTGTTTAAGGTGGAAGAAAACCCTAAGGACCTATCGCTTACCTTCCTGGGTATTTGGGATGAACTATACAGCATAGGTTTACTATATTTTTCATATAAGATGTATTTGTGTGTGTATGTATGTATGTATGTATGTATGCATGTATGTATCAGTTCCATGCACTGAAGATATAAGGCTTTCACATAGGTTGCCCAGAACTAGCCATCTGGATTGGAAGGTGAAAAGAAATAAGCAGAGAAAAATAGCTTCGGAGTGCATCCAAACTCTCTCTAATACCAAACTGATCAAGATTCTCATTATTTTTGGAAGTGAAATTTTGCCAGTACAGATTCCCAAAGATTTTCAGAATTTGAATTTGTTAGCTATTATGCATATTTTCTAAAATATTACCAGAAAATTATTTACTAAATCCTGCTGGTCATACATATACTTTGACTATATGATTTAAATCTACTGACATTCTGGTGTGTAGTAGGGACACTTGTTCTAATATCTAGAAAATACCAAAGTGTATAGAAGTATCATAAGGGTATTAAGGTAGATAATATAAATATAGACAGATCACAATATAACTATTCATACATTTTGACAATTTTCAGTGATGGATAGCACTAAATTGATGCCTAGGATACAAAGATTGTTGGCACTATTGTGCGAGCTTGAAAGCCTTTATGGAATTGGGCTTGGAATTGAATGGAAGTGAATTTCTTGGATCCCCAGACATCAAGGTAGTGTGGTTTGGTTATAGCCTGATCCTGCTTCCTGCTTGGCCTCTCTGCTTTCTAATCAAATGAAAGCTGCAATCCTGACCCTCCCTCCTGCAGGCCTGGATAGCATTGCTCTCACAACGTGACTTCCTGTTATACTGGACTATATCCCCTGAGCCAAGAGCCAGGTAAACTGCTTTTCCCTTCCCTTACTTCTTTAGGGCATTTCTTCATGGTGATGAGGAAATTGACCAATAAATGATGACCACAAATGGAGAAAGGAAAGTTTGAACAACTCACTGTTTCTCTCAAAGGAACATGTTCAGGGGACAGAGAAATCTCTGTTGGAGAAATTTTTATTTTGGCTCCAGGAAATATTAAGCAACTCCGTAAAAGATACTTATTTCTTTGACAGTTGTCCAGCCTGTCTTTTATTTCAAGAACTATTGCATGTGCTGCCTGCATTGAATTCTTTAACAATATTTAGCTATATGCAACATTCCTATATTGTATATGTGATAAAACATAGGCAAAGCATACCCAGGATTACACTAAATAAGGCTTTACAGCCACACTTCTTTGACTCTGTTTAATAATTGCACTAGTAGAGGTCTTTAAATTTTTTGCATATGTGGAAAAACGATACAATATAAGTAACAATTTAAATGAGTACCGTTTATATCGGTAGACTAGATTTGTGATGTGATTTAATATTTAGGAACACAGAATAGAGCAAATATAGGTTGAAAATAAAATATGAAATCTTAAGCTTAGCATTGCTGTGTCCTGAATTTTCATCTTCAATAGAAGTAGAAATCCTGTCATGAAATGAAGGCTTGCTAAAATGGTACAATGTCACATGTGCATGTCTTTGTCTTCCTATAGTCATTAGCTGTGCATGCTACCATGTACAAACATATACTTTACTTGAAAATTCTGAAAAAAAGAGACTGGAAAGAAGGAAATAATGAATGAAGGAAGGAATATAGGGAGAGAGGGAGTGAGGAAAAGGAGGGTGGGAGGAAGGAAGGAATAGAAGGAGAAAGTAAGGGACAGAAGGGAGGGAGGAAGAAGAAAGAGAAAAGGAAAGATGGAAGGAAGAAAAAAGAAAAAAGGTTGAAAAAGCTAGAAAGCTCCATTGTATAACAGTGGCAAGGAAGCTGAATCATAGAACATTTGGCGATGCACATAATTTTTATTTTTTTATTATATGTTCCTTAGTACAAGTGGAGATATAAAGAACCACTGAGAAACTGTATTATGTGTTAATTTAAGATCAGATTTTTAAATTTAATATCACAGAAACACAATCTTAAAATTGAGACCCATCAGAGAAGTGTCTCAAAGTTAATTCTCCGAAACAGATGCATTAAAGATTTGGTAGTGTCTAAAACCTGAAGGTGAATAAGAAAGCCATATTCATCACTGTTTATAGGGAAGCAAGAAAGAGGTGATGACAGGACCACAAGACAAAAGTTACCTTTTGTATTTTAAAAGGCTATTGTGATAGGTTCTTTTGTGTATGTCTGTCTGTGTGTGTGTTGTTGTTGTTGTTGATGATGATGTTGTTGTTGTTGTTAAAGGAAGTACTTAATATTTATTCTGTTATCATTTGTGTTCACATTGCTGATATTACATTAAATGCTTTATTTTTCATAGTTTACTAAATTTCACTGATGGAGACAGAATGCAGGGCATTGGGTATATCAGGTAAGCACCAAATTACCAAGTCACTTCTGTTCCCTTAAATAAATGGCTCTCTCTTTACTGTTGGGAAAAAGGAGACTTTAATTGATTGTATCACAAGATTCACAAGATAGTGAAACTTCTATTCAAAATATGCCTTAAAAAAACTTTGTCGGAACCAAAATACCACACCACTTCTCTCTCATGACTCATCTAAGTATTTGAGTCTACCATGTAGACTGCTTTCTTCAGCGTTAAGATCCTCAAGAATTATGGAGAGCAAAATGTCTTCACAGACCATGAATTGCTGCTTAATTTTTCTATGGATGCCGTTCCTTCAGAACACAATCTCACACGTGAGACTGGGTAGGAGGATGGGCTCACAGTGTAACAGTGGAACTCACAGTGGCCTCACATATGGACAGTGTATCTGCCTAAAATTCACTTGTGAATTGGATCCTGAAAGAAACACCATCTCCTGTTATTCTTGTCCTCAGTGTTGTCCTCCTACTCATTGTCCTCACTGTCCTTCTCTTTCTCCTCCTTCTCCTCCTCCCTTCTCCTTGTTCCTCTTTCTTGCCCACCTCCCCATCCTCCCCCATTCTCCTCTTTGTCCTCCTCTTTTCTTCTTGTGGCTCAGTCCCTAGGCTGACCTCTCTGATTAGTAGTCCTGCCCCAATCTTTCACATAAGATGAATCCTTTCAAAAATATGAGAATCTGTAGAGGAACACTATTCATTTGATAAACCACATTTAATGATGTTTGTACTTTCTAATAAAATTTTGGATATTTCAACCATTTGATTAAGATATAATTAAAGTGAAATATGAAATTCATCCCTATTTAAAGTGCATTGTTTCATTTTTTTAGCCATTATGTCAACCTTTACAACGATCATTTTAATTAGGATCCCTAACATTTCTACAACTCAGAAGTTTCTTTGTGGCCTTTGTACTCTGTTTCTCAGCCCTATCTCCTGTCCCTCGGCAACCCTCATCTTGCTTTCTGTTATTAGAATTCTGTTTGCAATACAGAGAATGCAGAATATAAAACTGGAATGAATGTTGACAGTCGGTATGAACTCGGTATTCATCAATATTTGCTCAGATAAATGAAATGAAAATAAATCTCAATATGTCACTATTTCACAGTGATACAAAAAATTCATTTTTGACACATATAATAACATCCATAGCTCTGATTCTCAATCCAAACAACTTTATATGGTGGCTTTAACATAAGTCGGGCAGGGCACATGGCAACACATTGTATTTTGAAGCATATTGCTACTCCTCAGCTCAAACTCAGAGTTAACTATAGATATTGACAACATAGCAATGGCCTTTGTCTACAAGTCTGTTCTTCTCAAATGGTAGTTCCCTGATGAGCCCTCTGAAAGTACAGATCCACTTCAAATTCTAGTGCTATACAGACCCAGCTAACCTGACCACCAGGGGGAGCGTTTCTTTCGGTGAAAGAACTTCAGTATGCTTCCCCACTAAAACACTGAGAAATAGGAGCTAGGCAGTATGTAAGTAACAGCAATTAAAGAAACAAAGACACATGCGTTTTAAAGAGAGCAAGTGTTTCAGTGAGAGGGCATAGAAGAAGAAAAGGAAAGTGAGAAATTATGTGATTACATTGTACTTTCAAAAATTAAAAATGTAAAAACTAAAGGAGGAATATGGAGGCTATAATTTGGTGTTAGGACATTTGCCTTATATGTGTTACATAGGAGAAGAGGGAGGCAGAAGGGGATGAGGAGAAGGAGGAGGCAAAAGAAAATAAAGATGAGGAAGGGGAGAGGGAAAGACTTTTTTCTAGAGAAAAGAAAAATGTTTTGGGGGACTGTCTAGAATGCTCAGTGTGTATAGGTGCTTGCCTGTTGGCCTGAGGGCCTAAACTTGTTCAATAGCTCCTACCAGGGGTCAAGAAAGTTCCGAATTTCAAGAGTCATTATCTTACCTCCACGTGCACCCCCCACAAAACACACACAAGTAAATAGATAAAGGATGATATAAATCATGCTTTTATAGCTTTTATTTCCCTACTGCCCAATTTCTTTTATGATTTTATTGTTTTATAAGCTTTTCTAATTTCAGAATCTACTTACTGTATATCCAACCATGAGATCCCTTTCTTACTCATTCTGCCTCAGATGAAAAGATCTTGATTTTGAATTGTCAAATTGTTTATTTGGTTGCTTCCAACTATCTCATAAATCCCATAATCTTTATCAAGACTTGTGAATCACAGCTCTCCACTCTTGCCATGTTTGCAAACTGTTTCTCTTGCCTCCCCATCTTCCCCCTTCTCTCCATTTGAACTCCATCTTGCTTTGTTCCAATAAACAACTCTGTATTTGATGGCAATTTTGGTTGCCAGCTCAACTGCATATGGAATTAACTAAAACACAAATGACTGGGCACAACCTTGAAGGACATTTTTTTCTTTATTAAGTCATTTAAAGTAGGAAGACCTAGTTCTAATACAGATCTTTGAAGAGGGAAGGTAAATCTATAATTCAGATCTTTGGAGGTGGGCAGATCCACCTTTACTCTGGATCACACCTTCTGCTAGTATCCTGTATAAGAGACTTGGAAGAAGCAAGCACTATCTCTTTTCCTGCTTTCTTATACTCTTACAAGCAAGTCCAATCCATCACTGACATTAGAGATTGGTTCTTCAAGATTCCATATAGTGAAGAGGAGCTGAGCATCCAACCTTATGGACTGGACAACTGCTTGGATCCTGGAACTTCTATTTATAGGAATCCAATGTTGGATTAACTAAACTACACAGCCTCTAAGTCATTCTAATAAACCCCATCTATCTATCTATCTATCTATCTATCTATCTATCTATCTATCTATCATCATTGTCTATCTCTATATTGAGAAACTTGTCATTACTATGGAGAAGCCTGACAAACACACTACACATTTTTTAATAAAGCTGAAAATAAGTAACACTTTAATGAACTGTACATCCCAAGTGACCCGGGACTCCTGGCCTCAGACAACCTCCACATTGGAGTTCATCTCACACCACTTGTCTCAGTATTTTTGTTTGTTCCAGATGTTTTATAATTAGCCACATTCTCTCTATTATAAAACAAGAGCCCCATGATGTTAATTAAGAGCAATTTTTTTGTTTGAACCATCTGGACTAGCATATGACAAGTAAAAATCTCAGAAAAAAACAGGATCAGAATCTTTCTGAAATTGTGGAGAGGCTGGGCTTTAGGACATAATGATTGACATACACTGCCCCACATGAGTAGACATAAAAGTAGGTGTGAGGGTTCGATGTGTATAGTCTTTCATTTTTGCTTGTTTGTTGGTTGGTTGGTTAGTTGATTGGTTTTTGTCAATTTGATACAACCTAGACATATCTTGGAATAGAAAATGTCTCCATCACATTGGCCTGTAGGCTACCCTGTGGGGACATTTTCTTGATTAATGTTTGATATGAGAGGACCCAGACACTTCAGACAGTGGCATTCCTTGAAAAGTGTACAATCAAGTTTAGTTGGTTAGGGGATATGCTTCTTTTAGATCAAGATAGATGATTTAAGTTAATAGAGATGGTATATGATAGATATTGATTTTCATTCAGAAATTTAGACCCAACAACGTAAGAAAGGTGTTTACTTCAACTTTAACAAATATAAATAGCCAAATCACTATGAATGTAACATATACATAGCTCATGATTGTTTCATGGTTCTTTCTGCTGTGTATAATTTATTTTATTCATGTGTAATAATATGAACGTATGTGTTAAAAAAACATAAAAAATAATAATTTTTTAAAAAGTAGACTGACTGATCAAGCCATGGGGAGCAAGACAGTCAGTTGTGTTCCTCAATGGCCTCTGCTTCAGTTTCTGCTTACAGGTTGTTGGCTTGCTTTTCCTCAAGATGGATTGTAACTGGGACATGTAAGGTGAAATAAACTCATCCCATCCACAATTTGCTTTTGGTCATGGTGTTTATCCTAGCAATAGAACTCTAACTAGAACAACAAGAGAAAAATGAACCACAGGCTCCATAGACTTTTCAACAAGTAGGGAACACATTCTACTTTGAAAAAATGTAAGTATAAAAAACATTTTAATGTGACCAGTATTTATTTCTTAAAGACACACTACCAGCTGGGAGTAGTGGCCTATGTCTATAATCCCAGCACTCCCGGGTTGAGGGGTGGACAAAGGCAGGCAGATCTCTCTGAGTTTGAGAAAAGCCTGGTCTACAAAGAGAGTCCAGGATGGCCAAGGCCACACATAGAAACCCTGTCTTGAAAATAAAGAAAAAGAAAGAAAAAAACAGGCATACTGCCATTTAAACATGTTTTCTGAATTTGTAATGAAATAGACTGATAATTAAATGATTTTAATGTGTCACAAGCTTGCTATTAATGAGTTACTATTAACAGCCACCATAACTCAGACACCCATACAATCCACTAGCATGATTTATAATAGTGTTAGAACTCTACAACTAAGAAGTTGAAATTTAGAGATGATAAAATAAATTAGAAAATAGACACAAGTTCAGCCAAGGGCCAAAAGTCATAACAAGAGCATAGGTCACAATGAATAGAAGGCAATCGTAGCATCCAGCACTGGAGGGAAATGCGTCCACCATGGTGTTACTTCTTCAAAGATGTCTCAATTCATGGATTGGGGGGGTGGGGGTGGGGTGCAGAGGAAAGCAATATATATATATATATATATATATATATATATATATATATATATATATATGTATTTTTTTTTTTTTTTTGGTTCCAAACACTCTTTTAAGGATAGTTTGAGAATAAATGGAATCTTAATGCTTTGATGTACAAAGGCTGGAGGTTTGTTCAGACAAATGACAGTTGCAACAAGCTCTTCTGTATAAGAGGGGTAGAACTTAGGAATCTGAGATGAAAACATACTGGGTTCAGAATCCTGTTCTGATAGTTTGTAAGGGCTGGTCACAGAGCAGTGAACACCAGGGGAAATACAGGCTAATTCAGGTGATACTGCTGTTGTTTATATATTTCAAGACAGAGCCAAACATTTGTGAAGAAGGCAAGAAAAAGAAAAAAAGGAAAAGAAAAATGCGTTTTCAAAAGAAGAGAAAGCAGAGAACATTTAGGAGTGTTTAGAGAGAAAGTAAGCTAGCAAGTCCAAGCTCATCTTTTTGAAAAACAAACAAACAAACAAACAAAAACCTTCCCAGTGTAGTAATCGGTCCAGGCCTCCCCACCTCTGATCATCACCACAGCACATTCAGCCTTTCAGAGCAGTGTGATTTAAATGGTAGAGAGCAAGAGAGTTGAGCACCATTAAGGATGAGAAGGATGTCTAATTGCTTCCAAATGGAGAATAACCACCAAGTCAAATGGGGCTGTTAGCATACGGGCCAAGGTCACCCAGTTTATAGTTCTCAACCGGAATGAATATATGGGTACTTGTACAATCACAGGCAGCTCATAGACAAGAAGGCCTCAGAGACCACTCCTGTACTAGTCTCTTCAATGACTAAGAGTAACTGTAGGCATAAGACATCAAGGCTTTGATTCACCATCATCCTCCTCCTCATCATCACCACCACCACCACCACCATCACCACATGTCATCATTCTTATTTGTACTAGTAGTAATAGCAGTAGTAGTAGTGGTTTGTGTTTATGTGTGCCACAGTACATACGTGGAGGTTACAGGACAGCTCTCAGGAGTTGATTTTTGCTTTCTGCCTTGGGAATGTAGGACATCTTGTTGTTTTGCAGTTGTACTTCAGGCTAGGTGGTTGACTGAATTGCCTCTGACTCTGACTCTGCTGGTGAAGTTCTAGTATTATAGATACCTGTCATAGTATCTGCAATTTTTAGGTGGGTTCAGAGGATCAAAGTAGGTAATAAGCCTTGTGAAGCAATTCCTTTAACCCTTTGAGCCCTCCCCCAGCCTCAGTAGTGTGTGTGTGTGTGTGTGTGTGTGTGTGTGTGTGTGTGTGTAAATTTACTAAATATAATAAAAGAAACATCAAATGACATATTCACGGCAGTGACTTCCAAGAAAATAAAGAAATAATATCTCATGGGCTTTAGAGACATTTAAATCTCTCTTCCAGTAGCTGTGCCTCACTCCTGACTCTATTTGCTCTCTCTTGATATAATAAAGAGGAACAACAGTAGATCAAAAGAACAGTAATACTGCCTACAATTTTTAAGCTCAGGGATGAAAGTATTGGTTATTATATTTTCTGCTCAGTGTCTCACCAGACTGAAATCAAGGATACAAGACATGTGTAATTCTTTTTAATGTTTATTGTCCCCTTTCAAACATTTTATTACAAGGACTAAATTGTTATGTAGGCCAGGGACTTTTGGTCCTCCCTCAGACTTCCCCGTGCTGGCATTGTAGGCAAGAAGCACCACACTAGCACACTCTAGTGGTTTTGGACAGGATTCAGTCTCCAGTGGACATGTGCCCGTATGATGTGTGTACTCTGTGTCTAGCTTATGACCCACATCGACTCTTTGCTCTGCTCTAATTTTATTGTTTATGGCTTCTTTCAAGGCCTTTGCTTTATCTTTTCCTTCCTGATGTTCAAGGCTGACATGCCCAAGTGTGGATTTCTGATACATATCCTCTGTGCTTTTCTCAAAGCTTCATGATCATGCGATTTGATGTCAGAGGGCTCGCTTCCTTTCCTCTATCTTCTCCATCTGGTTCCCACGTGTGTGTGTGGTCACACCTTTTGCAGTGGCTCCACAATTTGTGTTCATTCTGCTTTTATCATTAGTCTGTTTTCATTGTCATTTCATGCCGTCTATTTTTATCAGTATATCCTTAGGGCCAGAGAGTCCTTCCTCACTCATATCTAGTCTAATAAACCTAGTTTTTATCTGCAGCATTGTCTTTAAACTGTTTCTAGAATTTCCATGTTTCTTTTCACGCTGCACATCTATTTTCATCCTTTCTACATTTCCCAGCCCTCTGCATATGACTCATAGCTTTTTTCTCCGGTCTGAGCCTGATAGTTGTGATATCTCTGTAGTGCTTGTACCTGTTTCTGATGCTCATTACACATTCCCTTCAACTGTTTTATTTTGTTTTCCACCTTTTAGTATTTTTAATGTGCTCTTTATAACTGGACAGGATATACTACTGGATAAAAAGAACTCACGCTGCATAAGTCTTTACTGATGTGCTAACAGGTGAACAGAGTTTGGGAGAGAGTGTTAGGAACAGATTTTTCCTTTCCCAAGTAGGATCTGAAACAAACAGGTCTTGTTAAGAAGAGACTCAGCTGGGTGTGGTGGTGCACTCCTTTAATCCCAGCACTCGGGAGGCAGAGGCAGGTAGATCGCCGTGAGAGGCCAGCCTGGTTTACAAAGTGAGTCCAGGACAGCCAAGACTACCCAGAGAGACCCTGTCTTGAAAAACAAAACAAAAACAAAAAGAAAAGAAAAGAAAATAGAAGAAGAAGAAGAAGAAGAAGAAGAAGAAGAAGAAGAAGAAGAAGAAGAAGAAGAAGAAGAAACTCAAGTGAACTTTCAAAGTGGTTATTTCCCCTCCTATGTTACGGAAGTCCAGAAATTTCCCAATATTCACTGTGAGGACACACAGAAGTGTGGAGATGGCCATGTGAGTCAGATCCCTGGAGTCTGACTCCCAAATGTGCCTTACTAGAACCACTAAAACGTGTCAGTTGCTGCTAAGTGTTTCATGTCCATGAATGGCTTCTGTGTAAGGTTTCTCTCCATGACTTTCTGCCATGACAACTGAGCTTCTTTGAATTCATCAGATTCAGTTTTTAAGCAACCATCTTTAGTGTTAGAAAGGCAAAGTTAGGTAGCACAAACTTAATGGCTTAATACATTTATATTTGTAGTAGAGGAAAGACAAAATGAATGACATTGTTTATATAGGCTTTAAGAAGCAATGACTACTGTCTTCTTCCATCATTACTTCCTTTCTATATGGATATTTTTGCAGTGATACAGCTTGAAATAAACATCAGTTTTATTTCCAATAGATTTACAAATCCTGTTCTGTTTTTCTTTATTTTAAGTACAATTTGAATTCCATGTGACCCATGTTTTGCTAAAAGCAGAAACACATTTTTCCTTATACATGATAAGAAAATTGTCACTTAGGTCTTCAAGTAGAAAAATAAATTAGTTAAGGTTGAATGCTGTTTGTATGCCTGCACCCAATAATATGTGATTTATCCTAATCCACCAGGCACAGTTCGGTCTCAAAAAATTTTATAGCATTGTCTTTTGGTAAATACCAGTCTAAATGCTAACATTTTTTTTTCTTTTGATTCAATGGAATGAGTTAATTGCCTGGAAAATAGCTAGGCCTAGAAGCCATGTTAAGATTATTACAACACCATTTTAGTGAAAGATTTGAGTGTCACAGAAGAATCTTGCTCTGGTGAATAACCTCACATTGGTTTTATACAAAGGGCAAGTCTTTTCCAGGGTAAAGAGAGAAATTTGTCATTTCTTTGGTATTTTTAAACGATAGTACATCAGACTAATAGAATTCTAGTGGTTCCAGTTTTTGAACAAGTAAGGTTTCTTCTAAAAGAAAATTTGCCTTTAAACATTAGAATTTTGTCACTTAAAGGCAGCTATCTTCTGTTTTATAACTCAAGGTGTCATCTGTATTTCATTGTACATATAATGTACAATCAGGATGAACACTGCCATCACTGGGGAATATGAAAGGGCTCTTTGTAGTTACTGATTTTATTTGTTTTAGGAAAAGTGCTTCTCAAAATCTTTTCCTACAGTAGCTATGCTCAATTCAATGTTGGTTATAGGCACACATCACTATACACAGAGACCTGGCCGGGACTTAATAGTGCTCCATCTGCTGAGAACTGGACCTTATCAATCATGAAAGCTGCCTCCCACAGTGAGACAGTTTGTTTCCCACACATTGGTCTCTTTAAAATAGTACGAGTAGTGCCTTTGTTTAATTGACCTCTGGCTTGTGAAATCATCACTTTGTGCTGAGCAGAACTGAAAGCTAATAAAGAGGAAAATATTTGCAGCACCTGTATCCAAGTAAAAAGTGATTACAGAATCCATTCAATGACATTGTTGTAGTCAATATACCATTTAATTTTTCTAAAGTGTGTTTTACAAAATAGTAACTTAATAATTACAGGTTCTCCTGAAACTATACACTGGGTTTCCTTATCAAAGGCACCCAGCATTATAGAAACAGATTTAATTGTATTAAATCTTGTAAACCAATAACTTTTTAAATTAATTTAATTCCCTCTCTTAGTTCAGGATAATATATTATTATATGTTGTATGGATGATAAAAAAATAGAAGTTTATATTTTACCATTTTTAAAGCTGGAAGTCTAAGACCAAGGCAATAGAAGGCATAGTACCTGCTAGGAGCTCACTCTGATGGATAGCCGACCTTCTTTACATTCCTCACATGGCAGAAGGCAAGAGATGCCCCAGCATTGGCTACCTTCCATGTTGCTCTTCCCCTCACCCCTTCCCATTTATTTCCCTCTCCTTTTATCTCCTTTCCCCTCATTACCTTCTGTCACATTACCCTTTCAATCCTGTCTTCCCTTCTTCTTTGCTCGCTCTCCACATCTCTCTCCTACCCTACACTACCTCTGTTTACTTTCTCTACACCTTTTCCCTCCCACTTCTCTCTTTTTTAAGTGCTAGATTCACACAAAGCTTTATACTTGCTAAACACTTCCTGCTTTAAAAATACATTTAAAAATAGAGATCATAATTATATCACTTCTCATTTTCCTTTTCTTCCTCCAAACTCTTCCATGTATCTCTGCCACACACAGAGACTTTGCATGCTTTCAATTTATTGGACTCCTTTCCTTTTATTTTAAATTGTGTGTGTGTGTGTGTGTGTGTGTGTGTGTGTGTGTGTGTGTTACAAAACACAGCCTTTTCAGTTCATATAATATCACTTGAATGTTATGTTTTCAGGGCTAACCATTTGTTATTGGAAAACCAGTTGGTGTGCTCTCTCTAGAACAGATTCTTTCTTCTACCATCAGCATTTCTTGTTAGCATGTAGTCCTCTGTGTAGAGTTGAGGCCTCTTGAACTCCCCTCACACCACACACTACTATATTTATTGTTGTCATCCTTGTTCAGGTTAACTTTAGGAAACCATATTGGTGAGGCTTCAAACTTCTGACATTTCTAGGAGACAAGATCTCACTGCAAGCTCCATGTCCCCTTGGTTCTGACAATCCTTTGTCACCTCTTCTGTATAATCTCAGAGCCTTAAATATTGGAGCTGTGTTAGGGATGTTTCAGTTAAGAGCAGGAGTCACAACTCTGATTTTAATTGGTTGTTTTATATATAGTGGTCTTTATCTGTTGCAAAGAAAATGTTCTTGATGAGTGGTGAGGACTAATCTTCTCTGTGAGTAAAAGGACAAATATTGACTGTGCAGTCAGGAATTGTGCTGGTTTAGTAAAGTGGCAGGTGTAGGTTCTCTTCCAGACTCCACGCCTTCTCTAGAGCCAGGGAGTTGGCTAGGTTTCCAGACACAGACATAATTTCCCTCCACTTTCTTTGCTCCCTCCTTTTCCAGTGTGTTTTTTTTTTTTATCATGATGGTAGAACAGTCTAAGCTTCTATTATATAAGAGTACAATTGCCTGCTTTCTCTCATTTTTCTTCATAAATGCTCATTTAATATAAGTAGATATCCTTCTCAGTAATCTGCCACATCACCCCACTTATCACTGTACCCTAAACTGCACTATTACTGTTATCTTTATTTCAAAGATGTGTACACAACAGAATTAAAGACCTCACAGCCAGTGGGGTCCAGTGGCACACACTTGTAATCCCAGCATTCAGAGGGCAGAAGCAGGCAGATCTCTGTGATTTTGAGGCCAGCCTAGACTACAGAGTGAGTCCTGGGCAGCCCAGGCTACACATAGAAACCCTGTATCAAAAAATAAAAACTAAAACTAAAACAAAAAACAAAAAATACAACCTCCCCCTGCACAAATCAGATGAATCCTAAGGATAATTGGAATTGAAGAAATAGAAAATGCCTAGCTTCAAGGCCCAGAGAATATTTTCAACAAAATCATAGAAAAAAATTTCCCGAATTTAAAGAAATGAATATAAATGTTCAAGAGGCCTACAGAACACCAAACAGAGTAGACCAGAAAAGAAAATCTTCCTACCACATAATAATAAAAACACAAAATGTACAGAACAAAAAAATATTAAAATCAGCAAGGAGAAAGTAACATACAATGACAAGCCTATCAGAATCGCATATGACTTTTCAGCAGACACTATAAAAGCCAGCAGGGCCTGGGCAGAGGTCTTGCAAACCCTAAGAGATCACAGGTGCCAGTCCAGACTAATTTACATAGCAAAACTTTCAGTAGCCATAGATAGAGGAAAAAAAAAGATATTCCATGACAAAAACAAATTCAAACTGTACCTATCCACAAATCCAGCCCTACAAAAGTTACTAGAAGGAAAACTCCAACCCAAAGTGACAAACTACAACTAGGATAACACAGGAAATAGATAACTTCACTGTAGAATAACAAAAACCAAACAAACACACAAACAAAGTACCAAAAGCAACATCAGAATCAAGAGACATAACAGTCACTGGTCATTAATCTCTTTCAACATCAGTGGTCTCAATATACAGACTAACAGAATGGATGCATAAATAAGACCCAACATTCTGCTACATTCAAGAAATACATCTCAGCCACAAGGAAAGGCATTACCTCAGGGTAAAAGGCTGGAAAAATGTCTTCCAAGCAAAGAAACACAAGAAGCAAGCTGGTGTAGCCATTATGATATCTAATAAAATAGACTTTCAACCAAAATTAGTCAAAAGAGATGAGGAAAGACACTTCACACTCATCAAAGGAAAATTCAACCAAGATGACATCACAATTTTGAACATCTATGCCTGCAATATAAGGGTGCCCATATTTGTAAAAGAAACATTAGTAAAGCTTAAACCACACGTTGATCCCCACACATTAATATTGGGAGACTTCAACACCCCTCTTTCACCAAAGGATAGATCAACAAAACAGAAGCTAAACCAAGAAATAATGCCACTAACTGATGTCATGAATCAAATGTATCTAACAGATATCTACAGAACTTTTCACCCAAACACCAAAGATTATACCTTCTTCTCAGCACCTCATGGACTCTTCTCCAAAATTGACCATATATTAGAACACAAAATCAGCCTCAACAGGTACAAGAAGATTGAAATAATACCTTGTGTCTTATCATACCACTATGGACTAAAGCTGGACTTCAACAGAAATAACAAAAAATGTACACACACATGGAAACTGAACAACTCCTACACAATGACAACTGGGTCAGGGAAGAAATAAAGAAAAAATTAGAAACTTCCTACAATTCAATGAAATTGAAGGTACAACATACCAAAATTTATTGAAAACATTGAATGCAGTGCTAAGAAGAAAATTCATAGCACTAAGTGCCTTCATAAAGAGATTGGAAACATTTCATATAGGGAACTTAATAACACATCTGGAAGCCATAGGAAAAAAAAGAAGCAGAAACACCCAAGAGAAGTAGATGGCTGGAAATCATCAAACTTGGGACTGAAATCAATAAATTATTGACAAAGAGAACAATTCAAAGAATCAACAAAACCAAGAGCTGATTCTTTGAGAAAATTAACAAGATAGACAAACCATTAGCCAAACTAACTAAAAAACAGAGAGCCACTATCCAAATCAACAAAATCATAAATGAAAAGGGAGATATAACAATAGACATTGAAGCAATACAAAGAATCATTAGATCTTACTTCAAAGGCCTATACCCCACAAAAATTGAATTATCAGCAGAGGAATAGCAAAGGCTGAGAAACACTTAAAGAAACGCTCAAGTTTCTTAGTCATGAGAGAAATGCAAATCAAAATGACACTGTTTTCCATCTTAACCCACCAGAATGACTAAGATAAAAAACTCAAGTGACAGCACATACTGGTGAAGATGTGGAGAATGGGGCACACTCCTTCATTGCTGGTGGGAGTGCAAACTTGTACAACCACTTTGAAAATCAATCTGGTACTTTCTCAGAAAATTGGGAATCGGGCAAACTCAAGACCCAGCTATTCCACTCCTTGGCATACGCCCGAAAGATGTTCCACCACATATCAAGACCATTTGGTCAGCTTTGTTCATAGTAACCTTATTAGTAATAGTCAGAATCTGGAAACAACCTAGATGTCCCTCAGTCAAAGAATGGATAAAGGCACTGTAGTACATACATACTATGGAATACTACTCAGCTATTAAAAACAAGGAAATCTTGAAATTTGCAGGCAAGTGGATGGTACTAAGAATTATCATGCCAAGTGAGTTAACCCAGACCCTGAAAACACACATGGTATATACTCACTTATACTTGGGTACTAGCCCAATATGGATGTCCTGTGAGAGTCTTCAGTCAGTGGGAGATCTAGAGAGATTCTGGGACTCACTATTAGACTCCAGATGAGAGTGATATGGAAGAACGGGGAGATAAAGAACCCAGAGGGTCCAGGAACCCTACAAGAAGACCATCAAGGCTTGAAGATTTGTACCTAGGGGGCCTGCACAAACTGCTGTACCAACCAAGGACAATGCATGCAGTAAACCTAGACCCTTTATTCAGATCTAGCCAATGGACAGCCCGTTCTCCACAGTTGTGGGGAGAGTGGAGACTGCCTCTGATATGAACTCTGGTGTCCCCTATTAGACCATTTCCCACTGATGGGGAGGCCTGCTGGCACTCAGAGGAAGGGGAAGCAGGCTATCGAGATGAGAGCTGATAGGCTGTGGTCATATGATGGGGGAGGGAGGTCCTCTTCCCTCACAGGTGTAGGAGAGGGGAATAGTGTGAAAGAGAGTGGGAGGGGGAACAGGAAGATACAATTGAGGGGAAAACTATCAGGATATAATCTGAATAAATTATTTAAAAAAGAAAAGAAACACTGACACAAATTTCAATAATCAGGGAACATGTTGAGATCATCCAGTGGAAGGTGTCAAGTGTGCTCAGTATTTGTTTTGATGGCTACACACAAATAGAACACCAAGTTCTGATGACTCACATGTGATGATGCATAGTATTGGTCAATTAAACATATATTTGAGAGGAAAAATAAATAATCTCACATAAAGCCAGGTGTTCAGATAAAAAAATCTCACATATAGCCAGGTATTCAGAAATAAATAAAGCTCACAGAGTTCTAGATGGTGTGGCTGCTTCTCATAGTCCATTCATACAACTGTATATAAAAACAAATGCTCTGCAACAACACATCTTTTACTCAGTGGTACTACCCTTGCTTCTTGGCAGCCCTTGTTGGACTAGTAATAAACTAAGACCTTACCTTAGTTACCCAATGAACTGATTTAAAGCTACAGCATGTTTCCAATGCAGCTTTCACAGTCCCAGGTGGTGGACAATGGGAGATTAATGTCACAAATAGTGTGTGGATATTAAAGATTCCAGCCTACTCTGCTTGGAGCCCTTGTAAAATACAGAGAACTCAGCAGGGCTTGTAGCCATTGATCACAGAGGAAACACAAACAGACATTTGCTGAACCTCTGCTTAGATGGGGCTTGACAGTAAGACCTCTTCATGAGTAAAACTCTAGGTTAAACAGAAAAGAAACATTTAAAGTAAAAATGCTGCTTTTGGCAAGTTAATATCCTCCTTACAGCTTGTAGACAGTTATAGGATTATCAGAAAGTCAGGTTGTGTACTTTCACCATTCTTGCTCTGTGTGAGTTTAATAGATTGCAATCTGACTGTAATTCAGTCCAGACACTATTCTTGGGGAAAATGTGCATTTCAAATATCTTTTAAAACAGAAAAAATTTTTACTATTTCTATCTTGCAAGAAAAAAATGATTACTGGTATCAAGTCAGCACAAACTAAATGCATGAATGGTGGAAATCATTGAATCTGTCTTAGAATAATCTTAATGCATAATTCATTAATGAAATTCGCAAAATAATACACAATAAAGTATAACTTATAAATAAGTTAACTGGGCCTTGAGAATTTAAGAAGGACTAAGAAAACTATAGGTTTTGCCATTTTAAAGATCACATGAGGCTGTTTAGCTTTATTGTTTTGGATGGCTTAGATTTTTTCATGAAGGCTGTGATAATGCTCCATCCTGGTCAGTGACTTTACTTCCTACTCATGGGGAGAAAGCAAAACCCTTGAGTAATGTGTTGTTACACTTATGGGATGATAAGTTTCAGGAAAGGTGACAGGAGAAAGTAATAAGTTTCTTTACATATTAACATACATACACATAAGACAAGCACATATATAAAAATATTATGATTAATATAAATGATTACAATATTGTGATATCAGAGAATGAAAATTAATGTATAAAACAATACCTGAGTTTTCTATGTTCTTATTAGGAAGACAGAAATAGCCATTCACAATTTTGATGCTAAAAACAGTCAATAAATTTAAGAGCATTGATTTTCATTTAAGCTTTATTTTTAAGATGAAATATTCTTATATATTACAGTGAAAAATTCTTTTATGGAGATATTTTTAAATGTAATGGTTTTAAGAGAAGATATAATATAAGTATATTATTAAGCAGACTGTGAATCATTATTGGCTTATTGTCTCCTTAAATGTGTCAATATTAAAGCATCATTAAGGCTGGACTGCCACTCAGTGTAGCACACATGTTTTGCATTCACTAAGCCATGGTCATTTGCAAGAAAGAGAGAAAAAAACGAAGGGCAATTAAACTGAATATGTATTATCATGGCCAATTTTGCAGTGTACCTACTTTCTGTGTGTCATGATAGAACTTTGTTCTAGCACAGTGTTTGTAATCTCCTAATAGGTTATAGATAGTGGCCATTTATAGACAAGCCTGTGATTAGCTTCAAAGGTGCTGACGACTTCAAAAACAGGTGGTTTAGATCACTAAACGGATTGTTCTCATTGCTTAACTGTGTAAAGAACAGAATTGTTTTTATGCTGGTGAACTGTTTTATATTCCTTGTAAAACATATTCACTTGAACATCCACATATTTAAATGGAATAAAATATTCTGATTTTTAGATTTTTTTTTTCAGTTTGCTTGTGTGTGGGGGCAGGGGGACATTTGTGTCTGGTGTGTTTGTGGGAATATATGAGAAGAGCTCCTAAGAATTAGCTTCCTCTTTATTCCATGCTGGTTCTCAGGATCAAACTCAGGTTCTCAGGCATGGGGTAACTGGCCCTAATTTGGGAGCCATCACTCCAGCCTGATATACAAAAATATTAGTTTTGTAAATATAACTGCAGCAGGCATCACCATTTTCTCTGGATGGAGTACTCTGTATGCAAATCTTGCTGATCCTAATTACAGCCATGTAGGCATTTTCTCCAATCTAAGATCCTTAATGTGTTAAAATGTAAATATTCTCCATTGGTCAGGATAGAAACCTTTTAATATCAGAATATCTTTCTTTGTTAGAAGAAAAAACTAAGAAATGTATAGTGAAGCAAAAATTGACAATTTTCAATCATATATGTGTGCTCAATATCTTGACAATTTGACTATTTATAAAATACGTCTTTCAAGTAAAGTAATGGCTTTGGCTGTGGGTCTCCAACACTATTCCTTTCCTGAAAGTTCTATAGTAATTAAGGCACCATTACTGTCCCCATGATGTAAATTAGGGTCTTTTATTCTTATATGTGACTATTTTATTACTAAACTGGTGTGACAAATGTGGCTGGAAGGAAAACTTATGCCATTACTAATGCAAAATGTGTCAGCCCAGCAGTCACAGGGAACATTTTCCTTGGATGCAGTGGAGCGATAGTTTAAAAAAAAAAACACTCTAATAAACAGTAATAGAATGGCTCTCATTTGCAACAGAATGAAATTTTACTGTGATTTATGGTTTATAAAAGAACATGCATTAATAAGCAGCCAGTTGACTACAACGGAAGCACTAGGCTTGTGAACCATCAGATTACTTTTCTTGTAGGCAACATCGTGAACTAAACAGCATTTGAATCATAGTACAGAATAATGGGAGATTTAAAAATTAATCACCACTCAGTTTTAAACAATTAAAACTAACTAACTGTGTAAGACCAGGCAAGGACTATGTATCTGCACAATTCTTCAGATTAGAGATGGATCAGTAGTTTGTCACTCATGGCCTTGCATGAAGGACTGTGATTATCAGAAGATGAGCACGCACCATTGAGCTAGAAGGACAGGATGAGATATGATTCTTTATATGCCTCTGGAATCTGTTTCATCAACATCATAGCTAATCCAAACTGCAGCTGCAACATTTGGTTTGGAAACACATAATGTAAGTGTGCCCCCATGTGGCTACAGAAGCACTTGTAAGAATGTCTTCAGAAAAAGCAGCAGGGCAAAGGGCTTTTTCCACTCTAAGTGAGCGAGCTCCTAAGTTCTCCCATCTATCTTACAGATGGTTTCCATTCAGCAGACACACACTTTAGCCCTCCCCCTCTGATTCAGAAGTGATAAAGCCATACAAAAAGTTTTATTTTTCTTGTATTTATATCTTTAAGTAAAGTCAAGTTCAAGTAGTTCTCAGCCACCGTTTTAAGGTGTTTTTTGTGGCTAAATGAGTGATGAGACAGGTAAGAGCATTTGTACTGGACCAGGCACTACGTTCAGAGGCTAAAAATCTTGTTGTCTATTTATGAGAAGTATGAGGACTGCCATTTGTTTATATGTTTTGCTCACAAATAGGATATGCAACATTTAGAATAGCTTCCATTCTACAGAATTTGAAACTCCCTTTCCAGGAAGCACTTGTCTCATAGTCACCAACTCTCACAATATTGTCATATGAGGCATCACGGCCCATTTAGTAATTCCCTTCTCACTCTAGTCTTGTGTGCAAAGTCTTATCTGCCGACCCAATCATGCTTCTGGAAAAGCTCTGTGGTGACTGACAGTGATCCATGAGATAAGGCCACAACAGGTTTCTCTGGTCCTGCAGTGTCTCTGCATTGGACAAACCTTAGGGACAAATGCATAACACAACAAAGGTGGGGAGCATGTTCATGCCGGAAGGGAAGGCTCAGACAATAGAGGATGGAGACATTATCATATTTATCAATGTGGTATTCATTTCAGTTTGTTTGACTGTCATTTCTGTGTTTGAATATGAGACAGCAAAGCACAGACTTAGTCTTTGAGGAGCTTTAGGGTAACCGACTTTCCAATCAGAAGCAGGAATGTTTAATTGAGGCAAGTGTTTTAACCTTAGCCAATTTAATATTCCTGTTTTTCATGGGAATTTCTCAGGCATTAGTCACTATTCCCACAGTTTCATAGTGTGCACCTATAAGCATAGATTTAAATTTAAATATCACAATAAACAACATTAAACTTTGCTTTCTCTCTATGAAAATTCTGCTTCTTAATTAAATTTGCTATTATAGTACCATTTTTATATCATGCAAGTTTTTTTATGTTCATTCATAGAATTGTAGGAAAGAATCAGTAACTCTTTGAGTCCCCCCCTCTCTTATCCTAGAGCACAAACTATCTAGGCATGATGATACATGGCATTCCTGTTATAATACCAAGAGCCGAGATGGAGTCAGAGGCCAAAGGAGCAGAAGTTTTAGGCAAGAGAGGCAAGAGACTATAAGGTGAATTCACAATCATCCTGGGACACATGAGCTAAAAAATAACTATGTATTTGGTAAAGACAAATTGGACCATGCTGACTTCTTCATTAGAAAATGAAAACTGAAGTTAAGTCAAAGTAAATAAATATACAACAACAATCTTATTAATATTCCAAATATATATTTTCCTTTTTCTGGAACATTCTCCATGTACTACTAGATAAAAATAGATGAGTAGAGTTTGAAGGAAGAAAATCTGCAGACATAATTAAAACATTTGATTTTTGAACTCAAAATCTTATAGCATTGTCTATCTCCATCAAAATGCTGGCGCTTTGTCACATAGTTATCGATTCTCAGCCAGAAAACTTTATCTGACGCCAGAACAAAATAGTTCTTTATGGTTTATTTGTCCTTGATATCTTATACATTTTAGCAATTTGTATCTTCAAAGAATTTAAAATAAAAAATGATTATATTTTAAGTGATTTTTAAAAAACATCTTCTGTGGTTTTTAACGGTGTGGGGAGAAGGTATTGATAATCCAGTAAGGGTTGTGTCTTGAGCTAGCGGTTCTTGTATGTTTAGACTGCAAGTGTCTGTTGTGGCAATGAAGTAGCTCTACGGAGAGACTGAGTATCAAGGTCCACCGGAGCTGCAGAATGGCAAATGGCTTAATTTTCTTGTTCTTTGCATCACTCTTCCCTTGTAATAAAATCAAATTTAATCTTTTATGAATCATTACGGATTTCATGCACTAGTCTAAATGTCCATTTTATGTATCCCTTTAATCAAATGCAGTAGGATGAATTATATCAGGAAATACTTTAATGCATCATTTATAAAAAAAAGAAACTATCATATTTATCTTCATACATTTAAGATACTTCAGCTTGTTAGGCACCGGTTTAAAGACTTAGGACAGACAAGTTCCAATAGAGAAGCTAAATAGAAATCGTTTAAAATTTTCATACTTGCTTGCTACTCTTAGTTAATTAAATCCACAAAACAGGAAACACGCTATTAACTAAATCCTTTTTCACTTGAGTTCTAGGACTGTCATCCCAAATTCTAGGTTACTACTTGTTGTAATATCCCATGCTACTCATAAACATTATATATATATATATATTATATACATATATATATATATATATATATATATTTTTTTTTTTTACATATAAAATTTCTCATCAACAAACACATGTACTGTCTGTACTTTATGGCAGTCTAATTGAAAGGCAGGTGACCAAAAATATATCTTGTATCCTTTTTGTGGAGTGGTTTTTTTTTCTTTTTGTACTATAGACATGGGTTTGGATGGTTTTCAAAATGTAGACAGGGAGAAATGCTGTAGCACACTCTATAATTTATTCTATGATTAAAAATTGGTTACTTGTAGTTCATTTGAGCAAGAAAATTTACTAACATGAAATGTGTATTTTGATGGTTACCAAGATGCATCAGATTCTAGATATAGAACCCCAGAAACTCTGCCCTCCATCCCTGAGGAAAGAACCCCTTACTCAGAAACAGGTGACAACACAGTTACATTTTTGTGTGATTTTATTTTTTGTTTTATTTTATGATCCTAGTTACATTTCTAGATAAGTTAAGGTCCACCCAAGCTAGTGACTCAGCACCTTTTATGTCTTAAAAAGCCTACAACTATTACAGGTGGAAGCAAACAGGTGGCTCAGAAGAGCCCACAGTCTTTGAGATTCTCTTTTATTATGATATCTGTCACTGCATCAAACACGAATTTGACGTTTTGTGTATCAGTAGCGCAGGTCATGTGAGAATAGATTTCCTTATCTTCTTTTTTTAAATTCAGGTCTAGAAACTGGTTCTTGATGTAGTTCCCTGCGTCTTCAAATGTATTTGGTCCTTAGTGAACAAAGCAATGAAAGAAGTAAACATTAATCACACCTTACATACCATGGAGCTGTAAAAGGCACCAGTATGTTTTAGGAGAATGCACTGCATGCTGCTGCTTGATGCATGGAAGCTGAATGTAAGTCGTCTCTCGATTTCAAAGTCAAGGTGTCCAAAACTAGATTTTAGAAATGTAGACACCACAGAAAGGACACTAAATATTTTCTAATGAGATAAAGATCTTGCTGTCATACATTATTGTTGCTAGAAGCAAAACTCTAGGAGAAAAATAAACCCTCTAAATCATATAAGACAACAACAAGGTGGCTCAGGGGCAGAGTTCTTGTGTAGAGTACAAAAGACGATGAATTCACCACCTAGTGCTAATAAATAAATGAATAAAAAATAAATTAAAATATAATAAGATATATAAAATGAAGATCAAAAACTTAGATCACGGCTGTAAGTAAAAACTGATAGGAATATGAGATCATAGGAACTACTCATTGCGAAGGAGAATGCAAAATGTTCAGCCACTGGAGAAGGCTGCACGCTGTGTAAGTCCAGCAGTTTGAGATTCTGGAAAAAGTGAAACTGTAATAATATTTGAAACATCTATAGTTTCTGGAATTTAGAGGGACAGTGATGGTATATATAGGTAAAAGTTAGGACAACAGAACTATTAGATATGACATTTTTTGTACTGATTCTTTGGTTTAGATCTGAATGTCCCATGAATGGCCATGTGTTACAGGTTTGGTGCTTAACATGGCACCAGTGAAGGGGGCAGAAACTCTTAAAAGGAAGGGCCTCATGGGAGGTCTTCTGGCTACCAAGGGTATATCTTCGAAGACAACTATGGGATTCCCATCTCTTTCTCTATTACTTCCTTCTTGAGAAGTGGCTAACAGGCTTCCCGTGCCACACGGCCTGTCCCAAGATTTAAAAGTAACAAGGCCAACTGACCAGAGATGGGAACTTTACAAATTATAAGATTTTTTAAAAACCCACTTTTCTCTTTATCAGCTGATTTGTGTCGGGTATTGGTTATTCTAACAGAAAAATAATTAACAAGTAGTTATGTGACATGCGGTTAGCAAACCTACAGAACTATCAGATACTGGGAGCAAGGCCTAATTAAATTGTGGACTTCAGTTAATTATGTGTCAACATCATCCCATCAATTACAACAAGCACATTGCATCAATTCAAGATGTAATTAATAGGATACTAGGGGAGGAGAAACCAAGGAAGTCCATAAAATATTTGAACTCTCAAAGCGTGTATGTCTCTGTGAATAAAACCTGCTCTAAGAAAATTGTATTAATTAAATATATATGTATATGTATATATCCCTTAATTATGTCTATGTTTAATCTACACCATTGATTTTAATCTACACTCATGATTGTATATATCACATGATCAATGTGTAGGCATTATAAATGATGTTTGTGATTATGGAATGACAAACATTAAATAAATCTACTGTGACAGACTGCCATGGTTTTAGGACATCTAATACCCAGAAGAGTCAAATTAGTTATGTTTAAATTATAACAGTTTCCATCTTAGATAATTTCATTTCATAAGTACATATAAGTACTTAAAGACTTAGTCTCTAAAGGTAAACCGATTCTTTTGTGTGACATGTCCTTATTATTTACTGATTGAAAGATCAGCAACCAAATGCTAGAACCTCAGGAAATAAGAGAAAGAGAAGTGCCACTGTCCTCTCATTCATTCCTGCTGTTCATTGGCTACACTCTGGACATTGAAGAGCTGCTAAGCTCCAAGGTGATACTGCTAGCTCTACTTAGGGTTGCTACTGTGACATTATTATACTGAAGGTAATACAGTGTGTGGCATCATTTGACATGTATGTTGAGTAGCCATTCTCCCCTAGCTAACATTTTCCAGTTTGTTCCATTGGGGCTTGCTTTAATTTCCACAATATAGCAATGGTTTCTTTTTATTTGAGAGATTATTTTCAGTGGGAATCACAGTCAGGTTAAGATCCAAAAAGAAGGGAGGTGGCTAAGTTGTTAAAGTGCCTTCCACATAAGCAGGAGGACTCGAGTTTGGATACCCTATATATAAACCAAGGGATAGCAGTGTGCTTTACAATCCTCAAGTGGGAAAGAGGAGGAGGATGGGGGACAAGAGGATTCATGAAGCTCATTGGTCAGCCAGTTTACTTGCCTAAGTGAATTTCAAGTTCTGCGAGGGACCATGTCTCACAAAAATAAAGGTTGGGTTTGATGGGGCAGGACACTATTACTCAGAGGTTAAAAGCACTTATTCCTTTTGCAACAGACCAGGATTTGGTTCATAGAACCAACATGGTGACTCACTATTGCCCGTAATCCCTGTTTCAGGGTATCCAGAGCCCTCCTTGGACCTCAAAGGCACTACACACATGAGTTGCACACAAACTCATGTAAGCTCACACTTTTAAGAGGTAGAGAATGGCTAAAGAAAGATATCACATACCAGTCTTGAGATTGCACAGACATATCCACAAATTTACACATATACCTACAAGCACACTTATATATGCCAACAGTGACAACTACACACACACACACACACACACACACAGAGAGAGAGAGAGAGAGAGAGAGAGAGAGAGAGAGAGAGAGAGAGAGAGAGAGAGAGAGAGAGAGAGAGAAGACAGAGGGGGAGGAGGACAGAAAGAGAGAGGGGGCAGGACATAGGTCAAACAGTCTCATACAAGCTTACTATCTAGAACTGAGGGGAACAACTTACCAGTGTATTCTGGAAAGCAGATGCTGAGGTGCACCTTGGTAACTTTTTCCTGGAAGAGATCTTTCTTGTTAAGAAACAGAACAATGGAAGTGGTTGCAAAATACTTGTGATTACAGATGCTGTTGAAAAGATGAAGACTTTCATGCATTCTATTCTGTGGTACAAAAAAAGAGAATGTACAAGGTTATTATTTGTGGAGGTAGGGCTCATGGGCGTCACAGGCAGGTGCCTAGATATAATATGCATTTTTGTAAGGTGGACATTGGGTTAGGTAGTCAAGTACTAAATCTGGATAGTAGTACAGTGTTTGGTTTACCTTGGTCTCTCTTCCCTGCCTCCACTTTTTGCATCATACTTACCACCTCTTCATCTTCTACAAGCACCATGTCATAGGCACTTAGCGCTGCACAAAATATAATGCATGTCACTCCTTCAAAGCAGTGGATCCATTTCTTTCTCTCTGATCTCTGTCCACCTACATCAAACATTCTTTGAAAATATAAAACGAAAAATGAATCTTCTAAGTAGTTGATGCTGACTGAGTAGTTCAATATCCTTAAATGCACCTGATCGTTTGTGTTGGGTAATCTAAGTTGATCAATAACTACAGAAAAAAAGAGAAATTTCACTGAGTGAATGAAATAACCAGCACACTTAACAATTGGATACAATTGAGGCTTAATCCACTCTGAAGGATTGTGAAAATCACTTATAGGAAGTGTTTGAATGTGTGGACTCAATTCTTCATTATCAAATTAGTAGAAGTTGTCATGGCCAGAGCAAACTAATAAGTAGCTAGCACTTACTCTTTCTACCACTCTTTCTTTTTCCTCTGGGTACTACACATCTGAAATGCAATCTCCATGTCACCTCTTTCCTTCCAACTCTTCACTCATCAAGTCACAACATTTATCTTGGGACCAGTGTAAAAGGATCCTAGCTAATTATCTTGTTGTTCCTGCCCCAGCCTCCAAGACGCTCTCAGAACTTCCACTTTTGTTTAAATACATTTAATGCTCAATGGACAGTAGTAATTCACTTTCCAGTTTACAAGTCTTTCATGAGTTTTATTTACCATAGAACAAGAAGTAGGCTTGTGGTAATCCATAGTATGTGGCAACTGTTCTTATCCTCACTGCCCTTCCAAGCTTATTTCATAGCATTCTTCTCCTAATACAATAAAACCATGGTGTTCTCTTAGATTAAATCAATAAAAATCTAACGTTTTGATGGCTTAGAACTCTTTCCTGGGGCATGCAGTTTTCTTTCATTTTGATTAGTTAATTGTTTTTTTTTTTTTCAGACAGGGTTTCCTGTAGCCCAAGATGGCCATGAACTCCCTATGTATCTGAGGCTGTTTTTTCTTCTTGTTTATACTTTCCAGGACATGGGATCACAGGTATGTGGCATCATGTCAAACTTCTTTCTTCCCCCCACCCTCAACTTTCACATTTTGTTATCAGTGTCTCACTGACAGAGAGGGCTTTCTGAGAGTTCAAGCAAATTCTCTCTCTTCATTTCCACTTACTTTATATGGTACCACTGTGACTTTATGAGAGTGGTGCCAAATGATAAAACATATTCTTCTGTTTAACATTTACTATATTTATCAGACTAGCAGCCTTGTAGGGCAGGAGGTCTATGTTAGTAATGGATTCATTTTCAGTGCTCAGCACTCTCCCTGCCACATAATACACTTGAAATGAAGATTTCCTAAATAACTGGACAGAGACATGTTGACACAATGAGTGGACAATTTATATGAACAACACATGTAAAAATATCTAGGGGTGAGATGACAGAGCAGGACGTGTGCAGTAAGCAAGTATTTAGAAACCAGAAGGAAAAATTGAGCTCCCTGACTTAATAACCACCGTTTCCTCATTTATTCTTTTTCAATTTAATTGGAGTTAAATGAGTATTATTAATACCCAACACCACGACTCTGCCTCCTGAGCTCCAATCTGCTGTTAAAGTTAGCTAGTAGGGATGGGCTATAAACTACAATGCAGTCAGTAGGAACTAGAAAAAAATGTTGACAGGGTAAAAATATGAGAAAATGAGGAATTGAGGCTTGCAGTTGGCTGAGGAAATGTGTGGGTGAAAGCACCAGAGGAAACAGCAAAACCAAGGGATGAAGGACTCTCAGTGAGCTGCTTGTGGCTGGCTAGTAGGAGAAAAACTGAATCATAGGAATCTTAGATTTATATTGAAGTCATGGCAGGGAGTGGGAGAGCATAAGGATTCATATGGAAGCCTGACATTATTTATTTGTTTGTTATGGTACTAAGGCATAAACCGAGACAGAAGGTAGGTTTGATAATGAAGAGACTAAGTGATAAGCATAGAGGTTTTGTCATTTTTGAGACAGAGATGATAAGTAGTGAAAGCAACCAAGCTGTACAGTATCTCTAGGGTACTTGATGATACTTAGCCTAATAAATACCAATCAACTGATGTCATGAAGATGATCATATGTACAATGCTTTGGGAGTGGTAGTAGAAGGAAGCCTGTGACCCCAGTACTCTGGAGGTGCAATCAGGAGGATCAGAACAAATTCAAGACCACATACTCTACACAGTGAGAGGCTGGTTAAAGGAAAAACATGTAATACTTTGTGCTTCATGTTTCCCATGCAAGCCCAGTAGAGAACAGATAAGTGAAGCTAAAATGTACCTACCAATAAGAGGGGGAAATAAAAAAAGTCAAAGTTTAAATACAGGCTGGGAAATACAGGCCAGAATATAGGAACAGCAATTACATAGATATCAACTTTTGTCACAGAAAAAAATTCCCCAAATATCCCAAACCAAACTCTCAACTATGTGCCACTCTTGAGCCCTTAGAAGAGTCTTTGACTCAGAGCCCCGGAAGGAGGAACTTAGAAGAGTTCTACATCTATTTTTATTACCTTCCAAAAGTGTTCAAGTAACTTGTTCAAGGTTTAACATTTAACATTTTCTGAGGTTGCTGTATTTTAGATTCTACGCTAGGTAATAAAATGACTCATTTGTGTGATATTTTCTCCTTATATATAAACATATAGTATACCAATGGTCTCCTACTCATTCTAGCACCTAGAATTAGCCATTAAAGCCTCTCTGGGGATCTAGAATGGTCTTTAGTCTTTTTGCTCCACATCACACAGCACTTTGGTTTTTGTTTGTTTGTTTTTTTTTTTTTTTTAATGCTGAAATTTCTTCTGAGATGTTTTGCCATCTTTCAATAGAAATAGTGTGCAGTTTTACATTGAGGTCTTTAATCACTTGGACTTTAGTTTTTGTGCAAGGTGATAAATATGGATCTATTTGCATTTTTCTATATGTAGGCCTCCAGTTAGGCCAGCACCATTTGTTAAAGATGCCATCTGTTTTTCATTTTATGGATTTGGCTTCTTTGTCAAAAATCAAGTGTCCATAGGTATGTGAGCTTACTTCTGAGTCTTCTATTTGATTCCATTGATCAACCAGCCTATTTCTATGCCAGTACCATACTGTTTTTATTTTTGTTGCTCTATAGTACAGCTTAAAACACAGGAGTAAGAGTGACGGGATTACGATCTGGATATAATATGAATAAATTATAATAAAAAATAAAAGAAATAGTGTTAAACTTCTGGGTTCCAGGTATTTTACACTTTTCCACTTGGTAATTTGTTGGCCTATGTAAATCCTAAGATGTTAACAAAGGAATGTGGTTCTGTGCCTAAGCAAGGTGCATTAACTCGTGGGTTTTGTGATCTGGCTCTAGAAAGTACATTGTTAAGATTGTATTCATGGTGGGCTTTTCCAATCCAACTGTCACTCCAAGTCACATCCACTAGATTTGAGCAGATGAGGACTTCAATAGTTCTAGCTTCATCTTGGGCTCTAACCCCCTCTCCAGTGATTGCATAATGACTGGGTGACTTGGTTTGCAAGGAGACACAGAGGACACAGGAGGGATGTCATGATGGGAGCCCAGTACATGATGGTTAAATTCTATCCACTAGCAGGCCTTGGGTTTGCTGAAGCATTTACTTTTGGCTCTTTTAATCAGCTTTTATGCTCCACTCTCAATCACTGTTTATTCAGAATTACACTTTTTTCTTTACTTACATCTCATTTCAATCAAAATGTTTTCTAATCTTTAAATTCTGAAAAAAAATCCTTCTCTTTTAATTGTAGTTTTGAAAACTTGCTCAAATCTATTGCAAATGACCCAGTATTTTAACATAACATGATTTTTCACAAATTAGTTTCATTTTGTTTGGTGCAGTTTCTACTCCTAAGTGAAATAATAATAATAACACAAATAATAATAATAATTATTATTATTATTAATAGTAATAATAATAATTATTATTATTTGTATTATTATTATTATTTTATAATTAAAATCAAGATATGAGAGTTCTAAAAGAAATTTTACAGAGGGCATAATTCACCAGAATTAGGACAAAGGCACTTCCTGCACAATTATTTTCTACATATGCATTCCTTCACATTCATTAGCATGACTATTTAAACTGCCTCTACCGTGACTTGAAATATGTGTAGAGTCTGAGGTGATGGTCAAAGTAAAGGCAAGCCCCGCCATTGTCCTTCCCTCCTCTGGTGATCTGACAGCCTTGCAGCTGACTCTTCACTCAGAGCACACGTATGGCAGAGAGTGCTTTCCTCCAGGTAATTATGAATAGTGGAGAAATATAACAGTAGTGAAACTACCTTACTCTTGTAAAAATCTCATTTTTGAATTGTGTGGCCTCCCTCAGAAACAAATTAAATGCTATAGTTTTCGTTGTTCACAATAACAGTTCTTTATGTCTGAAGGCAAAATAACATGACCACTAAAAACTAAACTTTTGATGAGTTGAGCTATATTATTATTATTATTTTTTAAACTAAATTCACTATAAGGATGTGAAATTTATGGGACATGCCCTCAACTTTGTTGTCAGCATCAAACAACTTCCCATAAACATGTCTATCAGTCTCCCTTTCAAGAAAGGGAGGACAAAGATTACTCAGTCTTTGTTCATAGTGACAAAGTGTTTTCTGAAAGTCCCTCTTTGCACAAATGTCTATGACTGTCCCATTTATGACCCGCATGAGTCACAACACTGTTTTTTGTACTGAATGACACAGAAGCGAGGTTCCAGAGAGCACTGCCTGTTTCTCTAAACCATCTGTTGTTATTGAACTTAAATGTTCATTAGCAATTTAGATCAAGGTCTAGAGAGATGTTTTTTATGTTGATTCTCCTGGACATCACCTTAATTTTATAAAAAGTTGGGTCTTGTTTCTTTTATTATAATGATTGATTTCTCATTTATATTTAATTTCTTCTTCTTATAAAAGTTCAAACTGTGCATCAGGTGATAATGTGCAAGCCTTTAATTCCAGTGCTTGGGAGGTAAAGGTGGGAAGATCTCTCAGTCAATGCTGACCTAGTCTATAGAGTGAGTTCCAGAACAGCCAAAGATACACAGAGAGATCCTGTCTCAAAAACAAAACAAAACAAAACAAAAAACACAAACAAAAATGAGGGGCATGTCCCACAAAAGCCTTCACTTACCAGGAAACTGGGACAGAGGGGAAGGCATCCTATTGGGACTCTAAATGAGAGACGCATGGGAGAACAGCAAAATAAAAGGATAGAGAGGGTCCTAGAAATCTACAAGTAGAACAATATGATAGGCAGATTTGGGCCCAGGGGTCCCGCTCAAACTAAGGCACCAGCCAAGGACAATACAGGAGGTAAACTTTAAACCCCTTCCCAGATCTAGCCAATGGTCAGAATATTCTCCACAGTTGAGTGGAGAGTGTGATACGACTTTCTCACGTACTCTGGTGCCTCACATTTGACCATGTCCCCTGGAGGGGGAGACCTGGTGGCACTCAGAGGAAGGACAGCAAGTAGCCAAGAAGAGACTTGATACCCTATGAGAATATATAGGGGGAGGTAATCCCCCTCAGGAACAGTCATAGGGGAGGGGAATAATGGGAAAATGGGGGGGGGGGGAATGGGAGGATACAAGGGATGGGATAAACATTGAGATGTAACAAGAATAAATTAATAAAAAAAAAAAAAAGAAAAAAAAAGACAAATTGAGGCCTATTTTATTGAGATGTAAGATAAAGTATTATCTTCAAATAAGCTGAAGACTAGCAAAAGAAAGTTATACTTATATATTTGATTTTATATACAAAACCAAAACCATTGTGACCATTCTGTGAAAAAAAATATCTATACTTACTGCCTGGTGGTTTATACTGATCCAGTTGAGAATCATGCATGGACATCCTTAGTCCCCTGACTGAAGACTTTCAGAATGCTGCATGAAACTTGAAGTCCTAATTTTACATACTGGGGGAGGTTATTTGCTTAACTTTTTAGGGGAGGCATATAAATATTTTCAAACGTCTGATGCTAAAATTAGAAACTTGAAGTTAAAAGAAAGTTTTTAAATTATTGATTAGATTATAGATAAAAATTAACAAGCCAGGCTTTTAAGTAATAACCAAATATTGATTATGTGTTAATTTGTCCATAATATTAACTCAGGGCAAGCCATCAGAGCTATATAACCGAGTTAAACAGCTGAGCAAATAGTTGAGTTTTATGGTCCGACTTAATCAGTTGGAAGGCTGTTGAATTTTATGAGTTAACGTCAAATAGTTGGCTAAGTATTTGACCACACAAAAGTACTTGTGTTTCACATTATAATAGATTAGTATGAATAATTTGACTATTATAATTTCTGAAAATCATAACATAATCAGGAAGAGCTAAGCACTGGTCATGCTTTTGCAGCTCTTTTGTGGTAGATCCCTTTGCCCTACCTATAGACATGGGGTCTCTGAAAAGGAACCATTTCTAAACTTTTCTACTCTACGGCCACATAAAAACAAATGCTAATCTTTTTTTTAACTTTTTATTTACTAATTTATTCAGATTACATCTCAATTGTTATCCCATCACTTGTATCCTCCCATTCCTCCCTCCCTCCTGCTTTCACCCTATTCCCCTCCCCTAGGTCTATGACCGAATGCTAATCTTAACAGTAATTTATTTTGAACTAGTTTGTCAAATGAGATTTGTACAAGATGTTGACTCAATCAAAATTGGTTTAACATTTTAGGATGGCTACATGTGAGGATGTGAATTGCTGAACACGTGCCATCATTACACAACCACAGTAAAATGATCTGCATATATCTTCCTCTAGCACTGTTTTGAAAACAAAGAAGAATAGATCTTAACAGACACCAAGAGCATGCACAGAGGCTTGTCTAAATCCCTTAATTACTCTTTTTTTTTTTTTTTTTTTATTCTTTGAACATTTTATTTTTCTGTCTTTTTTTTTCCTTTTTTTTTTTTATTAATTTATTCTTGTTACATCTCAATGTTTATCCCATCCCTTGTATCCCTCCCATTCCTCCCCCCCCATTTTCCCATTATTCCCCTCCCCTATGACTGTTCTTGAGGGGGATTACGTCCCCCTATATATTCTCATAGGGTATCAAGTCTCTTCTTGGCTACTTGCTGTCCTTCCTCTGAGTGCCACCAGGTCCCCCTTAATTACTCTTGACATAAAAAATAAATAAAAAAAGATTTAGAACCATAAGGGAGCCAAGTCCAAAAATTGTCACAGTTCCTAATGCCATTTATCATGTCTAGTGTAATTTTAAATGATGGGTAAATAATTAGAATATGCTGTATGAAAAACTATTTTCAATAAAAATAGAAAAATACTTCTGCATAAAATTTAAAATCAGAGAGTCCTTAAAATAAATTCTAGGCTATTTATTTTGCTACATGCAAACAATCTGGGCACTTAGGAGCGGAAGACAGCAGGCTGGCAAGTTTGAAGCTAACCTAGGCTACATAATGAATTCAAGGCCAGCCTAATGCTATGCATCAAGACACTGTCTCAAAATCAAGGGTTAAGGGAACAGTTCAGCAGTATGAGAAAACAGCTAGTATGTTGGTGGCCCTAAGTGTTATGGCTAGCTCTGCAAAGCAAACAAATAATAAAATTAGATCATATATTATTTTGGCAACATTAATCATAACCACATATGTAAGAAATGTATAGCATATGTAAATTGGCTTTCTCTGAGTTCTAATAGAGCATAAGAAATGTAGACTGGGATATAGCTGCTGGGTAGACATGACACCTCACTGCTAAGCCTGGTGACTAATATGCTTGGAAACGAACATAGTGAATAGCATTCCACCTCATATTTTAGGAAAATTGTCATTCTTTTTTCAAATTACAGATATGCTCAAACATTCATGAAAGCAGTTATGCAAATTTTAGAAATTTTAAGCTTTCTATTGAAATAGTTTTCAGTCTTTCTCACTCCTATGCGCAGTGCTTTCAATTCTATATTTTGATTGTGGAACATTTAAGAAGAAAGTAGCTTTTCTACAATTGATAACTTGTTTTACATTTATTTCTAAATCACTTAAGTATGGGGAACTACTTCATAACAGAAGGGTTTAGATGTGCATTCTATCTCCCATGTTGTAGCAACTAGAACACTTGTAAACAGCATTGGTCAGATTGTTGTTGGAACATTGCTTTGATAAGAACTCTTAAGATAAGTTGCTCTGTCAGATTGATAGTTGGCACTCTGGCTTGATCAGAACTCTAGGCTAATTTCCATTAAATTAGATGATGCTCGGAGATGATCCACTCCTCTGGCAGAGAGAGCTTTTCATTTGTGTATGCCTATTTAAAATTCTAGAGTTCTCTGTTTTAATATGCAAAGCAACTCTTCAGTTTTAAATAGTCCTAGAGTGTTTTGTGCTATGCGAATACAAATCAATGCTAATGCAATATGTTTTAACACCTGGGCAATTGCTGAAGCGAAGTGAGGAGGCATAAGCATTCTGACTATTCTACTCAGCACTTTAAAGAAAGATGGTTAAACTGTAAGAATTTGTTAAATGAGTATTATATATCAATTGATGTGAATAAATTTTACAGTTCCTCAAATATTTAACCCTCTTGTTATCTCCCCAAGAAGATGTGAAATTTTTTTTTATCATTTTTCTCTGAAAGGGATTATGAAAGACTACCTACTTCTTACAATATTTGTTCTCCAAGGAAAGGATGCTTTCCATACCTAACAGCCACAAATGATATCTTGCAAAGGTGTACTTTTTATTAACAAGAAACTATACAGCTTCACACTTCTGTTGTAAGCCATTTGAAGAGTCGTTCCCAACCTCCGTTCTTGATTCTTCATTGTATACAAATATAGCGTCACCCAGATTATCATGTCCCATGTTTTGCACAAATGGTCCGCATGTGATATATTTGTACACTCAGCTCCTGCTGACCATTTGCTCCCTCTTGCTAACCACTGTGGCAAGCACTGGCAGTAGATAATGATCACATGTGGTCTCTGATTTTCTAAGGTTGAGGGTTTATGAAGTAGAGATAGAAACAAAAAGAGGAAATGAAAGAAGAGTGGAACAATCACGTAATGGTAACAAGGAGCAAAAGGGGAAAGTGGTTTGCTGTACTATTATGGAAAAGAGAATGACTACAGTATGGTGGAGAGAGCTGTTTATCGGAATTTCCCCCCACTTTGTGTTTGTGATATCATACTGGTAGCTTGAAACTGGCAGAGTAGAGGTATTTACACCACAGAATTCAGTAACAACAAATCAGCTTTTATCCTCCATTCTTCATTCACTCTACCATATTGGAAAACCCTTTCTTAAACATGCACTAGAACTCTTGCCTGTAATAGTGATACTTATAGATACTTATAGATACTAAAGAGATGGAAGGTCAAGGCTCTGATCTGTTTACTATCTATAAGTTGTTATAGATAGTAAACTACTATAGATGGTCATTTTATTTGGAATCTTTATCATAAGAAAAAGCAAAACACTTTAAGTAAGGACTACAGCAAGTGTGAGTGTCCTAATGCCTTCAGTATTACAACCAGAGAACAAGCTATTTTATGGATGGGCTGTTAAAAAGGTCAGTGTGGTGGGGGAGTGTCAGGACAGAGAGCTTTGTGTTGTCTCACAGGTGGCATCGATCACCAAAGCCACATGATGACTCAGATAACCTGGGGCGGGGAAAATTATGTAAGACTTATGTAAGAGAGGTACTGTGAAGACACTTAACTCTGTCCTGGTTCCTAACTTGATCCAATCTTTCCCAGAGGTGTGCTAGCTAAGAGATCCACAGCTCCTGCTGCTGTTTCCTGGAGAACCAAGGATATTTGGCCTCACTAGCCTCAAGGCCACATCAGTTCCAGTCTGTGCCACTGGAATTGGGATTGGAGGAAGACAACAAGACAGAAAAGGGAGTGTGAGAAAAGGTCTTGGCCGGCAAGGGGAGACAGAGGGAGGAGTTGTGGACTTGGCTCCCAAAGGAAAACTCCAGAAACTAGGGCAAAGGTCACCTGGCTGCATCATGGCAAGGACTGAGGAGAATGTGACTGGTTTTACCCAGGGAGAGTTGGCTGGAATCTGCATCCCTTTGCCCTGCTTTGATATTAACTATTTATAGGCCTGAAAATTTAGTATGAATTTGGGAGACATTACTTTTATATCACTTGAAAATATTTTTTATAATACCTATTCTGATTACCTAGCTTGTAATAAGCAATTTTGACACCTTACAGCTTTTCAGAACTTTATTCCCTGAAACAGAGTGGAGAATACTTGTTAATTAGAGTTACTTACTTTTTTTCCCTCATAAATGGCTATAAATAATTCCTTTAGGTTCTTTAAAAAGTTCTTTGAGTACATTTCCATTATTGCAGGCATGACCTACCTTGTTTGTTAAGTAGTTTAGCAATTTTTCATTACTAACATATTTAGTTGGAACTTCGTATTATTAATATTCTTCCTCACCTCAATATCCATAGAAAATGGTGTTAAACTTTGTATGACAATGAACAAATATACTGATCTATCTCAGGGGGAAAACATGAAAGCTGTTAAGGAACCAAGAGATACTACCTCATGCTGTACATGATTTACATTTCTTAATATATCCAAAAAGTAATTTGATAATAGAATTTCAAGGGTTTATTTGAAAGAGAATTCAATGCAATTGAAAAAAAAAAAGGATATGCATTTTCATACTACCCAAAATCACATTCAAATAATAGTAACTTAATTATTTGCATCTTAAGCTAAGGTAGATTTAATGAATATGTCAAGCAAATAGAGAAAGAAGAAGATAAACAAAATAATATCTCTGACACCTGTTGTTAAGACACTATTTAAATATATTTTCTTTTAAAAAATCACATTAAAGTAAAACGTCATTTTTAAGTATTAGGGAACAGAATCTGGATACCAGTTGTTTGAGAAATGGAACCAAGAAGGAAGGACAGGCTCAGAGTGAGATGGGAGCAAAGCAGGAATTAAGGGTGGGGTAATGGCAGATGAGGAGATCTAGCCGGCTGATTCTAAAATCATTGCTCTTGACTGTGGGTTACAGTGTTTCTCCATGGTGAAATGTGGATCTGAATCATATGGGGAGTAAGGGGAAATTGGGAGGGAGAGAGGAATGGGAGGATACAAGGGATGGGATAACAATTGAGATGTAATATGAATAAATCAATAAAATATAGTTAAAAAAAAGAAATGTGGAGCTGAAAGCATGCTCTACCCACATTAAGAGGACAGGTTTGTGCATACCTGAAGTTCAAGTCTTTAAAGGAGAACTGAGTTTCAATGATACCAGTCGTCTTCACCCGGGAGTGTAGAACATCTTGTTCATTTGGCACATACCCAGGGGCTGTGATTCTATCTAAGTCATTAAGGTAGCTAATAGAAACAAAATAAATTAGAGTATATTTGTATTTTTGACTATACATTGGAATAAACTGAAATTCAGTACAGATGTATTTTACAAGTTTAATGCACACAGGAAAACAAACTCCATCTATTGCTTTTCAAGCTGTGGATCAGAATGGAAGGACTTGGCAGCTGGGATGCCACAGTGCGAAGTGCAGAGGCCACACTTAGCTCCTGGGCTGCTCTTGTCTAAGAACTCCTCAAAGCTACCTTAGCCTGTGGCTTATGAAGCCTGTAGGGCAGATTCATTCTCAGGTGATAGACAGATGGAAGAAATTTTCTCCATGTAGAGATGTATAGATGTATTTCTCTGTGTTAAGCTGCCTTGGAAATGTTTGCAACAACAGTTACTACAAGCTCCTCAAATACTCTCTTATGGGGATGATTCCCTTTCCATTGGTTTTAATAACATTTTTGAATTGTTTTCTTGTTATAAATCGTTTGGGTAATTTTGCATGAGTTACTTAATTTAGAACACATTCATTTCCATTAAAGGTCATGATAAAACCCATATGGCTCAATGGAAGATTCCAAGTACCTCCTGTGGATCCACACTATAGCTATCTAAGTACAGCAGTCATGCCAGTGTGCATCAGTACATGGTGGAGCCCTTCATTCCTCCTGAATCCTCCTCTTATAGAATGAACTATTTGCTGGCTGTGCCTTTTCTTTACTTGCTTTTTGTTTTATTGCTCACTGTATGTAATGCTTGGTGATGGGCAGGTGTAAGCTTCATTAACTCTGTGCTCTGAGTCTGTTAGAATGAAGGATGAACAGTGGTCTTTCAAGCAAGATCTACAAATTAAATTTTTTTTTTTAATTTCTACTGTTGAGTTTGGCACTAAGGATGAAGTAGCTTAGCAATATGGCTATTTCTGTGATAAATTTAAATACAAAATTGAGCTATGCCTGCATCCACATTTTAAAGAGTGCTAACTTTTGGTTTCGTCCATAGAACTCTTGGGGTAGAGTCCCACTGAATTTCAGTTATTGCTTATAAAGTTAAATTTGTTCAGAGATTAAGTTTAGAGATTCTTATATACATTTGTATCTAGCACTGCAGGTCTCAACCTCTGGGTCACAGTCCCTTTGGTGTTGAATGAACCTTTCATGGGCCACATATCGGATATCCTGCATATCATATATTTACATTAAGATTTCTAACAGTAGTAAAATTCCAGCTATGAAGTAGTAACACAACACCACAACAGGAGGAAATATATGCAAGTGTGAGAGCAGTAAGAAGGTTGAGAACCACTGATCTAACGCAGTGACTTTGAAACAAAATTGTTTTACCATTAAAAATAGATTCAGTAGCTAATTTAGCCAATTTATTTTGGGAAGCACAAGTATACTCAAAGGAATTTTGCTCAAGAAGAAAATTAAAATTTTATCTCAGAAATTATATAATGTGAAATTGTGTAATCATGGTTTTATGCCAATAAATACAGTTTGCCTTTAAATGGGTGATGACTTGACATATAAAGGCATCTGAGAAAATATTGGCAGATTTTACATTTTAAATTATTTTTACTATTACTTGAAGCATTGTGAATTTGCTGTTATGAAATCTCATATGTATGATAGGGCAGTCATTTTATGCCCAAGTAAAAGAATAAAGAAATTTACAAAAATAGAAATAAAATCCATTTAATAAAAGCTTTGGTAAAGATACATTTTAAAGTATTTTTCTTTCCATTTGTAAATTATTCCAGGCAAAAAAAGCAATCGCAAACTAATTGATTTTCATCAAAAGTGCTGATTTGAATAAGCAAATATGGTATTTGGATGTCTAAACCTGCTTATAAAACAAAGAGGTCTTTAGACCTCATGATTCAAATCACGTAAACATGACTTGATCATTTACTTCTAATCCTAAAGACAGTGCTTTCCCCACAAAGTCCGTGTTTGCTCTCAACTCTCGTGGAGTTTAAACAGCATGAGATATGGCCCCAATTAGAAAATGATGAAGCCTTAGCTAAGCCCTTTCCTCTCTTCTGGTCAGATTGTCTAGCCAAACACAGGACTTCTGCTCTTTACTTTATTAGGTTACCCTGCTGGTAGCTTCCACTTGGAGAATCTCTATATTAAAAACAAGAAAGACAAAAACTTCCTTTCACCAGAAAAATAAAGGAATTAAAAGAAAGAAAAAAAGTTCTATGTAATATGTCCAAAATAGATAGCTAATACAGGGTCACTCTGATATTAAAAATGAAGTGTGCAATACAAGCTTAATTCAGAATTTGAAAAAATAATCTGTTCTTCAAGTTTGGAAGAAAATGATATTAATCCAGAAACATTTTAGCAGGCTTTCATTTTCTGTGCTTTTAACAACATTTAGAACCTGTAAAAGTTTATATTTCAAGCTTTCAGTTTATCTAGATATTACTTCTAATACATATAGAAAATGAAATTTCATATTATTTTACTGCTATCCAAATGAACTGAGCATTCAAAAATTATTTACACTATGGGCAGAACTCAGATAATCAGTGCAAATAAGTGAGTTGTAAATAGTTAGTTTGTTTAACACATATGTGTGCAATTTGCTGTCAAAGGACAAACAGTGAAGTGAGCACACTGACAAGTATTTAGCCAATATGAATTCCAAACTACATGTATTCATCTTAGCTGGAACATACTTACACATCTATCTTTCTGTTCATTCTTCCCCGGAGGTGCAAGCAACATTTTGGGGGCAATGTGGATGCTAGGATCTGATTCACTCAATGATTAGCACAGATGGGTAAGCAATGCTTTACAGTAGCACAGAAATCTCCTCTGGGATCACAGTGAGGCAGAGACCGGGAACCTTGTGAAGGAGGTTATCAAGTTTATGTTGTCACAGAATAACACCAGGTGCTCATCGAGGAGACTCCACACTCTTGTCTAAAGGGAGTTGTCCCAGTGGGAATTAGAGTTTGGAGTAGCAAGGACTGAACAGTCATCATGGACCCTTGCTTGCTACACCTGTCTTTGCAAGCTGCTCTTTTGTACAGTCATTCTGCCAACGCTAATTATTTTCCTTTGAGACAGAGTCTTATGGATCAAAGGTAACCAATGAGTACAAACCTGCAGCATCACGCGTGTTTAATCAGTTTTAAGTGATCTTTGTTTCACTGCTACATTATATTTGTCGCTTGTTTAATTACGCGCCAGTGCCAGTATGATTTGTTATGTGATTCATTCAAGGAAAATTTTATATAGTGCATGTTTGTAGGCATGAAAAGAAGTAGGCAATTAGTAATTGTTCATCTTTTTGCAGGCCTATGTTATTATACATTCTTGTTGATGTACAAAGTGGGATAAGTCAAGTCTTATGTAATGGTAACAATCCCATTGTAAGCAGTATAGTGCCCTCCTAAGCCTTTCATTAATATTAAATACTTACTCGACAATATAATATGTTAATGTCTGGAAACCAATAAACTATTTTCTTCCTGAATTTTTGTCTTTCTCAGTAGCCTAGTGAGCTAACACATAAATCACCACTAAGATTGTTCTGGGAGATGATTTCAGTAACATTGAAATGTATGATTCAGATTAATGTGGTCCCAAATGTTAGTGTGCACACCATCTGTTTGTGTTAATCCTACGCCTTGTGCATCAGGGTTAATTTTCTTTTTCTTTTCTTTTTCTTTTTCTTTAATTAAGAGAAGATATGTGTAGCAGCTATTTCTTCTTGGGCATATTGTTTCATCTCTTTTCTGTTGTCTCTCAATTTTCTATCATAAAGTGCAAAATCCATTTTTCCCTTACTTGCGTGTAGAACACGTGGACTGTTAGACCAGGGAATCTGGCCTGGAGCTGGAGTGAGATTGAGACATCTCCAAACCCAGAAAATATCAATCCTGAGATAGGTAAGGGAGCTTCCAGCCTGTTCTGTGCCTACATGCACAGGAAAATGTACTCTTGTGACACTTCCTCCCTTGCAATTCTTGAGGTAGTCATGTAGCCTAGCACCTGGAATTTCTCTGCATGCAAATGAAAGATTACCAGCATCTCAGGCCCAGCCAACGATGTTCACTCACCTGAAAACCTCTACACTTCCCCAAGGTTTATATAGCCTTTATTACACACACTGCCCCACCATAAAGAGAGCTGTACCGCCGGAAGAGCTGTGTCCCTAAAACGGCTGTAACACTAAAAGAGCTATACTAGATAAGGCTTTCTTCCCTTGGGGCAATCAGGGATTGACTGGGATCCTGTAAACAAACCTGCCCCGCTGAGGTTCACTCCTTTGGGTCCAGCACCTGGAAAGCTACAAGGAGAAGAAGCAGGGCCCGAGTTCCAGACCGACATTTGTGCTTACATGCACAATGTACCACATTATAAACCTACATGCTATCTGCTGTTCCTATTCAGGAAAGTCACTTACTAAGCTGCAGAGTCATTGAGCTGGTATTCAGATGCCCTTTCGAAGCAGGCTTGAATTCCTGGATCTCCCCACAGTCGTTTTATTATTTCAGCCAACTGAGGTGTCATGTCACCATCTTCTAGTGTATTTGCCATTGAGTGAAGTTGTTGTTGGTCTTCCTGAAGTAGTTTTGGTGGGAAGAACAAAAATGTTATTTAGGCTCAGATACTGTTATAAATAGAGCAATTTGAGATGCTTTTTTTCTTCCAATTTCTTTTGCCTATAAATCCAGTGAACATTTTTTTTTCAAAATCTATGAACAACAATAAAGCTAAAATTTATATAGAAAATTAAAATAATATAGTGAGGAATTTGAATGCTTTGCTATGTATCATTGACTTCTGAATATGTTGTCAAAAATGGTAACAGTGCTTTGGTTGAGTCTGTTATTTCTTGGGTAAAAATGCTGTAGTAAATGAGATGGCTGTAAAGTATTCTTTATCATGAGCCATATTCTTTTGATTATTCTGCAAGCAGTTAAACACACATAACCTCACAGTGAGGTTCAAGCTCTCTGTTAGGTGGTGTCAATCGTGTGCCTTTGTAGTAAAGTCCCGTAAGGCACACATTAAAACTGGCAATGAAAAACAAATACCAAAACAACAACAACAACAGCAACAAAACAGAGTAACTATTGTGTGAGTGCATACTAAGACCTGGAAAGTAATGAGGGAGGACAGAAGTTTACTTAACACATAAGTGAAATTTAACCAATCTGTAGACCACTATTTATACTAGTAATTAAAACCATTTTTACAAATAATTAAGATTAGGAATTTGAGACATAGAGTACCTAAATAGATTATGGTAATTTGTTAAGAAAACAAAGAAATCTGGGCTTAGATGGCCAGTGTCAGTATCCAAAATTCACCTGCTGCCTGTTATAATAATATGCTGGTGAATATCACTATGACGGTTTACAGTATGGCCCACAAGTGTCTCACTATCCTTACAATAAGCATACACTACAATGTCCACATTTACATGTGTACAGAGTACTTCTCTCAAGTGACTTTTGACAAAGCAACAAATACAACAGACTCTAGAACAGGAGGAAAACACTAGTAGAGTCTGTACTATGTGAGTATGCTGGGAGGGAAATATGTCCAGAAAGACATTAGTGCTGCCTGATGCCATTCATTCATACTAATCATCTCAACTAAAGGCTTATTCTGCTGTTTTGTTAAAAGTATTGTCTTTGGCTAATATAGTGATAGCATGTTATTTATTATTAGAGAATATTAAAACTAAAAGGAAAAATTTTCATCTTTCTTTCTGATTAGGAAGATCAGATAATCAGCTGATTGGCAAATTGCTGAAATATAAGACTTATTTTCTTACTTTCTAGCATTAATGGGGATTTATTTTAAAATTCATCCTTCCTATCATACAGAGAACTACAAATCCAGTGAATATTATCCTTTCAATTAGTTTTTCATTATTTTTGAGATTATAGTATAACTGAATAATTTCTCCCTTCCCTAACCTCCCCCAAGCCCTCCCATAAGCTCCTTCTTGCTATGTTTCATATTCATGAATTCTTCTTTCATTAATTGTTATTATACACAGACACACACTACAATCTATTCAGTCTGTATACTGTTACTGATCAGTATGTTTTCAGGGTTGACCATTTGGGAGGCTTGTTCTTCTACAGCTAATGTGTCTCTGGGCAAATGGTGCAATGAGGCAGCTTTTCCCAGAGTCCATTCATGAAGGAACAAATCACTGGCTTTCTCAGCAGTTCTTATAAACCAAACAAATATGCCTTTTCCCTGACTCTATACTATTCCTCATCAAGTTAAGCTACTGTTTATTTATATTGGTGTCCAGGCTCCTGGGTAACAAGTAAATTGGTATTTTTTCTGTTCTAGAACCATATCAACATTTCATTGAATGTAAAACATTTCAGTTCTTGATAGTCTTGCACAATAAACACTTTTAAGAATGAAAGTTCACTTTTAAGACCAGAAGGTCACCAGATACATTTTTGTTTTTATTTTTTGACGTTTTCCCTTCCTTTTTTTTTATTTCCAAGAGTGTTTATTTAATGCCATTATGAATACCATCCAGAAAACCTTTAAAAAGAAAGACAAATTTTTTTACACATACACTTATATTATTACACATATACACAATAAACTACTTACCGCAAAAAGAACCACAAAACAATCAGGAATTCTATAAATGTTACACTCATAGTGTTTTGGCTATATGTATTTGTCAGCCTTGAAGAAAACATCTTTCCTATCTTGGTGTGTACAACACCCAAAAAACGTCTGTACTTAGGCATGGTGGCACATGCTTTTAATTCTTGTATTTCATAGGCAGCGGCAGGAAGATCTCTTGGAGTTTAAGGACAGCCTTGTCTATGTAGTGAGTTTCAGGCCTATCAGAGCTACACCATGAGATCTTGCCCATAATTTATAGTTATTTTTCAAAGCTATATCTGTATGGTAATCAATTTATGGATAATTGAAATTCCACAGGTTATTTTATTCCTGTGTTTTAATTTCCCTAAGAGTTCTCTTCAGGCTCAAAACCCCAGTTATTTATTATGACTCACAAAACTTTCCATGCTTGATCTGTCTTTCTGTCTGTTCTTTCTTTTCCACTGGTCTCGATTTGTCTCTTCAAGTCTCAAGTACTGGACTCCTGATACTCTGTAAGTCCCTAAGCCCATCTTAAGGGTTGCTGTGTGCATCTGATTCTATGCAGAAGTATTTGTCAAGCCACATTCATCTATCTATCTATCTATCTATCTATCTATCTATCTATATCTATCTATCTATCTATCTATCTATCTATCTATCATCTGTTTATCTCCATTTTATTTTTACTTTCTATTCTTCTCACATATATTACATCTGAACACAATTTCCCCTCCCACTCATCCACCCAGTCTCTCCACCCTTCCCTGTACTCTAGATCCATCCTCCTTCCATCTACCCTCAGATAAGAGCAGGCCTTCCAAGGACATCAACCAGACATGGCCTAACAAGCTGCAATAACACTAAGCATACACCACGAAGTCACATCAAGGCTGAACAAGGCAACCAAGTAATAGGATCCCACAAGCAAGCAAAAGAGTAAGAGACAGCCCCCACTTGCACTGTTAATGTTCCCACAAGAACACCAAACTACTCAGCCATAAAATATATGCAGAGGACCTAGGTCAGACCCCTATAGGCTCCCTGATCTTGATGAGTCCTCTTGATAAGCCATGTTCTCGTGATGTGTCCCTGACCACTCTGGCCAGAATTCTTTCTTTCTTTCCTTTGCTTTAAAAAATTTATTTATTTACTTACTTTATCTCAATTGCAGCTTCCCCTCCCTCTTTTCCTCCCAGCCCCTCACTTCCCCCACCCCTCATGTCATTCCTCCCTTGATCTTTTTCTAGGAGAGGAGGCATCCTATGGAAATCAACCCACCTTGGCATATCACATTGTAGTGGGACTAGGCACGTTTTCTCCTATTGTGGGTAGACAAGGCATCTCAAGTAGGGAAACAGGATCCAAAGCCAGGCAACAGAGTCGGAGACAGCCTCTGCTCCTGCCCTTCAGAATCCCACATAAAGACCAAGCTGCACAACTGTTGCATATGTGCAGAGGGCCTAGGTCTGTCCCATTCATGCTCTCTGTTCAGCAGTTCAGTCTCTTCTTAAAAAACCTTACTATACCTTTCTATTCTTCTAACACTCGAAAACTACTCCTTGCCCCTATTTCATATTATTCGCAGCATTTATTTAGTGCCTGTCCTTTCCTTACTTTATTAATTTTTTAGTGTATATGTTCATATTTGAGGGCAAATATTTTTGTTGTCTTATTCATTTGTATACTCTCATAGTATATGTTGCTAAAATATTGTTGAAGGGCTAAACCAAAATAATATGCTGATTCTAGAGAAACTAGAGGATCTCTAGTAATCTGTAATTTTTTATTCCAAATATTACTCTTAAGGTTATTACTCTTTGGAGGTCAAACCACTCTTTCACAAGGCTTACCTAAGACCACCAGACCTATGATTCATACCAGTAGCAAAATTATAATTATGAAGTAGCAATGAAATAATTTTATTGTTGGGGTCACCAAAATATAAGGACCTCTCTTAAAGTGTCACAGCATTAGGATGGTTGATAATCACTTGTTCAGAGCGACATTGTATGGAAAATGAAATAAGTATTTCTCTTCAGGATATGCAATGACTGCTCATCAATTTTATGTCCTTCAGGCAGTCTAAGACTTGTTGAATTAATTCTGAACTTTGCAGTCATATTTCTAAATATGAAAGAAAAGGGCACATAACATGAAGGAAAAGATGACTAGCTTGCATGGCTGAGAAATGCGCAATTAAAAATGTCCAATTTTGTTTTTACTAAACGTTCAGTCTTAGAGTACTGACAACTGTTGAGGATTCTGGAGATATTATAGAATACAAGTATTCCATACTTACTAGCTTACTTGAATTCAATAGTAGACCATTTTGAGCAAATGTATTTCTTCTTCTTAAAGCATTATCCTCATAACAATCATCAATTTTGTTATATGTGGCTGTGTGAGTGATGTACATTATATATGTGTGGGTACAGGCATAGGCATGTCATAGTGTATATGTGGAAGTCAGTGAACAATTTTTTGGAGTCAGGTCTCTTCTCTCTTCATTTGTCATTATATGAGGTCATTAGGCTTTTGTCTTTTCCTATTCCTTTACAATAACTGGAGACTGCCACATTAAAAATATACACACCATTATCTCCCATTTTTTTTTACACTAAGCACTTGATTATTTCTTCTCATCCACTATCCACTGAATTTCCCTCATGTAAATTACAATAATCTGTAGACAAATTAAATTTATGTCTGTAGACAGATCACCTAATCAGAGATCTGAAAGCTACACATAGTGCTTAGAAATTAACTAGTTGACTATACCGTTTAAACCAGGTACCACATGTATGCATCTTATAATAAAATATTAAATGAATGATTAAAAGTGCAAATGTTTTACTACAGTTTAAACAAAAATATGATCTGTTTAGTGCTAGGAAACCATGGTAATCTGAAATTTTGGGACATAGGACATAGATGCTCCTGAGATGCCATAGCAACTTTATAGGCTACCTAAGTTTAAAACACTGAATGTACAGTGGGAAAAAGTACATTAAAAATCTCTTATAGTATTGTTAAAGTCTATGGTTTCCACTCCACTTGCATATCATCAGGTCCCTAAGAGCCAAGAGGACTGGTTGGCATCACTAGTTTATAAAACCTTGGCTGTATGTAGCACACATTAAAAAAAAAAAAAAAAAAAAAGAACCAATAGGAAACTTAGTGATTTTCCACTTCCTTGACAAAACATATGATATATATGCAAATTCCAAAATCTTTACATCATTGTTAAAGAACGCAGAAGGCACACACATTTTAATAACTATTACTGCCTGGGAGGGAAAAGTAAAATAAACATTGCCGTTCCAAGCAGTCTTCACATAGGGCAATACACTGTAAAGGAAGCCAGGCAGCAGTGTGTTCTGCTGGGAAGTCAGCTGATTGAAGTTAACCTGCTACTCTCTTTTGATCCATTGTTTCTTACCTTTAAATTAAGGGATTATAGTAGTAGTCATTTAAGAGCCATTATAAAATTCTGTGTGCTTAAGAACAGCCATAAAGAAAATAGGTTCAATAGATCATACAATAATAAAGATAGGAGGTCTTGGAGTTTCTTCCCAAGTTTCCCTCTCATGTGTGAGAAAGAAGATGGAGCCAGAGAAGTGAGAAACTTAACTGGAACCAATGGTAGGGGAAGCTAGGAAAGGAAGTCATAGAAACTAGGCTTTGCCAAGGGTTTGTCCTAAGGTACACTTACCATTTCTCCTTTTCTCTTTTCCTCTCTCCCTTTGTCCTCCAGCCCTTTCTGAGAAAACTGATGGGAAGAAAGGGAATTTACCCTTTCCTTTAAAATACACAGTGTATTCTAGTCTTTTCTCCTCGTATCTCCCCTCCCCATCTCTCCTGTTCCCAACTCCACCTACCCCCAGTCCACATGTGAAACCTGTTTCCCCTTGCCAGGAAGATCCTTGTGTCCTCACTTAAGACCTCCTTGTTACTTAGCCTCTCTGGGCCTGTGGACTGTAGCATGATTGTCTTTTATTTTAAAGCTAATATCAACTTGAGTACATACCATGTTTGTTTTTCTGGGTCTGGATTACCAGAAACTACTGGAATTGGGGGACATTTCAGGGGTGAGGTGGAAACCTAGTTTAATGGAAACATCAGGGAATATACAAGAGTAACCCTAGCAAAGACTCCTAGTAACGAGGACCATGGAGGCTCAACCTAACTATCTTTTATACCCAGGCAAGGCCTCAACTGCAGGGATTGGGACTCTAACCCAGCCTTAAATCTTCACACTACAGTTTGTCCTACCTGTTGAGTATTCTGAGACCAGAGTCTAGCAAAATGGTCATCAAAGATAGCCAAGAGACTTCATTCAGCAACTAATGAGAGAAGATGCAGAGTGCCACAGCCAAACATTAGGCAGAGTTCCGGTTTTCTTGAGGAAGAAGAGGAGAAAGTGAGGAAGGGGATGGGGAGGGGGGAGAACAAAGAGGAAGGATCTGAGAGATCAGAAGGATCAGAGACACACCAGAAGAACACAGCTCAGGAAACTCGCAAAGACCTGAGAGGCTGTAGGGGTCTGACCTAGGTCCTCTGCATACATGATATGGCTGAGTAGCTTGGTGTTCTTCGAATCCCAAAAGTGAGAACGGGGGCTGTCCCTGACTCTTTTGCCTGCTTGTGAGACCCTGTTCCTCCTTCTGGGTTGCCTTGTCCAGCCTTGTCTTTTGTGCCTGGTCTTACTACAGCTTTGTGTGCCCTGTCTTGCTGATGCCCCAGAGAGGACTGCTCTTTTCTGAGGGGAGGTGGAGAGAGTAGATCAGGGGGAAAAGAGAGGGGATGTGGAGGGGGGTGGAGATGGGAGTGTGGGGAAAGTGTGATCGATTGGGACATAATGTATCAAAGAAGAAGAAGAAAAAACAAAAACAACAACAGCAAAAAAAACAAATAAACAGTGTAGATGTTAGGGTCTGTGTAAGAGGAACAGCAAAACAGCTCTAGAACTCATGGAATGCAACCCACCAGTTAGCAAACCCACGATGGGTGTGTCTCAGCAAGGCATAACCCCGAGAACTGCATGTTCTGAGGACTTCATGCTGTTATGGAACATAGCTGTGCTTGTTACCTTATGGTCCTTTTAATACCCTTGATATGTGAATTGTGTTATATAGTGCTATAAAGGGCATTCTCATCCCCTCACTGCACATCTTTGGCATACTCAATAACAATGCTTGATCTCTTTCAAACATTGCTGCTGGAGCAGATTAATGATTCAACCACCATCTCTGAAAACAATCTACAGATGTAGATTGCTAACAATGATCATTACCCTTAGAAAGAATTTGGAAAAATAGAGATTCCAACAAGGTCAGGTAAAGATGTTTTTGCTAGGGGATCTGACATAGAAAGTCTTAGGGGAAAAGAGATTGTTTAGCAAAATAAGGTAAAGATGTTTTTGCTGTTGGCCCTGATACAGGAAATCTTAAGGGACAATTGAGGTTAAGAGAAAATACACTCTTATTCGTAAAGCTAGGGGACTTTTTGAGGCTGGCAAATCAAGAACAATGGCCCATAGCACCACTGGCTGACGTGACTCTTTCAAGCTGGGCTGGTGACTGAGATGACAATTGATTTCCTTATTCTATTTTTCTGCCCTCCGCTTCCTGATATGATTTAATAAAACATATTAATGAGTAGATGAGCACCTTTAGAACTAAAAATCGACATGGCTGATTATTTTTATATAGGAGTTTAGATTTGTGATTCCTTTACGTTCTTCATAAGATTACCTCTTAAGATAACTGATTCCTTCTTTGTAACTGCAAATTGCAGCTTGCCAATAAAGATAAACTGGCTGAGAAATTCCCTTGCTTGTGTATATTCTGTTAATATGTAACAAGTTGCTTATGTACAAATGTATGTGGGTTCTCAGAAATAACTTGTTATTTATGCTTGTTCCTTATAGATAATACATAAAACACTTGGCCATGTGAAGGTATTGTGGAACATGATTTTCTTACATTTGTTCATTGTAAACATTTATTTATAGGGAAATAGAATGTAAACACATTGTGATTTTTGTATTGCTTGAAAGATTTTGTTGGGGTATATAATCTGTAAAAGGAAAAGGATAAGAGCAGCAGCAGCAGCAGCAGCAGCAGAAGAAGAAAACAGATAAGAGCAGGGATAAGCATCTGTGTGGCCAGCCAACTACAATATTCATGCCCCACCTTAGTTTTCCCCAGTTGATATCTAAGTAGGACCCAGGGTTCACGTCCCTGTACAGGCACCAGAATATCGAAGTCCTACTTCGATATCAACTAGGGAAAACTGAGGTGGGGTGTGAACCCTGTGGCTGGCTGGCTGGTGACCCTGTAGACTTTCTCTGAGGGCAACCTTCCAAGCCAGAACTGATAGTTACCACTGATGATGGCAAGCTGGGGCTAGGGCTGAGGGCTCCTAGCAGGGGCTTCCATTAATGGTGACAAGTGGGGGCTTCCACTGAAAGAGATCAAGCATTGTTATTGTGTATGCCAATGATACTGCCCAGTGAGGGGCTGGAAGCCCCCTTTATAGCACTCACACAATTCACATATTAAGGGGATTATAAGGACCACAAAGGTAACAAGCAGAGCCATGCTTCAGAACAGTGGGTTTGCTAACCGGTGGGCTGCATTCCATGAGTCCTAGAGCTATTCTGCTGTTCCTCTTGCATGGAGACCAACATCTAGAAATAAGTATTTTCCTTTTCATCCAAACCACTTCTTCAGCTCATTTAAATGGTCCATTCCCAAACTGGACTCCCAGGAAGGGAAGGAAAGCACTTTTTGTCTTTTGCTAATCTTACAGAAAGTGTCCCATGAGTGTTGCTCCTGTACACTGATGCCACTGGAGACTGCTCAGCTGATGCCCTTTGGAGGTGACAGCTACTCTGGGGGGGGGTCATGTGGAAATAGAGAATGTCTTTTAAAGCCAGGGGGGGGCCTCCTCCTGGCTTTTAGACAATAATATATGCACAATTTTTATATTAAAATGTTTTTTTTTACATATTATCTGTTTTAAAAGTAAGTAGATTTTTAATGCATCATAATGTGTGAAATAATTGGTAATTAAATAAAGAAAACTCACTTAGATGCTACATTATCAACCATTGTACAGCTCTGCTTCTTTCTTTTGCTGTCATATTTATTATTACATTTATTTACTAGAAAACAGTTACTGCTTAATGCAGTTATAGTGCATAGTAGAAGACAAAGTTTTTATCTAGAGAAAAATGAGAAAATTTATGTTCAAGTTAGTAAATATTTGAAAACTTATTATATTATGTTCTTATATACAGGCTAGGACAACAATCTTTTGACTTTCTTTTTGCCCCACATTCCCCCTAGGGCACGTAATTGTCACATGGATGTACTTACTGGACTTCGAGGATTGACATATTCAATCCCAAGTGTAGTCATAGCTTTCACAATGGTCAGGATGGACTGCAAGGTGTTACTGTAAACCACTGCTTTAAACTCCACGCATTCTTGTTTGCTATAGCCGTTCTTATGGATGATCCTACAGTTAAGCATGAGAGACTTTTGTGAGTTGACCTGTTGTAGCACAAATATTACAGCATATTAGTATATACAGCTTAAAAATGAAAGGATTTTGATCATGCATGTATGTTGAGTCCGAGCAGTTTTATATCTCTGAATGTTTATCATTCATTGTCTTTTCATATAATATGTTTGGCTGTGGGAGAAGCACAGGCTAATATATAAGAAGAATTTAAGACATGCATAGATCAAATATTTTTTGAAATATATAAGTCACAACATTTTAGTTGGAACATAGATTCCTTTTTCATGACTTCCAGGTCAGAGACGACCACCCAGGTCTGAATCCTGGTGTGGTGTTTATATTATTTTCTAGAGGATATGAAGTCACTTAGCAGGACAGCCCTGGCTTTTCCTACCACTTAAGAAACACTTAAAGTAGGAGTGTCTGCTTTCTATTTACAGCATTAACAAAGGCATTCTTCTTCTCTTTTCATTTTTTTTTTTTTAACTCAGGTAATTGCCTTCTGTCGGCAGCTCCCTTGCCATGTGTGTACGTGCTCCTGGGTCATCAGAAGTGAACTGCCCAGACAAGAGGTTTGGCTGGGCTCCTCTCTTACTTCCACCCATTCACTCATAAGTCACAGTCTGACTGAGGGTTTAGGAATAATAGCTTAAAATAGATTTTCCTGTTAGAGCTAAACTCTGTGCTGGTGCTAGCTCATTGAGCCCTTTGTCCATGGTAACAGCAGAGTGATCTCTAATTCCATTAGATAATTATTCTTTCCTATTACACTCTTATTTATGACATAGTCACACTTGAACTTATTGTTTTTAAGTCTCTATTTTTATAAGCTGAAGCATACTTATTTACCCAGATGTTTTCTTCAAGGTTTCCAACTACAAATAGCCAAAACACTATGAATGTAACATTTATATAATTCCTGATAGTTTTGTGGTTCTTCTCATTGTAGGAAGTATGTTGCATGTATATGTAATAATATAAATGTATATGTAAAAAATAAAAATAAAAAACATAATAAACACAGATAAAGTGAGTAAAAAAACAAAAAATCATAGTTATTAAATGAACAGTCATTTTGCCATATAAAAAGAAATATTTTAAATGTTAACATTAAAAGGAAATTTGAAGCAAAGACAATGATAAATATTACAGATATACAACTGAGTAAATATAAAAAAACAAAGCCTGTTATGTAAAACAGTAACCTGCTCAATATATATAAATAAAGAAGAACCAATGAACTATCCTAAAAAGGCAGAAGTCAACTACCTGTTACAAAGAAGATAAATTACATAATTCATTCAAACTTTACTAACTATAAAATTAAAGCTCATGTCAATATTAGGGATTTTGCTATAACAAATTATTAAATATAATTTTAGCTGGATGTGGTAACTTATTCCTATAAGTCTCAGAAGGCTTATATACGTGTGTGTGTGTGTGTGTGTGTGTGTGTGTGTGTGTGTGTGTATGTGTGTGTAGGGTAGAACCCTCCTGGACTTTCCATGCCCATGTTAGCATGTCTATTACTGTAGTCATATTTGTGAGACTTTATGAGAAGATTGTATGTACTCATAAATATATAACAAAAATTAATGAAAAAAGAGGCAATGGATATGGAAAAGACCAAGAACGGGTATGTGGAAAATTTAGAGAGAGAAAAGTGAAAGTGATGTATTCATATTGTGATAAAATACTAAATAAACAATTAAAACAGAATTGTTCATTGCATAGACAAACACCACATACAAACATTAGAAATAGTTGTGTACCTACTTCATTTGTTTAACAATAGTACTTTTCCCAGATTCACCTGCTCCTGAAACAAAATGAAGCAAATGTTATTCATGGATCCACCGAATTTGTATAAACATTAAGATTTATTTTATCACATGTAAATTTTCACCCTAGTTTTCATGTGACTTCTAAGGGAAAGAATGTGTACTAATAGAGATAATTATATTTTAAATACAAACATCACTTGGGATGTTTATGTCTCCTGGGTTTGCAACCCAATGATAGAATCCATAATTTCAGACTCTAAAGCAGTCTTGGCCTCCTAATATGATACTTTGTATCTCTATTTGAATAAATGACAAAATAAGAAAACCATAAATAATTGTATTTCCTGAAATATTCAAACAGAAATCTATCCTGATTAAAACATGCTTTTTTCCTCAGAAGCCTATCATACCTTTGTGTATGGCTAATTTCCTTTACCAAAATGAGTGAAGCGTCTTAAAATCTATGTAACTCCAAGGAGCCCTAATGCATATGAGGTAATACGGACTGTATCCTGCCATAGGATCAGGTGCAATGAGATGTATAAAAAAACAGCAGTGGTACTGCAGGTGTTGCAGTCACCCTTATCTGCAACATGTATTTTAGTTTACAACCCTCACTATAAAAAATGTTGGCATTAATTTATCTCTTCAAGCACCATAAAGAGAAACCCAAAATGGATGTGAGTCTTAACAGAGAAAGAAATAGCTCTTAATAAAAACATAGTAGCTGTTTTAAGTTGTCAATCAAGACCTTTTCAGATATTTCTTTAATCTTGATGTTTGAAACAGTTTTTTTTTTGAGAAACAAAAACTAAAAAGTAATGAGATATGGGTTCATGACCTAGGTTTGTTTTGGCATCTGTGTATGGCATGCAGTTATCCTGATTTATCAGGGTATCATGATTTCAATGTAAGTGAAAGGAAATTTGAATGATAAATCTGAATCTGAACATTTCATCAACATTAATACTTATGGATTAGAGCACTCTGGCACCACCTCTACTTACTTGAGCCTCATGCTTTCTCTAGTGCCCAACTCCACATCCTTGCTTATACATTTTCATGTATCATTTTAATTTTTCATCCTTATTCATCAGTGTAAGATATATTTCACATAAAAAATTAACCTTTTGAATTTATATTTCAAAACTAACCCACCCACATCCAAGAAGTTATTCGCAAATGATATCTTCTGGGAGGAGAGAATCAGTTGTCTTCAAAGGTGTGTCCCTGTGGGCACCAACCCAAACCAGTGCAGGTCCCATGCCCAGGAGCAATGGCCAACACAAAATGGCCTTATCTGTCATCTGTCTGCCTGTCTATCATCCATCTATATATTAGGGTTAAGGGTTAGGGTTAGGTTTTTTTTTTTTTTGATATTTTATTGTTTTTATTTGTTTGTTTTGATTTTAGAGTTGAGGAGGGAGAGAGAGAGACAGATAGATACACACACACACACACACACACACACACACAGAGAGAGAGACAGCGAGACAGAGAGGCAGAAAGAGAGAGAGAGAGAGAGAGAGAGAGAGAGAGAGAGAGAAGAGAAGAAGAAGAAAGAGAAGAAGAAGAGAAGAGAAGAAAAGGAGAAGGAGGAGGAGGAGGAGAGAGGAGGAAGAGGAGAGGAGGGGAGGGAGGGAGGAGTGAGGGAGGGAGGGAGGGAGGGAGGAGGGACGTCCTGAAACTGCATGGATAGGGACTTGGGAGGATCTGGAAGGAGTTGTGGGATGAAAACTGTATGATCAAAATATGCTGCATGAAATTATTTTAAAGGTAAATTTAAGAAACTGATTTTGTCCCTTGTATGAGACAACATCTTTTGGAGTATTTCTGTATGGTTTTAAATGTTTTCCTGAGGCTGGGTGAACAGATAGAGAGGCATCTAAATTTAACTCTATGACAGAAAAATCTTATTGGCCCTGGCAAATCTTAATGTACCTGATTTCTGTAGTTGTCTAAACAGCTGCCTATCATGTATGATACAGAAAAATAAAGGATGGTAAGAGTGTAGTAAATAATACTTCATGGAGAGGTGGGGATGTACCAATTCTTCCTTTTGGATAAACTGACATGATTTGTTGCAGGATTTCTGATCCCGTTGTGAACCCCGAGGTTGTGAACTGTAAATGTGTTTCTTGTTTGGTGTGGTTGAGCCCTAACACAAACCTCTAATCCAAGAGCTTTCCATACACAGGATTTAATAAAGTTAACTCTAGGTCAAAAGATCAGGCAAGAAACCAGATGACAATGATTAAAAAGAAAGGAGGGACTTTGAGAGAAGAGTATTTAAGGCAGCATGGAGGAGGAGAAGAAGGAGCTCTTTCGCTTTTTCCTCCTGGGCTGTCAGCTAAGCTGAGTAAGAAAGGCTTTTTCCTTCAGGACCTGAGCTGATTAGGAAGGTCAGCTGGGTGCTTTCTCTGCCTTTCTGAGCTAGTGGGTTTTCACCCCAGCATCTGGCTCCTGAGTCTTCATTGGTAAAATTGAACAGTTGAGATTTTCATTTCTTATAACAATGATTCTTGTCCATTATTATGCTAGTGTGCTGTAGTCATGGGTCAGTAAAGTTAAAAAGAGAGCCAATGAATGCAAAAATCAGCCACAGTAATTTACCAATACGCCTCCATAGACTTATTTTTTCCCTCTATTTTTTGCAGTGCTGGTGTTAAAATTAGGGCTTGTGGGCTATAAACATTTATTCCTAACAAAAGTGTAATCCAGCCCAGGGTCTTTAACTGCTAGCAACAGAAGTGGATTTTGGAAACTAAGTATCAGCAGGCACAGCTGCACACAATCTCACTTCACCAAATCAAATACATATATTTAGTTTTATTGGCTTGAAAATTTCCAGCTTTGGGAATTTGAGAGGAAAAATCAATGACCTTAGCATGAGCTGCAGTCCTACCCCATTCAGGTTTACTCTGTGCTGAGGAAAATAACTGGAGAACTTCTGAAACTGAGAAAAGAATGTCTCATTTTGACTATCAATTAAAAATTTAAAGCACTTATATATTGTCTGTGACTCCTGAAGAAAGTAAAAGTTATTCAGGGAGCATTTTCAATGAAATGAAATATCAGTTTTTAGAAAACAAAGAGCATATAACGAATTTTAGGACATGATAAAGCTTGTAGGTGGAGTATATGTTTAGTATGTGTGAAGCCACGCATTTCATCTCAGTCAAAACACACACACGCAAATAAGATTTCAGAATTATATATTACATGTGTCATGGACAATAAAGAGATATGATATCACTTTACCACTGTTGGTCAGGTTAAAAAATCATAAACATATTTTTTTCTATGTTACAGAATACTCAAAATTTTGTCACACATTTTGGGGACAAAAGTGACTTTTAGGCTATCCCAAAGTGCAAATGTACATTCAGAGTGGTCTTTTAATATCCACTGGTAACAAACTTGGTTGACTCCAGGAGTCCTTTGAAGGCACAAACCTCATGAAACACTCAGATCTCTTATATAATAGGATATCATATTTCCTTAAAACATATGCACATTCACCACCTTGCTTTACAAACTGTTAGGCTACTTATAATACCAACTATAATGGAAGTGTGATGTAAAATTATTATTCTCTATGGTTGATAGGATAATGAGAATAAATATCTCCACGTATTAAGTACAGGTGCCAAATTTCAAGCATTTTTGCTCTTTAGTTGCTTGGAGGCACTGATGTGCAGTCCATAAATACTGAAGATAATGGTCAAGATCAGATGACAATCACACTGATAATACTAAGCAGTGGAATTTTCCAAATTATTTATGAGAGGTTTTATAAGTATATAGCAATTCTTTTAACTTAGCATATAATTCAGAATGTGGCTAAGGATGTAGAACAATTCGTTACTTTAAAGTAGCAGATAAGTTTTGATGAAACTTCATATTAATAATTCATATTTTCATTTGCAATTATTTTTAGAGCAGCATTTAATGACTTTTAGTGCTTTTTAAACTATTGTATTTTCTCTGTGTAGTAAGTTTAATGTTCAAAGTGATGATCCTAAACAGTTAACTGCAATATTGGCATAATTCCTAGAGAAAAAAAAAAAAAAAAAAACAACCCATCTAAAAATCTCCTTCATTATTTAAGACTCCCTCTCAAAGTTCCTCAGAAATGAACTGTTCATTCGCATTTCACATTGGTTGTAGATCTTATTTCACAATCACCACTCCATTCTTGCAGGATTAGATCATGTTCTGGGCTAAATATACACATGACAGCATGTTCACATATGCCGAGTACACCCCAAAATAGTTCCTTCCTTCTCAATCGTGGTCATAACTAACATTATTTTCTGGGCTAAAGAGTATCAAAGGAATTTTCACAAGATACATATCCATTTCTTTGTAAGGATAATATTTTAAATAACAATTAAATTTGTTCTTAATATTCATTTTAACATGCACAGATTGTAAATAATAAAATATAAACAAATAAAACTATTGCTATTTAGAAATATTGAAAAGAAAGTTAAAGCTGTACAATAGTAATACCAGTAACTGAACTCTACTGAATACCACAAGGCTTGGTTGCTCATTTGGCTAAAACAGGCAAGATGAAATTAAATAATGGGAATATATTGATATGTATGATATTTTTCTAGGCCATTAAAGTCATATAGAAATGTAGATGAACCAGCCTGATAGAAAGTGTTGTTCTGTGCATGAGAGAAATGAAAACTGTGGAGATGAATGTACTCATACAAATTCTAGATCTACCTTCAAATAAACGCTCAATTCTCCTGTTAATGCTCTATCATATTACTTTATTTTTAGGCATGCATTAATAGAGCAAAGAATTTTAATGATTTCTAGGTATAGTTACTTGATTCTAAGTTAAAATGAAAGCTGTGCTTTCATAGGCAGTCTTTGTGCTAAAGTGCCAGCTTCTCATCATATTTAGCCTTTTTAAAGGAATAATTTGCCTCGCTCAATAATTCTCCTCATAAGTAAAATTAAAAATCTGTCTCCTCTACATGACATATGTAGCCTGGACTCAAAGATGAAATAACAACAACAACAAAAAAAACCACTGTATTTATTTATGTAATTTAATTGAGCTTCCACACATTTCTGACTTTTACTAGGCAGCATGATTAAGTTCTATCTCTATGAGCATCGGTTTCCTTGTTTGTCAAATCTTAGTATTAACGTACATTTTATGGCTTTCAGAGATTAAATTATAGGTATGAGTGACTTGGAAAACACTGTAGTAAATCCTAGGTGTCTTCTCAGACATGAAGAATGTACTTTCATCCTTTTAAAGACCCTTCAAGTAAAGTAACTTCCACTCTTTATTTTACACTTTATTAAAAATTTAGTAACACCATATGTATATCTGTGGGTATGTACACACAAGGGCAAGCTCTGAGAGAGTCCAGAAGTCCCTAAAGATAGGCATTACAGACAACTGTGAGCCACCTAATGTAGGTGCTTGGAACTGAACTCAGGTCCTCTGGAAAATCTGTAAGCATTCTTAGCTATCTTAGTTATAGTTACAGCCCTTCCGTCATTTTAATACTTTCTTATGGATCATGCTTGTTAGACTTCCTACACAAGGCTCACTCCTTGCCTGTATCAAGGTTCTGAGATATCCACTGCCACTGCAGTGGTTACAAGCACAGTTATTCAGATGCAGCAGCACAGAGGAAGTCACTTCAGTCACAGTTTTTAAAAACAGAATGCTTTCCAAAATAGAGACAGTGATTAATTTATTTTCATGTATTTGTTTTACCTTCCTTCCTTGTCACGTTTCTTCCATAGAGTTCCATGTTTATTTCTTATGTTTAGCCCAGTGTTGTTAATGCTTTCTGTAGTTTTCCAATGGGAAGTCAGCCACAAATAATAGATACAAGTTTTTTGTTTTTTTTTTTAACTGCAATAAGGAAATACATTGCACTCCACTTTGTTTACTGAAAACAGATTTCTGAAGTACAACTTTCTCAAACTTCTCCTGATTTTTAAGTCATAAAAAAGGAAAAAAGGAAATACATTTTGGGAATATATTTCTCCTTCCCATCATTCATATCCCTGATTTGTTCCATCACTCTGTGTTCCCAACTAAGCCTGATTGATTGAAATTCATGCCTATGCACCTTCACCCAGATTCTTGGTCCTTGCCTAGAATGTGCCAATGGAAAGGTCAAGGGCAGGAAAACGCCAGTGTTAAATCTCACATGAGGAAGTCCAGTAATCATCATTAATACTTTCCTGTTCACTGTCTATAGACAACAAGACTAATGGGTGTCCATCAGTAAGTATGATATTTAAATTTCTTCAGACTATTTAGCTATGTAATGGAAAATTGAATTCTCTTCTCTTCCTAGTTTGCTCTTATTAGGTGCTAATGAATATTTATCTTTTTGTTTTGGGTCGTATCTTAGCCTCTCTTGGTATAATTATGAGGACCATTCTGTATTAACACGATAGTGCAGCTAATGTCAATGAATATCCTTATAGTTTAACCACTATTTTTGGGATTAATTTATCATGTAATTCCCCTATTTCCGTTTTTATTTCGGATTTCATATTATCCTGCCACCAGTCTGACAATATTTTTTTTTAATCTTTTACAAAAACAAAAATACTTCCATTGTCTCTATCAAATATTTTCAATGACCTGACAAAACTTTCCTATACATAGTTATGTAATGTTGACATTATCTGTTCATTAAATATTTGCTAGAAATTAGCTAACAAGAAATATAAACATTATGCAGGGAGACAGGCCTTGAAACACATAGCTCTAAATGGGATGTCTCCATCTAACCACTCACCTCAGAGCTAAGGGAATTTTGTGAAAGAAGAGGTGGAAAATTTGCAAGAGCCACATAGCATGGAGCATACCAGGAGAACAAGGCCCTCTAAATTAACTAAACAAGGTGTATATGAACTCCCAGAGACTACAGCTGTATGCACAGGGCCTACATGGGTGTGCACCAGGTCCTCTGAATATATATGAAAGCCATTAGATTAGTATTTTTATAGTTACCTTGACTATGAGAAAGAGTGTGTCTCTGACTCTTGTGCATGCTCCTGGGCCTCTTTTCCTCCTGTTAGGTTGCCAAGTCCAACTTTGATAGATACGATAGTTTTCGCTTCATCACATTATGTTTTATTTTGCCATGTTTGGTTGTTATCTCTTAGAATCATACTGTTTTCTAATGAGAGCCAGAAATGGAGTGGATATAGAAGACATGGAAGGTGATCAGGAACTTGGAGGAGTAGAGGGAGGGGCAACTATAGTCAGGATTTTTCTATGAGAAAAGAATATATTTTCAATAAAAGGGAAAAAGTGATTGTCAACTAAGAAAGAAAGAGACAAGAACGTGGGCAAGGAAATTGTAGAAGGCATCAGACCTTTAGATTCACTGAGACCTATTTCCAACACCATGTTTGCATCTACTTCACAGTGCATGATTAATTGGAAACTTAGTGTTCTATGTTTTGGCATCAAGACATTCACTAGACAATGAAGATCAAAGTAAAATAAATCACACAATGTTTTGCTTTGTTTTGTGTTGTAGAATTCTCTCTTTTTGATTCCATCTTACACCCATCAGAATGGCTAAGATCAAAAATTCAAGTGACACCATATGCTGGCAAGGATGTGGAGAGAGAGGAAATCTATCTGGTGCTATCTCAGAAAAATGGGAATAGGGCTTCCTCAAGACCCAGCTATTCCATTCCTTGGAATATACCCAGAAGATGCTCTGGCACACAACAAGAAAATTTGCTCAACCATGTTCATAGCAGTCTTATTCATAATAGCCAGAACATGGAAACAGTCTAAGTGTCCCTCAGTAGAAGAATGGATAAAGAAACTGTGGTACATATACACTATGGAATACTACTCAGCTATTAAAAACAAGGGATTCCCGAAATTTGTGGATAAATGGATTGAGCTAGAAATGATCATAATGAGTGAGTTAACCCAGAAGCAGAAAGACTCAAACGGTATATACTCACTTATATCTGAACACTAGCCCAAGGGGCATGTCCCACAAAAGCCTTCACTTACCAGGGAACTGGGACAGAAGGGAGGACATCCTATTGGGACTCTAGATGAGAGAAGCATGGGAGAATGGCAAAGTAGAAGAATCCAGAGGGTCCTAGAAACCTACAAGTAGAACATTATGATAGGCAGATTTGGGCCCAGGGGTCCTGCTCAAACTAAGGCACCAGCCAAGGACAATACAGGCGGTAAACTTTAAACCCCTACCCAGATCTAGCCAATGGACAGAACATTCTCCACAGTTGAGTGGAGAGTAGGATATAACTTTCTCATGTACTCTGGTGTCTCACATCTGACCATATCCCCTGGAGGGGGAGACCTGGTGGCACTCAGAGGAAGGACAGCAGGTTACCAAGAAGAGACTTGATACCCTATGAGCATATACAGGAGGAGATAATCCCCCTCAGGAACAGTCATAGGGGAGGGAAATAAGGGAAAAATGGGAGGGAGAAAAGAATGGGAGGATACAAGGGATGGGATAACCATTGAGATGTAACAAGAATAAATTAATAAAAATAATTAATTAAAAAAAGAATTCTCTCTTTTTAAGTACAGGGTTGAATTCAGAATTGGTCAGTACTATGATTAAGCTTATAATGTCATCATAGGACCATTTCTTTTTTTATTCTACCAAAGAGTGTAGATGTTGTTTCAATGAGAACCCAAGTAATTTTGAAGTTGAGAGAATGTGAGGGCTGTAAGTTAGTTCCATAAATCATTGTATGATACCTTAATTAAACAAGTTTAAGATGGAAAATACAGGGTAAATAATTTGAACTGATGTAAAAATGAGAGCGAATCAGATTTTATTGTTTTAAACTAAAAACTAAATCAAATTTAGAGTTCAGAGTTCAAAAGGAAAAAAAAAATAGTCAACTACTTCAAAAAATCAAAATAGGGAAAACTGAAGAGAGTGTGATTTAATTTATTAAATTAAATCTCAGCAGCTCAGCCTACACATTGCTGGTACCAGTTATAGAGTAATATGAGAATGAGTTTATGAAACTCTTGTTATCTTGAATAAATAAAAGATGTGATACTATTGCTGCTGATTCTTCCTCATCCCTGTTAATAAATGTTATTCTTTCAACTTAATGAAAGCCACCACTTAAGTTTGAGAACAATTACCTTCCTTTCCACTTGAGAACTTCACACATAACAACTTTTGACCTGATGGCTCGCTCTCTGGACTGCTCAGCTTTTCTGGTTATAGCAGCTAATGCATCACTGCAGCTGGTCAGCACTCAGTTCATAATTTGGGAAAACTCAATGTTCTCCACCACACTTTGAATTATTGGGGCTTGACTGTGAAGGGCACATTTTTCAGTCATCTCTTCATATTGTTTTAACCTTGTTCTTCCCCATCACGATCACATTCTAGCTGACCAGTTTCTCCAACCCACATACCTCAAGCCTCATAATTCTGTGGTCATTTAACAATATTGTCAATCGTAATCAGCAATATAGCCATTTCAGAGAACTGGCTTACAATTTGTGTTTTTATAAAAGAAGAGAAAATATTTTTAAAATGGTGTGTTGAAAACATTTATCAATTCTTTTTTTTTCTTTTTTTTTAAATTTTTATTAATTTATTCATATTACATTTATCAATTCTTTAGGAAATTTATCTCAACATGTAGACTAGTCTTTTATTTATTGATTTATTTTTTTATGGGAGAAAGGGCTTATTCTGTTTCAACTCAAGGTACAGTCTGCCATGGTGGGGAAGCCAAAGAGACAGGAGCGTGAAGAGGTTGATCAGTTGTATCCACAGTCAAGAAACAGACAGCAGTGGTTACATGTGTGAATGTCCTCTCTATTGGTACATTAGCACACTTGTGCCAGTCCAAGAGAATGTTAACTGCACTAGTGGCAATGTCTACATTTCCTCTTACATTTTAGTTGCTTTTGTCATGTCCATGTCCATGTTACGTAGAGTCCAGTGTAGAGCCTCTGAGAATTCTCTGGAACTAGGGAACATGTGTTTGATGGTTTCAAAGCTCTTCCTTATCATCTTCCTAAATTTTCAATTATAGGTAATTATTGTGAGAACTGTGGGCATGGCTTGCCACAGAACTCCAACAAGGAAGCAGAGAACATGTCTTTTTCTTTGAGAAACAAAGATACAGCCTACAGTTAGCTGTTGAAACTCAGTAGTGTGATCAGAGCAAAAGAACACTTAAAAAAATGAAGAGCTCTGTTGTGTGATAGATTCAGAATCCTGAAATAATGAGTTAGTTCATATGTAACTAGCATCAGAGTAAATATACAAGTGTCAATAAGTCAAAGCTCTTATTTTGATTCGTTTCTGTATTGATTTAGATTTTTATTAATTTGAGGAATCATTTATACAATATTTTAACACAAGGTTAATGTTCAAAACCAAAACTGATTGGTGGATTAAGTGGCCTACAGCCTGAATGTGGATAAATTGTAAACACAAAAAAGGAAAAGAGAAAACTGAATCCATGAACACCCCTGGGTCATCCCCTGGGTTACACAATATATTTACCTAATATATATTGCCCAGACATTTGGTTAGAAATATTATGGGCTTTAGTATCCTAAATTATACCTTTTATGTTTTCTTCTCCAGAACTCCACAAATCCCCCTTAAATCTCACATGTTGCTGAATGGAAATAATTACTATGCCTAATTCACCCAACTTATTCCTCACACAAGAAGTTACAAGCTCTATTGTTTTATCCCAGTGACCACTATATGTTAAGTGGTTTATGAAAAATAGGTTGCACACAGATTATTTCAATTAATTTACCAATTATTGAAACTATAGTAATCATAAAACAGTATCCTTTGCTTTGAAGGGATGAAAAACAGACGCATAACTTATGGCATGAGTGAATATACAGGTGTTCTATAAGGAACTGAATGCCATGTTTTTAAGTGTACAGCAATCTTAAAGGCACTATTAATCCTGAAGTCTTAGTAATATTCTTGATATATCTTTAAGTGCTTAGTCATTATTATATATTAAACTCAAGACTAATTGATTTGTACACATTAATTTTGAGACCAACACTCAGCTTATTTCTGTGTAAACAAATAGTATACATTTATGACTTGTCATTAAGGATTTTAGCTGTTCTTTGGGAAACAGAATGCAACAAAGTAACAAATGTGTATGAGTCTTCTTTTAGTAATGATATTCTATAGGTAAACTGAGGCACCTAATTTGTTTTATGTTTTGTACAAAATACATGTAGAGTATATATAAAGTCAGTCCACTTAGTATTCCAAACATATTTTCATTACTAAGTCCTCAAAGAAGCTATATGCTTAAAATTTGAATGTGAGCAAAGTAAATATGACATAAGTGAGGAAAACAATCAGATGCTGAAAGCAAAAGAGAAACATGTTACCTAGCAGCAGCAACTTAACAGTCCTTGCATCTCGCTCAGCATCTTCCTGAAGCTTCTTCTCCAGTTCTTTTGACCTTTTGGCTGACTCCTTGCTCTCTGAACTAATTCCACTTCCCATCTTTTGATGGTAGATGCTGTTCAGCTGATTTGCTCCAACTTTTCAGGCACAGAGAAAGCTGTGGTTTGGATATGGACCATAAGAGCTGTGCTTGCTAGAGCAGGCAGCAGCCTATGCCCTGCCCTCTCAATTCTGCTTTGACTGAGGGGATCTTTTCCATCTGTCACCTGATCAAGAGGGAAAACCATAACCATGCAGCTCCAATTGATGCTGAAGAGGAAACTCATTATGCTTTCAAATTCAGGGAGCACATCTGGCCCACCTTCAAAATCACACCTGCCTTAAAGTCTAGCATCAAATACAGGGAAAATATTCACAATCTTGACACTCAAGACTGTGTGTAACAGGCAATGCAAGCAAAATATTGTTCACCAACAGGAACTATTTATTATTAGTATTCTATTTATTATTAACCAAAACATTAGTATTTTATATTCAGATACTTTGGTTTTAGATCCTTCATAATTACTCCTATGCCTCATCAGACTGCATGATGCTATTCAAATTTGATTTTAACTATGTGACAGATATATTAGGAAATCTCTTAATATATCAATAAATTAGAAAACATTCAAAAATAGAAACAAAGGATATGTTTCCCATGTTCATACATGTTTTATAGCTACAAATGTGAAATTATAGGTCTGGTATCTTAATTTATGTGTTTTTAGTCTCATAGGACTCATCTCTATGAATTGAGCTTTTACCGCTGGTGAGAAAGTCAATCCATCAATGCTAATTGAAGCCCCACTTTGTAGAGACAATGACCCATGGTTGATGTGGCCAGCACTTAACTCTTTAGTATTATTAAGCAACAGCTGCTGTGATGGGGTACTCCAGTGGATTTGCAACCCAGGGAATAAAGAGCAATGTTCTTGGAAGCAGAAGAGTTTCAATTCTGACACCCAAAATACTAAGTATATCTAGGTATGTTCCATGTCTTTTAGCTATCCTACTAACACCCTAAAATTCTTGAACATTGACTCAAGGGAAAAGACGATTTATACACTATTTTTTTTCATTTATCTGAAGCAAAAAGTATTTAGTACATGGTCAAACAGTATTCTTCTCATAAACACACCTGGTTGCCTGTATCAGCAAGTGTGTGTTACACTACACATTGTAGGATGCCAGGGTGTCTTTAGTTATAAAACTAGTTTATCAAGCTGTCACTGCTGCTCTTCAGGGATCATATGTAAAGTTTGAACAGGTGGGGTTTTGAATATTCATGCAACAAGGAAATAGGCCACCAGGCTAAATACTCATTCCTGCTTTGTTTACTTTTGCACATTAAATATGTTGAGCTGAAGATACATAAACATAGTCAAAACATCTTGGATTTTATTCCTCCAAAGACGTGTGACGATACTGTCAAGATTCAGAAAGGTACATATGCAAAGACTTGTGCAAATCATGTGCCATTGCTTTTACTATGCAAAGAGCTAGTCCCAACGGAAGGAGATCTGCCCTGCTACATTATTTATGAATAGGCCTGGAGACAAGCTCCCACCTCTGAATGAAAGGCTTGGCACACAAAATCACCTTTTACCTATTTGTGTTTCATAGGTTTAATATGCATTGTATGCGAATATTCAGGATTCCTACATGTTCCATTACTGCAAAGGATTGAGGGCATATGGTATATAATTTGCATCCAAATATAAATACACTCCTACTTTTGTCCAGTAATATATGTGCTTATGAGAGGTTCTGTGTCTTTGTTTCCTAAGTCTTCCTGAGCAGCTTACTATCTGAAGCCAATTAGCTCTTTGAGGTGTTATAATAAAAATTTTAGTTTGTTCTTGAAAGCAAGAAACAAAACTATCCAAAAGACCATCACATTAAATCTGCATACACTGGCCACCAATGGTGAGAAATTGTAACACACACACACACACACACACACACACACACAAGCATGAAAGGTTTTGTTGAAGGGTGTGATCATTCGGAACAAATCATTCAGAAATAATATGACCTGTCAAGCATTACATTATTAGAATGTGTGATGGTATCTTCCTTTTGGCATCTCTCTTTCCAATAAAGAAAAACAACAACAACAACAACAAAACAAACAAACAAAAAAAAAAACAAGAGGTGGAATGGGTTTAAATTTACCTCTCTAACCACAAATCTGAGCAGTATATCTAATTACCTTCAGGCTATTTATGGTTAACTTCTCTATAAAACCTCATAGTGGGGATATTAGGTGATTTTTTAAAAAAAAATCTATCATTATTTTACATGTTTTATTCAATATATAGTCTATTTTATTACTGAATTTAAAATTCTTTATTGCTTGGGATTTTATACTCATTGGCTTGGCTCCTCCAGGAGTAGTTACCTAAGCCTGATTGCAGTGGTTCACCTCTTGCTAGACATTAGCTAAACAATCTATCCTACCATGTGTGTTGTTCCTTATTTTATTTTCCTATCTCATAAGAGGTGTTGATTTCAAGCATGCAGTCCCTGGACAGTTTGAGTCCCTGCTGCCTTAGCAATGACCTTTCTACTTGTATATCCCCATGGGACTCCAGACAAAGCACTCTTCCTTTGCTAATGGTTCTCAGATGTGCACTTCAGGGAACACTGAGCAGGGCATGTCCTCTGGAGAGCTCAAGCCTTTGGGGCTCCAAGAAGGCAATTTTTGATCTTGAAGTAACATATCAAAGATTGGCTCTTTGAGTCAGTACCTCAGGGGGTCAGCGAGAAGACACTGCTGATATTTAAGTAGCCATATTGTAATAAGTTATACACCATGTGTGTGATGAAGTTGCTTTCCATCTTTATTTATTCTGCATACTTTTTACGGATGGGGATATGATTATATTTAATGATGACATTATATATCACAGTTATTTCCCAGAATGCTCCTTTCTATCTCGAATTCTATTGTAAGCTTCTTTCGAAGCATATTACATCATATCCATGACTAATTCCCTAAAAGTGTTTTCCTGAGTGTTCCCAATTTTGCTTATTACAAGCTGTTCACTGTGTTTTCTGATCTTAGGCTCTGCTCTGTCATTGTACAGTCTTCCTAATTTTATGCCAGGCTAAATTATCCCATACCTAAGATTATTAACCCTTTCTACTAGCAAAGAGCAACCACAACGACTCCCTTTATATTACAGACTTCTTCATCATCAATTTTGTCGCCACCATCCAACTATCAAATAATATTTATCAATAGTTCTCTAAACATATTTTCTATTGTAGTTGGCTTTTTGAATTGCTTGCCTTGCTCAACATCCATTTCTAGTTTTCAGTCATGATTTTTTTTCTCTAAATAAGGATGTCTTTATGTTCTGGAGATGGCATTCTCCCATAGTGTTCATATTTTAATGAAGAACGTAGATTAGTATATATATTCTCCCTTGTGATTTCATCTACTGCCCTCTTCAGCATCCTAGGTAGCTGGCTATTAACACCAAGATGTTACAACATGCTTCTTTTTTTTTTCTGTCCTGTGAATTGAGTCCAAAGACTCATTCATGCCAGACAAATATTACATTATTGAGCTGCACTTGCAGTTTTCAATTCACATCAGTATTTTAAAAAATGGTTTCAGGAACTGAATTAAAATGTTTTATTTGGAAGAATCCATGTAAATGAGCTAGGAAATATTGGTAGAAGAAGAAACTGTGTTGCAATGCAGTTGCAATAGAGAATCAGGCAATCCCTAGGAGAGCTGAAGCTGAGAGCATCCTTTGGGCTTATGTTGAAATGAGGCAAGAAACTGGACCATTTATCACTGTCAAGAACCAGACATTGAAATATGCATTACAGAGAGAAGGTGTGATTATGAATGAGGAGGGCCTTATGAGGATAGTTTCTGCACAAAGAGTAGGCAAGGATCTGTCTGTCAGGGGAGATTACAGGCAATGCACCTGCACTTGCACCTCAGCTCTCCCATCTCCTGTCCCCGTGAGTGGTAACTGGTTTAGTACTTAGCACACATTTGTGCTTCTCCTATGACCAATTACTCTCATTTCTTGGGAAATTTACTTGTCTACGCTACCATGCAGGTCTCAAACCTGCATCCATTATTCATCATATCCAAATTCTGCTGTTCTAAGTCTCCCTTCTCTGGGACAGAACTAGGTGACTACTCCTCCCACATTTTTTTCATCAGTGAAGGAAGAGGTTTGAGAGACTTTTGAAATGGGAACAGTGCTGAGGATCCTAACCAAATTCACATAGGATAATAAAGTTTGATGAGAATTGGGAGGTTTAGTGCAAAATACATGGTTACTCCATGGACAATAAGATTGCTGTATTCCGAGAATGCTTGCCCTAACTTATCTTATCTCCAGAAATAATGGAGACTTTTATCATCATGAGTTACTAGTCCCTGCTCACCACACCCTTTTCATACCTTGGCTTCTGCCATTGCTATTTACTAGTAAAATTGACCAGGAAACATCAACAAACAAACCAGATGGTCTAGGCGCCAAGGTCTTACTGCCTCATTTTACTGCATAACTGTGGTCGTACTTGATGATGACTTTATTCCCTTCTGGTGATTTTGTTTCTTGTCTGCTGATCTTTTGACAAAGAGAACCTGACTATATAAAACCATAAATTTAGTCTGTGTGTTTCATAGTCATGGCTGTCTTCTCCAAGATAGAAATAATGAAAAGCAATCACTCTGCTGAGAGATACTTGATCGATTTCCAAAAGGGATTTGCTCTATAGAAGGGCTCAGTTTATTTTTCTTATGAAGAAGTAAAAAAATAACAAGAACAATAAAATGCCCTTGACATCATATCACTCAGAGTGTACAGAAGAGGTCATGCCCACAGGTCCATGCACACACTCTGCCGCTACCACCATAGCTATTCTTTCCTTAATTTACTGGTACATCATTGAGGAATCTATTGAGACAGGCTGAATTAATATCACCTAGCAAAGTGATTCTACCTAATGGTTACTTAGAGCCATCTCCATGGTGGATGCTCATTATGTGGCCTTGCCATGAAATTAAACTTTTCAACAGTTCCATTTATCCCTGCCTCTAAAACACTTTGTCTATGAACTTATAATCATTTAATTTCTAGGATGTACAGTATCCAGACAATTCATTTGCAAATACCCTTGCCTACAAGATGCTAGCATCCCTAAGGTCAATCTGCTTTTCCCACAAAATGGATAGCCATGTGCAGTTACCATAGTTGTATCCTTTGCCAAAAGTCTTGTTCACAGCTGTCTTTTAGTCCCACCATTCAAAACGAAAATAAGACAGCAGAAATTTACTTTTTAAAATTCTACATATCAAGCTGACCTAGCTGTGAACTTGCCTTGGCCCTATTCCTTATTCATTTCCTGGTTATAAACAACAGCTAAGGGAAAAGCATTGGTGACTAATCCATCAATGATACAGCTCTCTGGTGCCTTTTGGTCATCCATAGGTCAAATTCCAGATAGATATTCCCACCAAACAACAGACTCCCATTAAGCCAATTTGCGACTGAGTGTGTTCTTATACAACCAATTTCACGTGTGTAGGTGGTGCTACACACATAGTTATATCATGACCAGATATTCCATTTTATATAATCTAAGATTTAATACTATGGAAGAGCTATTCTAAGGCAGTGTACTTTTGTGATGGTTGGCTTGTCTTTGCTCTCTGCTTTCTGGGTCATGACTCATCATGGGCTTTCTATAACTCTTCAAGACACCAGTTCCTACCACCCAGTGGCATTTTCCAAAGCATCTGTTGGTAGTACAGTCAGCCAGCACATGTGCTTGTTCAGTCAGGGCTGATCTCAGAGTTTAAAGGGAAAGGAGAAGAAAGCTTTGTGCCTTTGGCTGGAGCTGGAAAATTAATCATTTTCTGATCTCAATGAACTTTTAGACTCATACTGGATTCTATATAATCTCTCTGGTTTCAGAATATGAAGAACTACTTACTGGTTTCCCTGGATGTATAGCTTGTTGACATTATCACAATACTTATCAGTCTCTGTCATGGTGTACATCAATACCTCATAATAAATGTCTGTGAGAACTTACTGTAACATATTTAAGTCATTTGAATTCTAAGTTGTCATCAACATTAATTGATAGACTATAGACTTTGGAATGATAAAATACAAATGATAATCTTATTTTTTATTAATATTTACAAGTGACTCAATGAATTGTACCATCATGCTATAGCTGTCTTATGTCCCCTGTTTACATGTGGCTCAATAGAGCTAAGAGATTAGGCTATGGCATCTCCACCTTTATCAGTAAGATTAAGGCCTTCAGTAAAGCAACAACACACTATATGTTATCTCATTCGCCCTGCTATTATTCTCTGAGCATCAGATTGAGAGGACATATCATTCTTCCTTTTTCCAGGACACATCCCTCTTCAGGCTACTAAATGTGTAGCACCTTGATCTTGAAGTTCAGAAGTTCTAAAATATTGAAAAAATTAATTTGTTTTATTATCTACAGAGGTTCTGAGATTTTGTTACAGCAGCATAAATGTACCGATGTGCACCATAAAAGATTCATGTTTTATATTTTTAATTTATATTCTAAGGTTAAAAAATAAGTGTAAAGAATATTGTTAGGAAATGCAATTTGCATTTTACCAGCAATAATGGAGATATTCATACTTCAGAGAAAACAGTTGCCAAGAAAATAGTTGGCACTGGGAAATGGGTAGTGTTTAAATGTCTAATAAAAAATGTAAATTTAGACAATATCTTTGGTATATTTAATATTCTAGTTATAATTAACAATAATGTAACCCAAAGTAACAAAATAAAAGTTCTTACCTGAATTAACTTCCTTGGACTGCTTTATCAAACTACCACAAGCTAGACAGCATAGACAATAGCAGTTTTATTTTAACAAGCTAGACGATATTACTTACATTGCAATATAGCCAAAGCATATAACTCTTATCATGAGATGATGAAAGTTAGCTACTCATTTAAAACATTGTATCAAGTTAAGAAATATTTTTAATTAAAAATTAGTCTGACAGATATGTATACCATCACTAATACCTTCAGTTTTATAGGTATGGTGAATGATGTAATCACTGATGTCAGAAATTCCCCCATGATGGCCTCAAGTTCAGTGGTGCTCCAGAACTCAAGAGAGTCTGATGTACTTTTAATAGAAGTAGAAACTTTTAAAAATGTAACTTGTTGTATGCCGTCGAACCCCAAGTGCAAAGTGTTGGTGAATGTTGTGCATTTTGTGCTGCCTGAAGGTGGCTTACTTCTCACTACATCCTAATAGAGGCTTTCCGTCAGAGTAGGGGAAACACAGCTCAACAGCTTCCTTTAGCTTAGTGATCAATCTTCTAAAGGTCTCAAACATATGACTGCTGGAGGTTACAGCTTATGTGAAATTCAGACACAACGACAAGCTAAAGTATTTATAAAGTATTTCTTTTCTTTTTTATATTATAATCCAATTATATCATTTCCTTTCCCTTTTTCCCCTCTAACCTCTCCCAAATTTTTAGCATTAGAAAATACCATATAGTATTTGCACTTAAGTCACAATTGTGCAATAGAAACTTCGGGAGTGCTGAGCATGCCTTGTTTCTGTGCAGTCCTCCACAGTACTGACCAGGTTGACATGACTGTGCAAGCTCCTTTAAGCATGACTAATGAAAAAGAAGACGTCTCTTGTTCTATTGTATTTACTTAGGATTTAAATTCATCCACATGCAGCTAGTGATTGAAGATATATGCAAGATTGATGAGTAAATTTTATCTGTAAAAACTACATGAAAACTTTACTATGCAGACCAACTTTGATTCTATCTCTACTGCTCAAACAAAATAAACCCCATTCTACCCATCTTTTCCATTGTCCTCACATTGCCCCAAACAAACAAAAGTTGATCCTTCACAAAGGTGCTTCTAGCCTGTTATCAACCCCAGCTGCATTGCAACCTTACTCATCGCAGCTCTATTGTCTTCCTACCAATGGGTCAAAGGCTAGATAGAATTTACAAAAGTAGCAGAAAGAGGGGTTAATCGGTTTCATGCCTGCATGTTCCCATTATTGTTCTGGTAAAAAAAAAATACTATCTATTGCAGCTGAATTATCTTTTCTCCAGTAAATTGTCAGATGACATCTTTTATTACTCGGTCTCACTCACCTAACTGCTGATTTGAACCAACATAGTATTATAAAGAGATTCTCCTTAATATTGTCCATAGGAGACAGTAGCATGAGCCTGCAAGACTATCATACAGTATTACAATGCAACTAGTATATAGTGTTACATGTATTTTGATAAATATCAAATTAGTATCTTTCTCCTTTCTTCTCTCCTCTCCTCTCCTTTCTCTCTCTCTCTCTCTCTCTCTCTCTCTCTCTCTCTCTCTCTCTCTCTCTCTCTCTCTCTCACACACACACACACACACACATACACACACACACAATTGAAGGAGAGCAGAGGCAAGATTTTACATGGAGATCGCAGTGACGAAGTTATGGCTTTAGCTAGGCATTCAAATATAGGTAAAATTTCAAGTTATCCACAGACATTTACAGCTCATCCCAAGCTAACTAACGCTTAAGAAACTTGTAGGCCAATCATCAGCCAGACACCGTTTTCTTTATAGTAATGTGATATTATGTAAATTTCTTAATGTTATTTGGCTTACATTATTCTATTATAAAGTGATAGACATGGATAAGTCTTTTAAAGACTAGACATATTGTTTGTAACATGGCTAACCTTCCAGCTGATGGAAATAGTGTGGAGAGAGGCCTGTGGGTAGGAATTTCCCCAGACACAGAGAGGAGTGAGAAGGAGCACAGTGCATTGCCACAACAGATGAGATAATCATAAAGAGTCTATATGGAATGTGGGAGCAAGAGGACACAGGCACAGAAAAAATGCATTTAAATGAGGCCAGGGGCTTATTGAATTTTATGTTAAGTAAAGAGTTATTGGATAGAGAGGAAGAACTAAACAATAAAAAATAAATGTAAGACTGTGGCCTTTGGAAGCAGACTCTTTAGGATAAAATTCCATACATGCTATTCTGGATAGGTCAGAAGATAGAAGAGCATCAGGATACAATTATAACAGCTGAAACATTCAAGCATAGGAATGAAAGTTGTGATTCTGAAAAAGGGAAAGTAATACTGAAATAATTTTTTAGAACTAGAAGCAATACTGATAAAATTGCTCATTACTTATGCTCAGAAGAGTGAAGGATGGAAACCTGGAGGATTTCATTCAAGGTGGTTTTATAAGCAAGTTTGGGCTTAGATCTCATTAATATTGAAGATTGAATCTTCCTGATCCTCAGTTAGCTTACTATAAAATATCATTGATGGCATTGGTAAATACGCTATGGTACTGAGAGGGGATGAATATTTAGACACTTTTAAATTTTGAGTTCAGGTAATGACAGCATACATGGCCACATTATAGATAAAGAGAAATAAATATGAACAGAAAATATGATAGCATTTTGCTTGCTTAAATGAAAACATCAGCATGATTTCCTCAAGAAACAATGAGATATATTTGTGAGATTGTTAATTTTAAAATGGAGGATATTGTGGCCATATAAGTAGGAGATCAGGAAATGGTGGCACATCACCAAGAGTTCTGTAAGTATATAGCAGCCAGCCAGAGAGTGAGGAACTCTTTATATCATGGTGACATGTTTTCCTAGCTTGGGGCTCAGTCTTCACTCAGTTTCCATTATAAGTTTAAATACATTGTCCTATGTTCCAGAAGCTACTAAGGATATTGAAGACGTGATTTTTTTGTTTTGCTTTTTGAAACATGGTTTCTCTGTGTAGCCTTGGCTGTCCTTGAGTTCCTTTATAGACCAGGTGGCTTGGAACTCACAGAGATCCACCTGCCTCTGCCTCCCGGAGTGCACGGATTATAGGTCCAGCTGACTCGATGTTCTTATTTCTGTGGCTCAAATATAAATTTCTGGTCTCCCACTTCCATTGGTTTTTGTTGTTGTTGTTTTTCAGTCTCCTGAAAAAAAAACATGAAGCACCATTCATCAAAATAAACTCACTGCCTGCAAAAGCAAAATGACTTTGTTTATCGCCTAAGTTTCTCAGATATCAGCATATAGACACTTAAAAAGGCCAAGATTTGCTATGTATATCAGAACTTTTTTTAAGGAAGCAAGAACCTAGAAGTCAAGGTTTTAAATTTACATCATGTTGTATTTTGACTGAAACAATTTGCCTCAGATGCAAAATAAGTGTCAGATTCACTTTTCTCTCTCATAGCTTCAACAAATATTGCAAATTCAATGTTCTTCCATCATGATCAGCAGAGAATCTTTGGCAGATATGGAAGTCCTTGTGACCTTGAAGAGTACTTACAACATATGTGCGACTGAAATTAAGGCCCAATCATTGGCTTAATTTTATTTGTCCTGAAACTTAACCCTTTAAAGAAATCATTATCCAAATGAGTAAGAAGTGACGTGATTATTTGATCCATCTTATTTTCCTCTTGAGAATTTGTCTCTGCTTTCTTTGTTCATTACTCCTTAAAAGCTCAGAGGCTTTCAAGAACATCCCATTCTTTGGAGATTACCCTGTTGCCAAGTCTTCCCACTGGAAGACACAGCACTAGCATTCAGACCTATTATTATTCCTGACGACCAAAGCTATCACAATTTTTTTTAAAGTGACATGTGACAACAGAAAATGAAATAGAACTCACTGCATTGAAATTTCTTATCTAAAAAAATGAAGATATTAAAGCTCTGATGGTAGATGTGAGATTTACCTGTCTTAGTACTTTACCAGGGAGGCCAAAAATCCCCTCATTAAACTACCACAATAGTAGCAGCAGCAGAAGCAGCAACAGCAGTAACAGCCATAGCAACAGCAAACCAGCTCAGACCCTTGACATTCCCTTGGCTGCCAGCAAGGACTAGATGATAGACCCTGTTTCTGTGACATCACAGACCTGAAGAGCCAGGTCATGAGAAACCCCACTGTAACTGAGAAGGAAGCTTCCTTCTTGCTGGCTACCTCTAATAATGCTCGTGCATATGCAGCTTATCAGGAGTGAAAATGCACTAACGGTCTTACCCAACTGCAAACTTTATAACATAAAATACCATTTTGCCATATAAGACATGCCCACATGTGAAATAGTGGCACAACTTTCATAAGGAAACCAACTGGGTTCTGACTGGATTTGAGGCCAATTTCTGGCTAGAGGAAACTCCTTTCTCATACTATAAAGTCCAATCAAACTTAATAACTTGGGAACTAATAAATCCTATGAAGGAACTTGTCAGTGCTTATAACTAGATTGACATAGCATCAGACCACCTTTTAACTATTGACATTTATACCTACACTAAAGGTGATTCTAGTCTTAGCTTTAATCAAAGGAGCATTTCTTTTTTTCTTTTATTAATTTATTCATATTACATCTCCATTGTTATCCCATCCCTTGTATCCTCCCATTCCTCCCTCCCTCCCATTTCCCCCTTACTCCCCTCCCCTATGACTGTGACTTTATAAAGAAAGGCAATGAATGTAAGTACACATGAGTGTCCATGGTACTGAGATTGAGTGAAGGCTCAGTTCTTAGTCATAAACAAGAAATTTTTATTGCTCCCTCTTCAGATAATTCTATAAGATTAGTAAGAAATAATATAAAAGGTGGAAGATAGGAAAAGTAGCTACAAAATGCCACATTTTAGGCATGACATGGCTATTTCAGTTACCAACTCTTCAATTGAGCATGCCTATGCTATGAGGGCTCATGTCTTCAACCAAAAAATGGCTTAAAAAACTGTGGTATGTTTACACGATGGAATACTAGTCAGCTATTAAAAACAAGGAAATCTTCCATTTGCAGGCAAATGAACGGATCTAGAAATGATCATCTTAAGTGAGGTAACCGAGACCCTTAAAGACACATATGATATATACTCACTTATAAGTGGATATTCCACCAAGTGGGTTGGATCAGTACAGATACTGGGACGTGAAGCTGGATTCTGGGCAAAACACAGACTTGTAGGAAAAAGTGGATATGTGTGGAAGGTCCAGGAGGGAGCAGGAGGCTCACAGGGAGACCATAAAGGCCTGCTGATCTGAGCACAGGGGAACCTGTACAAACTGACGCACTAGTCAAGGACAATGCGTGCAGAGAACCAAGAACCCCCTGTTCAGATGTAGCCAATGGACTGCTGATTCTCCACGTGGCGGAGAAGGGAAGACTGCTGCTGAACCACTGACATGCACTCTGACATGCCCACGATTTGGTCACTGCCCCTCGGCAAGATGGCCTATAGGACACACAGAAGAAGGGGATGCAGGCTATCTTGATGAAACCTAATAGGCTCTTACTGGAGGTCTCGAGGAGGAATAGGCAGAATAGGTACAGTGCGATGGAATGGGAAGATAAGAGGGAGGGGAGAATGATGAGGATATAATATGAATAAATTATAATAAAATGTACATTTAAAATATCCAGGCGGTGGTAGTGACTGATGCACCAAACAAGGCCCAGCGTGGTGAGAACCTAGACACTCTGCTCAGACGTAGTAACTAGGGAGCACAGTCTCCTTGTGGGTCTCACAATATGGCGAGTAGGGACTACTTCTGACATCGACTTTGGTCCCCCAATGTTGATCGCTTCCCCTTGGCAGGGTGCCCTTGCAAGACCACAAAGGAAGAGGATACAGGTAGTACAAATGAGACTTGGTAGGCTAAGGTCAGATAATAGGGGAGGAGGGCTCTCCTTTCTGAGGACTAAGGGAGGGACAGAGAGGAGATGAGAGAAGGAGGGTGGGATTGGAAGGCAATGAGGGAGGGCGCTACAATCAATCAGGATGTAAAAATTTAAACTGGAGCACAAATTGGTCACTAATATTACTAATCCCTCTACATGAGAACATGTCTGAGACTGTCTCAGACATGAATTTTTATGCATAGCCAATGCTTCTTTTTGGTTACAGAATCCCTGTGACTTATTATTAGATGCCATTCTTTATATGGCATGAATGAAGATTCTTTCTCAGATCTCTGGTGAAGTTGAGGACCAGATATTTTAGTTTTACAATTGAGTTTACTTATTTAGGGGTTAAGATGTTTTTAGGTATAGATAGATGTTTTAAGTTGATAGATATTGATTTGCCTTCAGAATTTTAGACTCATCAAGATAGGAAAATGTTTTATTCAAGGTTGCCAAATACAAAAAACTAATACACTAAGAAAGAACCATTTATATAATTTCTGATTGCCTTGTGGTTCTTCTTGCTGTAGGTAGTTCATTATATATGTATGTAATAATATAAATGTATATGTAAGATCTTTTTAAAGGGAAAAAAGAAAAAAACAGACTGGGCTTTGAAACAGCCAACCATTTACAGGAGAGGGAACCAAGGGGCCCTGCTGCCCCACAACTGAACCAGTTGACATGGATAGCTTCTGAGAAGCTGGAAGTCACTACCATTAGTTTTATGGCACTGACAATCCCAACAGGCCCCAATGGATGTATCCAGTCCCATAGTCACACAGTTGGTCCTGGTGAAACTCACTGAGCCTCAAGACAAAGCACCTGGATCTGAAAAGGGAACCTATAATGAGGAAAGGGGGTGGTAGGGGCTGAGAGATATCAGGATAAAATGCACAGATATATGAAAATGGCAAAGAGCAAACTTAACTCAAAAAGTGAAAATATTATAATATGTCACAAATAAATGAATACACACCTTAGAAAACCTCAGTAGCATCTAGCATAGGACTTTTATGGAAATAGGCACCATTTCTTAGCCTATACACCAACAGCCTTCTGATTACACTCACATAAGTAACTGGCTGTGATTGTTTTTCTTGTATAATTTTTAAGTAGCCTTATAAGCATTTAAACTAGACTTTTCTTTTGCCTTTATTTTATTGTATTTATCTATTCTTCTCTCATACAATGCATTCCAACCACAGCCTCCCTCCTCTCCTGCATAAGAAATCTGCTGTGGCTGCTGGGTAAAGCCTGTCAGCACTGAAGAGTCACTATCCTGGCTAGAATATAGCCAAGTAATGTTGGTTTTCCCCGGGAATTTCCTTAAACTGATAACGTGTACTTTATCAAACATCACACCCTTTTATACAGAATTCTGTGTATGTCACAATAAGTCTCCCTATTAGGCCTGCTTTACAAGTGAAAAACATCACCACGCATTATTTAGATGCCTGTGCCTCATCCTTTAACTCCAAAGCTCATCTACACATACTTCTATGTTAGAATCATTTTAAAGAAGGAAGTGCTATACTGTTCTAAAATCACTGTTTCTTATATTAAAAGTCACATTTTTACTTGAGGTTTTATGGTTCTTTCTGCTTTCTGTTAATGAGCTGCAAAGCATCCATTAACATAAGACTTTGCTGGTAATTTAAGCAGAAAGCTAGGCTTTGGGAGTATAGTCAGCTTACACACTACTTGCTGCACAAGTATGGATATCTGAATTCAATCTGCAGAAGTAATGCCAAAAAATAATAATAATTGGGTATAATGGTACATCTTGTAATTCTAGTGCTGCGAGTCAAAAATGGTATACTTGGAGAGCATGGTGACTTTATATACTGTCTCCTGAGGAATAGTATTCTAGGAAATTTCTGGTTTCTACCCATATGTGCACATATGCTTATGAACATACACAGATACACACAGGTCCACATATATACATTCTTGCATATACATGACATGTATATATGTATACATGTACACATAAATGCATATACATATTAAAGAAGACTTACACTTACATGCATAGAAATGCAGACAGATAATTTGTGAAATTAGAAGAATGGGAAGGATGACCCCAAGAGGAACCACACAGAAAACATTTGAAAACAGAGGTCCAAGGGATGACTGTAGATTTCATTTTGCCACATTGGCCTTGATGCTCGTCTTTCATCCAGCACTATTTGAGTGCTTCAGGATGCATCACCTAATAATTTGCATGTGGTAACAATAATCCCCAAAAATTCATCATTCAAGTTCAGATGTATATTAGTTCTGGGGGAGAAACGGCCATGCATGTGTGTACATTTGGTGTCGCTCGGGCTTTTGGAGACCAAACTAGTCACTTGGCTTGCAATGAAGGCACAGTGCACTGCTTTGAAGTCCACAGGGTGTTGTGTGGTACTTGCTTTGCTTCTCCACCACTACACCACTCTCTCACTCCAGTCTCCACTCTCGTAGCTCCATATTTATGACATTTTTATGTGTGAAATTCCTGATTTTTGTATAAACTGCTTTCTATGTCATGATTTATTTTTACTGACTTACATGTCCTCAATTTGGGTAACTTTCCTAACATTTCACAAGTCAGTATTGCCATTGCCAGTTCATACTCTTAAAATTAAGTTAAAGGGAAAATTCTTTGTATAATCCTTGAACAGGGTAAATGTTCTCTTGTATTCTTTCTGTGCCTTGGCTTACTTTGACCTACATGCATGAAGGTGAACCTTTCCAATCCTTAAATACAGGAGAGAGAGGGAGAGAGATGGAGAGAAAGAGGAGAGAAAGATATATATATATATATATATATATATATATATATATATATATATATATATATATATATAGAGAGAGAGAGAGAGAGAGAGAGAGAGAGAGAGAGAGAGAGATTTTTTCTCCTGAAAAGAGAGACAGCAGAATTGTCGCAGGTTCTATCAGATAAACAGAACAAGTCACATTGTACTTACAATACTACGATTTCACTTACTTGCAATAAATACTTTTCTTGCTCAATCTCTAATGTAGCTTTCTTCTCTCTGATTATGTTAAAACTAATCTCCACAGCTCAGCAGTGAGACAGGAAGAGGAATAAGGTTACTCAGATAAAGCTCCCTGAGTGGGATTGGTTTTGTTAAAGGAACTCCAGAAACACAGTGCCTTTTCTAGAAGGTGGAGATACTTTCTACAAGAAGACCAACAAGCTAAAAAGTGCACTTGCCACACGCAGATACGTTAGGGCTCGATCTTGGGGTTTCTACCTCTCAGAACTGTGCTAAGTACAGGTTTGCATTTACAGGATATCCTAGTTGTAGCATTTTGTTACAGCAGCCCCGAAACAATTCATATACTCACACTTAAGGGTGACTTGGTATTCATGAGATGAAGAGAACAGAAATCTCAAAGGGGAGTTCTGGATAACATTTAACAAAGGATAAAATTTACACATTGCTGCACATGATGTAACAATTCCTATTAATTTCTGTGCTCCCATTGCATTCCTCTTTATTTATGTGAATAATCTATATAGTAAGTAAAATTGAGGTTTTACAAAAATCTGTTTTTATAATGTTTTCAGTATTCCTTAAGCTAAAACTTTCTTTAGTGTTATCATTATTGAGCAATGAAAATACACATAAGGATCATTGGCCATCACAAGACTGGTATTGTTTATTTTCTTTTCTTTCTTTTTTTTTTCTATTTAATCTTTTCTTCAGTTATACCTGTGATTTACCAATTCTCTGTCTTAACCCCTCTAGAATTTTTATTATTAATTAATTTTGACAACCAAACAAATTTCAAGGCAAACACAAAATTAAAAGGCACATCCAGCTTTTTCTACATCCTGGAATAGGCTTTCTAAGTATAGATTTATGTTTTTGTTTCTTTTAGATTAAAATCTCATCTAGAAAATTCTTAGGGTAAAAAACTTGAAGATTTGGACTTTGGAATTTAGGAAATCTTTTGTGTCTTCTTGGGAGTCTAACTCCAGCAAGGGCCTTCTTACCTGACATCTCCCTTCTCTGAGCAACAGCAGATTTCCTCTTCTTAAAAAAAGTAATAAAGTCACATCACTTTCCCATCACTATTTTCTCCAATTTCTCCTATGTCTTTTCCCTTTCAAATTCATATTTCTATTCTTTACATATATTATATGAATATATGGATAAATGCAACTTGCTACATCTTTTCAGTGTTGCTTGTGTGTGTATTTTTAGGGCTATGTGGGATTAGATAACCATCTGAATGCTCATCTCTGTGGGTGACTAATTCTCCATCTCTCTGTATTTCTTTTTTTCCTTTTTTAAAAGGTTGTTATTTATTTGTTTATTTATTTCAGTGTTTATTCTTTTTTATATTATTATTCTTATTAACTCATTCATATTACATCTCAATTGTTATCCCTTCCCTTGTATCCTTCCATTCCTCCCTCCCTCCTTCTTACCTCCTACTCCCCTTCCCTATGACTGTGACTGCGGGGGACCTCCTCCTCCTGTATATGCTCATAGGGTATCAAGTCTCTTCTTGGTAGCTTGCTATCCTTCCTTTGAGTGCCACCAGGCCTCCTCATCAAGGGGATGTGGTCAAATATGGGGCAGCCGAGTTTGTATGAAAGTCAGACCCCACTCTCCACTCTCCACTCAACTGTGGAGAATGTCCTGTCCATTGGCTAGATCTGGTTAACAGTACAAAGTTTATTGCATGTATTGTCCTTGGCTGGTGCCATAGTTTGAGCAGAACCCCTGGGCCCAAATCCGCCCATCCTAATGTTCTTCTTGTTGGTTTCTAGGACCCTCTGGATTCTTCTATTTCCCCATTCTCCCATATTTTTCTCACTTAGAGTCCCAATAGGATGTCCTCCCCTCTATCCCACTTTCCTGGTAAGTGAAGACTTTCATGGGACATGACCCTTGGGCTACTGTCCAGATATAAGTGAGTATATATCATTTGACTCTTTCTGCCTCTGGGTTAACTCACTCACGATCATTTCTAGTTCAATCCATTTGTCCACAAATTTCAGGAATTCCTTGTTTTTAATAGCTGAGTAGTAGTCCATAGTGTAAATGTACCACAGTTTCTTTATCCATTCTTCTACTGAGGGACACTTAGACTGTTTCCATGTTCTGGCTATTATGAATAGGCCACTAAGAATATGGTTGAGCATATGTCCTTGTTGTGTGCTGGAGCATCTTCTGGGTATGTTCCAAGGAGTGGAATAGCTGGATCTTGAGGAAGCCTTATTTCCAGTTTTCTCTCCATATTTTCTAATTGTCTGTACCTTTCATTTAGCAATGGAGCCTTGTGGATTCCCCTTTCCATCTTGACACATCAAAAAGACTCAGTCTTTCAGAAGACTCCGAGAACCTCTGTTTCTTACTATCTTTCTGCCCCCTCTTCTATGGTGTTCCTTTCAGTCTTGAGTACAGAAGTTGTGTTGTAGATGTACTCAATGGGCCTGGGAAACTCTTATCAGCTGTAGTTTTTTGACTAGTGGTTCCTGTCTCCTGTCTTCTTTGATGAAAGGTGAGAGTTGCACTTATTTATGTGTATAAGAATAAGTATTTTGAATGCATTTAGGAATTAAACTAATTTAAGAGAGTGACAATAGTGGTTCTCCACTGAGGTTTAAGACCTCACTAGCCATGGAAGGTTGGCTAGTTTTTCAGTATCAGGCATGGTTTCTCTTCTATTGAATAGGACCTACATCTAATTAGATAGCTGGCAGTTCCAGCTCAGTTATAAGCATTACTGTAACACCTGTCGAGAGTGTTTAATATACTGATCATTGTGGCTCATAGGCTAGGTAGGATTATTGAATGTTTCTGTGCTTGGAGGTTGCATAACATCTTCAGGAACTATGAAAGTTATCACTCAGGAACAGGCTTCTAGATAAGACCAGCCTGAGCCCTGAGTCCTAAGTTCAAAGTTGTGGCACCTTGAGCAATGGCCATTAACTTTCAGTTTCCAGGAGATAACAAAGGGCAACGGTAACAGCCTATACTACTTGGAGAGTCTCCTGGACAACACAAAAAGTGATTTTTTTTGTGCCTGGTATTAAATATTTAGTCAGTCTATGGCTCTTGGGAGAACATTATCACCCCATTTGACATAGTTCATTCAAACGATATACATATGTATAAACATATATAGTTTTAAGTAAGTATAAAATGATACAATTCCTTATGGATTTTTCAGACACTTTTATTATTAATGATCCGTTCATCCCCCTCCTTTGAATAACCTCTCTTACTAATTTATATTTAAGACCCTCACCCTTACTTTCCCTATTTCCCCTTATCCTTCTATTCCTTTCTTTTGAATTTCCCTCTTATCCTGGACCCATTTCATTTCCCTGGTTTCTGTTTTTAACCTCAAGTTATGGTCATACACTCATATCTGAAAATTCGGAGATGACACCTACAAATGAGAAAGAACATGTGGGATTTGTCTTTTGATCATCATCCAATAACATTTTTAGTTCCATCCATAGTCTTCAAAGTTCATGGTTTTATTTTTCTTTGTACCTGAATGGTATTCCAATGTGACTAAAGCAGCAATAAACATGGCTGAGCCATTATCTCTGAAACTGGAATACAATCCTTTGGGTATATACCAAGGAGTGGCATAACTGGGCCGTATCAGAAAACAACACACAAGAATAACGAGGTGGCCCAATGCACAAAGTGCTTACCTTGAAAGCTGGAAGACCTAAGTTCATATCTCCTCAACCCACATGAAGCTGGACTCAGTAGCACATATCAATAATCAAGCATTCTTGTACTAAGATAGAAATAGAAAACAGCGGAATCTCCAGAAACACACTCTACATAATGCTGACTTCAAGAAATCTCTCTCTCTCTCTCTCTCTCTCTCTCTCTCTCTCTCTCTCTCTCTCTCTCTCTCTCTCTCTTTCATTCTCACTCTCACACCCACATACACGCACACAGATTAAAATTGAAAAAAAAAAGCATAAAAAGTAAACTTATCTAGAAATCCTCCAGAGCATGGAATGTCCTTTACTTAAATATATATTTTTATCTTAATCTTTCAAAAGGTGCCCCCAAGTAGAAAGATCCCTAGGGTATATGAATTGACTTTCTGACTGCCTTATTAAACATAGAGCCACACGACTGAAAGAATAAATGAATGCATCTCCACAGTTGTTGGTGCAGGTCGTATGGTGTTTTCTTTTTTTTTTTTTTCTTATTTTAAATATATTTTTATTAATTTATTCATATTATATATCAATTGTTATCCCATCCTTTGTATCCTCCCAGTGCTCCCTCCCTCCCATTTCCCTTTTACTCTCCTCCCCTTTGAGAAGCATTGGAGAATGGCAAAGCAGAAGGATCCAGAGGGTCCTAGAAACCTACAAAAAGAATGTATGCTGTTTTCTATCTGCCTTATTCATTCAAGCTTCTCCAGTAAGTTGTAATTTGCTGTTTTCTTTGTCTTCATTTTATTTTAATTAAAAAAATAATTCTTAACATTACTTTGATTTGTACTTAAGAATATTATTTTTAATTCCCAACATTTAAGATTAAATTATATCTAGCCATTGTGCTCTTCTAAGTGGTTAAAACAACATTTTGTCTTTATTTCTACTTTATTTTACTTAGAAAATACTGGCTATAAAATAGCACAGTTTCAGGCTCTTCCCTACTTTTTCTTCTAAGTGACTAAGTGGTTTTATGTTGAGGTCTTTAATCCTCTTGGATTTGAGTTTTGTGCAAGGTGACAAATATGGGTCCAGTTGCATTTTTTTACACATAGACCTCCAGTTAGACCAGCACCATTTGTTGAAGATGCTATGGATTTGGCTTCTTTGTCAAAAATCAAGTGACCATATGTGTGTGGATTCATATCTGGGTCTTTGATGCGATTCCACTGATCAACCAGCCTGTTGCTGTGCCAGTACCATGCTGTTTTAATTACTATTGCTTTATAGTACAGTTTGAGATCAGGTATGGAGATTCCTCCGGAGCACCTTTTATTGTACAAGATTGTTTTAGCTATTCTGGGTTCTTTGTTTTTTCATATGAAGTTCAGAATTGAACTTTCAATGTCTTTTAAAAATTGTGTAGGCATTTTGATAGGGATTGCATTGAATCTGTAGATTGCTTTTGGTAGGATGGCCATTTTTACTATGTTAATTCTCCCAATCCATGAGCAAGGAAGATCATGCCATCTTCTCAGGTCATCTTCAATCTCTTTCTTCAGAGTTTTGAAATTTTTTTCAAACAAGTCCTTCACTTGCTTAGTTAGAGTGACTCCTAGACATTTTATATTGCTTGTGGCTAATGTGAAGGGTGTGGCTTTCCTAATTTCTTCCTCTGCAAGCTTGTCATTTGTGTATAGGAAGGCTACAGACTTTTTTGAGTTAAATTTGTATCCAGCTAATTTGCTGAAGGTGTTTATCAGCTGTAGGTGTTCTCTGGTGAAACATATTGGCACAGGAGACAACTTCCTGAACAGAGCACCAACAGCCCAGGCCTTAATGTCAACAATTAATAAATGGGACCTCATGAGGCTGAGAAGCTTCTGTAAGGCTGGAGACACTGTCAAGAGAACAAAGCGACAGCCTACAGACTGGGAAAAGATTTTCACCAACCCTACATCTGACAAAGGTCTAATATCCAAAATATATAAAGAACTCAAGAAGCTAAACACCACCAAACCAAATAACCCAATTGAGAAATGGGGCTTGGAACTAAACAGAGAATTCTCAACAGAGGAATATCAAATGGCTGAGAAACACTTAAAGAAATGTTCAACCTCCTTAGTCATCAGGGGAATGCAAATCAAAACAACTCTGAGATTCCATTTTACACCCATCAGAATGGCTAAGATCAAAAACTCAAGTGACACCACATGCTGGTGAGGATGTGGGGAGAGAGGAACACTCCTTCATTGCTGGTGGGAATGCAAACTAGTACAGCCACTTTGGAAATCTATCTGGTGCTATCTCAGAAAAATGGGAATAGGGCTTCCTCAAGACCTAGCTATTTCACTCCTTGGAATATACCCAGAAGATGCTTCAGCACACAACAAGAAAATTTGCTCAGCCATGTTCATAGCAGCCTTATTCATAATAGCCAGAACATGGAAACAGCCTAAGTGTCCATCAGTAGAAGAATGGATAAAGAAACGGTGGTACATATACACTATGGAATACTACTCAGCTATTAAAAACAAGGAATTCCCGAAATTTGTGGATAAATGGATTGAGCTAGAAATGATCATAATGAGTGAGTTAACCCAGAAGCAGAAAGACTTAAGTGGTATATACTCACTTATATCTGCATACTAGCCCAAGGGGCATGTCCCACGAAAGCCTTCACTTATCAGGAAACTGGGACAGAAGGGAGGACATCCTATTGGGACTCTAGATAAGAGAAGCATGGGAGAATGGCAAAGTAGAAGGATCCAGAGGGTCCTAGAAACCTACAAGTAGAACATTATGATAGGCAGATTTGGGCCCAGGGGTCCTGCTCAAACTAAGGCACCAGCCAAGGACAATACAGGCGGTAAACTTTAAACCTCTACCCAGATCTAGCCAATGGTCAGAACAGTCTCCACACTTGAGTGAAGAGTGGGATATGACTTTCTCACATACTCAGGTGCCTCACATTTGACCATGTCACCTGGAGGGGGAGACCTGGTGTCACTCAGAGGAAGGACAGCAGGTTACCGAGAAGAGACTTGATACCCTATGAGCATATACAGGGGGAGGTAATCCCCCTCAGGAACAGTCATAGAGGAGGGGAATAATGAGAAAATGGGAGGGAGGGAAGAATGGGAGGACACAAGGGATGGGATAACCATTGAGATGTAACAAGAATAAATTAATAATTAAAAAAAATAGCAGAATTTCTTCAAGACAATGTCAAAATTTTCAAAGGAAATACAGTCCATTTTCTTTTGAGTCTTTTTTTAATATTATCCTACAAAACTTCCAAAAGCAATGTCAAGAAACTGTTATCTTTGAGAAGACTGAGAAATTAAAATTTGAGTCATAAAACTGTTACGCAACAGGAGGAAAAGTTACCAGTTTTGTAGCTATAGATAATAAAATAATGAAAGAACCTATACTATATTTGTCAATGGTACAAATAAAAATAGGTAAAACATTAAAAATAAAATGAAGATTTTACTATAGAAAGAATGGATAAAATACAATAGAAATGTTAGAAAGACATTATATTAATATAATTAATTAATTATATTACTCAGATAATTAATATCTGAGTAAAGCATGAAGAGTTATGAAAAAGGAAGCATAGAAGCTAGATGTATTCAAGGAATATGTAAAAATTTCATGTTATAACTGAATTATCTTCTCAAAGAGATAAGCTAGTTTAAGATCTAGATAGATTTAGAATCCAGAGTTTCTCTAAGTCCAATGAACAGTGAACTTCAAGCCACAGGTTCGAGTAGGTTTCTTGTGTCTTGTCATGTGGTCCTTTGTCATATCACAATGCACCAAAACACCCCTACCAAATCATGCATGAACACCAGTTTATGAAATACGTGTGCATCTAAAATGGTAAGAAATAAGATTCCACTTACTCTGAATTACTCAGTCTATAGTAGTCCCTTGTAGATAGGTGATACTTACAAGAACAGGCACTGCTGTTGAAAAAAAGAACTTTTTCACTGATTGAGGATAATACTCTTGTGAATAAATAATGAGAGAGGGGGGAGGAAGAGGGAGAGAGGGAAGGAGGGAAGGAGGAAGACAGATACAGAGATAAAGAATCATGCCTGCCCACTTGCATCCATGATGAAAGAATGTTGATTTCTTTAAGTTAGAGTAATTAATATTGCTGAAATATCCATACTTTCCAACATTGCTTACAGGTTAAATTCCATTTCTACTGAAATTTTAGTGAAATTCTTCAACAGCTAGGAAAAAAAAAAACCCTGTAAAATTTATTACCTGAGTAGAAACAAAATGACAGAGACAGTTTTTTGCTTGAGCAGTCACCCAACACTCTCTCTATCATTAAAGCATCATCTTCTGCCTTCTGGCCCAATACGTCTGACAGATATATTTGTGAGACAGGAACTGTTGAGGACTTGCTTACCCTGTCTTGGCAGAGACTGGCCATCTACTCTGCCTGCATCCAAGATTGTCCATTTTTAGGCAGAATTCTGTCTGTGGCAGAAATGAGGACTTTTTTTTTTTTTTATCCAGTGGCTTGTTTGCCATATTTGAAGCAATCTCTACAATGAGGTTCTTTGATGCTCATCATCTTTGAGGTAGGCTGGGTGTTGTCAGGAGTTAACCTGAGCTCCATGGGTTTAGGGGCACAAGCTCAAGCCCTCATGCCTGTACATCAGAATCTACCGGTGATAACTGAGCTTGATTTTCAACTTGGTGTGATTTAAGATCACATAGACAACAAGCTTCTGGGTATGATCTGTTTCCAAAGATATTAATTTGAATTCTATGGTCCAGGAGTTGCAAGGTTTAACAAAATGTGACAGCATGCACAGAACCAACATTTGTCTATCTGCTTCCCAACTGTAGACACATATTATGTGATAAGCTCTTACAAGGTCCCACCACCATGTTTTCCACACCACGAGAAGCTCGCCGTACCTTCAAACCATGACCCAAAGTGAATCCTTTCTTCTTTAAGTTGTCCTTGTCAATTATTTTGGAACCTCAACAAGGAACAATCACACAGTCACCCTCACTGGAAAACATCATTCTATATGGTTTGGATGAATTATTTTGGAAGTTTGTTATGGTGGAGTTTGCTAAATTTTCATCCGAAATTCTGGTTTGGGAAGTCAAGTCCAATTTGATAGCCAAATGTTAAGTGTAGCTTCTGTCTTCTATCTCACCATTTTGACAATCCCCATCTGAAATACACAATATTTTCCATGTAAGAAGCCCATGAGCATTGTTTCATTGGCATATTTTAACTTATTGCCTCTTCCCTCGTTGCTTAGTAAAACTCTCCATTAGGAAGCTTGGACATGCAAGTTACATCCATAACTGACTGACATGTTCCTGCTTAGATGTGGTGAAGACCTACAAGCCTTGTGCTGGGGCACAAGTGGCAGTTCCATGAAGAGAAACTGCAGAAGGGGAACTTGGTTCTGCTGGATAAAAAAATCTTTAGGAATGCCTTCCCACAGTTGGTTTGGGAGTTCAGTTTGGATTAGTGTGGTGGGATTCTTACAGAGACAGGCATTCCTCTGACTCCCAAGCTGCTCCTCTTTCCCCTTCCATATTTCTTTTTCCTCTTCTTTTTCCTCCTCTTTTTCCTCCTCTGACTTTCATGCTTTCAACCACAAAAAGAAGCTTTACATAAAGGTCGTCAGTAAATTCTCAGCTGTCACTTTTGTCCCTGTCTAGCCATTTTCATTGCAGAGAGCTTGGTTTTGCCTTCATCAGTGTTTCTGCTGGTGGTTTTCTTGTTAATTTAGAATAATTTGCTGTTGTTGGTGCCCTTCCCTGTTGTGCATTCCTTTCAGCTCCCTATAATTCTTTTGGAATTCCTATTCTGTATTGAAGGGAGTTGGCTTTTGGAAGCATCCCAGAACCTTTGACCTATGATTTATAACATTTACTTAATGACACAAAAGAAAACAAACAAAAGAACATTTTTTAACATCCCCAAGAGACTTTCCCTTGTGCCATCTAAATTTAGTTTGTTTCAGTTCCTGCCAATGGAGGTCGTGGAAACTGTCACTTCACACAGTACTGTCAAACTTAGAGATCATGTAGTTGTATATATGGGTCCAATGTTCTGTTTGTTGTGTTCTGCTATGTAACCTTTACCTTTAAAATTTAATCAGCATGAGAGGAAATAAACACTTTTGTACCTATTGTACACTGGGAGTAACTTCCTCCTCCATTTCCCCAATGATAGCCAGGCTCCAGATGGCTGCATTTATTGCAAAAAATCAGGTTGACTCCCAAGAACATCTGCCAGGGATTTCCACCAGGCAGAAGGTAACGGCATCTAAGATCAGACCAAAGGCTGAGTCCTACTTTAAGACTACTGTTGGTATCACAAGCCAACTAGGGTATAAAATAGCTTGTGATGAATATGTTTTGATATTTTGCCTAAAGTAGACTTCAAAAGGAAAACATTCTGAGAGGGAGACCTGAAACTTATGGAGTATAAGGTTGCTACCAAACACTATAATTTAATTTTTTTGAACAGCTTATGAACATGCAGCTAGAAAAGTGAACATAGCTATCAAAAACCTAAATTTTTGTTAAGCTTTCTCTTTCCGAATGTGTAAACAGTCACCAAATGTAGTTCTTCTGAAAAAAGCCTCGAGGAATTTTGTGCCTTTTTTTTTTTCACTTATTAAGAGAACCTAAGATTGCTAAATGACAAAGACAATTCTCTATACAAATTATACATGACATACCATTGTCCAAACAGTTATTTAGTCTATACGCTGCTCAAACATAATGGATCTACATTTGGTGACTTAAGAACTGAAATCAGAAGTTTTCTTTTTTAATATTAGAGAGAAATTAGGAGGAGAAAGTGATTGCCTCAAGGAATCTACTCTCTCCATGGTTTAGTAATAACCACATATATTCCTCATCTCCACTCTTTCACCTCCTACTCCCCAGCCTCTAGCTCTCAGGCGATAAACTTTAAAACCCTACCCAGATCTAGCCAATGGTCAGAACAGTCTCCACACTTGAGTGAAGAGTGGGATATGACTTTCTCACATACTCTGGTGCTTCACATTTGACCATGTCCCCTGGAGGGGGAGATCTGGTGGCACTCAGAGGAAGGACAGCAGGTTACCAAGAAGAGACTTGATACCCTATGAGCATATACAGGGGGAGGTAACCCCCCCTCAGGAACAGTCATAGGGGAGGAGAATAAGGGGAGAAGGGGAGGGAGGGAAGAATGGGAGGACACAAGGGATGGGATAACCATTGAGATGTAACAAGAATAAATTAATAATAAAAAATTAAAAAAATAATATATCAAATCTTAGTTTAAAAAGGATCTCAGGTAAAGCAGGTATAATTATGCTTTTTCTTTAGTTATTTGTTGAAATGTCTCTTTTCCATCCAAACTTTTTTAAATCAGTGACTAAATTCAATTTAAAGGTTGTTTAGCTAATGAGACACTACATTATTTAAGACACATTTTCATTCTTAAGTAAAACATGTGGAAATGTTGTACATAGTTTTTCATTGTTATTTAGTTGTATTCAAGTATATAGCAGTGCATTAAGATGTTTGGGGGGCTGTTTCTGACATGGACCCTGTGGCTAGCCCTCGGATCACTTCCTTCTGGCGGGACTGCCTTAGCAGGCCCCAGGGGAAGAGTATACACTCAGTCCTAAGGCAACTTGATGGGCTAGGGTGGATAGAAAGTGGAACACCCCTTTTCTGAGGAATGAGGGAGAGGGCAGAGGGAGGGAGGGTTGGATGGGGGGGGCAAAGGGGGATGGGGTTATAGCTAGATGTAAAGTGAATGAAAAAACGCTGTTTGCACATTACAATCTGAATAAAGAGCTGATAAATGAAAGCGCTTTGATAATACAAGTGCTGAGCACATACTAATTTATGACTAGATTAAATATCATTTAATATAATATTATAACGATACATTTAATATATTAGTATGTCATATTAATGTCACTTAACCAAACTGTCTTGTAAGGCAGCTAATTCTTAAATACTGAGACAATTAAAGCTTATGAGTTGTAAAAAACTTGGTTAGTCTCACAAAGTAAGCCTAAGTTAGTGATTTGCAATGCTGTGTTCTCCTTTCTCATTGTCTCTTGGTACACACAACACACACATGAGGGAAGTCTGCATCTTTACCTATGTGCCAAGTCCTGCGAGCCCTATTTACAGGAAGATTGTTTGCTGGGATCACACTCTACACAGCTAACTCCATGCTCACTGGATACCATACTTCTTTTCAAGTACCATCACCATTTTAGGCTTCTTGCTGCTCTTCTCCACCTTCATCCTACTCCATTTTTCATCTCTACCTAAGAGGAAAAGCTCATGGCAGTTTCTTTAAGAATACCAATAGAAAACAAAATAAGAAATGTGTGTGTGAGTGGGCGTGCATCTATGCACACAACACACACACAAACAGTTAAACCTTTGCATCTTTCCTCATTAAAATAAATAGCTTCTGTCTATAGCTTCCTTGCAGATAGTGGGCATGGCATAGCATCTGATTCAGTTAGTATTAAGATTCTTTTTGAAAGCCGGGCAGAGGTGGCAGACATTTAATCCTAGGACTTGGGAGGCAGAGGCAGGCAGATCTCTGAGTTCAAGGCCAGCCTGGTCTATAGAGTGAGTTCCAGGACAGCCAAGGCTTCACAGAAAAGCCCTGTCACGAAAAACCAAAATAAATGCAAAATAAATAAATATTCCTTTTTAATTTCAATGAGAACAAATAAGGACAACTGGGAAACATCACATGTGAAAAGTCTAAGATAGGCTTTTAAATCCATTATGAGACCTTACTTGAGGGCAATGAAACACCTGTGAGTTTTAGCATCGTGCTTAGTCTCAGAAGATGGACAATTCTTGTGTGGAGGAAGGCCTGCCACTACACTGATGCTACCAGAAGAGGCATTCACATCACTTGTCATATTATATTTTAAGTTTTGGTCATTTATCTTTCTATATGTATGCTGCATGTGTCTACATGGCGTCTAGAGAGGCCAGAAATGTATAGCAATAACCTATCTGAAGTTACAGGTAGTTATGAGCTGCTAACATGGATGCTTGGTGCCACACTTTGAGCCCATAATTACTCTTTACCGCAAAGCTACCTATCAGACACTTATTTGCTTTCTTGATGAATATTAACTCTGGAAAAGTACAGCTATGGAAATAGTTAGAGGTAGACAAAGATCCATACATGACGAGAAACGCTTGAGAACATTTCATTTGAGTGTGGGTTGTCTTTTTTGCTGTTACATTCCTATTGACCCAAGAAAAGAGGCATTATTTGCCTCTTTAATTAATTGCCAGTGAACAAGTAATCACTGAGAACCCTACCAGGAGGAAAGGTCATCCTGCTGCTTCCTGCCTTTCAATCAAGAATATGGGCAGACCTTCAGTACCTCTTCCTGTTCCCTCAGAAGAAACCTTTGACCTCCAGCCCCAGAGATAACCATTCCTGATAATGTTTCTTCCTCAAGAGTGAATCCATAGTGATTTCTCTGTCAGAGACTCAATTCCACAAATATTAGGACTATTTACATTGATTTTCCTCAATTTCTTACTCTAAAATGACTATGAAGAGTATGGTAATGTTTGAAATAATCTCTCCGTATACATAATATATCCATAATATAAAAGAGAGTCACCAATGAAAGCAGCTCCACAAGCACAGTGTCTATTTTCCTTCCCATCACATATGATGGTATCAGCATCCTAAGATGAATTAAAGCTGCTGTAGTCTGTCTGAGGATTAACTGATGAGTCAAAATGATTTTTTAAGGAAAAATAATTTATTGGTTAAGAGGGGATACAAGTCGTTAATGGTGGGTGTCATAGTCACAGGAGTGTGAGGTAGCTTGCCATGTTTTAAAGGACTTGTTTAGAAACATATTCCATGCTAAAAATCTACAATGCACACTAGGCTGTTTGTTGCTCAGTAATAATTTTTATTTATGGACAAAACATATTCTTAAACCTTCATCATTTATCGTAATGTCCAAAATTTCCAAATGCATTCCTATTTACCCTCATCATCCAGTAGCTACATCTTCAGTAAATACCTTTTTTTGAGATGGGATTTGTCTGTGTACCTGTGGGTATCTTTGAACTCTCTCTGTTGACCAGACTGGCCTCGAGCTCACAAAGATACACCTGCCTCTCCCTCCCTAGTGCTGGAATTAGAGGTGTACACACCTCCACTTGGTTCAATAAAGACTTTTCATTGTATTCAATTCACCAATTTTTATGATCTTCCGTTTACTTATGACTTGAGTTGCTGTGACATGCATATATTAAACATATGTTACCAAAAGATCACAAGTTAGGAGAGAACATCTGCTGTATACTAGTCATCATTTGGCAAAACCACAAAAATGTCATAAATAATCTAGAGTAGAAAGTTATTTGACTTTAAGGATAAAATTAAATTTCCTTGGAAATCAACCCTAACAAATCAATAGTTACAGTAAGCATATTTTCAACTCCTTTTATTTACTTATTTTAACATTTTGACCCAATTCTTACAAATGGTCTTGGGTGGTAAAAAAGATGACTAACTATCCAATTGAAATTGATTTTATGCCATAAAGAGAACATTACTACTACTGAAGACATTTAGTAGATTTGAGAGTTCAGGCTGAGCTGATGATAGTGGTATCTGTGCCATTTGACCATCAGTTCAAACACAAGCATACAGAATGGATAAAGAGGCTAGGGAAAAATCTTTCTTTGTATAAAATGGCACCCTCTCTATCTTATTTCATGTACGGTATCTTGTCCTTTTTCTGTATGTGACATATCTATGACATACATAGTTCTTTTGGGAAGATGTTTCCTTAGTTGTTTATGTTTATTTATATGTTATACATCAAATCTTTGTTGAGTGCTAGAGTTAATTTTATCTTTTATAAGCTAAAAAAGTTTTAAAGTCCCATTTTGATTATATTGATAGTACTTATCAGTTTTCATTAATTCTAAGAAAACATATAATCAGAGGATGGCATGGGACATAAGTAAATAATACTTGTTTAAATATAGGTAAGTATCTTTCCTAGTATATAATCTTATTCTCTCTTCCTAAGACTCAATTCTTTTTACATGGTAAGGCCATTGACTTCTAGTGTTAAGTATATTGAAGAATGGACTATTGTCTTTTCCTAGAATTTAAGTACAGACAGGAAAAAAATAGAAATATTTACCACTTTCCACTATTTTTTCAAATTCTTTTTTATTTTTAATTATTTCTTTTATTTTTAATCTTACAATATAGTCACATCATTCTCCCTCATTTTTTTTCAAATTTTCCATATACTACTCCTTAATTCTTTTACAGCAAGTGAATTGTATAGACAACTCTGTAATTTTTGTTCTCTATCAATGAAATATGACTTAAACTCAGGCAGAAATGTATCATTCCATTATCTCTACGTATATTTCATAGCAATATAACCTCCCTCTGTACTTCATACTTTCTAACACCTCAGATCTCTAGTGTTTTCCAGAAATATGATAGAATCTTCCATATCCTGTGGGATCCACTCCCACTCAGTTAGGATCTTGGTTTATGACTTATTATATGTTATTGTTATTTCTTTGAGCTTTTTAAAGTGAGGAAGTGAATAATATGTCATACTGAAAAAAGGCTCCTCATAAAGCTGAAAAGTCGTTAGTTAGGGGAGGACAGGTCAGCAGCAGAGGAGGGAGCAGAAGGGAATTTAGGAAGAGACTCCATCAAAGAAAACCATGTATGTAAATTCATGGTTAAACTATTGTTTTATACTAATAAAAACAAATTAACATATTGACTATATAAATGATAATTATTTTCCTCAAAAGTAGAGTAAGACAAATGAATTGTAATTACTTTAGTGAAATGAGAAGATGGAAATGCATGCAAATTTACTTCAATAGTAACTTTTTATGCTTAACTTTACACATATTAAATAAGGTATGATGTAAGAACAATAAATAAAAAGAGAGTTTATGAATTTAAAGAGACCGAAGAGGCATATATGGGGGATTTGGAAGGAGGAAAGGAGAAAATGGTGTGGTTATGTTATGTTATAATCTCAAAGATAATCTAAATAAAAAGAATGTATGCAATAACAAAAATAGTTTTTTTTTTAAATGGTAAAGATAAAACAACTTGATTTATTAGCTCCTTGCATTGCATTGGTTTTTATTTTCCTGGGAAATGTCTGTCTTACTCTGCGGCTTCTGCTTTGTCCTTTGTGTGTCTACTGTGCTCATGTAGGGCAGTCAATTTAAAAATTACATAGATTCTTCCTGAAAAGTTAGGTCTCTTGGCTTCTCTACCTTTACCTACATAGCCTTGTCCCATAGTTACTTCCCAATATATACTACATAGATTAAAAACCCCTACCATGGCCTATAAACCTTTTCAAAACTGACTCCCCCCCTCCCCCACTTGCTGAGGTGTCACTGTAGTTTCTTCTCACTGACTATTGGGCCCATAAACTTTGCTTAATCTGACTTGCCCTCCATTGCCACTGACTGTGGTCACTCTTTTCTTCTCATTGAGTATTAGCATGTCCCTAATATGCCTTTGAATTTTAACTTTTGCCCTTTACTCTATTTGAGTGGTTGGTGTAAAATCATGTGTACATATTGTTCTTTTATTTTTGGCCATAGTTTCTAGATCATGAGTCCCTTCACAAGACAGGTCATGGAACTAAAGGATGTTTTCTAGAAGACAGGTGATGTATTTTCTCTGAGAGTATATGCTAAGAACACCTTCTCCCATTTCAGAAAAGAAGTCCTGAGCTCACCATCAACGAAGGTATGCTAAAAGCTTTGACTAAATTTCTGACCGATGGGAGTTTCCACGCTATCAGTTAGCACTATCTTGTATCATTTTGCCTTGCTATGATTCTGCATTGCTGCTCAGGCTCCTGTTCCACCCATGGATGGATGTCTTCTTAAAAGTCCGGGGCATAGTGTTTGCATAAGTTCAAGTTCTTAGCATGAGGGAGATACAGATAGGGAATACTTTGACAGAATATGAAGTGCTATTCCTCTCCACCAACACACATATGTCTCTTTTCTTGGCTTATGTACCTCCCCTTTGTCCTTTATGGTAACCACAGAGAGACATTCCCAATTCAAACTATTTCACATATCATTTCTCTAAACGCTAATGGATCTATGAGTCTCTAAGTGGAATATATGTAACAATCGAGAGCTCACTAGTAGAAATCAGTTTCTACCTGGCTCCTCTTATCAACGTGTAACATTGTCAACAGATGTCAGGAGAAACACTAGAGAGGAAGAATAGCATTCATCGTGTTCAATTACATGTCCATGTAATCTCTGTCATGTTTAGCACATATGAACACCTTCTTTCCTACATCAGACACTTAAATAGGCATGGGAATATGAACAGCTCTTACCCAGGACCCAGGCTAGACAAAATAAACTCAAGGACTTTATTTTATTTCAAGTGTATGTTATTTTTCTAAAGGAGATTATCTCTTCAAGGATTTCTAACCAAATTATGGATCCAATTGCTTAAATTCTTGATATCAAGGTAGGAACACTATAAGTCAGGTAAACAAAGGCAGCAGTAGCATGGTGATTGCACCTGATCTGAAAGCTCAGGTTCCCCAGACCTAGAGCTCCCAGCTTGGCTCAGTGTCAAACAGTGACTTAGCATCTAATGAGTTAAGAGGTCCCTAGACATATTTCCCAGTCATGCTGTTTGGAAACCCAGCCATGTGTGGGTATTTATTTAATAGAGATTAGAGACAATCAGTTGGAAGCTAACAATGTTGATCTTATGGTTAAAAGATAGATTATCTTATAGGAAAGGTATTTGGATCTCAGGAGAATGTGGTTTGTTTTTGTTTTTGTGTTTTTTTTTTTCCCATCTAATCAGAAACACATTATAGCAGAGGAAATCTCATGTGTATACAGGGGCAACTATGCTTCTGATAATAAATTCCACAAAGTTATTTTTGTCCCAATCAAAATAGGGAGATAAAGACTTTCCTCTCTGAACGTCAGACAATTCTTCAAGGAGTGCATTCAAAGAAAAGCTTACTCATGTTTTTAGTCATAAAAGATTAAATTTTGGGACTTAAAAAAAAGTCTGGATACCTATGGATGGCTTGAATCATGTCACTACATTCAGGTCAGTTTTTTACAAAAATCTCTATTGATGATACATGTATGGTATTTGCAAGTTGTTTTTAGAATATCACTTTTGTGGAGGCTATTTAAAAGATTAAGTTCTTCTCTTAGCTCTCATCGTCCTTTCTTATGTGAGTAGTAGTAAAAAGAAATAAGCTACAATTTGAACTAGCTTATTATAAATTAGGGATTGTGTATACATTTTGAATGATGGAAATATATGAATTAATAAAGATGGGTAGTATACATACTCTATAATAGCCAAAACTAATATTCTTGAGTCAGAAAAATATTCATATTATGATATTTGTAAAGTTTTTTTGTAAAGTGGGGATATACAAGAGGAACAGCTGAGATAGAATTGATTGACTCAATTCTAGTTGATTCATGAAAACAAAGAAAAATTAGAAAGTATGTTTAAACTTATTAAAAAATACACACATTCACTCCATTCTTTTGATATGTTCCTTTTTGAATATTTAGAAGTTTCAATAAGTTTGTGCTTCAAACACTTATGGCTAAGCTTTGGTATTTGATTGAGTTGTTTCAGGTTTTTATCTTACAAAATAGTTTATATTTTAACAGTTTTAATGTAAAGTGCTATAGATATTCTCTAATATGGTTCATTGCACATAATGAGAACCAATGAATATTTAACATATAATGAGATCTGAGGTTACCAGCATCAATATTGCAACTCTGAATGGAAATATGCTTGCTACCTTTCTGTCCCATGTAAACAATGCTTTTATGTGTATAGAAGTGCTTTTTGCTATTTATGTTTTGACACAACTCAAATGTTGCTTTTGAAAAACTGGCCTCTGGCATTCTTGAAAACTATAACGGTCTCATCTTCAGCCCCATAAAAATGTATTTTTGCCATTGATTTGTTCTGCTGTTTAAAATCACAATTATTCTCTCTTTATGCCACATTTTTTTATCATCACAGTGTGAATCTTAAGTGTCATATATATATATATAATGTTATATAATATATATAAAATTATGCCTCATGACAATGATTATCTATGAATTTTGATCTAGAAGAAAGCTATAATTTTCTCATGCAGTTGCAAAACTGTTAAGACCATACAGAGCCTAATATTGTTGCTTCCTAATTTCCATCCAGTCATGTATATAGGTTCCCGTGGATACTTGTAGAAGATATATTGTAATTGAGTAAAAATATTGTAAAAAACTGTAAGTACTTAGAGTAGTATTATAATTAGTAGGCACATTCACGTCTCTCCATTAGCCACCTTTAAAATTCCAGTTTTAGCACTACCAATTGACTTGCTCTTTATAGTGTTTTAAAGATTGAAGGAGCACCACTCAGTAATTTCTGGGAAAATAATTTTGATGACTGCAGCCAAACAAAATAATCCTGTATATAAAAGAATAATCCCAAATCCTTTCAAATAAGTAGCCTGTGAAGAGCATCTGACATATTAAAACAACCAGGTCTCATTCAAACATGAAACAAACATTCCCCTATTCGTGTGTCTTGTGAGAGCATGGGTTTAGATTCACACAAGACACATTTACCTCTTAACTGATGACTGAATCTCATGATTAGTTGAAAATAAAAGATTCAAATTTTAACCTGCTAAAGATATTCTACACCCTTTAAACAGGGAATTTGTATATATTAATGGAAATTGAGATAAACACAAATTTAAGTGGTCTTTTGGCCTTTGTTTCCCTCATGACTTTTTTTGTCTAATATAAAACTTTTCAAAATAGTGTACTGAGTTTACGACTGGATAGCATCAGGCTTTACGCATTAGATAGTCTAAGAAGGCTTAGCTGCAGAGCATGGCGTGCATCAAATCTTCTTCCAGCTCTGAGGCTTCTCAGCCCACCTTTCTGTCACTCTGCACAAAACACTCTTACTCATTTTGTTTTGATTGACAACTTAGTGCTCACTTTAAACAGAGCTTTAACAATGAAATAAAAATGTTTTTCTCCAGTTAAGTCTTCAAATACTCTTAGGCCTTCTGATTATTTTGTACCTATGACAATTACCACGTGAACAACAAACTTACACATTGCTAAAAAGAAGGAAAAGTAAAAATGGCACAAGAGGTTTTGACAAAGGCTAAAGTGATTCTAAGGAAGAGGAATTCCAGGAGAATGGATAGCTAACTGGATGCAGTAAGTGACTTTACTGTAAAATCAGTGGGCGGATATTTGTATTTCTACTTAAAGACAGAAAAAGATCTTTCTCGCTGCTTATTATTGTCCTATTCATATAACATGAGACAGGAAGCACGGAATCAGTTCAAAGAGGGTAGCTGAGTGGGGTTAGGGGAGGAAAGAGAGAAGAGAAATTGATACAATTCCATTTACATTTAAAAGCATATTCAAATTAAATAATTAAAGAGAGAAAACTAAAGGCTCAGAAAGCTTGGATATTGCACTTTCCAGCATTTCCTGGCAATAGTTTTGACAGAACTGAATTATGAAGAAGACGTTTTCATCTGAGACACCGTGAATGTTCTTGGAGGATATTACTCTAAGCAAAATTATCCAAGGAAGACAGACAAACACTGAATTATTTCCTGTGTTGTGACTGCTACAAGCACTTGTTAGTGGGTACTGGGATGTTGTTTATAGTGTGAAAAGTTCAGTAAATCAGAGGAATCAGCTTAGGAGATCTATTGTGCAGTCAGACATAACGTAAGAGAAACTTTATACATTCTAACTATTAAACATTGGTACAAATTTGCCTAATTTCTTTTGATTTTTCACAGTTGGGTAGATAGGAACTTGGAAAAGACCTATGGAGATTTGGAGAATGTGAAAGTACATATATAAAGATTATATATATGTATGTAAATACATACATATATGTATGTATATATACATATATACACATGTGTATATGTATAACCCAGTCCTATAACAATTTATGTTCTAATCATTTTGAGCAAGATTCTAGTGAAGTAAGACATGTACCAGCAGGTGCATAAGTGTCTCCATCATGTAATGAGAAACTTTGGCAAGAGCCAAAATAAGCAGGGGACCCAGAGGAATTGGAGAGTGGAGGGGAAAGGGAAGAGGCCACATTACACTAGAAGAAGAGAGTGCTCGCCTTTGACAACTATAGTGCTATAAAGACTTTACTTATAAGTCCAACGACAAAACCCAGAAAGATTATGTGAAATGTTGTTAGGTTACTTGTTTGACATAAACAAGTGTGTGTGTGTCAGTCAAGGCACAGAAGAAGCACCACGCATTGAAGACACACAATAGGAACTGCCATGAACAGAATTGCCCTGGGGGCTTCTGCACAGGGGCAAGTATTTTTGTTGTGTGTTCTCAAACATTTATTGCAGATGTTGTTCAAAGTAATTTCAGGGGATTGATAACAGTCTTAAATTGTCTTTCATGCAACATGAGATACCACTTATTTTAAACTTTTAAAAGAGAATTTGTCCGTTAGAGATCTTCTGAATTAGGTTTCTTTGCACATTTTTGTCAAAGCAATGGTAATCAGTACACTCTAGTGTTATATACAATCAGAATTAGAAAATGGCACTAGAAAGGGAGAGTCAGATATTCTTGGCTTCTACCTGTTCCTGATAGAAGATCCCTAAGGGCAACAATATATTTTTTAATCCTCTTGTTTAAATTCCATTTTTCTTAAACCTCAACATTGTCATCTTTGCAAGTGTCAGTAATGAAAAAGAAGCCCTGGGAGTGGCAAGTATAAAAGACATCTGGATGTTGAAGAATGTAGGATATGAGCTCATTCTGGCTTTGAGATGGATTTCTCTACAGAAGAAAATATATTACCTTCTCACTTAAAAGATCTCCAGGTGGGAGACAATTGCTCTTGGGCCATTCTGCTTGTTCTTTCAATCATGCCCTCAATCTTGAAAATAGGATTTTCTTCAAAGTTGCATGTTACTAAGTTGCATGAACACTAAGGAGACCATAAAGAGGACAGTTTCTGTGAAGGGATTCACCTTGCTTGTTATCTTCAAAGGCAAATGGAGAGGCTGTCACCCTCAGAGCAACACTGACACACTGTATTGAATGACTGTATACCCCATTTGTAACATACCTGTCTCTTCAATGGCATAATTGCGGATCATTGCAATCATTTACCCAATCAGTTAATCGAACTCACTGAAAAGTGACCAGCAAATAACTAGGGTGGTATTCAAAGTTAATATTTTATAAGCAATAAATTAAGTTTTCATTTGGGCTATCGTTACATATTTGTTTTTGGACTCTATGTTTTAAAAATGCAGTTCTGGATACCGTAACACTGCAATTAATAACAAATAGCTGAATAAACCCCCTCAGGGGCTTCCCAGTGGTGCATTGGAATGCCTGCAAGGAAAATTTCCAATTTAAAGATTTTTCTCCCTCAATGTATATTAACCTTGATTGTTGAAATTATAATTTAAGTTCTGAATTAGTGTTGAACCACTATTTTCAAATACCTGCTAAATGTTTTCTGTGGATTGCATGGTCCATTTATTATTGAATGTTCCATTGAACCCTAATCCTAACCCTAACTCAGAACTTGATCTCACCATAATGAAAAATGATAAACCTGATGTTGTAGGCTCCATTTCTGAAAAAAATTTTATAATACAAAATCAAAACCAATGACCTTCAAATACTATTTCTCTGTTTAAAAAAAAAAAAAACTAATAATAATCAGATAGCATTGACCTTAAGTTCCCAGGAAGAAAAACAGTTTCTGGAAAATTGAGAAAGCTTGATTGCTTCTGCTATCCCTTTAAACACACACACACACACACACACACACACACACACACACACACACACACACACACACTTCACTTCATGAATTCTGTCTCACTTCAGTTTTTGTGAAAGATAAAATGCTGTGAGTTTGAAGTTTCCTGGAAGTAGCAATGTCAGATAAATTGTGATTAAGCACGAGAAGTTGACATCTGTTCTGCTGAATTCACTCATTTGTACATTGTGGACATTGTTAGCTTACCTTTAATATCACTTACGTGAGAGAACAGATGTTTCCTTTAAAATAAGCAGCATATTCTTATGTGCTTCCTTTTCTTTCTCTCATGGCTCATATGAATCTATATCTACTTTGAGGGTCATTATAGTGTGGAAACCTTGAGCTGGAGACTTGGGGCTTCCTTGTCTCAAGGGGAAGGAAGGAAGCTCTAAGTGTGGAAAAGAAAAGGGAAACAAAAAGCCAAACACAGTGTATGGCTTTACCAGATGATGCTAAGAAAAAAATAGAAAGACTCTTGAACGTAAGCACAATCTAAAATAATTCCATGGGAAAATGTTCCAATTTCAACAGAAAGCATTAGTATAGTTTATTTTAATATTAAAAACTAGCTAGTATCTTTTAAACTATGACTAACTATATCTAGGGATAATATCTAAGCATGTTATATATAATATAGTTATCATTTTCACTATACACCATTGAAGGGACAAACAAAACCACTAGCAACATTATTAGCCATGTTTTTTTTTTTTGAGATTATAATTTGATTACATCTTTTCTTCCTTCTCTTTCCTCCTGCCAAACCCTCCCATTTATCACTCCTATTGTTTTTCAATTTCCTGACCTCTTTGTAAAAACTGATGTTACATGCACACACGCATACTTATGTACATGTATGTATATTCTTAAATATAACTTATTCTTCAGTATAATGTAGCTGTGTGTATGTTCAAGGCTGTCCATTTGGTACTTGATAACTAGATGGTGTGTTTCTTGCAGGAGAAGACTATTTTCAGTATTCTCAGGACCCCTTAGCTGCTGAGAGTTCTTTTTTTTTCTTGGTAAATTTTAAAAAAATTTTTATTAATTTATTCTTGTTACATCCCAATGGTTATCCCATCCCTTGTATCCTCCCATTCTTCCCTCTTTCCCATTTTCCCCTTATTCCCCTCCCCTAAGACTGTTCCTGAGGGGGATTTCCTCCCCCTGTATATGCTCATAGGGTATCAAGTCTCTTCTTGGTAACCTGTTGCTGAGAGTTCTTACTGTTGTTTGTTCGTTTGTTTGATTTTCTTTTTGATGGAAGTTTGACCTGTGCATTTAAATAGAACCTAGCTCCCAATCAGAAATATGCAAAAGATTTTGTCCATACTTACTTTCCCTGGGGACATTCATCCAGTTGCCACACCTTTGATCTATGTAATGATCTATTTAGTTTCCTATGCTTTTATCAACATTGCTGACCAATTAAGTATCTCTCTGTGTTTGTTCATGGCTTCTGCATTATGGGCCACCAAGTCATTTTACACACAGCTTTTTAATGAAGCACATCACTTTCCTTTTCTACAGTGTCAAAACCTATTTATTTAAAAAAAGTTTTCTATATAGCTATTTTCATGAACATTTTTAAATTTATCTCAGGCATTTCTAATCAAATTATAGATGAATACCTTAGAGTATTATAACTTGCAATTTTATTTGTAACTGGTAAGATACAAATTATTGCTCTGCAGATTTCTTCAACCACTGATTTTTAATATTTGGGATTAACAGTGGTTAAGTCCCGCATGAATCTGCTTCAATTTCTGTCGTACCATCAGTTTGGAATATCATTTTCAACTGAACACAGTACAACCGTGCGATCTTCATGTGGCTGTCACATGAGCAGCACTCAGGAGAGCTTTCAGCATGAATTGATGATCATCATGGTAATTCAAAAACATTTTTACGCATCATAGATATAGGACACTATGAAGGAAAATGCTGTTGAAGAGCTCAGGTGAAGAGGGAACATCTCCATCATGTATCTGTGTATTGATTTGCACTTAAAAATGGGCAACAGCACAATAGCTCTCTGATTTGAACTATGTGTTCAGTTTAACAGTCTCCCAAGGCAGTATAAAAGGTCATGTTTAGCAATTCAAATCCAATAACCAGAAATGTGCTACTCTATTAACTGTGTTTAAACTTTCATTTATTGCTCCAAACACCACAGACAAGTGGAACTTGTAATGCATTTTGTATTACTTGGATTTCAACATGTATTTCGAACTCACAATAAAAACCAGGAATACAAAAACAATATGATATATTTTAAATATGAAATAGAAAAGTACATAGCAATTAATTAAATAAATCCTTGTTTATAGCTAATGTCAAAAGGTCAATTTCAGTTTACTTTTTTTTTTTTTTAAAAAACATATACATTTATTTTATTACACATGAATAAAACAAACTACATACAGCAGGGAGATTCGTTAGACAATCATGAGCTATATAAATGTTACATTCATAGTGATTTGGCTATTTGTGTTCGTCAAACTTGAGGTAAACATCTTTCCTATTTTGTTGGGTCTAAATTTCTCTGTGATATTCAATATCTATCCTATCTCATCTCTACTAACTTAAATCCTTTATCCTGATCTAAAAAGATCTTATCTCCTAACCAACTAAACTTGATTGCAAAAGTAAACTATCTGGTCTTCAACCCCCACCCCCCTCAGAGACTTGAGAAGGAATAAAACTTAAATGCCTGAGTGAACCGGCAGCGCAGGTTAGCAGCTTCCAATATGAAAAAAAATGACTGAGACGGTTTACGGCTTGGACAGTCACTCAACACTCTCTATAACATTTAAGCCTCACTTTTCAGTAAATATTTATTAATGAAATATGATGATCAAGATTTTTGTATATACTCATAAATACTTACAATATTTTATTGTTTACTTAAAAGTAAAATTTCCTTGCTAGTAAAAAATATCAAATTTAGTTTCTGTTATGACTATTCTAAAATACATGATACTTATTCATTGAAAACATATATTTCATAATGTTAAAATGAATACCATTTAATTAATTTATTTATTTGGGATATGTGCATATCTATGAATGAGTGTATGTATGTACACATGAATACATGTGCCTGCGCTCATGTGCATCACCGTGGAGACTGGAGGAGGGTATTACATGTATTTGTCCTCCATCTTATTTCCCCCACACAGTTATTTGTCTATACTTAAACTTGGTACTTGCAGTGTGTCACCTAGACTGGCTGGCCAGCAAGTTTCAGCCATCCTGTCTCTACCTTCTTCCACACTGGGTTACTGGCACACACAGGATTGCCAGGGTTTTTAAGTGGACACTAGAAGTCTGAACTCAGGTCCCAATGCTTACAGAACAAAGTTCTCTTACCTCCTGATCCACCTCCTCATTTAGTCAACCCTATTTTTAAACACTAGAAGGATTGCATGTAAAGTATGAAAATTAAACAATAAATAAAAATTGTTAGATATGTTAGGTCATATATAAAAACAATGAAAACCTGATCTTTAAATTAATGCTTTATGAAAAAATTAATAAAATAAAAATTTTTTAAATGCTTTACATTTGCCCAGAACTCAACTGCAAACAAGTGCACATATATGTGCATATATAAGACACATGGGGTAGGGAGCTAGAGAGGTTGCTTTGTATTGAAGAATACCTGTTGGTCTAGGAGGGGTCCTGAGTGATAATCCGAACACCATCAGGTATCTCACAACTGCCACTAACTGCCCGCAGGTGCAGGTGAGCTGATGCCTTTTCTGACCTCCGTGTACAAGTGTGGAATACACTCATGTGGACACAGAAATATAAATGAAATAAAAATTAATCTGTATACACATGCATTAGGAGTATTAAGTAGGAAGATTTATTCGATAAGGAATTATTGGCAAAGCCAGAAACCCTTTGTTTGACTACATATTCCATCACTTACAAGTTGTAGGATTTTGAGAAAAAAAAAACATTTAATCTAATACATATTTAGTCAGAAAAATGTTTAGTCTTAGAGAATAAGATTGTTATAAAACTCAATGCAGTGACACTGCTAATATGCTTGGTTGTATACTATTCCCTATGCAGTATTCTTGTGTTCCTTCCTGCTCTGTCCAGTGCAGCCTCAGCTTGCATGTGATAGCCATGTGCTACAATCTGTGTTGAAATGTTGGAGAGGAATGTATATTTTCATGTAGAAGAAGTCACACTAAAATCTTGGAAATTGCTTCATCTCTCAGGCTCACTATGTATAGTCTTTATTTGTTCAGAGTCAGTTGCTCAATTTCCCTGTGTCATTTGTTATTTGTCATGACTTTACCCCACTAAAGTGTTAGTTATTCAAGTCACATGTGTATATGGACATGCAAATGCACACACATACACAGAACACACAAACCCATTTTTTTTGTGTTGTTTGGTTGTTGTTGTTGAGACAAGACCTTATGAATTCCCAACTAGCCTCCAACTCACTACATCACTAAGGATGTACCCGAACGTCGGCTCCTCTCTCTACTTCCAAGGTGCTAGGATTACAGGTGTGTTCCACTGTGCTGCCAGGTGGTGCTAAGGATCAATAGAACAGAGGGGTATGAGTTTGCTATGTATATAGCAGCTCCTGGAGAAAGGATGTTTGAGCTGAGACGTTGAATGAAGGGGCGGACCAAAACCAGGAAACAAGCATATGAGGAAGTTCTCAGACGTGAGCACTGCCAGGAGGAGGCCAGAGGCAGAATGCAGTCTAGCATTTTCCAGGAAGCTAGCATGAAGTGAAACGCTGAAGAAGCCAAATCAATTGAGGGATTGATTATCCATTCTGAGCCTTTGAGGTTGTGTTTTTATACTGAACTCTTTTTTGGGTGTCATGAACTCATTTTAATTTTAAGGTATGTCTTTTATGAAGATCCACTTAATCCAATTAAATCTGTGAGTTGGTTAATAAGAAGGCTTAAATCTCCAGAAGGATTGCTCTTATTCTTTCATCTGAAAAGGTTTAAGGTATAGCAGTCCCCTATGGTTCTGGCTCCCAGGAGGCCAGAAAGGCCTCAAATAAATCAACAAGCCTTATCTGAGGAATTGAAGCAAATATTTTCCCTGGGCTTCTCATGTATTTATTTTGTGGTAGTCAAAACTACCACATATGAGATACTAGTATCCTTTTTTAAAATGATGACTCCATTAAGTGCATGTAGGGCATAGCAGCACACAGATTTAATATCAGAACTCAGGAGGCAGAGCAACTCAGACCTCTGTGAGTTCCTGGGCAGCCTGGACTATATAGTGTACCAGGGCAGCCAGGAACATGAGAAGAGACCGTATCTCCAAAAATTCAATAAAACAAAACAATTCTAAAATATTCATTGCAAATAGATTGTTAAAATGAATAAATGTTCAATTCTTCACTCTTCCAATGATGTTAAAAATGTAAGCTAAATTTTTTATAAAAAAAAGGAGACAAATTTGTAAGAAAACTTATTTTTAACATTATACAAAATTATTGCCAAAGCAGTTTTTTTGCTGGGTTATAGAACTCAAATAGATATCACAGAGATGGTTTCACCGATTTTTTTTATTCTTCTCTCATGCAATATATTCTGACCACAGTTTCCCCTCTTTCCACTTCAACCAGTTCCCACCTCTTTTAACCCAAATTCACTATCCCACTGTTTCCCTTCAGAAAAAAAAAAAACAGGCCTTCAGGGCCTTAACATGGCGTAACACAATACAATAACACTAGTCGCAGTCCCTCATATCAGGGCTAAGAAAGGCAACCTAGCAGGAGGAAGAAAGGGTCCCAAGAGGTGGAAAAAGAGTCACAGACAACCCCTTGCCCACTATTAGGAGTCCCCCCAAAACACAAAGCTAACAGCTATAAGATATATGTAGAGGACCTAGCAATCATTGTGCTAAATACACTAATGCTCACTGTCTACTTCATGTGACTACAGGGGGACAGTTGTATTTAATGTATATATTAATATATCAATATATTAATAATATTATTATGCATGATACATTATATTTCCACACTATATTATATATTTATATATAATAATATATTATATATAATGATATATTATATATTATGTGCACTTTATATAATGTATTCTGTGGAAATGTATTATGGTACTTTTCTTTTCTCTTTTTTCTTTTCATTCATTTCTTCCTTTCTTCTTTCTCTCCTTCCTTTCTTTTTTTTTTGTTTTAGGTTTTGTTTTTTGAGACAGGGTTTCCCTGCGTAGCCTTGGCTGTCATGGACTCACTTTGTAGACCAGGCTGGATTAGCTCTCACAGAGATCTGCCTGTCCCTGCCTCCTCCAGTGGTAGGACTACAGGCGTCTGCCACCACATCTAGCTATGCCATCTTTCTTGTTGTGGAAATTGAAATATCTTGGGCATATGTGCACATTAGCATCTGACTTATTATAGGACTAATGGTACATTTTAACATGGAAGTTCCCATTATATCAGGCACAGCTGTAGAGATATGAGGATTGGGTGGGATATTGTTTTCCATTCACCTCTGAATTTAGACAAAAATTTAGCTAGAAAATTAAAATTCTAGATAACAGATAAGTGAAAAGTGAGAGATGCTGTAAGGATTACTGTGAACTGAGCATCACCCAACATGGGTAAGCAATTATCGCTATAGTAGAACATGGATCCTTTGGTAATATGCCCAGGACTAGAAGATATGGATGGTAGCAGATTTGTTTTTAGGTTTTGGGGAAACATCAAATACTATATTCATTTCTACCATGTCTCTGCTACTTTGCACTATCACCATCATCAGTGGATTTGTTCCACTTTCTCCACATTTACACCTAATTTCATATCACTTACACTCTCGGGAGCAGGTTAATATGCATGGTCATCCCAACAACATCTCATAGTTCTAGTCAGCATCTGGAACATTTTCTACACATCTGCCCACAATGAATGCTGAGTGCTTGGATTTTATTTGTGTGTTCCCATGGCTGGCTGTTTTTCCTTTTTAAAATACATTTACGTATTTATTTTTAATTTGTTCATTTTACATCCTGATTGTAGCCCCGTCCCTCATCGCCCATTGGTCTCACCCTTCAGCCCTCATCCTCTTCCTCCCTCCCCTAGTCCTTAGAAGGTAGAAGCTCTCCTTCCCTGCTATCTGACCTCAGCCTATGAAATTTCAGCTGAACTGCATATATCCTCTTCCTCTGTAGCCTGGCAAGGTAGCCCCACCATGGAAAAGTGATCCACAAGTGGGCACCAGCGTTCCAGTCAGAAGTAGCCCCTACTCCCTATATTAGGAGACCCACAAGGAGACTGTGCAGCCTATCTCCTACATCTGAGCAGAGGGTTTAGGTCCTCAGCATGCAGAGTCCTTGGCTGGTGCATCAGTCTCTGCAGCACCCCTCCTCCCCTGCCCAGATTTGTTGGCTCTGTTGGTCTCCTTGTGGAGCTCCTGATCCCTCCAGGTCCTTCTATTCCCCAATTCTTCCATAAGACTCTTTGGGCTATACCCCAAAGTTTGGCTGTGAGTCTCAACATATGTTTGGATCCCCTGCTGAGTGGAGTCTTTCATAGGACCTCTATGGTAGGCTCCTTTCCTGTTCCTTCTCCTCAACCTCGTCTGACATCTATTCTATTTGCCCTTCTGAAGGGGAATTAAACATTCTTTTCAGGGTCCGATTTGTCATTTAGTTTCTTTTTTTTTTTTTTTTTAAAGATTTATTTATTATTATGTATACAGTGTTCGGCCTGCCAGAAGAGGGTATCACATTACATTACAGATGGTTGTAAACCACCATGTGGTTGCTGGGAATTGAACTCAGGATCTTTGGAAGAGCAGGTGATGCTCTTAACCACTGAGCCATCTCTCCAGCCCCGCCATTTAGTTTCTTTAGGTCTGTGGATTGTAGTATGGTTTTCCTGTAGTATATGCTTAATATTCACCTATAAGTGAGTATATACCATGTGTGTCTTTCTGGGTCTGGGTTACCTCACTCGAGGTGTTTGTCTCTAGTTCTATTAATTTGCCTGTAAATTTCAATTTTTCCTTGTTTTTAATAGTTGGGTAGTATTCCATTGTGTAAGTATACCACAGTTTCTTTATCCTTTCTTTGGTTGAAAGATCAACAATTAATAAATTGGACTTCATGAAACTGAAAAGAATCTTTAAGTCAAAGGACACTGTCAGCAGAACAAAACAATAGCCTAGAGACTTGGAGATCTTCACTTACCTTACATTTGTCAGAGGCCTAATATCTCAAATCTATTAAGAACTCAAAAAATTAAACATCAACAAACCAAATAATGCAATTAAAAATGGGGTACAGAACTAAACAGAATTCTCAACAAAGGAATATAGACTGGCAGAGAACTACTTAAAGAAATTCTCAGTGTTCCCAGTCATCCAGGAAATAAAAATGAAAATGACTCCATCTTACACCTTTCAGATTGGCTAAGATAAAAACCTCAAGTGACAACACATGCTGGCAAGGGTGTGGAGAAAAGGAAACACTCCTCCATTGATGGTGGGAGTGCGAAGCAGTACAAACATTTTGAAAATCAATCTGGTGCTTTCCCAAGAAATTAAGACTAGTTCTACCTCAATATCCAAAAGATGTTCCACCGTAAAATAAAGCCATTTGCTCACCTATGTTCATAATAGCCAGAATCTGGAAACAACCTAGATTTTTTCTTAATTTTTTAAATGGCACATGTTTATATTTTCAAAAGAGATTAAATAATATACCTAGTACCAGGTAAAAAAATTTTTCATCAACAATTTTTACTTTTGGAATAGACTTGGTGAGTCAAGAAATAAATGTTGGATCAATTCAGAAACACAAGCAGCAGCTGGGAGAGGGATGAGAGAGTGAATATGAAAGAAGAAAAATGAAAGTGTAAGCCTAGACATTAATAGATTTCTACATTTAGAGTGATTACAGAGCAAAATAGCCCAACAGGGAACTGACAAAGGACAGCTAAAGAATCTGAAAGTGACAGGAAGCAGAAGAACAGCACATGAAGCACACCCAACCGGCTGGACATCTCAGTTCTGGAGAATTCCTACAGCTCTCACATCTGTCCTAATCAAGTCCCTGTGTTTCTCTAAAATAAAAGAGGATCATGCTTTCTATTATTGCTCACAAAGCAAATGCCTCAGAAGTGTTTGATTATTATTTATTATTATTATTATTATTATTATTATTATTATTATTATTACTGATAAATTATCTGAAAATATCAAAACAGTTTTATAAACAGAATGTGGCTACAGCACAAAAGCAATAATTGTAACAAACCCAGGCTCTGTGTTTGATTTAAAAACCAGTGGGACATCTGCTTGGCTGCTTCCATAATTGGCTACCAGCCTGTTGTTTTGTTCTGCTGGAAGAGGGACCTTATGTCCTGTGGATATTATTTGCTCTTGGTCCAGGGAGACTTAAGTTTCCATTAGATTAGATGCTCCATACACATAGACAGATATGTGTAACGATCTTTAAATCATTCTTGGTTTCTTGACTTCTCTATGGGTCTTGGTCTGCAAGAATTATCTTGTTAGGGCTATATTTAAAGGTACCCTTTAAATTGTTTTACCTTGTGAAAGGTTTCTATGAGAACAAAATTGAACTGTTTCTCAGTCCTTTTCAGTATTCATCGAGGGATTTTTTTTACTTGATGGCTAAGGAGTCCACAAGAACTTGTGTTAATATATTTGCCTGTAGGCTGCACATATCCCCTCATATACTTCAAATTATCTTTAGATTACTTAGAATACTTAACCTAACATAAACAAAATATAAACTTCTGAATTACTTAGAGATAATCACAAGAAAATGTCTGCATGTTTTCAATATAAATTCAATTATTATGCAAATACTTTCCATGTGGCTATAGTTCAGTCTACAGTTGAAACGGAAAACATCAAGGATCAGTGTCCTTCCTGTTTCAACATCACTGTTCACGGGCATTCTCATCTGATGTAATTTTACTTACTTGCTTGCTCTTTTGTTCTCATTTTCATCCATAAAATAGTGTTTCAACACATGACCCATGCCAGCCTCCATAGTTCAGTGTATGCTCATAGTTACCTCTAAAAGAGACTTCTACAATTCCACATAAGATGTGTTAAATTAATCTCATTATTTTCTTCATACCAACCCACAATTAAAAACCTACTTCACCTTCAAAAATCAGACTTAAAAACTCTAAAAATGCTCTCTTTAGGTCTTGGATACACTTTTGCCAAATCACCCTTCCATCTAGCAACAGCTGCTCTTCTGGCCTTTACCTCTTTGTTTCTTCCAGCATTGCGCTTATAGACTTTATTGATGCAACCGCGATTTCATTGTACATTTCTCAGAGTACTTCAAAGGTCTAAAATACTTCAAAGGATTCTTCTTGTTGTAAGGGTAGGAATTTGACTTACAGATTCCTGTGCCATTTCTTCCTACTCTTTCTAGTTCTCTGTCACCCATCTTCTCCTTAGTGCTTTGAGCTGTCTGCACCTGTCATGCTTCTTTCCCTCCACAGGTCAAGGCACTTACTGGCGCTTGTTCTCAGATGCTTTCCTAGTTGATTGCACATTACTGCTTATTTACTTTTATTCTTTAGTTCATTTCATTCCTGTGTACACAAACACAAAATATTCATATATAGATATACACTCACTAAGTAATAATACAGGTGCACAAATTTTGGCAGCTAACTTATCACAGAAACAAGCATGTTCCTATGTACAGAATCTTAATATAGCTTGCTACTAAGTCAAAGAATAATGACCACCTAATTGAAAGATGTTCCTTCTGTCTGTGAAGTGTTACATTGACTGTTGATGAGGTTGTTTGTCATCAGTGAAGACAATAATGGGAGGGAGGATTACATGGGATATGAAGGACATTGATAATTTTAAGCTTTGGGAAAATACTAAAGAGGACTTAGTAGAAATCTATTTTAACAGTATGGATTTCCTTTTATCTCTATTCTTAGTAGTGACCAAATGGGAAGTAATTTTTTCTATATCCAATGGATTACAAACACCTTATTGTAATGTTCAAATGTAAGCAGAAGTTGAAAATGCTTAGTCAGTGTGATCCTTACAACACGTGCGTTTTGTAAATTGACTAACTCTACCCAATCAACATAGGTCCTTCCTTATATGCTACCTCGTGTGTAGTAAAACTACCTAACTTCTCTTTTAACATTTGTCAGAGAAAAAGTCTTTAAAGTCAGTTCTATGGTACACATTGCCTCTTAATCACAATACTCATAACACTGAGACAGGAGATTTTCTATGTGTCTGAGGCAAACCTGGTTTACATAATGAATCCTGGGCCATTGTGAGCTATAGTGTGAGGTACCATTTCAAAATTATGACCTTCTCTCACCAAGAAAGGAATAAGGGAGATAGAGTCACAACAAAACCGTTACCTCAACCTGATATTTAGAAAAAGGATACTTACATACATGGTAGATTTGAAAAAAGTTAAGCAGAGAAAGTTAATATGAAACACTTTTCACAATTCTCCTTTAAGAAAATGTTCTTTAGGAAGTATGACTTTGAATGACACCAGTTATTCTGTGCTAAGTTGGGAAATAAACCTACAGAAAATTCCAGTGAGAATTTACTGATATTGTTAGTCATAAATTAGCCATGATATATCTTTCTGATGCTACATTCAAGCCAAGGCAGCTGAGAACTACTCACAGGTGTTTCTCAAAAATGTTTTTCTGGAACAGAAGTTAGCAAGGTGAACACTTCAGTACTCTGGTGACAATTACTCATTGTTCTCAGATGGGCCAAGGAGATTATGCCAATTTCCCTAGAAGGCCACAAGCTGTTCCTTCCCTGTTATGTGGCTGAGCCAAGGATTTGAGACAGTTCACCATGAACTCTCCAACAACACACAAGAAAATACAATGAAGGATATTTGTAATTTAAAATTTTGGCTTCTCTAAAATGATTTTGAAAATGATTATCAGTTTATTAGCTCAAAATACATCGAGCCTGATATATTGATCAAGGACCATGTGAACTTTATTAATGATTGATGCTGGCCAAGTGGAAGAGGAAGACATACCAATCAGAAAAAAAATCACTAGAGAGTAAGAAAGCATAAATACTACTGCAATTTCAAAATCAGAGTGACACTGCAGAGGTCCAGATGATTTCCATGGCTTCTTTAGAGTAAGATTTTAAGGCAGAAATAAAAACCACATGGTGAGGTCTTACGAGGAGTCTTCTCTCACAGCTGAAAGTCACTCCACTCATTGCACAACAAAGCCCACCCCACCCCTTGCCTCCCATTTCTGCCCCCCCCACTCTTCCCCCGCCACCTTTGCAGGGGTTTGCAGCAGTGACTCCTTGAAACCTTTAGGTTTATAAACACTAGAAAAGCAATCAACAGGTTAAGCTAAGATTGAATTTATACTCTGTGTGAAGTGTTCTTTGTGATTTAATTGCTATAAATAATAAATAAATAAAATATAAACAAACAAACAGACAAACTGGCCCTGGGTAGATGGGCCAATGATCTTGCCTGTGATATTACTCAAAGCCTCAGCATTTTTTAAGTCCAACCCTTGCTATTGTTATTTTGCTCTCAGTTACTCACTACCCAGAAAATGATGCACAGCAAGCAGGGAGCAAATAACTATCATTTATGGAACTTCTTGGTTTTACTTACAGAGCGTAATCCACGTTCAAAGATGAAGACGCCTGGAATGCCTGAGGTGTTCTGAAATTCCCAGTAAGCTCACTGTGTTATTCCCAACTGTCTTATTCAATTAAAAAAAAAAGTTGAGTGTTTTTTAGTGTAAATGGTAGGTATTTTATACACAAAAACATGTTTTTTATATTACAGAAACAGTCGTATTGTGTTATATTTAGAAATATATGGTTGAAACTTTACATAGAATGCTCTTCCTGTCATTGAGCAAGAAAGAGAGCAACTGAAGTCACTGCCACTTGAACACCCCTCCAGTCTGTCACCTATTAGAATGCAGGTTGCCTTTGGGGTCCTGTTATGAGTAATGCTACGCCAGGTCCGAGTCAGAGTCAGCTATCAGGAGGAACGTCACACACAAATACCAGAGATGGCAGAGAATGCTTCTGGATATTTCTTGTACCTGAGCAATTCTCTCTTAGGGATACTTCTATGCTTTCCCTAAGTGTGCTTAAACAACCAAACCAAAAACAAGTAAATACATAGGTAGGTATATAGACAGACAGACAGACAGATAGATGAACGGATGGATGATAGAGAAATAATTAAACTTGGTAATTTCACATAGAATGACTAATCTTACACAACTAAGGGGAAGGTGAAATTAATGGCTAACCTGTAAATAAGATATAGTCAAAATTATATATCCCTTCTTAGCACTATCAATATTTATGTTTTTGTTAATTTTCTCTAGAATGGACTTAGAACTATTAAGTTGATTGGAAAGGCTCATTTGGGATAAGGAAGCAAAAATTGATTATCTCACACACACAGCAAAGTGCCAAGCAGGTGGATGTGTCCGCACATGAGAACTGTAACTAAAATCTTATGAGTGTACTGTGCTTGGTGATTTGACAAAGCACATGGTAAGTACTATTGGTTACAGGCAGTTTCACATACAGCATGGGACACTATATTCTCTCTTCTTCTTTAGTACCTTTCTAGACCTTCTGAGAATAGAGTTATTAAATAAAAATACTTACTACCAAAAACGGATCAGAGCAGTGCCTTTCTCTGATTTTGTTGGCCCTTCTTGGTCTCTATGTTTAGTTTAACTATAAAGAAATTCTTTTTTTTTTTTTGTCTTTTTTTTTTTATTAATTTATTCTTGTTACATCTCAATGTTTATCCCATCCCTTGTATCTTCCCATTCCTCCCCCCCCCCATTTTCCCATTATTCCCCTCCCCTATGACTGTTCTTGAGGGGGATTACGTCCCCCTATATATTCTCATAGGGTATCAAGTCTCTTCTTGGCTACTTGCTGTCCTTCCTCTGAGTGCCACCAGGTCTCCCCATGTATTATTTACCAAGCCAGTGATGCATAGATAGAAAACGTGCTACTTTTCATCAAAGTTTAACTTTAAGCACCATATTTATTCAGATGAGAGTCAAGCTTTATTCATGTACCTACCAGTAGTATTAAATGAAATTCACTCTAAGCCAACTGCTGAAAAGATACACTCAGAAGATTTTAAATAACAGGAATTTAAACCTAAACACTACCATCATGTGTGGCACACACTGACTTATACATTTTGATAGACAAGAATGACCAAACTATAGCTCAAAACAGGGGAAAACATACTTAGAAATCTTACCACGTGGATCTTCACATTTTAGGGACTGATATGTAATAGCTTCCCCCAAGTGCCTGAAGCATAACCCAGTGTGCTGATTAAACCATATTGAACTGTTGTGCTGTTTTTTTCTTTTTTGTTTTCATTTGATCAGGACAGAAACCCAAGACTATCACTATTAGAGCAAGTGTAATCACAAGAGAAGAAAACTGATTAGTGTCCACAGATCATTTTGAATATCTGTGTTTCATAAGCACAGCAAGTATTTTTTAAAGGACATAACAGGATTTCTTCAGGAAGAGGATTAAGGGTTTTATTTTCCTCAACTGAGGCACAAAATGTGGGTGAATTTCATGTTAGCTTTCCTTTCATTTGGCTCAGGTGGCAGAGACCTATATTTATCTCCTCTTAGGCATGGGTCTGACGTGCTGGAATGCTTAGGATGTCAATGGCGGACAGATGTCAGGAGAACACAGAAGATAAATGAATGGTTGAGACCCCGTGCCTCCTCCCAGAATTCTCAGCTGCTGGGCTGTGGAAATGGTATGTTTACTTTCTGTGTCTCCTTTAACAGTCTCCCTGAAGCCAATCTTAAGATCCGGTAGCTGGGCAAGCAAGCCGTTCTCGAAGTTGGTAAGCAGAATTATTTTCACTTCGGGGTGTAGTTGTCTGTGTCTTTGTAGTTGATGTACTGTTATCTATGAACTAATTACTTATGTTAACTCTCTGAGAAAGCGTATGTTACCAAGTATACTAATTTACCTGCAATACTTATGTTAAGAGGTTTATTTGCTTGCAATTAAGGAAGGAGATAAAGATGTTTTATTTTCAACCCTTAAATCTTACATTGCAATCACAATTCATTCTATAAGTGTTCCTCTTGGGAATTTCAAGTCTCTTTTTTTATTTGGGTTTTGTTTGTTTATTTGTTTGTTTGTTTGAGAATGTGAGGAAACAGCAATTCTCACCAACCTTTGTATTCATTTATGATTCCTTTTACGTTTTCAAAATTTATGTTTCATGGCCAAATCTTATTTCATACCTTATTGAAGTTTGTTTATGTTTTAGGCCCTTTAGAATATTAATCTTTTGGTTATATTACTCTAAAACCATGAATTGGATGATATTTTAACTCAAAGTTACAAAAACAGTTTTTAAAAATCAGAGCAGAGGCTGAACAGACTTTGTGACAGGCTCCAAAGACATTTTCTGGCTTTGTGTCACAACTACCTTAGTGCATAAAACTTAATGGAAAAACATTGTATTCTTATCTGGTTAACTCCTAGGAAGAATGGGAAAGAAGTTTGTCTATACATAAATGTATTGATCATTCATGGTCACAAAATTTATATTGGCCATTGTCCCCAAGATATGTTCTTTAGGGTCAGCGGAAGATTTGATTATATAGTAGATATGTTTCTAAAGGTGTGTTTCCTGTACAACAGTGCAAATAATTCTACCGTAGCAACTTTTCATGAAGTAAACTTAACAGCATACTCACTTCCTGATTAAATAGCTGCTAATACACAAATGGCAATTGATTCCAACTTTCCGGCCTATTTTGCAAAGCTCGGGACTGAATTAGAAATGTTTCTTTACTGGGCAAAGGTCACTGTTTTGTGTGTGTGTGTGTGTGTGTGTGTGTGTGTGTGTGTGTGTGTGTGTGTGTGTGTCTGGAGAATGGCTGTTTGGCATGGTGCTTACTTTTGCTTAAGGAATTCTGGTTGATTCTTACAGAAGTCTAGGCCTCTGTGTCTTTTTCTGGGAGGAAGGAATCTGGATCGAATGAGGCCAAACAAGCCACCTGCCTTCTTCTCAGGTATACGTAAATAATAAAAGTGGATTTGTGAGAGTCCTTTGAGCCTGAGAGGGGGCAGGAGAAACATCTCCAAGTGATGTCACTATAAGCACTAATTATTTGAAATTAGACCCTTTCATTAGGAGCAACAACAACTTTGCAATGGACTGATCTGATAGTTTAGAAAAAGAAAAGCACCTGAGGAGAGGGAAATAATTTCAGCAAGGAAAAAAGCAAAATGAACTCCAGGATCAGAAGTTTGCTGTTAGAGTGAAAAAAGTACTTCAAATGCTGAAAAGTTAGTGCCAAACGTAAAAGTAGGTCCAGTCAATGAGTGACAGCAAAGACAAAGTGCTATCAGTTGGTTTGATGCAATTGTAGTTCACTCTGCTTCTGGAACCAATTCTTCTTTAAGATGACTACCTAAAAATTTAATTGTCCAATTCCAATGTATAACTTCTTGTTTTATTTTTATCTTATGTTAATTATCTTATATTAATTATTATCCCTTAGGATCCTGTTTGTTTTCTAATGAAAGGAGGCAAGGGAGTGGACCTGGATGGGATGGGAGATAGTGAGGAACAGGAAGGAGTGTCAGGAGTAGAAACCATAGTCTCGATATATTATGAGAAAAAAATCATTTTCAATAAAAGGAAAAAATGTTAAGAAAAATTATTTCTGCACATTGAAACAGGAAAATGTGTGAGCTACTGTGATTTGCATGATAGCGTAGTTTGAAGGGAAGTTGTGGCATGCTTTACTCTTTATACCTCGGTGCTAGAAACAGTGTTTAGTCCTTGAAATCCTTTGTCTTATAAGCAGTTGGTGAAAACAGGAAATGGCCTAAAACACTAAGGGCACAGGAATGTGGAAGCAATTATAAAGTTCAGTAAATAGGTCTACTATTTCATTTATTTGGTGTAGAAATACAGAAAATAGCTAGGACAGTGAAAGCATGTATGAAAGGCTCACAATCTGCTACTGATCACAGTCATTTATTTATTTGTTTTGAGACAGAATTTCATGAATCCCAGGCTGACTGCAAACTTATTATGTAGTAAGGTGACCCAAACCTGCCAGCCCTCTTTCTCTACCTCCCAGTAGGTGTGGTTACAGGTATGGTGTTCCAAGCCCTTCAAACCCAGGGCTTCATGTACACACTCTAAGTCACTCTACCAAGTGAGCTATACCACCAGCTTCAATAATTTTTGTAAAGGAGAATAGGGTGAGTCCTATTTTGTGTCTTTTAAAACATGGACCATGTGCAAAAATCTGTAGCATTTTTAGCATTTTAGCAAAAATCTGTAGCATTGTAATTCTCTTAAATAGTTGAAGATGTCTCACGATATACCCAGAGACCTTTGTCATAAAAGCACTGTTATATGAAAGACAAAAATGACAGAAAATTAGCCAAGACAATGGAAGGGACCTATAAGACAACTTGACTGCATTCACCAAGGACAAGAGCATGATCTACTAGAGAGAGAGAGAGAGAGAGAGAGAGAGAGAGAGAGCGTTGCCCTTCAGTGCTTCCAGGGTTTAAAAGTGGAATAAGGACAAGTTTTAACATTTTATTATTATTATTGATTATTATTTTTTCTATTCTTTATATATCTTTTCTTCAAATATGTCAAGTATAAATTTTATACCTCTTTTACGTTTTTATAGCAAATTCAAAAGAATATTGAGGCATAGTGAACATGTTCTTCTTTGCACTGCCATAAACCCACTGATCAGAAGGCTAAGACAGGAGGAGCACTGTAACAGGCCACATATTCTGAGCTTTGGAGTGCCACTCTGGACAAAAGAAAACTACGGACAGTCACTACAAATAGGCTATCAATCATCCTATCATGTTTAAGATGTGATTTAATTAAGATCGTGTCAATTTGATTACAATACACTTAGAGATTTGTTTTGTCCTTTAGGGAAAGTTAGTATTACTCTGTTAGGAATGTAATCAATGCCATCATAAAGCGTGCTTGTTCCATCGCATTCTGGGAAGCTGAGAAATAATGTAATAAAGTTAGTTAATTTATATAGTAGTTCCATGGCACAGAGCGCCAAGCATTAAATGAGTAAACCAGTTTTTCTAAGATGTGACTCGTGAGTGAAGCATAAAGCAGCTACACTTGTTGGGATTATTGCCTTTTAGATGCACCCATTCATTAAATGAGACTTACTATGTCTGGTCTAGGCAGTAGCGAACACGACTAGACTGCGTTGGCCCCTTATAATGAAGCAATATCTTGTATATATATATTTTTTTCTGTTTTGTTCATATAGAAAAAAACCTTCTAGTGTAAATAATAAACAAAACCATCGCCTTAATAACAAAATAAGAAGGCATTTGCAGGGATTTCTCCTACTGTTTCCATAGACTTTGGAGAAATCTGCTGAACAAAGAATGGATCAAATAGACAACAGAATTAGGAGAGTAGCATAAAGAGGGAAGGGGGACAGAGTTGATTTGCTTCCCTGGCCGTTCAAACATATGGCTTACCCTTACAATGCTAGGTAGCTTTGTAGAGCAATGCAGGGCAGGCAATTTCAGTTATAAGGTACCTATTGTGATCTGGTCACTGCTTTGTGTTCTGAGAACTGCATGCACTCACATACATAGATGTGGAGTTTTGTTTAGAGTGGGTGCTTTTGGCTGAACTGAAAGTCTCATAAAGGGAAGATCTTTGCAGCCTCACTTGTTCTAATCAGTGGTGTTTCAATGGCAAACACACACTAAATAGATTTTTTTCCTCATTTGAAAAATATTATAATGCAATGTTTTCTAATCTCCAATGTGCACTGAGGATTATGATTAGTTACTGTAGGGTAATCATTTGAATAATTTAAAAATTAGGTTCTTCCATCTCATTTTTCAGAAACTTTTGAAAATATCCATGGCCATTATCCATAAAGTACAGAGGTCTGTGAAATATTTTTGAATACATTATGGAGTTCGATGTTGTTAACGAATATTATTACGAGCCTGCCCCGGTGGCACACATCTGTAATCCCAGCACCAGGGAAGGCAGCAACAGGCTGATCTCTATAAATTCGAGGGCAGCCTGGTCTACAAAGTGAGTTCAAGACAGCAAAATCTACACAGAAAAATCCTGTCTCCAACTGCCCCCTCCCAAATATATTAATACCTACCTCAATACCTTTGATCATAGATTTCTAGGTTTTTTTCTTTCTTTCTTTCTCTCTTTCTTTCTGTCTCTTTCTTTCTTTTGATTTGGTGGTGACTTTTGTTGACATTTTTCATTTACTCTCATTTTTGCTTTGCAATATAAAACAGATCTTCCTCATAAAATTAGCTCTAAGATTTACTAGAAGAATACTCTATAGTTTTCCTGTGCTTCTTATTGGAAACTGACAGTTAATGAAAATTCTCCAGTGACTCAATCTTCAAAGCTCATTCATTTTGCCCAATAATGATGTTCAGTCTCTTTTCCACTTTGATGCAAGACATAGACAGTCTTTCTTCTGTTCAGTTTCCTAGACTCCTTTTCCTACATGTACCTTTCTCAGAATAAAGTCAACAGAAACACTGAGCTCCAGTATTTCCCACTGTCCACCCAAAGATATTCTTGAGGATTTATTAACTTTTCCTCCTGCCTGGTTGAGATTTTTCTTATTTTTATTTCATGAGTGTCCACAGTTTGTATAGCAAATACTTTTTCTGACCTGACCACGTTCTCCTTAACCCTTTTCTGCATTCAGTGAATGTGGCTGGCCAACAAAAGAGCTCCAGATATCACCTATTTCACATTTCCTTTCTTGGTTTCCATGTGACTCTAATGAAAGACAACAGAAAGTTGAATTCTTCAGTCTTCTATGCATCATCCTTACCCTGCAGCCTATGACAGCGAAATGCAAAAACGGTTTGTTTTTAATCAACAAACACCAAGAAACACAAGCATAAGCAAGGAATAGAAAATCTTTGCACTGGAGGGCAAACATAAAATAGTTGACAATCCCATTATCTCCTCCAACCTTTTGAGAGGCCGGGATGCATTTTGCTTTCTCAAATCTCTCATGCACAGCTTCTGTACATAGTAACGGGAGGGGGAGGAGCCTTCCTGAAGCTGAAGTTTTGTAGCGTAAACAAAAGCAACTGAATCAATCTGAATGGTCTTTCATTAAAAGAGAAGAATTCTCCACGGTTATTTCCAATAGCACAGCAATGAAACTGGGATTTAGGGATAGCAATGTACTTTCTGCTTTTCCCTTAATACTCACATTTTGTTTTCTTACAAAGCCATCAAATATTAGAAGTGGTAATGGTTCCTCATATAGTTTTAAATCAGCGTCCACTAACTTTCGCAAAGGACTTAGACTAATAGACATTTAAAGATATCTATTAAAGATATATGTTGGACTCGTGAATCTCTGTTACTAGTGCTCACAGTCTTCAGGTGTTGACCCTCTACACATTGACTTAGGACTCTCTAACACCTTTCACCATATATGCTTGTCCTTCTGCTATCTCATAGTGACCATAATTCCATTAAAAAATAAATGAGACATAACCCTCCCAAAAGTGTGTGCCTTGTTGTATTTAAATCTGCCCTAGGCTTCAGTAAAACATCTGCATATAAATTATGCTCTAAATACTTTTATACCTACACCTATAAGTAAATAGATAAATTAATACCGATAAATAAATAGATGAAATATCATTACTTGCTCACTTTGAGTAACTACAATGGAGTCTGATAACAATTATGTAAGTGATTAGTATTTAATGGAAATCATTATAAATTATTGGCTAAAGTCCTCTTTTAATTCCCATTTTATTCCCATTTTATATAGGTTTAAGCTGAGCTCTTCCAAAGTCCCAGATCTGTGATTTTGAACAAGTTAGTAAAACTCTTTGTGCTTCTGTTTCTCTACAGTAAAATGCAGAAAATAAATTTTATAAGGTAGTTCTATAAAATTAGTTAAGTTAATAAATATATGTACATACTTATGCCCATCATGTTCATATATTGATTTAATAATCCAAATACAATTTTACACATGGATTTTAAAAGTATTAAATATTAACACTATCTTAAATGATTAAACAAAGAGTTCAAGAGACTGAACCAGGATTCCGCAGCTAGAATACAAGTGCTCATGTTAAACACACACAGTACTAGCCTCATGCCCTCTCCTAACTTGTCCTCTCTGTGTCAGGAGGCCCTCTTTTGACCTCATTACTCAGTCCGAAACCCTCTGATTCATCCTTGATAGTTCCCTCAACTGGCTAATGGCATGCCATGGCCCATCTGTCTATTTCACTGTCTCAGTGTCCATATTTCTGAAATCTATCCGATGTCTTCTTCCTGCATTCACTTGCTAAGTCAGCTACACATTTCCTTCCTAGATTCTTTTGTAGCTTACTCTGACCTTATCTCTCACCGGTTCTCCCCAATGGCTGTTTTATACCTTTGACTTACATATGAGAGACGGAATACCTGTTTACTGAAGGAAATTTGCTGTGTTGTATGCTATTACAGGCCCAAGATGTCTTTTATGCCCATTTTGTTAGTGGTTTGTACTTCTAAAACTCATACATCATGGAAAAACCTTACCACCACCACCCATATTTCTCCTGTTATATAGTATCCTGGTGGATGTTTTCTTATGCATCTATCTGAAAAATCCTCATTGCTTCCTACCCCACCCCACTCCACCCTCTACCAGAACTCACCCTCAAGTATGTTATGGTTTTTTCTACCAACCATGCTCCTTGCTAGTCCCTTTCTCCGGCATGCCCTCTCAACACCTGGTAGTGGCTGTCACACTCTAGTGCAATCAATGGTTTAAAACTATGCCGTACTAGTGAGTTACCTGTGATCTACTGGAGAAGGATATCAGTGTCGAGGTTCCTTTTATCCAATTTAAGAGTCTTGAATCACCTGAGTGCAGTCACTAGTTTCTGCACTCCCAGTGCTGGGAAAGTGGAGACAGGCAGATTGCCATTAGTTTGAGTGTAAACTACAGAATGAGATTGTATCTTTAAAGAGGTTCAGGGCCTGGAAAGATGAGTCACTGGTTTAGAGTATTTGTTGCTCTTCCATAGGACCTGGGCTTAATTTTTCAGCAACTACATGGTGGCTCACAATTATCTGTTACTCCAATTTCAGGGTATCCAGTGACTTATTCTGGCCTGTGCAGGCACCATACACACATATCACGCACAGGCATATCTACAGGCAGAACCCTCACATGCATAAAATAATAAGCACACAAGTAATATTATTTTAGAAACAGAAAAATTTATAAAACACAGTGGAAGCTGTGGTAGAGTAAGCTCACATATATAAACAAGAAATAATCTAAAAGGCAACATAAAAGCCTCAGAACTAGAAGGAGTTTGAAGCAGATTTTGTCTGCATCCTTGGTATTAATCTGCCAGTGAAAGGAGAGACATATCAGAATACAGTTTGGATTTCAGGCATGACTGGCTGGCAGGTGCTTGCTATGTAGGCAAAGGGTTGAGGGCAAGTTAAGATTAGGGAAGGGCATGCTCTAGACAGTGAGAACTATACTCAGAGTCTGTGTTAGTTTTAAATGTCCCCAAGCTACTAAGGACTGGAAAGCAAATATGGGAAACCAGGCAGTGAAAATACACTGTGGATTCTCTACCAGTGGATTAAATCAGGCTAGGCTTAGTACATTACTTCTCAAAAGTCAGTGAACATAGAGTGCTGAACGTGGTACTCAAGATGTCCGCCTTAAAAATAATTATAATTATATTACAATATTGTCATTATTGCTCTTAAAACCATAAATGTGTGCCTTTGTTTGCTACCACACAGGTTACAGATTTTAATTCCTTCTAAACACAGTTTGTCTATTTCTTTTTAAAATACTACTAAAATTCATCATTATGATTTTGCTAGTTGTTAATTTGGAGGATCTTTAGTTCTTAAATCACATTATACTTTTTCTGATGGGTCCTCCTATAAGAATAACAGAATATTGTAACATTGTGGTTAGTATTTCTCCCTTTAGTGGTTGATGTGTTTGCTGATATAGATGAGAAATTCTTGGCCTTCTTTTGAAACAGAATTACGATAAAGCTGTAAGGTGCTGCACAGCCCCTGGGTGGGAAAACTTTCCTGATGACCTCTAACTTGGCTCTTCTCCTTTGCCCCAATGATTTTCCTTCATTGAGAGTCTATCTAGATTTCTGGAAAATTCCCAGAGGTTGCGCTTCCAAACATATCAGAGCACTTGGTGAAAAGTATTGGTAGGTTCCCTGTTTTTGCCACTGTCTTTGGTCAGTGATCACCAGAAAACACCTGTGAATGAACCTGTCAGTTAGTACAAAAAAGTAAAATATACTATGGGGACCTGAGGGTGACCCAGTGGGAAGTTCTGTTGAGTGGTCTTTCCATCACTGTGAAGAGAACACCTAAATCTGTCAAGTTGAAGGAACAATGATCTCTTTGGACTGATGTTCTCAAGGAGCCATTGTTTCTGCACTCACAGTGAAGTAGGGCATTATAGAAGAGTTTATTTGCCAGAGCAAATCTGGGGAGAAAGAGGCATAGGAAAGGGAGAAGAAACTAGTTCCCTGCTCCTTACTAATTCTCTCTTCTAAAGTTTCTGTCCTTTCACAAGATCCCTTTGAATTAAGAATACATGAATGGATTAATCCATTCGTGAGTTTAGGATCCTCATGCCCCAGCCACCTCTCAAATGTCCCAGCCGGAACACTGATTCATAAGACACTGCTCTCAGCATGTGAACTTTTGCATTTCATTAACACCTAAACAGTAGCAGAAGCTCTGTAATACAAAATATATAGAATTTGAATTTTGGTTGGTAGATTTGAAGAGGGACACAAAGTTGAAGGCAGCTAAAGTAGAGGGTGAGATGAGGCAGTTTTATGATTGTCTTAATCTTCTCTAGGCAGAGGGAAGACTAGAAATATGCTAAAGCTATGACTGTTAAAGAATGATCTGTCAGTGCTGGTGAGATGGCTCAGCGGTAAAGAGGCAGCTGTCACACTATGTGGGAAAGGAGTCGTGGTTTCTGTAGTTTGGATGTTGTTCATAATTTTCCTGTACCCACATATGATTATACAGTCATTTGCTTTTGCCTTTCTTCATCATTATCTCAGAGGGTTGTTAACTAAGAAGATCATGAAAGTCTAGTTGTGAATGGAGGACAATGCCTCCTGCGAGGACTTGGTCAGCTCCTTTTCATACCTCATAGCGAACTTAATTTATTAAGTCTGTCTATAACACACAATTTCTACAGATTTGCAATAAGATTCTAATGAAGTTTCTTTTGCAAGCTCCTCCCTAAGCCATAAGATAGACAAAACACACTGGAGAGTTCAACAGGAAATTTCACTGCTTTGCTACTATTTTGGTCATTAAGAAGCACAAGCATCCAGAATTTTAAATGCACCAAGATAGGAAAGATGTTTTCTTCAAGGCTGCCAAATACAAATAGCCAAAACACTATGAATGTAACATTTATAGAATTCCTAATTTTTCATGATTCTTCTTGCTATAGATAGTTAACTGTATATATGTGTAATAATATAAGCGTATATTATAAATATTTAATAAAAATTGTTTAAAAAAGCACAAGCAGTGACCAACTGCTATATAACTTTACCATGCCCATAATGTTCAGCAATATAATAAGACTGGTGCAAAAATTAAACTTCATAGTTTTCCCTTTAATTTTTCTTCATGATAGCATCTCAACAAAGAAAAAGGCTCCTTCTTTCTCTTCAAGGTTTATGCATCCTCTCACAGGGTGATATTTCATCACTGCTGTTTTCAAGTAAAACATATGAACGCTATCTCACACAACCCAAATAACGATTTACTAAACACAAGACTGGATTTTTATCTTATAATATTACCTTTTATTATATCCTTAAAAAATAAAATATAATTACATAATTTCCCCTTCTTTTCCTCCGTCCAGTGCCCCTCATGTCCTCTCCTTCCAAGCTCTCCTACTGCTTCTTACACCTTCTTGAATTCATGGCTCCTTTTTCTGAGATTATTCCTGTCTGTCACACGCAAACATATATACATATATATGCGTAATTATATAAATACAACTTGATGACTCCTCTTAATGTTCCATATATATAAATATAAAGAGTTTATAGGCATACCATGTATAGACTAAATAATTCTAAGTGTCAAGTGTTAGAGATGCTTGAGCCACGGCCATGGGTTTGCTAATGTCTAACAGAACTCATAGCTGTCCTTTCTTCAATGCTTCACTCTGATTATTCCAAGACTAGATCAGAGGATGATTTGTTGATTACTGAGTGGATTTTTTGTTAATAATATTATAGGGTCTATGTTGTAAACAAGCATAAATATCCATTAGTTATTTGAAAAAATATAATACTTCACTTGGAATGTTTTCTCTCTCTCTCTCTTTTTTTTTTTTTTTCTCATTTTTTGAGACAGGGTTTCTCTGTGTAGCCTTGGCTGTCCTGGACTCGTTTTGCAGACCAGGCTGGCCTCGAACTCACAGCGATCCACCTGCCTCTGCCTCCCAAGTGCTAGGATTAAAGGCGTGCGCCACCACTGCCCGGCCTAGAATGTTTTCTTAATCACCAGACTTGCATATAGTTAGTATGATTTGGATATATATATTGGTTGATATTATTATCTGCACTGTTACTATGATGAAAAGTGCATTACCAGCTTTCCTCGTAGTCAAAGATTATGCTGTGTGCCTAACTTTGCAATAGATTTTACTTGGACTGGAAAAAAAATACAATACTAATTTTCTTAATGAAAATAACTCTATCCATGAGTTTGTAAATACTGTGTCAAAATTATTTAACATAGCTAATGTTGTAAATTATGCTAGAGTAATTTTTATGCTCATGTCTGCTCTTCATTTTCCCAATGTCTTAATAATCTTTTTCTTCAGTCACTGTGGCAATTTTTAACTGTAATGTTTACCTGGTAATTTCTAGTAGAATCTCCTGTTTTTGCATCTGGTTCAGTTGTTTCCACTTTTTCTTCTATATCTTGAAGTAATCATGATATATTTGTGTATTGTAGCCCATTTGTCTAATAATGGGATATACATTTGCTACCATGCCAGATGTATGTAATCATACCATTCACTGCTTCCCCTCTATGAGTTGGAGACATTGCATCTGTTTCATGATGGTAGATGATGTAAATGAAATTATCCCTATGCCTGCTATTGGTCTCTAGCCTTGGAAAGGGCTTTATCTCTTGACCTTTGCTCCACCCTCCTCTACCTCCCATTCAAACTCCTCAACTCCAATGCTATAGTTAAGATACTTTAGCCCTTGTTTCCCAGCACATCAAAGTTAAGCTTTTGAGCTAAATACATATCTCTGTACCCTAACCTGTCACCCAAACTGAGAAAATGGAAAATCAAGATGTTATTAGTGTCATAGCACTAACTGAAGACTTTAAGTCCCCCACGTAGCACCTCTGTGGTGTGGTAGCCCTACACTGGCTGTCATCGCAAGCAGACCTAGTATACAGAAACTGCTATGACCTCTCTTTGCTTTGACATCCAGTATTGTATCTGCTTTTCCTGAAACTGTTGGTTTATTTCTCACCCAGTTCCTATTGCGTCTCTTTTATCTACCTGAGCTCTTAAGTCCTGAAGTGTTCTCGGAAGTGGTTAGTCAAAGTGTGACTCTCACACATGTGGGATGATTCTGGAAGTTTCTGTTGCCACAATGAACATCATGCACATTCCCCACTAATCCACACTCTGCCTTGACTAACACAATGCAGGTTTTCTTTTTTTATACTACATACACATTTCAGTTCAGGCACTCATGTGATTTAGGAACTATTGAATTAATTCTCCTGTTGGAAAAGCCATCCCTGTTTTCTCCTTTCCAAAAAACCCTTTAGAAATACAAACTCACATCCTGCTGGTTGTTTTCCTATTTTCACTTAGAATTACTTAATAGCAGTATTCTACTTTCAACATAAAGTTCAAAATCCTTAGAATATTACACAAGAGATGCACAGTTCTGGACTGCACTCATTCTGCTTGCTTCTTGTCGTTTTTCCAAGTGTATCACTCCCTTCCTGCTTCTGAAAATACACATGCTGCCCTTAATGTCATTTCTTCCTTTTCTGTTACTGGAAAATGTGCGCTCATCTGTTGAAACAAGTTCACTATTTTACAGTCTATCTTCTGTCATCAAACCCAGTATCTTTTAAAGACTATTTTATTTTCCTTGCGTTCTAGTGCCAGTTCCGTCTTAGTGTGAAGCTGGGTATTTTCTTTTCTTTTTCTATATCAACCTCTAAAAGCTTTAAGTAAATTGCTTTATGGAAATTCTTGGAGTTTCCCCAAAAGCTATCTCCAAAGGTAAACCTTGCATATATGCGGTATGGGCTGAATTTGAAGTCCAACAGTATTTTTACAGCATATTTGTTCTATGGTCTCTAATAAATTATGTCTCTAAAAAATCAGAATCTTCTTTGAAAATAGCATGGAATTATCTTGTGGATAACGTTTGAAACTTTCTTCCCCTGAAAAGGAAATAATTGTAATTAAATTACTGTGGCACTAACATACAAGTGTTTTCATTTCTGCCAGTTGGCTTGGTTCATAACTTCATCTCTCATGCCTGCCAGAAACTAAAACTCCTCTGCACCAAGAAACGTCACAGAAATTGTCATCTTTTCTCACCTTTCTGTATTGGTATTGACCTTAAAGAATCACAGACCTGCCTTTAGCTAACAGTAGGTGCTAAGAGCCTCCTCACTTCAGGGAGTTGCTACATTTGTCTCCCAGGAGAATTTGTACAGACACTGTTCTACTGGTCTGATGGCATTATCTTCAGTATCTATTCATCAGTGTAAGTGTCTCCACAAACCACAGGGCAGTAGATTTGGGAAATTTACATGCAGAAACTTGTGAAGTGGCCTAGAAATAATATAGCCCGTAAGCTCATTGGGTTGTCTTATATACCTCTACCTATGCATTTTCATCAATGTCATTTATTATAGTCTTTCCTTTAAACTTGTAACTGTACTAAGTGTCTCTGAGTTCTCTTATCTAAGTCTAGCAAATTAATCATACTTCCTGAGGGGAAAATATTAATTCACTTTACAGCAATTTAGTGAAGCGAAAAGAAATCTTGGCTAGGAACTAGCATATACAGCTTGAAGGGTGTGCGTCTTAGGGACAGAGTTTCCATTATGAAGGCTGTGAGGCCATTTCCATGTAGGTAGTGGTACCAAAGCAAGCTTTTTCACCCATCATGTACTATGTCAATCCTTGAAGTGTTGAATTTGTTAAAGGGGTATATATTCACCAAGTAGCTACAGAAAAAAAAAGATCTCAAATCCATTTCCATAAAGAAGTGTTTAAAGATGGGATAAAGCACCAGGGGCAAATAAGGCAAGAGTAAAGGGATTTGGCAACAAGAAAGCAATAATGGATTGCGTATCTGTGCATATAATCAAACCTCATGGATTTCACTGGGAACACACCCTGAAGATAAAGCCTTACCATGCTCTAAGTGTTGAGGCGACATCAAAAAGTCCATGTGGTGCCTTTCTCAGACCCAAGTATAGATTCAGTTGTTTGAAATTGACAAAAGAAGTCAACAAGATCATGGGATGCAATTTAGGCAACCATTGATACTGTGACTGGTATGTCAATGTGTCAGCTACAACAAAGCCAGTGGAAGAATAAGACACGGGTTATCTATCATAATCTGGCTATAATATAATCTAGAACTGGTGAATTTTTTATTAATTTATTCTTGTTACATGTCAATGGTTATCCCATGCCTTGTATCCTCCCATTCTTCCCTCCCTCCCTCCCATTTTCCCCTTACTCCCCTCCCCTATGACTGTCCCTGAGGGGGACTTCCTCCCCTTTTATATGTTCATAGGGTATCAAGTCTCTTCTTGGTAGCCTGCTATCCTTCCTCTGAGTGCCACCAGGTCTCCCCCTCCAGGGGACATGGTCAAGAACTGGTGAATTTTAAAGTCACCTACATCAGCTGCCACAAGCTGAATGCAAATTTATTCAAGATTTCCTTACTTTTCAACAGCATAAGAACTAAAGCAGAATAGAGGATAGCAAATTATTGTCTTCTGCAGAATTGCTTGGTTGCTCAAGTGTAGGGAATCCCTTATAAATCTTGTGTAAGCACTGATTGTGGTATGAAAACAGAGAAAAAGCAGTCATTAGTTAGACCCCAACCCAATGCCTTCTTGACCTTCTCATATTACATAATCAGTAAACATGATCTTGGTTCTTATTTTTCAACTATCTGTTGATATTGAAAAAACAACTTCTAGTATTACACTTCTACTTCTATGAGGCAGTCACGCTAGATTCTGCATGAAGAATACATCAATGCTATGGTTGTTTGCTTTGTTGTGATTCAAATCAATGAATCTTCATTTCTATCTTATATATACACATTACACTGATGTTTCCTAAATTTTAAAATTTATTTAAAAACTTATTCTTTGGAAACTTTATACATATCTTGCTTTTTGTTTTTTTATCCACCATACATTACCTGAAACTGTGTGTGTGTGTGTGTGTGTGTGTGTGTGTGTGTGTGTGTGTGTCTGTCTGTCTGTCTGTCTGTCTGTGTGTGTATTTACAAAATACTTATACACAAAAGAAAATAATAAAACATACAATAAAATAATAAAATGTACAACAAGAAATACATTGATGGCAGCATTAACAAAGGTTTTTAAAAAGCAGAGAGACCCCAACTAAGCTCCCAGTGGCAAAACATCAATACATCTCTCTTATAACTTAGTATCTTCCCTTTGGTTTAACTAGTAGCATACTTAGTCCAATTAACACCACTGATTTGTACATGGGAGTGAAAATATCTACTTGGGCATGCACAACCTATGAGTAGCAAGGAACCTTAGTCTTCTTCCTCGTTTTGGTCAGATATATGTCATATTAAAATATTATGGGGGATCCAAAATTGAGGCATGGATCACACACTATGTCTGATCAACATGACAACAGTGACTGCACAGCAACCCAAGGACCAAAGTGAGAGCTACAAAACAACAGTGTTGGTGTTTCCCAGGTGAGCGGGATCTACAATGTGTGCAGCATGTGTGGGTCCAGCCTTGGACCACCTGGCTAACCCACAAAATTCCCTGGGTCCTTGCAGGTGTGTGTGTGCAGTCTCCAAAGTCTAGCCACTCACCTACATGCATGTAGCAGCTGTGCTCTGGGTATCAGACTGAACTGGGAACTACAAAACACCCTTGTTGGTGTTTTCTAGCCCAGAAGAGACCACACTGCCTGGAACCCAAGTGAATTAAACTTCAGGTCACTTATCCAATCAGAGAAAAGTCCCCAGGTTCACACAGGCATGAGCCCAGGCTCCAAGGTCTAGCCACACACCTGGTGGTGGCACTCAGTACCTGTGTTCTGTTTCTCAGATGGAGCTGTGGGCTATAAAACACCAGTGTCATCAGAAAATTGGGAACAATGATACCTCCAGACCCAGCTATACAACTCCTGCTCATATATACCCAAAAGATGCTCCTGTATACAACAAGGGCATATGCTCAGCTATGTTCACAGCAGCTTTATTCATAATAGGTAGAATCTGGAAACAACCTATATGTCCATCAACTGAAGAATAGATAAAGAAACTGTGGTACATTTACACAAAGGAATACAACCCAGGTGTCAAAAACAAGGAAATCTTGAAATTTGCAAGCATATGGATGGAACTATAAAAGACTATCCTGAATGAGGAAATCCAGACACAGAAAGACACGCATGGCATATACTCACTTATAAGTGGATATTAGCCCAACATATAACTCCTCTGAGAGATTCCACACAGTGGGAGTATGGAACAGATACTGGGACTTCATCTGGACTTTGGGAGGAGAGCTGAGAGTTGTGTGGAAGAGTCAGGGGATGGGGTAAAAGGACCCAGAAGAGTCAGGAGCTCCACAGGGAGACCACCAAGCCAGAGGATCTGGACCCAGGGCACCCTCACAAACAAGGACATTGTATGCAGAGTAGCTAGTGTACATGGGGAGGGGAGAGGAGGAAAGCTTTTGAAATGAACTCTGGTGCCTCCCATTTGAAGACTGCCCCTTGGTGGTGTGGCCTTGGGGACACACAGAGAAAGGGGATGCAGGCTACCCTAATGAGACCTAATAGATTGTGTGATCAAACTGTGGGGGAGGAGTCACCCCATCAGAGGTCTAGGGGAGGGGAATAGGGAGGAAGGGAGAGGGAGGGTAGTAACTGGAAGATAAAAGCAAGGCAATAACAATAAGCATGTAATATGAATAAAATATATTTTAAAAAAGAATACAATTTGGTGAGAAAAAAAATACAACCTAAAAAAAATTAAAATTAAAAAAAGAAAAGAAAAACAAAACAAAAGCAAAAGAAAACACCAGTATTTGGAGTTTTAGCCCAGATGAGACCCTACAGTCTGGAAGACAAGTGGCTCTGACCTCAGGTCACCCAGCCAAACCACAGAAAACTTCCAGATGCACACAGGCACAGGCAAGGGAAGAAATGAAGAAATCACTGGAAAATTTCAAAAAATGCAAACAATCAGTGAATGAAATCAATAAAACAGTTTAAGAGCTGAAGATGAAAATGGAAACAATAATAAGATCACAAATTACAGTTGAGTTAGGAGGGAGGAGGAGAGGAACTAGAGGAACCTAGGGGAAGGGAAGAATATGATCAAAAGAATATGATTCAATTATAAGTGAGTATATACCATGTGAGTCTTTCTGTTTCTGGGTTAACTCACTCAGTATGATCATTTCCAGTTTCCTCCATTTGTCCACAAATTTCTGGATTGCCTTGCTTTTTATAGCAGAGTGAAAAAGAGCAAGGACTAACTCTGACATGAGCTCTGGTGCCCCATATTTAGTGGCCTCCCCTTGGAAGGAAGTCTTGGTGGCACTCAAAGAAAGAACAGGCTGACTACCAAGATAAGACTTGTTAGCCTGCGACCGTAAAATGGGGAAGGAGATTCCCCCTAGGACATGGACCTAAGGTAGGGTAATAGGGTGGGGTTGGGAGGGTAGAAGGAACAGAAGGATAAGAGTGATGGGAGAACAATTGAGTTTTAATCTGAATAAATTAATAAAAACAAAACAAAAAATATTTCATTTAAAAATATCTTTTTATTTTAAGCCCAATAAGTTGTTTTAAAATTTTATCTTGGATATTTTTGTCAAGTTAATGATGCTTTTGTCTTTATATTTAATATTTTAAGAAATGAATATGGATATATACTTGGCCCCATAATAACCAATCCAGTAGTTATTACACATATGTGACAGCACCGAATTCAAAATGCTTCTAAACCAAACTTAGAAATGCTTTAAAAGTAAGCATAGAATTTCCAAAATGTTGCATCAAATTTTTCAATTATCCATTGATTAATTTTATATTGGATATATGTTGAATGATATTTTCTTTATGTTGAATTAAGTAACATCAGCACTAACATCACCTGTTTATTTTTAATTTTTAATTTAACTATTGGACTTTCCAAAATTATGTGCATGTTTGCATTCATCCCCTTGCCTGGTACTCTGTAATGTGATAGAATCTGATGAGTTTTCAGTCATTTCTGCCTCTTTTCATCTCTCCCACCTCCACTAAAAGTAGTACTGACATAAAGAGTACTCAGCCTCAGATGAGAAGGAAAGACCTTAGGAGTCAGATGTTGCGAAGGACTTGAGTAAAGAGATGTCTCTGAGCATGAGAGGACTAATGTACTCATGAACAGACAGCAATTAGTTAACTTTCAACCATCATCATTCTAACTGAGAAGCTAGTGACAGATGATGGGCACTGAGAGAGGAAGACTCTGTTGAAGGTCTGTCACACTCCAGTAGAAAACTACTCAGTACATGTATGTGGATAGCATAAATTGGTAGGTTACAAAAAGTAAATAAACAAGGACACATAAAATTTGAAAAGTTGTGAGAAGGTTAGGATAGGGTTGGATCTTAGAAGAAGTAGTGAAGTGAATATAATCAAAGCATATTTTGTGCATATATGAAATTCCCAATGAATTAATATTATTCCTATATTTTTAAATTTTCAAAAATTATGCTTAGGCTCCACCATACAACTAGGACATTTGCTCGACTATATTCATCACAGCTTTATTTGTAATAGCCAGAACCTGGAAACAACCTAGATGCCCTTTTACCCAAAGGATAGATAAAGAAACTGTGGTACATTTATACAATGAAATACTAGTCAGCTATTAAAAATAAAGAAATTATTAACTTGCAGGAAAATAGATGGAATTAAAAATGATCATCTTGAGTGAGGTAACCCAGACTCAGAAAGATATGCATAGTATGTACGCACTTATAAGTGGATACTAGCCAAAATAGATGTCCTCGGAGAGACTCTACCCAGTGTGGGATCGAGACAGATGCTGGGATTTGTCGCTGGACTCTTGATGGAGAGTGGTATGGAAGAATGAGGGATGGAAGGATCCAAAGGGCCTAGGAGCCCAACAAGGAGACCATCAAGGGCAGCAGATCTGGACTCAGGGGTACTTTCACAAACTGTTGCACCACTCAAAGACAATGCATGCAGTAAACCTAGCCCCCTGTTCAGATACAGCCATGGTTGTGGGTGGAGTGAGGACTGCCTCAGACGTGAACTCAGGTGTCCCCAATTTGATCACTTTCCCTTGGTGGGGAGGCCTGGTGGCACTCAGAAGAAGGGGAAGTAGGCTGTCAGGATGAGACTGGTTAGGCTGTTGTCTTATGGTGGGGAAGGAGGACCCCTTTTGGTCAGAGGTCTAGTGGAGTGGATTAGTGCAGAGGAGGGAGGGATGGTAGGAACAGGAGGATACAAGCTAGGGGATAACATTTGAGATGTAATCTGAATAAATTAACATTTAAAAACAAAAACAAAATAAAAAACAATTTAAAAAGTACAGTACTCCTTGTTTTCTCTTGTGTTATTCCATTTCACTACAAAGTGACTTATAATGGGCTGTTTGCAGGAACTCAGGAAATAGTACTAAAAGGAGGGTCAGTATATATTTCTTTCAGATACCATCTCATCAAAACACTATCTTGTTTATCCTCTTGTTCTTGTATCAGCATTTGGCTCAAATGAGAAATTTCAGTTCTATTGGTAAGGTGCAGAAAGAGAATAGACAGGCCATGATGATGGTGTGAGAGATCTAGAGTTTAAGCCTTTTTCTAAAGATATTAACTTAGATTGCGATCTCTATGGCTCCCTTTGTTGCTAGTTCATTGTCTTTCCTAAGGTGATTTGGCACATTCTCTTGGCTTTGTATAGGCTTTCTGTCCTAGGTGAAGGGCTTGGAATCTGACACTTTCAGGTCTGCTGAGTTAGCCAGTAGTCCTTCTGCTTTCTAAATATTGTCTCAGATTTTGTTCTTTATCATCTACATATTTGGGCAAATATATGTTTGTCTCTCTAAAAACTGTATTAATTGTGTTTCAGGGAGAATTTCAGGCAAGGATGAAAACAAGTGCTGTATTAAGTAGGCCATGTTAATAAAAAACCTTGGTTATAATTTTTAATTTTGCAACCATCCAGACATCACTTTTGTTTTATTTTGCTTTTAGTACTTGGTTCCTGATGGGTTGTAGTCAGACATTCATATCTTGTGCTTTGCCTTGTCCATTTTCCTTTACCAATATATATGAACTTATCTCACTCTGTCTCCCCGTACCCACAGGTGTGAGCTTTTAAGTCAAATAAGGTTTCAGAAGTTCACTTGCCTTTTCCAATCTTACCAACTGCTATGTTAACACACACACACACACACACACACACACACACACACACACACACACACACACAAGGTCTTATTAAAGCACTTCTGTTTATTTACACACAATTTTACTTCCTTCTACTTAGGTCCGACTAATCTTCTAGGACAGATTAATGCTTTAGTGAATCTGTGAATGTATTCATCAGATTACAGTCCTTGTTGATGGCTCAGCTAACGTCCAAGGCACAGGTGTATTCCCTACAATTTCCAATATGCTATTATGTGGTATTAATTCAAAAGCTGATTTCTCCTACTCTGAATATTTGTGAATCTGAAACTAAGGCATGGATTTTTGTGGGACCAAGAAACTGACCTTAGGAGAGTATTCAGTTTTCTAAAAAGAGAAAACCATTACAATCTCACATGAAAGCTAATTGCCCATACCTTTCATCCAGTGGGTGGGTGAATTATTTATCAGTGAGGGCAAAATATTGAAGTATTGTTGTGTGGGTAAAAAGTGCAGGCATCTTAGAACTTCTAGATCTTAAAATTTTGTTCAGTACCCTGGAAAGATTGTACGATGAAATCAAGGAAATAATGGCTACTATCTAGAAGGTGCAAGTCATGAGGACAAGGAGATGCCAGAGCATTGAATTTAAAAGGGCATGCTCTGCCTTCCTATCGTTATTGATATCACACCTGTTGAGAAAAAGGGTTTGAGTTTTAAAGATATAATGACTAAAACTGTGAATATTTTAATTGTCTTATCAATGATAATGGAAAATAGCCTGTATGAGACAGAATAAAGGGGTAGGGTAAAATTAAATGTAAAAGGATATAAGTTCATCTCATTGACCTGAGTTTATGACTATGACATTTCTTTTTATTTAAATGACATATAGTCATTACACTGACTCTTTGTGACAATTTTTCCCTGCTAAAATAATGAGAGCACTTTCTGTATCTCCTATAACTTGCCTTTGGTCCAAGTAAACTTGCTATTTCTCATTCCACTTGTCAGGAGGAAACATGCAGTTAGGTTTATTTTTTGTTGAATTTTTATTTTGTTGTTAAATCTGAGCAGATAACATTTTTTAGAATAATATAATATTTGGAAAGTACAAAAGACTTTGAAATATACTAAGTCAAGAAAAAAATGACTTCATTTTAGACAGAATTTTATTTTCATATTTTAAGATTACTATTGTCTATCATGTATAACACCACTTCATGAGCCATGTAAGGACTACATAAAGACCACTTTTCTATGTTCTCTGCATTGTCTCATGTTGACAGTATTTAGTAGCAGTGTGGTACAGAAAAAACAACTCTGAACCAAACTTGTCACTCAACTTCCCTTCAACTTTAGTAAGTTTCCCAACCTCAGAGTTTTTGCTACTTGCATTGTGAAAATACTACTACCTCCAAGTGCTGAAAGCAAGATTGCTCTATAGGTAGCATCTGTGTCTGGAATGCTCTCTGAGGTGGGAAAAGCACTCTCTTGGCTAACCGCTAGTATAACATAGCACAGCGTAGGCCTCTCAACAAAGGTGCTTCTGAAAAGATCCCTAGCATTTTGCAGGTTAGTTAGCCATAGGGGCATAAGAATGACGCAGTTATTTGAAATGTCAGTTAGTACAGTACAGGATTGTGCCACCCACTTTCCAATCAGATTCTGTCCAAGTATATTGGGAGGCTTAAAGTACTCATAACAATATCCTTAATTTCACTAAACCTCAGGAAAGAATGGCTACAAGACAACATGTAGGTAGAATTAATTATTTTATTTATAATGTTATTTCTCTAGTTGTCTTTTCTGAAAATTTATTCACAAACGGAAATATGTGGCCACTGGCATAAGATATAGCACAATTAAGTTCAAGATAAACGAGTGCAGTCCTTGTGTTATGATGATAAGCCTCCCTTATGTGACTGGGTAAGTCACCTGCTCTGTATTGCTGCATTGGGTTGAGAAATAGGAGGAGAGACTCCAGGAAAAACTCGGACAAAGGCCAGGAAGTGCTTTCCACACAGAAAAGTGTTCTTGTCCTCACACTGCCCCATGCTAGGCTGACTTCTGGGAAGGTCACTAGAGCTTATGAACGCCTGTCACCTGAAGAGCCTTCTGTTCCTGTGGTGTGTCTGTGTAATTTGAAAGGAGTAAACACTGGGGACCAAAATGTATTAAAGGCAAGAGGTTTTAAAAACTATGAGAATATGTCAGAGCTTTTAGAAAACTATCATTGTACACACCTAGATTATAGGCTATCCTCATAGTAGGAGTGGAGTAGGTGAAAAAACAAGAGAATAAAAAGTTTTATTTGAATCATTTTTTTCCTTCCTTAATTTCAAATAGTTACAAAAAGTCCTCTGGGGCATTTGATTTCTTTTAATAATAATATAAAACTCAATTTCTATCTTATTTGTTATTCATCTATCTTCAGTTTGTATTTCTTTATTTCCTTAGGCCTAATCGTGAATACTGGTTTTTTTTATTCCCTTACCATTTCCTAGAAGGTGATATGGTTTTGTCTACAGTAAGTCAGATAGACATATGCTGAGGTCATTATAGACATTGTATTACCCAAAAAAGTATGCAGCTCTGAAGCTGCTAGAAATGTTTACTTACAAATATTTTTAGTTTAAAATGTTTCAGTTTTTTAAATGATTAAGGGGCTTCCAGTTATGGTCCTTTAATTTTGACCTCATTTTCAATTCAAGTTGTGATATTTTTATAATAACACAACATACATTCCCTCATTTTCTAAATTCAAATGGGTTTTCTTTAGAGTTTCAAGATAGCAAGTATCAGAATAAAGGGTTGTAAATGCATGCAATGTGTTCTATCTTTACCCCTAATTATGAATTTTGAGACTTTTTTTTTGTATAAAGTTAGCATGTTTAGTAGGTCAATACTAATTCCTTTTAAATTCCATGGTGAAATGTGCATGTTATTTCTAACAGCGCCTGAATTGGGTGCTCAATTATTTTAAAATTACCAACCTCTCATCTATTCTGAAGTTACAAAAGAAACAAAAATAAAGAAACCAGAAACATTTCCTACTTGGGAAGTTCTGCAAGCAGTTCTAAATACCTGTTGGATGTTGAAATGTCATCTGCCTCCACCCCTCCTCTTCACTGGCAGGTGACAACTGGTTGACCCCTGACTCATTCTGAGACAGAGGCCAACCACCCCTGCTCTGTCCATTGTTCTCTTTGTCTCTGTCTCTGTCTCTGTATGTCTCTGTCTCTGTCTGTCTCTGTCTCTGTCTCTCTCTCTATCTCCTGCTCCCCTTGGTGAGTGCTTTTATTATGTTGAACTATTGTCTACCTTTATTTAGCACACTCCTAGTATACATTATGACAATTTTTCTTTGTGTTTATTTTTACTAAATAAAATTATCTCTTTTCAAATACTCTGGATCAGGAGATAGAAATAGCCAAGAAAGATTAGTTTCTTACAACCAAATGAACAAAGATAAAGTTTGGGGTTTTGTTTGTTTGTTTGCTTTTTTTCCTGTTTTATTTGTTAATATATTTTATTAACTTATTCATATTACATCTCAACTGATATCCCATCCCTTGTATCCTCCCATTCCTCCCTCCTTCCCATTTTCCCCTTACTCCCCTCCCCTATGGATTTGACTGAGGGGGACCTTCTCCCCACTGTATATGCTCAAAAGGTATCAAGTCTCTTCTTGGCAGCCTACTATCCTTCCTCTGAGTGCCACCAGTCCTCCCCATCCAGGGGATGTGGTCAAATATGGGGCACTAGAGTTTGTGTGAAAATCAGACCCCACTGTCGCATGAAAGTCTTCACTTACCAGGAAAGTGGAACAGAGGGGAGGACAGCCTATTGGGACTGTAGGTGAGAGACACATGGGAGAATGGGAAAATCGAAGGATCCAGAGGGTCCTAGAAACCTATAAGAAGAACATCATGATGGGCAGATCTGGGCCCAGGGGTCCTGCTCTAACTATGGCACTAGCCAAGGACATTACATGCAGTAAACTTCGAATTCTTACCCAGATCTAGCCAATGAACAAGACATTCTCCACAGTTGAGTGGAGAGTGGGGTCTGACTTTCACACAAACTCTGGTGCCCCATGTTTGTTTTTTTTTAAATTTATTTATTATGTATACAATGTCCTCCCTGCATATCGTGCCTACCTACAAGAAGAGGGCACCAGATCTCATTATAGATGGTTAGGAGCCACCCTATGGTTGCTGGGAATTGAACTCAGCGTCTTTGGAAGAACAGCCAGTACTCTCACCCTCTGAGCCATCTCCTCAACCCCTACGTTTCTTGTTTTAATTGTAATTTGTCCATGATTATAATGAGAAAGGTCCCCAAACATTCAGTTAGTACAGGAAAAACTTTCTGCTAAGAACTTTATACTGACAGACAGGCAAGATTTAGATAGGAGCCAGAAAGCTTTTCTTATAATAAATATCCTTATGTTTTCTCATTAATTTTTAAATATCACCTATCAACCAGATATATCAGTTGAAGCTTGCCTGTTTCATATTACTACTTGAAATATTATATTTAGTCAACTTTCTAATTTTTTTCCTTGTATCAGTTATCTCTCTAAAATGTGTGGCTCATACATAATATAGAGGTTTGGGTGTTTTTTTTTTTTTTCCCACCTATGGAGACCTGCAAATAATCCACCCTAGCAATTAATCTATGAGAAGTTATGTAAATATTTGACTACTTGCTAATATTTTTTCTGGAAGTCCAGTTGCCTCATATAAGGAGAATGAAACAGGATAAGTCAATTGAAGCAAATTGAGTTTAAATATTTAATAGGACTTTTCTATTAAAAATGTGAAACCCAGTGAAATGAGAATGTGTAAGCCAATCAATGCCTTTCTAGCAACAGAGAACAGAGTACAATTGACAATGCATAAAAACCCCAAAGAGATGTAAATTAACCTGTGGGTATGGTGAATATTTGTTGCCAAAGCAAAACAAAAAATAAACAAACAAACAAACAAATGAAAAACAACAACAAATAAACATGCACAGAAAAAAATAACACTCCTGGGACAGAAACACAGGTACAAGATGATGATAGAGAGAACGAGAGGAGAACATGCCAGCTGGGAACAAGGCAGCATACTCTGTAGGCTTTCAGCATCGTTAGGTGACTCGGAAGTTTTTCTTGATGCTTAGACCTCCGCAGGGTCCTTTGTTAAATGATCAAGATTAGATGTGGAGTTCCCACAGCTGTAATAGGAACACAATGAGCAGAGAAGACGTGCATCACAGGTGAGGAGATTAGAATTGCGGTGGACTGGAGGAAGAAGTGTTCATGTTTGTGTAAATGATGAGTTTTACAACAATAAGGACACCTCATATTCTCTGGTAGTTGTGTGTGTGAGAGAGAGACAGAGAGACAGAGAGAGAAACAGAGACAGAGAGAGAAAAACAGACAGACAGACAGACAGACAGACAGAGGATTGCCCTATCCCATTCTCTCACTGAGTTCAGTGTATGGCTGTGAATTACCTTGAGCCTCTGGTTCTGATCACCCTCCTCCACTGGATCTCCACCTCCACTGACTGTGCTAGAACCACAGACAAAGCACCACTACTCCATTTATGACAGGCTAGGTGTCAAGCTCAGGACTTGATGCTTGCTAAGCAAGAACACAATGTATTCAGCCTCATCACCTGGCTCCACAGCCAGCAGATCTTTAGGTACAAAGTCTTCTAAGCGTAAGGTGCACCTCTTGAAAGTGAGCTACTGGACACTTTCTAAGCAAAGCAAGTTGTGACAGAAGTTATTGGTACATTGGCTTGGCTGCGCTAGCAAATTCAATAAATGGCAGTTCTTCCAAAACATGCACTTATCTAACTGTAGATAACTGACCTTCTGACCACAGAGCCATGACTGCCATAAAATGCAAGTAGAAGCCCAGACAGGCTTTTGAAAATTCTGTTTTTGTTTAAACCCCATATTGTAATGGTGAGGGCTTAGTAATATTTCTATTCATTTAATAAAGTTTTGAAATCATTCATTTCTCCAGTGACAATCACATACCTCATATTATGATATCAGTCTTATGAAGGGACAGAGATAACTAAACAATGAAGACTTAAATGCTTGTTAATCATCTCTACACTGAGCACTCTAAGCCAGGGAAATTTGCCCTTCAGGAGATCAGATTGGACTCTCCTATGCCTCCTGGAGAACTGCAGTGATACTTACAACAATTTACTGTAGATATCTGCTTTCTTCATCTTTGTGTCAGTGTTCTGAGTACAGATGGTTTACATAACAAATGAGCCCTGGAGTAAGGATATTATCAATACTGATACTTGGAGATTTATAGCTTTAAATATAGAGAAAATTCATAAACACTTGGTCTTATTTAGCATATATTATAATGATCTTGTGTTTCAAAGTATCCTTATGTTTAATACTTATTTGATGTAATACATTATTTGATACATATATACATATATGCATGCAGATTAGACTCACCAAATATGATCTTTGATGGCATAAGGAGATCAAAATTATTTTAAGTCTGAGCTTGGTAGTTTCACATGGCTTAATCCAGTGCTGTCCTCATAAGCAATACTATCCTTGCGTGTAGAGGTCTTCATCTCAGAGACAAATGCTCAAGGCATTCTGAAATTCATATTATGATTATAATGTCCCACATAAGCCTAAGACACAGGATACCATCAAGGGACTTGCTGTGAGGATGTAAGCGGGTTTTCCCTGGAGAGGAATATGCAGCTCTGTTCTTTTAAACATAGAGTAATTGTTTATTTCTTTTCTTTTTAAGAGCAGTTCATTTTCAAGCTGGACAGATTGGCAAACACTGGATGCGAGGTTTACTTTAGTTTAGAAGCTTCACTGCCGCACTGGAGTGTCAATCAAAATTCCACAGCCATTCTTAGATACTTGGAGGTGGGGCTGCCTGGTGAGCAGCAGTGATTTGACCAGGCACTTTGAGCAAACAGGACCAGAGTTGTCAGTGTGACTGTAACCTTGCAACTGCATTTTGACAGTTCCTTTAAACTTGTGGCCTTGCATTCTGTCATCGGACTTCTAACTGGTAATTACTTCTGTATAATAAGTGAAAATTATTTAGACTAAAGATTTGATGATCAAACTTGTGCCTAAAAAACTAACTTCTCTTACTTTGATGGGATTCTTTGCTTTGTTCTTATGCAGTTTAGAGTATAATTGAGTTTTTCTCTTCTTACAGAGAGGAGAAAAAGTAAGAAGTATTACGTGCATTCAGCTATCTTGTTTAAACTTTTTATTAAGACAGTAGGTTCTTGGTCAACCCTCCTATTTTTACTGTAATCTTGCCAGTCATGTCTATGTTACTAATCTGATGAGAGAAGATTCAGAGATATTTAAAATTATTCAAATATTTTAATATATATGTTTCTCTCTGTTGTATTAGAAGTACATCTTAATAGGATTAAAAGGGCCTGTTTATTTTCACCTCCTTATCGTCTGTCTATGTATCTACTCATCTATCCTAAGAAGGCAATTAAATTGCAGATTGTCCTTTTCTTCCTAAAGAAGAAAGCATAATAAATTTTATAACTGAAGCTTTAACCTAATAAGAATTTTCAGCAATGTGGTTGTCTTTGGAATCGTTCAGAAGGAAGGGTATGTCTTTCCCTGCTTCTGGTGGCCGGTAATAATACACAGAGGTCACAGGCAGTTTCTTCTGCTGGCTTTTCTGGCACGGCATGGACATGTCAGCAGGTCATCGCTGTGAACTATTTGCGAGGTGATTTTGCAACTTTTCTTTTTTCTCAAGTTAGATGTTTCATCACTGCAATGCAATTCATTTAAGATAAGCCACTGAAACACTGATGAAATAGTAGGGTACGTAAGTAACACTAAAATACTAAACTAAAAACGTTTCAGTCTGAAAATCACTACTAAGATGTTTTCATAGTAATAATTTGCTAATAATAAAAAATATACAAAAACAAGTTTTGGAATTAGGCAAAATTGGACGCACGATTGCTTTATTGGTCACATACCATAATTCTACTAATTGGTGCTTTATGTTTCGTCTTATATTGTGATGCAATGCTATATGGCAATAGTTGAACAGCCTTACTGTAGTTACATTAAATGTTTGGCAATGTTGTCCAGGGAATTCAAATACAGCGTAGCAGGAATAGTTAGCCTTAGTGGGCACTGTGGGAATGTAGGGCTGAATGGGTTTTTGGACTAGAGGAAAAAGTGCTAACACTTGTATCTTTCCAAAATCAAAGCTTTGCTTGCAACTAGATCTGTGCAATTCTCTTTCTCTCTTGGGCAAGTAAAAGTGTTACATACTGTAGACAAGCTATACTTTCACAGTCACAGATTATTATTACTTTATATGATCCAGTTTACCTAAAGCTATAATTACTAAACACAAATTGAAGTGATAAAATTTATAGTAATGCCATAAAACATGTTTTATATTAAATGACAACAAATTCATTAACTTTAGAATTATGCCAATGACTATCTCTGAAGAACCAGATGTTATGTTTCATCTTGTTTGTTGAGTTAATGTGTACTTCCCTAAGATATTGTTAATTTTCTAATTTTAGCACTTAGCATTTTAAATATTCAAATATTTCCAAGTACAAATACCGTTTTATAAATTGCAAGTATAGCCACACAGAGAACCTTTGAGGATCACTGACCTATTAGATAATTAAGGATGCTTCACTGAATTTTGTACCACAACAGTGATATTTCTTCTCTAAAGATGATGAAAGATCACTGGAGTCCTAAGTATATGCAGTCTGTGGAGCCTTAGGTTGCTTAGAAACTCAGTGACTATGAGCTTGCTATGGCAACCCAAGTTATCAGTGAACGCAAACTTAGCTGGCATTCTTCTAAATCTCCATATTTGGTTGGTAAGAATTTTCAGATAATATCTTCTGTAATCTCTGTATTCTTATTATTTATGCAAGCATGATCAATGATATGCCAAGAGACTCCAATATGAAAATAAATTTATGATAGATTATACACACATAAAATTGATTTTAGTCCTGTATTTTATTTAAAATGTGTGATGTCTGTCTGATTTTATCATCTGCTCTCTCTCTCTCTCTGCACTAAGTATGGTGCATTGAAAGTATGAGAAGACAAAGTTGGGACAATACATTATTTAGATACTATATCAAGGGTATTAAAAATTTTACTCCTTAATAGTTCTACTTAACATTCTACAAATACAGTACAACTTGCTGTTATCTTCATTGTACTTTACACACTTATTTGTAGACCATATATAAGTAATTGCTATAAGTTTCTCAAGATCTTGCTTTAATACTATGTAATCTGCAATATTAGAAATCATGTTCCTTTGAAGAGCACATTTTGGAGGTCATGGCAAAGGCATAAGGAAACTGTCATCCTCTTACTTTGTGTACTGTGTCACAGCAGTGTGTTTATGGGGCTGTGGCTTTTGTGAGGCTCTGTTATCAGATGCGAGGAGTAGCCTCATTGTTCTCCACATTTGTACCGGGTAGAGCCTGCGTTCTTCCTAGCACCTCTTCCTATGTACGTGCTGTGCTTGGCTTATCTCTCGATTAGTTCCAGCTTCGTGTTTATCACTATCAGTAGCAGAGGCAGAAGCAGAGGCTCTCTTGAGACAAGACACCACAAGGCTCTATTTTCTGTCCTTTTCTCCTGGGCATTATCATTTGTGCATTTTGTTTTGATATTTAAGAGTTCACCTTGTTAATATTTCCCTTGAGAGAAGAAGAAGCAATTTGACTCAGCTTTACACAGAAAAAGCCAGGATTAATACTTTTTCATATTCATGATTCTGCAAATAGTCAACGTCTGTGAATTGCTTAGTACATTAGCTCAGCTGGATGGTGTCTCTGTAGATGGTAATAAGCTGCACCTCACAGATGCGGACAAGTGTAAACAAAGAACTTTGGGCTGTTCGCCTAGAGGTAGCTGTTCTTTGAAAGCCCAACCCGGAGCTCTTTAAGATTCCAATGAGCATTCATTAAGTAAATCATTCATTACATAAAAATTTTCCCCTTTCACTAAAAAATAGATTTTTAGCAGTTCAGTGGTTGTACACACCTTTAATCCCAGCACTTGGGAGGCAAAGGCAGGCAGATCTCTGATTTCAAGGCCGGCCTGATTATAGAGCAAGTTCCAGGACAGCCAAAGCTACACAGAAAAACTCTCAATCTCAAGACACACACACACACACACACACACACACACACACACACTCATACAACTCATACAATATATCCTGATTACAGTTTCCCCTCCCTCTACACCTCCCATTTACCCCTTTAAATCCCTTCTATGTTTAGAAAGATAACTGTTTACAATAATGGTCACTTGTTTATTTATTTATTTATATTTTGGGAGTGGGCGTTTGGTTTTCCTAAAAGTTTTTTTTTTTTTTTTTTTTTTTTGTAGTCCTGGCTGACCTGAAACTCCACTCTATAGACCAGGCTTGTCTCAAATTCATAGAAATACTCCTGACTCTGCCTCCTGAGTTCTAGGATTAAAGAAAGGCATGAGCCACCACCGCCCTGATAATAACTTCAAATGACATGCCATCTTTGGCATGTCACCCAAACTTTCAGAAGATTTCACGGTAGCCGTGTCTCTTTCTACCTGGCGTCTTAAAACTCATTTTCACTCCTATCAATTTGAGGCCTTAGTTTACAGATATGTTTTTTATATAATTTGCACACAGAATCATCTGAAATATTTAGGGAAAACATACAGGAGTATGTCATTCATTTGTTTATTGTAATTATGTAAAAAAAATCTTATAGAATGGAAGCATCTTGCTATCTATAAAAGTGTTTCCTAATATGGAGTAATAATATGATATATATTTAACACATTCAAGTTTTGATTAAACCAAACTATACCTGTTATTGGTCACACTACATTCTTAATATATACTAAACCAAAATATTTACACAAACGAAGTTACTATCCCTTTAAATTCTGTATCAGATAACTGGAAAAGGCAACTATTTAATGTAATTGTAACACTTTTAAATGCATACCTTGATACTTGGGCTATTTACCATTCCATTCAGCAGATTTTTGGGAAAAATTATGTATTGATACTGTTTTAAAAACTAGGATATATGGTAAAAATTACAAAACTTATTTTCAGTGAATGTGTTATAGGGTCTTGTGTCTGATCTTCTACCTTGCTACTAATAAACTGAACTTGAGGGTGCATAACTTCTATGGCAAAAGCACTAAAGTATTCTGAGTATACATAGAATAATAAAATGTAGTCATATGGCATCTTACTATGTATTACCACCTATATATTGTGTATATTATATAATTTATTATATATAAAATATTTTTCTCATCTTTGTTCTGTTCGTTAAAAATAAGCATTATTTCAAATATTCTTCTTGACTACACTAGATGAATTAAACGACTGTTTACAAATCAGTTGGGTTTTTTTTTTTGTTTGTTTGTTTAAGGATACCTGATCAGGCTGAGGAAGTTTCTCTGTGCAAGAATGAGGGTTCAGATCCCCAGCAGCAATGCAAAAACCAGCACAATAGTGTATATCTGTAATCCCAAAGCCTAGAGAATATGAGATAGGCAGATGTGCGCAGGCACAGTGGTGTACATCTGTAATCCCAGCACTCTGGAGGCAGAGGCAGGCAGATCTCTAAGAATTCGAGGCCACCTTGGTCTACAAAGCGAGTATAGGAAAGCTACTCAGAGAAACCTCATCTCAACAAAACAAACAAACAAACAAACAAACAAAAATTTTGAGAGAGCGTGTGTGTGTGTGTGTGTGTGTGTGTGTGTGTGTGTGTGTGTGTGTGTGAGAGAGAGAGAGAGAGAGAGAGAGAGAGAGAGAGAGAGAGAGAGCGCTTCTTTCAGCTTTCCATTAGCCAGCCTAGCAGAATCCATGAATTCTAAATCCAGTGAGAGACACTCTCCCAAAAACTGGTGTGGGGAACAACTGATGAGGACACACAACATCAACCTCTGGCTTTCTATCACATAACAGGGCATTTGCATGAACATATCTGCACATACATGTTTTTAAAAAGGAAAATTTTGACAGTACTTCTTCACAGTGTCAAAGGTCATCACTACAATATAACCAGTGGCTTTTAGAACAGCAAGATCTAACTATTTAGGAAAGATCTGAGAATATTAATTTGAAAAAAATGTTGTTAACTTTCTTTTATCTAGAAAACTTATAAAATTGAAGTTTTTAAAGATTACAATTTACTGATTTGTGATAGATCAACTAAGTCAAGTGAATTGATTAAGCTTCATCTGTATATATTAAATCAAATTCTTCAAAACACACCCATACCTTGGGATCTTCTAAAATAGACTATATACTATTATTTCATCTTACTTTTATTTACATAGGATTAGATGAAAAGAAAATGTGTAATCTAGACATGTACAGTCATTTTATAAATAGAAAGAAAGGTTTTTACATATAATTAATTTGCACCAAAATACATAAAAGAATATATTCCCACCATGGTTTCCCTTCACCCAAATTACATAGCGAATAAGACAAGAAATGATCAGTAAATAACACAAATTCCATTCTTGTGTTCACTTCTTAATTTTGATCATTTGAGCGATTTCATCTTATTTTTCTAGCATAGAGTGACACATATGAGGCCAAGAAATGAAGAAACAGAATAAGTCTCACTTTTTGGCTAAAACACATTTCACACGATTTAGATGTAGTGAGCTGCCACTGAAAATGGTAAAACAGAAACATCTGTTAAATTGATAAAATGAGCTTATCTACAAAAAGCATCAAGGACCACAGGAACTTGTGGTTTCCTCTAACTTAAAAACTTGTGCTAAAGTGGATACCACTTTGAAGGAAAATCAAATTCAAAAAACAATATCCAGTAGTCAAAAATAAACAGGAACACAGTGAATGTAAGACACTAAGAATGGAAAAAGGATAAGCAAGAGCTAAGACAATTCTGCAAACTGTTTATGGTATCCGTCTTCTGGGATATTCATCTTCATGGGTTTTAATAGGCTTGCAAAAATGTGATTGTTGTGTTTTTTACCGATTTATTTCACTCCAAATTTTTTACTTACTCTCATCCTCTTAGCTCCAACTAGAGTGATTATCAAACTTTCCCCCAATGAATTGTTGAAAATGAGAGGAAAAACAGGCCTAGCAATAAAATTGGATCACATCCAGAAAATATTTTTAGGTCTTACAACACATGGAGGATGGTGCTACCGGCCTTATACATGGAGCTTGGAGAAATATGTGACATCCTTAGCACGGTCATTCTGAGTACCAAAGGACCATGTTGCTAACAAAGACAGTATCCTAGGTAACCACCAAGCCTGCTCCGACTCCATGAGTATTGCACCTTATGCTTTCGCCCATGAGCTGGAGCCATTATAGAATAGAATGAAAAGTAAAATGTTTTGCTAACCAAAGCCAAGAGACCATGGGCTTCCAGAGCACAGAAATGAAAGCTGTGTCCTGAAAGTCTAGATTGACCATTGTTCTCCGAAAGTAGTGCAAAAGTTACAGAACTTGGTCACTTGAAAAGTCATTTGAAAGTGACATTCCGTAGTTCATACGGTTCCAGAAACAGTACTGTTTACTTAAATTATAACGAGGAAGAGAAGGGAAAAGTTACCTTCAGGAGCATGGGAGGAGATAGCCACAATGAGGTCGACAGATGCTGACATAAAGGCAGGGTCCATGATGCCTAAACCTACCCCTAAGGACACAGAAAGAAGATTCCTTCTCTGGAGTATACAAGGTGAAATACAGAATAACTGCCATTGCTTACCAATGGGAAGCAACGTTTCTGCTGTGGCGTTGTGGCTGAAACAATAATGAGTGAGTTAGGAAAAGGTTTGTTGTCCGCAGATTAATTGTAGCGATCCCAATGTGAGCATTTCTTCTGCTGCTCTGCAAGGTTTGGATTTCTTTCATCCAAGCAAGGAGTAACATCTACGCTAAAGCACACACAGGGCAATGGAGGGCTCTCTGTTTTAGGATGATTCTGGACTTGCAATCCATCTGTCATGTGCTTTATAGACTGGTATCCAGACACTTGTCAATCTTCTGGAATCTAATGTTTTCTATGATGCATTTATAAAAATGTGAAACACAGAGTGGTGCTGCACTCCTTTAACCCCAGCGCTCGGAATCCTGCGGGTGTCTTTGTTTATATTGTTCATTTTCTTTTTTTCTTTTTCAAGACTATTGATTTTCTACAGATGATTTTCAAAGAAATTTAATTTCCTCCCTAAACTTAAATGACTTTATCCTCTAGAGTATTTATCACGTTCTGCTGTTTATGCCCACATTATAAATAGTATGCAGCACATATGTTTTCTCCTAATATGTTCTGACTGTAACCAGTTTATATGTGTACATATACAAAAATATGTATATACACTGCTGACTTCAACTCATGAGATTGTGAGAGCCATGTACATGCAGTGCATGTTCACCCATCTACATATGAAATATAAGCAATACCGATACAGGCCTTGCATCCTAAGAACTTTTATTTTTAGTTGAATGTTAAAGAGACACTTACCCAGCACTTATCATCTACATATAGAACCTATGCTGTAAAGAACTAGTGTGGATAAAAAGAGGAAAGCAAAATAAAATATTGGACAAAATAGTCCCTACTTTAGTAACTAGTGAAATACTTAGAGAAGGAAATAAATCATTTCAGTGACCCATTCATTATTTCCTAGAAAATTTATGATATTTTGGCAGTTCACATAATTACTACCAGATTAAAATTTGAATCTGTGTAAAAACTTAAGCATTTATTTCTGAGCTTCTTAGACACCTATACCATATGCTTAATATGTGCATCTTACAGCAACTCAAGTCATAAGTAAATTGAAGATCATAGAAATTGGTGAATTGAATACAACATGAAGTCTTGATTGAGCCATGTGGTGCATGCCTTTAATGCCAGCACTAGGGAGGCAGAGGCAGGCGAATCTCCTTGAGTTCAAGGTCCCACTTGTCTACAGTGTGAATTTCAGGACAGCCAGGGCTACACAGTGAAACAAAGACATCTAAATGATTGCTAGCATTCCAAGAAAACATTTTGTCCAAAGGTTTTATGACATATACGGTAAGCCTTCTGTATATTTTATTTGCTCATAACAGCAACATTATAAAAAAATGTCCATTTCTATATAGTTTATAAAGTATTGATTTATGTTCTGTTGAAACTGAAAAAAATTCTTATAGATGTTCCCATGTTTAATGCGATGCATGACTGAAAATCCCAAGCACATTTTTTCTAAGATTATTCTATGAATATGACTGTTTTGCTTGCATATCTGTTTGCACACAACATGTGCGCTTGGTGCTCATGCAGGTTAGAAGGAAGTATCAGACCCTTTGAAATTAGAGTGATGGACGGTTGTGAACTACCATGTTTGTGCTAAGAACCAAACCTTAACCTTCTGCAAGAGTAGCAGGTACTCTTATCTCCTGAATCAACTCTCTACTCCCCTAAACATACTACTTAAAGAACTCTACGCTGTAGTTTGAGAAGTGGCAGCTTCGCAAATGACACAAGATACTGGCTCTTCCAAGAATAGATATTCATGAGCCATTCTGGAGAAATGAGGCTCTCTTTCACTGTAAGGCTTGAGAAGGTGTTTTATATATAAAGCTACCAATTGAAGCTGCTGTGCCAAGCAGGAGCAGAGAGTTCATGCCAAGTGGTTCTCTGAATGTCGAGCAGGAAGATCACACTGCTTCAAACAACAGCTACTGAAAACACCAAAGACATATTATTTTCTATGTGGTGAAATTTGAAATAAGCTATTGTTAGGTAAGATGCTTCTTAGAATACATGTCTCTTGGCTTTACAAGTAAGTCTAATTAAGTTTCCTCCCATGCCTTGGAAAGAGTAAGTGACTGTGTGCCTGTATGTGTATTTAACTCTTTTAGTAACTGAATGCTGCTGTTGAATTTTTTAAACATAAGACACAAATATCAATGCCGTTTACACATACTTTCTTTTTACTTTTTTAAACACAGACTGGTCAGTCTCATTAAAGGTACTTAATAAGTGGTACAAAACCACCAACTCTGATGTTTAATCAAAAATGGAGATCCTTTTGTTTTAATTCATTTATCACGTGCTTCATTTCTATTACTGTTTAAACAGCACAAAAAATATGATCTTATTTTAGAATCACAAACCATATTATTTTGTTCAGCCTAAGGCACAGTACAGGATAAACCATTATTTTTTTTTCTAATGCATTCTTTTATGAACCTCCTTTTTAACACCCCACTTCAAGAATTCTGTTACATCCTGTCCCTGTTACAAAATACCTCAGCATTAACACTTGTTTTTTTCTCAATTATAATATGTGCTATGACTTTCTACCATGTATACCGTCAAGTTTATTAACTGAATACTTTTTTCTAATTTTTTTATTCAGATATACCTGCTGAATGCTTTGTTTAGCTGCTAATTGGTGCCATGTCCTGCTATTACAACACACGTTGCTTTGAGTTCTCATGGTTTTACCTGAATTATTTTTTCTTTTATCCTCCTGGTCTCCCTTGTTCTTTATGAATAAATATGGCATCCTGTCAAATTATGTTGAAATGAACATTTCCTTAGGGTTTTTTTTTTCATAACTTACACATCCACTTTTCTTTCCCTCTCCTTGGAGTGTTAAATCAATTTTAGTAAATTGTTCACGTAAGAATTGGGTCTGCCAATACTTTTCATTGCTTCATGAGATTTGCATATTGACCTAGCCATGCCCACATGAGAAGCTCCCCCAAATACAGAGGTGTTCTCAGTTCATTCTTTCTCATTTGTGCACAGCTCCTTACTATGGCTTCTGTTAAGCATGTAAGTAAGGCTATTTTGTGTTTTTAGTGTCGGATGCTTCTGTCACACTCTTTTGGTTCACTTAGGTAACGTAATGTTAGACAACGGCTTGCCTTCATAGTCTGTACTAGTGAGGATCCTTGGAATTTTCTTTTGAAACTAATATTAAAAATCTCACTTATCTTTTCAACATTTTATGCAAATTGTACTACAACATATAAATGTTCTGTTTCTTAATGAAACAAACATAATGCATCATGTGTTCAATACTTCTGTTAAGTCAACAAGATAGAATTAAAAAAAACTGGATGTATGCTCATATTCTCCATATGTACTCATGTAATATACATGTGCAAAATATGTCTTCACGGATAATCTATTTTATTTTCTGAACATTAATAAATGGTTTTCTCAGTATTACTTTGTTAATTAATGGTTTAACATATAATTTATAAGACATCAGGATACAACTTTATCTTGTTTCATTATTAAATATTACCTGTTCTTTGCTCATTGTTTATAATGTACACATATAATTTTCTTCTTAATATAATATTACATCATCTTAATTTCATTTATCAACATATCATTTGAAAAGAAAATATAAGGTAAGATATTAAGAACATATTTATTATTCTGATTTTATTTCATGTGTTTTTGTTGAGTTTGATGGGGTGGGGCATGTGTGTGCTATGGCTCATGTGTGGACGTCATAGGAAAGGCTTTGGCTGTATTTTTCTCACTTTCACCAGGCTTTCCAGAGATTAAACTCAGGTACTTGTGTTTGCATGGTGAGTGATTTTACCAATGAACCATGTATATGGTCCATTCATCATTTTTCCCCCAAAAAAATGATTAATTTTTTTTGCAAACCCCACCCTGGAGACATTCAAGTTTTCTGTAAAGCCCAGTGAGGGGTCATGTTAGGAAACTGAAGGAATCCACATGAAATAGTTCAATGTCTACAGATACTAAATGCCTGATGCGTCAACAACTCTCAGATTATGACTATCTTAATATTAAGAATTGTTGTCATGTACACAATCTACAATTATACTCCAAGTTATATAGGGATGTTGCTTTTTATTTGCTAAAGTGTCAGAAAAAACAATACAAATTCCCCAAAGAGTTTTCAACTATTGTGACTCACCAACAACCTAGATTTTCATATAAATGTACAGTTTAAAGGATATACCCACCATGTGATTTATATTAAGCTTGAGTGTAGACAGACTGCGTGGGTTTGCTGTTCCAGCTGTGAACGACATCAGTGACACAGTAACTATGTCCTACTTGTTTTCAGATCCTGTTGTGAATACATGGGAATCAGATGTGAATCATATGAACACTCTTTCGAACTGTTGTAATGCATCTCTCGTCTGCCTCTCAAATATGTCCCAATATTTGTGTTACTCAAGTTATTACACTTCCTCTTTTCACAAGAGCTGAACTGCAGGAATCAACTATCTAAAGTACTGCCATAAGGGTTTTTTAAAAGTCATAGACTTCAGAGGAAAGGGTATTATTTTCATAATCTCAAAGCAAAGAGATACATTGTAATAATGACACAACCTTAAAAGCAAATGACAGACAGAGCATTAATGAATAAAAGACTAAATTCTCTAGTTAAAAAAATATTTTTAAAAGGAAACATTTGTAGTTAAACTTTTTTTTTGAAACTTCAAATGTTAAAAGATTCTCTGCTTCCCTACTAATAAACAAAGGAAAAATATAAAACAAGCTCAGGAGGAAAAAAAAAAAAAAGACATCATTGAATTGCTAAAGTAAAAATGTTGAACAAACTTCAGAAAACAGATTAAAATTTATTTGATTTTTAATTATTTACTGTGAAATCAAGAGCAAGCCTGACCAACATAATTGTTAAAACTATAACTCTGTGTCAGTCATTGTGGGCAGTGTTTGAAGGCTTCTTACATATTGTGGAGTCCTTATGATAATGTTCAAGGCTCTGCGGAGTCACAGCTAAACAGATAGGCTCCTTCTTCACGGACTGAACACATTAGCATGTGCATAATCAGGACAGAAAAATAAGTCAGTTATAGGTCCTCTCCAACTATGATAAGTGATCTGTGGGGAGACAAGATGGGGAGGAAACAAAGGTGTATGGCTCAGGGATGGGATTGTTGGGAACAGGAAACTGACAGGCAGCTTCAAGTATTTGCCAAGTGTTACACACCACACAGCTTGTTAGCTTTTGCTACCCTTTCTAATATTTATCATTTTTTGGTAAGCAGAAGAAAAGTGGAAGGCACATTAGCTCTCTTAGTTTGACAATAAACTCACAATACAAACATACCACCATACTGTATACACCTTTGGCATTTTTCATGTATAATTTGTCAAAGCTACAGAACAAAACAAACAAAAACAGATCATAAGGGATTGATATTTAACTCCTGATATACACTCACGTTAAGTCATACCTAGCAAATACAAGATTCAAATTTACATCTGACTCATGTTCTCAAAGCAATAAGATTTCTCAAAGAATTGGCCTTGGATGACTTATACCCATTAATGTTTATTTGCTACTATAGTGGATATCTAGAAGGCTAGGTGAACTTCATTTAGAGCACATTGGTTGAAAATACTGTGTTAAAAAAAGAAAATACTGTGTTAAATGATCTTTAAGGATGAAAACCTAGGCCTGGTGATGCTGGGCATGGTGGTACATGACACCACTCAGCATACCAGCACTCTGGGAGGAGAGGCAGGTGGATCTTTCTGAGTTTGGGGCTAGCCTGTTCCACAGAGCAAGTTCCAGGATAGCCAACGCTACACAAAGAATCTTTGTCTCAAAAAACCCAAATCAAACAAAGAAAACCTAAGCTTGATGGGATAGCTCAGTCAGTAAAGTGCTTGAATGTCTGAGTCCCATTTCCAGAACTAATGTACAAAGCCCAGACTTGATGCTTCTACTCTCAATGCTGGGGAGGTGGAGACAGGCAGAAACATGGAGCTTTAGGGCCAGGCATCCTAGCTTAGTCACTGAGTTCCTGATTCCAGAGAAAAACCTTGTCTCATAAAGCAACAAAAAAAGAAGTGGGAAGCATCTACAGAGAAACAATGCCCATGGTTGTCCACCATCCATCACATACATTTGCATATATGGACACATGAACTGGTACTGATACACACACATGATCACACCTACATGTAAATACCTTCTCTCTCCATACACACACAGAAAACCAACCTGTCTTTACCATTAAATGAATATAGCACATGCTGCCTTATTGCTCAAGTTGTATTTTCTTGAAAATTCATACCATGGATTTGATTCCGCTGTGTGCTTTTTTTAGTCTTGAGTAGAAAACACTGTTGGCTATGGGGTTGAACACTCATCAGTGGCTTCTAAGAATGTTAATTTGATTCTTTAGCCAATGGAATGTGTTTGACATTCTGTTCTCCAAGATGTGGATAATATTAGACTACTGATTAAAAACAATCCTAGTGAATGTCACACTCATTTGTGCATCCTTTTTGAGAAAATATCTTTTTGTATTCCTGTTCATATTTTCATCATAATGCATTAGTTTTGCCAATATTCATAAAACATCCTCTTTAAGACTGACCTTATCTGCCCTTGTGTTGAAATGCTATCTCTAGATTGTCATGTTGGTATTCATATGCATGATATTTAAATTTGAGAAAAAAAATTATATAAAAAAGATTGAAGTCCACAATAGATATTTAGTAAATATGCAATCTCAGTCAAAATATTAATTAAGATATTCTTTATCCTCCCTTGTTATATCTTTCAATGGGAATAAATAGTCATAGTCATAAAAGATTGCCCAAGGTTTCCTTTCCTGTAAGAAACTCTTCTGATATCAAAAGGATAATTAATTTATGTTGAGGTTATACAAGATAGCTTTAGCTTTATACCAAAGTAAGTAGTCTGAAGTCAAAGTGAAAACCCCAGGAAACCTAGAGTATTTTAATTATCTCTTGTTAGTAAGTATTAACAACAATGAATGTATTGGTACAATCACCCAGGAAAACTCAGTAAAGCTTAAGGCCAAACAGGAGTTTAAGGTTTTTCTCCAGTCATATTCCACTTAAATGAGAAGAGAGGGAGCCCTGCCAGTGTGACACAGCCATGGGGACAGCAGGCACAATTAAAGCCAAGGACTGGCTTAAACCTGAGCATGTGAGCTAAATATATTCCTGCCCGTGACTTGACTGTTGGGTTGATTTATTTCAGGACACTTGGAGATGGTTTTCTAGTGAGCTTGCCAACTCTAGGCCAGGGTAACCTTTTAGAGGTTTGGCCCACCTCATACTCCCTGAGAATAGTTTTCACATTGAGGAACTTGCTTTTCCCAGAGTTCAAGCTCTTCTGCTTTGATTAGGCACATATATGATCATTTCCACTGAAAGTGACTGTGGTACATACATGGTTTACACCGAGACACCATGCTCAGTAGGAATTAAATTTGTGTGTTACTTGCTGGTTCTGTTTTGGATAAAGACATATATTTAAGCTATTTTTTTGATAAGCATTTCACCATCCTTATGAAATTTCAGCAAAATTAACAACAAGAAAAAAAAATGATAAATAGTTAAGAACTTCCAGCTAGAACAATGGTCCATTTCCTTTTGTAAGGTCTGTTTGTCCTCCCTGCTGATTGACAGAATTTCCAATTGTTTTTCTAAATTATTTATCTCAGAGTAATTCAGGTTCATGCTCTTGTAATATAGAAAAGCACTCTTCCTTGCATTCTATGAGCTGAGATTTGCAGGCTAAGTTGTGACAGCCAGAGAGTTCCCTAATTTACTTTCAGCCTTGTTTCAGTCCAGCATCTGGAATAACGATTGCATTTGAAAACAAAATATAGAAGTGGGGGGGGGGGCGCTCACTTAATCAGTTCCTTTTAGTTCTCTGACCTCTGACTTACTTGGATGGGAACATGGCCAAAAACAAAACAAAACAAAAAACACAAAAACCCTGCTCTGTATCTCAGATGTAGGTGATTGGTCTTTACCAGAAATAGACCCCCTATGAGATTAACTAGAGAGTGTTGCTTCTTCTCCTTTTTTTTTTTTTTTTTTTTTTTTTTCAATTCTGCTGGCAACAAACCACAAACTGGGATCTGACACTGAATTTTTTTGAAGCTCATTTCAACCCTCACACACATAAGTACTGAGGAATTCAGGGTAGGGGTTTTCTACTGAGGATCTTTTCTTTTTCCCAGCTGCCTTCTGAAATCTGGGAGCAATTGGTGGATGGAGCCTTAAGCCTTTCAAAGGTAAGCTATATCTGTTTTTCTTAAATTAAAATAAAATAAAAGATGAAAAGTTTTTCTACTTTTAAGATAAGAGAAGATAATAGTGTTCTAAAATACTTTTTCTAACAAAAATGTAAAAAAGAGGAAGGAAAGTCGCAGCTGTCTTTAAGTTTCCAGGCTTTATTTGAATGACAATGTGTTCTTTAAAGATCTTCCTACATTTTTTCTGGGTAGTACGAAAATTGTGTTTACTGGCCAATAGCATTTTTAATTTACGATTCTTGATATCATGTGTATTTGTCAACATTAATGTGTCAATATTCAAAATGATTCATAATCCAATTTGTGGTTTTCTCAAACTTGTTTAAACATGATATCTACTTTAAATTATGATGAGGAACAGCATTGATACAGTGAGATTGGTTTTTATAAATGGCTAGTAAATCTTATACCAACAGTGTGCCTTGTATGTAATTTGTTAACTGCTTGTTACTTTTCAGTGTCACTAGCTTTTTCGAATTTTCATGTATGATTTTTTTTTGGTGAACTTGATTTTTCTCTACACAGGTGGGAGTAATGTGAATGTATTTATGTGTATTTACCAAACACTTTTCTTTAATGAACAAAGGTATTTTATTTGCTATAGGACTGGGTTACTTCAAATAATGACCTTAAATTTAATTACTGTAAATTGCTGTACAGCTTAAATGTAAAAATAAAAGAAAATCACTGTCTTTGAAAATTCAACAAATTTGTTTCAAATATTAGTGAAATGGCCCTCTAAATTACAAATCTCAGTGTAAATGATAGATAAGTTATCTAGAGAAAGTAACTATCCAACTATAAGTAACTATAAATGGCGTAGATTCTTTATAATAAATTTGAAATGTTTTTGAATATGAATGGATTCCAGGACTTTCCAATCCTTTCTTAAATAATTTTAAATTGATAACTTCTTTTAAAAAATGCAATAAAATGTTGTAAATATTATTTTGTGAATAAGTGAAAATAAAATCTTCAAAACTTTTGCTAGTTTATTTTCCAGGAGACTTTAGAGTTTATATATGAACAACAATGGAAAAAAATCTTTCTAACAAAACCATTAATGAACCAGAACAATAAGTCAATTCAGATTATCAGATAACAGAGTGGCCTGGGGAAATACCAACATTAACAATGGGAGGGGTTTTTGTACAGAATGTACTGAGAAACTTTGGAATTATTTATGAAAGTTATAGTTGCTGCTTTTACCATTTAATGAAATTATGGTTATTTTCACTCAATTTGAATAAAATTTTTTTTGCTCATTTTGCTTCTGATTTCCTAAAAAAAATTATACAATTTTGTGACTTAATACAAGATAGTAGAGTTAACTTACTAAAACTTTCAAGTAGCATGATCTGATGGAGAGGCTGTGCCTCTACTGAATGAAAATTTAATATTACATATACATAGTGAAGAGATTAAGTTTTACTGAGATTTGAAAATATTTATGTCATCTTAATGTAGTCACACTTGCTTGACTTTCCCAAATCATGACATTGGGAAATATGAAATAGAAGTTATTGCTACATTACAGGAGCTTACAATAATGTTGCACAATACTTCATACTCATTATGTGCAAAATGTGACTTCCTATAATCGGATTGCTTAGACCTTATCATGTTTGATTTTTTTTTGAAGTCCTGCAATCTTGCTTAAACTATTACAAACCCGGAGAAAACAGAATCACAAACTGATTTATGAAGACCTAGAATTGAGTGCTTAGTGTCTATTTTCAAATCTTAACCTCTGAAACCCCTCTTTGAGGTAAAGAAAGACATACTAATACTACCTAGGGTTAAATGATTTAAAATGTTTCTACCAATGGTTAATGTCTATGACTTCACTTCATTTCTAAGGTTTAAACCAGACAGGATCCAGATCATTCCTAGGTCAATTCACTGTTAACAATTTGGTGACTCAGTATAAGAAGACATTAAAATTGATTCCTAGGCTTAGGAAAGCAGGTGGTACTTCTGGGAATCTCCATTAGATAGCCTTGGAATTTGTTGCTCATTGAAGCAACTTTCCCATTGTTAAGTTTCAGCCAATTGTCTAAAGGAATCATTTCAAATCTGTAGTCATCTCAAATTAAACCTCTACAAGGCAGGCTTAGATTGTGAAGGACTTTGAGTATCATATGTGCAATACAATCTCTATTAATTATGTAAGGTTATCATCAAGGCATGTTTTTATTGTAATTTGATTAGTTTAATTAAGTGAAATGATCCATTGACATTACAAATATCTGTTTGTTCATTTATTATTTGCTGTGAACATATGCCCACATATAGCCTTAGGATGGAAATGGACCCATGAGTAAGACAGAGAGGTCTAATGACTTCAACTGAACAAGAGTTTGGAGAGCAACTTGTGAAGATATTTTTTTACTAGAGTTAGTTCTCTTTATTTTTCTTGTATAAAAAGCGCTATGTGGTAGCCACAGCTGGAGCCCTGGTCCTCTGAACAGAGGCTCTGGTGTGGGGTTTTTACAAGATGATCAGTGAACTCCTGATGAGGAGGCTTGGTGAACACTGCCTTTGAAATCTCTGCAGGGATGGTTTAGAACCCAGGTGAGGCACAGCTGAAAGCAACACCATAGTCTTAACTTCTTCTAACATTTAATTCTTTTCTGAAGTCTTCTTTAATACCAAGCCATGTATGCAATTTAACCTGAGAGTTCTATTCCTATACATAAGTTTACAAAGATTGGCCTTCGGCCTTTGTTTCAGCATAATCAAATATCAGCAGATATCTGAACCCCTTCCTGTTATTGAATGTATATGTTCTGTTTATAGATTCATGGCTTTGTAAATACCATTAGACATGGTGGAAGGGAAATGGGTGAAAAGAATGTAATACATTTTGAAAAATCCTGTCCTATATTCAACCTGTTGTTCATTAAGTTACTTCTAGTGTCCACATCAGGACATCATGGGTGGGTACTGATCTTTTCTTGGGTCAGGGAGATTCTGTATAAAAAGATGACAGGTTCTTGCAGACTTGTGTGGCCTGATTTTCTTACTAAGTGTCAGGAGCTTTATATGCAGAAGATGAATTCTTAACTGTCAGTAAATGAAGAAAAAAACAAAAAACAAAAAACATTTGTCCCAGTCTGATTCTGAAGCGGTTCGCTTTCACTGGTCAAGTCTTAGAAAACGTTACCTGTGGGCCCCTCCTTTTCTGGGTGGAGTTTCTGAGGGCTCACAGCTGGGAACACACTGTGGGATTAGCTCTGCTGTTTGGACTATTTGCCAGGGGAGGCTACTGCACCACACCTCAGGCTTTGCCCAGTCTCTCTGGATCTACTAGGTTCTCCATGTAATGGAAGGGTGCTGTGCTTCAAAGTTCATGGTAGAAGTTCTATGTCAGTCTGACAACACCAGGAAAAGAAAAGAAAGAAGACTTCTTCCCATGCTTCTTTTAAAAGACATTGAAAAACTATAGAATCCACCCACAAGTTCTGAAAAAGCAACCCGTATGTACTTTATGCACCAGGTAGGAGATATCCATCTTTGCTCTAGATTAGTCCAAACAGCTCTCCATACCTGATTCTTCTTTGCCTTCTAAATTTCAGTGCTGTAAGCAGGAAATAGGTTATTCCAAATAACATCTGAACTAAAAAAATTAACCTTAGAAAGTTAATCTAATGTTAGAAAATGAAACGACCGAGTGTGAAATATTAACAGCTGTGCTATTGAGGAATTGTAGTCTCCTTAGACCTAAATTTTGTATTTCTTAACAGCTAAATTAATAGAAAGTAGTTTAAAGAGACTATACTTTTCTCCAAAGATAAATATGGATGGCCAAACTGCTGGCTAGACCGTGATACCTGACCATAGGTCCTCAGGTCAATGAAACAAATTTACTTTTATATCATGTACTATGAGAAAAATTCTTGATTACACTATGAATCTCTCATGACCCATAATGTGAAGACACTAAATAATAATTAGTAAACCCAAGTAAAGGAAAGCATCTTTTCTATTTTTAGTGAAAACCCAGAAACTTTATTATGACACAATGTAATGATAATAAATCAATCATTAAACATATGAGCCAATGGAGATGCTAATTTTTGTTTGTTTCCTTTGTTTTGTTTTGTTTTATTTTATTTTTTTGAGACTGTGTTTCTTTGTGTTAGCCTTGGCTGTCCTGGACTCGCTTTGTAGACCAGGCTTGCCTGGAACTCACAGCAATCTGCCTTGCAGGAGAAGTTAATTTTTGTACTCTGTTACGTATCAGCATATGCTTGAAAACATGTAAAATAAAGGATTACATTAATGTTTAACATCATAAACCAACAAAATATATTTCCTGATATGTCTGTTTTCTAAGAAGTCTGAATCAACATCTGTGGGATGTGTGCATTTTCTCACTTCAATTTGAGGCAGACATAACTCGGACCATATTCATACCTATGTATTGCTTAATGTACTGGTGCACATGTCCAGTGATTGATTTGTAGGCATTGGAGAACAGGTTCTGTTTGTTGTGTGCTCTGATATATGCTGTTATAACTTTTCATCTCATGCAGAAATTATTTTCTGTCATCCACATGGATACTTCCATAAGGAAGAATGATTCACAACCTTATTGTAATTTAGAGTTGAGCAAGGTGCAAATACATATACTAGTTCAGAAGAAATAATATTGTAATTTTAAGGTCATTTTATACTTGTTGGAATTGGAAATGCAATTACTGAGTAATTTTTAGCATTTATTTATTTAAAGTGTGTGTGTGTGTGTGTGTGTGTGTGTGTGTGTGTGTGTGTGTGTGTGTGATTGTGTGAAATACTCAGGGTTCAATTATCTGCTTCCACCTTATAGATGCTAAGGTTCAGCTTGTCAGACTTGGCATCAAGTTTGCTTCTACACTGAGACATCACACTGCCCCAGATGGATACTACTAATGATGTTCATATGAGGATTAAATAACTTTCCAAATGAAGTAACTCATTGTATGTGTTTACTTAGATTTAATTTAAATTTACCGATCTTCTATAGCACACAGGATTGCCTGTCCCAGTTCTAAGATCATAGGTCATATTCTAAGAGCCGCAGTTTCTTAAAGAGATTCTCCTAAATTTTCTAAGAAGTCTTAGGTAGATATGGAGTCAGTTGGGAGCAAAGGTCTCTGTGTTATCAATTGCTATGTAATCACAATTGCTGCGCCTTTTGGTCTCCCATTCAACAACTTGGAAAACAACCAAAAATGGGTGAACAACCATTTCTGTGACTTACATAGGAAATTGCCGCCTTCGCTTTAGATTTTATTTTGAAACATGAGAAAAGACAAGATATAGAGACTGAATCTTTTCTCCATTGTTATCTGGAAGGAGAGTGAAAGGTCGTCTTTTATTGCATTTCCGATCTCTAATCTGTGCTGTATCAGCTGAATCCCTCTGCTTTGATTTCTGCCTCACAGGTACGATTTTTCATTTACAGCAGACAGGAAGAACTCCTGCTCTCTCACCAGTTTGGTGGTTGCTTAGAAGATTATGTTTCAAGAAAAGTCTCAGAATTTACAATTAAATGAAGGGAGGGGGACTAAGTAAAGCGGAGCCCCAGGCTTTGAGGAGGGAGTAAAATTGCCTAGAAAGGTTCTGCACCATATGTGTTCCTCCGTCTTTGAGTAAGGCTTGTGGTTTTACACAGAATGTTGTCAAAGTGTTTGCTGTGAGTCTCATCTGTTCTTGGTTCTATTGATACCTGTGTTTCTCTGGGACATGGTCATTTTGGTGAGAAGCAAAACTGTTAGGAAAAAAAAAAAAAACTATGGGGATAGCATATCACCATAAAGTTACCACTGAAATCCTACTTCCGTTTAAGATATTGGTCAGAAATGACACATTCTTATTAATTTTGTTGCAACAGGATTTAGTGATTCTGTATATCACTTTCTTCCAATGTTATGTAACTGCATAAAATATGATATCACAAATTAAACTGCCTGCATGGAGTATATAATAGCAATACTACCTTCTTTAAAAGAATTTACATGAATTCTACATAAGGAAAAAATGAAAAAATGAATGCTACTACAGTTGCATATGTAAAACAATCATTGAGAATAACAAAAATCAAAGCCTATCATTAAATCTATACATATTAAAATATATATGTGTCTTCAAATTCTTTAACCTAAGTTTTGTCAAAATTATTAATGATGAAATTAGAAATCATACATACTTTTAAAAGTTTACTGAATATTTTCCACACTGTATGGAGAAAATTTTAGGCATGAACATAAAAGTCAGGAAATAAGTGGAATTTTCTTTAACACTCATGACTGCATTAAAAAATACATGACTATTCATTTTCTAATAATGTGTTTTTCCCTCTGCTTTCTTGTTTTGACAGGTGGCTTACAAATGATTTGAAGGGTTGATTTTTTCTGAGTCTTACCCAATTATTTCTTATAAAACTCATATATTGCTGTTTGTCCATGAATAAGGTATGTTACTACTGCCATCCGGAGTCAGGAGACTCATGGGCCTATTAGCCCAGCCACATTTCACTAGCAGGAGAATTCCTGGCATGTGTTTATGGTTCTGTTTGAATGGTAAAACTTGATAAGGAGCGAGGGTATTAAAAAAAAAAACACAACATGCTGTGGTAGGAGGTAGGAGGATGAGACTATGTATATGTGTGTGTGTATATATATATATATATATCTCCTTATATAAGATTATAATACATTAATCACCCAGAGAGAAAACTTCAAAACAGAAGAATTTTTTAAAAAGCACTCTCTCTGATACTGTTTCTGCTCCTGGTGGGTGTTTAGGAACAAGTGGAAGGAGAAAGACCTAGAAAAACCGGCTTGGTGGAACAAACAGAAAGTATTTGTTTATTTTTAGCTGGAAAAAAAAATCATCTGCTTCAGTAGCGTGTTTTCTTCGTACTTTGATCTTTTTGTACTGATACTTAAGCTTCTTTTTTTATGACTTCTTTCTAACAGTAGAACCAGGCCACCTAGAAAACACTGTAATCAAGCCTGGGAGTTGGTGAGAAGCAAGTGCTACACCGCGATTCTTCTGCAGGAGGAAAATGGGCTGTGATCGCAACTGTGGGCTCATTGCTGGCGCTGTCATTGGAGCAGTTCTGGCTGTGTTTGGGGGCGTTCTCATGCCAGTAGGAGACATGCTTATTGAGAAGACAATCAAAAAGGTACAAGCCACTTAGAGAACAGGTTGTGACACTCACTTATACTACCATGTCTCTTGTTGTTGTTGTTGTCGTTGTTCTGGGTCCTTGGTTTTTGTTAGCGGTCATTTTGTGCTTTGAGTAGGAGGGGGATTGTGAACCACTGCAATCCCACATGATAAAGTAAACGTTGACACATTACACTGTAATGCAAAGTGAACCAACATACACTCTTATGGGTGTGTAAGGTAAATTGAACGTGAATACATTACTAATCTTAAATATATCAAATTTTGCTAAAACTGCATGTAATAGTCATGCAATTTAGTAGACATTGTTATTTTTTATGTTTGGAGAGTAGGCCAGGATACTTTTGAATAGAAATAGCTTATTTTGTAAGGGTATGCTTATAAAAAGTAGTTTTATTTTCATTAATCATGAAAAATGCATATATCTGAGCTGATATTCATGTAAAAATGTGTTTAATATTGAACGAGGATCTCTGGAAAACTGCCCTTAGGTAGGTATAACAGTTCATACTAATAAAGAGTCCTCGTTTACTCATGATAATATTTGGCTCTGACAAATTTTCAGAAAAAAAATGTTGGATAGGACACCTTTTGGCATACATTAATAAGTTGAAGCTTTATCTCAAATTGGAGTGGTTTAAATATACGAATATGCACAAAGTCATCTCCCTCCCTAGTTCATTTTAATTAGCTTCAAATTCAAATAAATTTTAATGAATAGAAGATACATTAATTCTGACCATTGGCTAGATCTGGGAAGGGGTTTAAAGTTTACCTCCTGTATTGTCCTTGGCTGGTGCCTTAGTTTGAGCGGGACCCCTGGGCTCAAATCTGTCTATCATATTGTTCTACTTGTAGATTTCTAGGACCCTCAGAATATTCTCCACATTTGAGTGGAGAGTGTGATACGACTTTCTCACATATTCTGGTGCCTCACATTTGACCATGTCCTCTGGAGGTGGAGACCTAGTGGCACTCAGAGGAAGGACAGCAAGTAGCCAAGAAGAGACTTGATACCCTATGAGAATATATAGGGGGAGGTAATCCCCCTCAGGAACAGTCATAGGGGAGAGGAATAATGGGAAAATGGGGGGGGGGGGAATGGGAGGATACAAGGGATGGGATAAACATTGAGATGTAACAAGAATAAATTAATAAAAAAAAAAAGAAGATACATTAAGGGGAAGCCTCTCTGTTGGGGGTCCTATAGAATAGTTGGAAATCCAGCAGCCTGGAAATGGAGGTCACAATTAAAATAAAGCTACCCAGATCAAAGTGAAGGATCAAGAAAGGACTGATATGAACTCAAGATTTCTTATCTGCTCAGGAGCTCCCATGCTCAAGGGAAGAGTTAGCAACTAATGGTGGCCAAATGCTATTTGCAGGAGCACTGGTCTCACCTCCCAGATTGGTTTTGATCCTAGCAGAGAGGAGAGCCAGAGAAATGGATTATGCAAATTAATTTGCACTGAAACTTCTGCTTTGCTAAGACCTTTAGTTTCTTGTCTACATGTTAATTTTGGTACTATGGCCTTTCTCAAGATATAAGCAAATGTCATTTGGGTTCATAAGAGCATTAGATTAGTGAGATTAATATAAAAATAACTTCAAATACAGTTGTTCACAAGTAGAAGTTACTACTTTGTGATGTTACTTCCTTTCATTACAAATGCTAAGTCTTTAACATGAAATACACTCTCTGAATTATTTTAGCTGCCACCTCACTGTGTAGAATAGCGAAGGTAAGAATTTTATAAACACATACTATATTGTTCAATAATTTAACTCTATAATGTCACTTACATTACATGTCTCCAACCGTGTTTTACAAAAATATAATATATTGTACACACATGTATTGAAATATACATGCAATTTATATGTTACATATGAATTTTAATTGAAGCATAGTGCCTTCAGTGGACCCTCTACATTCCCTTGATAGTATTCCTGATATAGAATTACAGGGAAGGATAGATGTGGCTGAGGAGAGGCTTGCTTGACTGGGGTTGGGGTAGAGAGAAGAACTACCCATGTCCCAGCCCTTTTTGCTATGTCACTTACGATTTCCAATTGGATCCTTTTGGACAATTTTCTCTGTGCCCACTTAGACTGGAACATCTATTGAACAGAAAAGTCACAATGTTCTAAAATAGAACATTATAAACTAACAAGAATAATGACTGAATACTTTTCTTTATGTAAAAAAATTAGTTTATATAAACGTTCTTGAGTGACATGTGAGCACGGCACCATTTTGCATTAAATATTCATACTTTTTGAGCTCATAATGAGGATTCATACAAAGAAAGTTTTAGATGTCAAAGTATAATTTTATAGCATGAATAATTGGAAGCAAAATAAACATTTTCTCAAAAAAATTTAAGAAATATCTAAGAAAATGTGTATCTTACAAGGAAAAAATACACAAACCTGTAAGAACATAGGATGAAATTTTGTACAGTATAAAATAAAAGTGTTATATAGGAAGAAAAAACTGAGGGTTATCATGAAAATTCAGGAAGACACAGTGTAATTTTGTTTGGTGTTTAAGATGTTTATAATTTGAAAAGCTCATAAGACTACCTAATGTTAGGGGAAAAGCTGTGGGCTGCAACTAACTCTAGTAAAGAGGTGAATCATCAGGAAGAAAGAAAAAAGGTAAAAGTCAGGTAATAGATGACTCCAAGGAAACAGTGTCTTCAGATAGAACAGGGCATATACGCATATGAACTCACAGAAAAATTCAACAATAAGAGGGGAAAATATAGCACTCCTAACCAAGAAGCTATTTACAATTGATACCTGCTGGGGGAAAATTCAATTTTACCCAATGGAGTGTCACTGAGTATTTAAACTACACACCCTGTTCAGATCCCATGCCAAGAAGTAGTTAGTCTTTCAGGGGACATCCCTGTTGGGCTAGTGTTCAATTATAAGTGAATATATACCATGTGTAATTTTCTGGATCTGAGTTATCTCACTCAGGCTGATAATTTCTAGTTCCATCCATTTGCCTGCAAATTTCAAGATGTCTTTGTTTTCAGTAGCAGAGTAGCATTCCATAGTGTAAATGTACCACAATTTCTTTATCCATTCTTTGAGTGAGGACATCTAGGTTGTTTCCAGATTCTGGCTATTATGAACTGTACCAACCAAGGACAATGCATGCAGTAATCCTAGAACCCCTATTCAGATCTAGCCAATGGACAACACATTCTTCACAGTTATGTGGAGAATGGGGACTAACTCTGACATGAACTCTGGTGTCCCCCATTTGACCCCTTCCTCTTAGTGGGGGGGGGGGGGTTTGTGGCACTCAGAGGAAGGGTAAACAGACTAACAGGATAAGACCTGATAGGCTGTGATCATAAGGTGAATGAGGAGGTCCCCTTCTGTCACAGACCTAGGGGAGGAGAATAGGGTGAAAAAAGGAGGGAGAGGGGATTGGGAAGATACAATTTAAGGGATGATAATTGAGATGTAATCTGAATAAATTACTTAAATAATATTTTTAAAAAAAGAATTAGTAGTTAGCCAGCACAAGATGGGTTCCATGGTTTATTGTGCACTTTTTGTTGGGTTTGATTTGGTTTAGGTTTTCTGTTTTGTGTGTCTTATTTATTTTGTTTTGTTTCTATGTTTTGATTTTCATTTGAGAGATGAGTGAATGAATAAAAGAATGAATGAATTTGGGTGGAAAAAAGGGTAAAATCTGAAAGGAGTTGGAGTTGGGGGAGAGGAAAACATGATCAAAGTATATTGCATAATATTAAAAAGTAGAAAACTTAGTAGAAATACTTGAATAATAAGAGAGATGGGCATAAACCAATGTATACTTGGCTGGGAGAAGCTTTAGCTACTATGAAGAATAATGGGTTGGTGATATAATAAACATTGTTGGTATATTTTTTTCAGTAAGATATAAGGAAACAAGCACTTAGAGATCAATGCCATCAATAGACTAGTACAATTATGAGCTCCCCATATAGAAAGTCATTTAATTGCCATAAGCATTTGATTTATTTCATGCACTTTATAATCTCTAGATATTACATCAACATTCCATCCTAATAGGAGACTAAATGGTATAACCTGACATAATATGAATCTGAAATGTATGTGGCTGGAAAGTGAGGACTGGAAAACTGCGAAAGAATAAACACGTGTTTCTAGATTCTTCATAAGAGAAACTTTAAAATTCTATAAACCTTTTTTTCTTTTGAGACAAAGTTTCTCTGTGTAGTCCTGACTGTCTTGGATGGACTAGCTTTGTAAACCAGGCTGGCTTCACACTCACAGAGATCTACCTGCCTCTGCCTTCTGAGTGCTGGGATTGGATGAGTGCACCACCATGCCCACTCCTCTACAAAGCTTACATAGAATAGAAATGTCTTTGTCTATAGGCCCGTTATATAGTAAAAGGCCTGAAATGGTGAAACTTAAAAAAATGATGGATATTTAAGTATATTAGAATTTTGGGGAGAGGGACTAAATCAGGGAAGAAAGGAAAAGATGTGCCATACCATAAAATATGCAGTTGGCTTGTTCATGGAAGTACATACCCCCAAAAATTAAAAGACCCAGATAGTTGGCAAGTGGCTTGATATTAACATCACTCTGTATTCAAAGGTCAGGGTTCAGATAGATTTGATCATTGATGAGAGATTACAGATAAATCTAGACAAACACACTATCTTCTAGAGGCTTAGTGTCCAGAGGGAGGGGGGAAACAGGATTGCATACTACAAGGATTTGTGCATAGTCAGGGGCAAGGAAAAAACAGGGAAGGAAAAGAATAGATTTTGATGAAGAAACAAGAAAAATGAGTAATTTTCTAAAAGTTAGGAGGAAAGCTGATATCAAAGGAAGACAAAATGAAACGTTTCCTGACTGGTGAACATTAAAGAAGCAATTGGTTGGGGGTTGTGGAGATATCTCAGTCAGTGACATGATGACCACCCAGGTGTGAGGACCTGAGCTCTATACCCAAATTCCAAGTAAAATACCTGCCATGGTATCTTGTTGTGGTCGTCCAGGTAAAGGAAAGTCAGAGCAGGATGAATTCTTGGGGAGTTCTGACTACCATGCCTAACCCAAGCTCACGGTCAATGAGTTTTCTTGCCTGAAAAAGGACTGTGGAGTTGAGGGATTCTGAAGAATGATAATTGAGGTTTGCCTTAGGACACCACATGCAAATGCACATGGTTTTTGAAATAAAAGATACATATGCAATCGTTAACATTACAAAGTGGGGCAATATAGTACCAGAGTCAGGAAGGAGGACACCCAAAACTGAAAATGGAGGTGTGAGTGAGTTACACAGAATGTGAAACAACAGTTTATACTGCACACCACCGTGTGTCTGCACTGGAGACTATAGACATACCATCAGCATCTGTATGATATATTTAAAGCAAAACTTGATTTTTTATATAAACATACTTCTCATACCAATTTGGGTTATTTAAAGAAGCTACTGGGCTTGCATTTATCTGAGTTGAAGAACATATGGTTATCATGAGTGCAGTCTGGGCTCGATCCTTAGCAACAAAGAAACAAATGAAACTAAGAATTTTTGCTTTGTCTGTATAAGGTCTTATCTTTTTTTGTTGTTGTTATTCTCATTTAATTTTTTTTCAACAAGAAAGAGAATTTTGATAGTAATTCCTAGTTGGATATTTTCCAGTGTATCTTCATTTTATTTTTCTGAAAATCCTTTTCAGTTATCAGAACATTAAATTTTCTTTTGTGCACAAAGCTATTCAATTGCATCATTAATACTGTCTTTTTGAAAGGGCATGCTTTTCAGAATGACTTTAAAAGAGCAAGTTTTAGATATTAATATACATTTGTTGACAATGTTTGTTTTCTATACAAATTGTATTTTTAATTTTATACTACTAACTGTGGGATCCTATTAACTCCAGTTTGATATTCATTTTAGTACTGACACTTAATAAATTTTCAGTCAATACTTCAACATAAGAAGTGTTTACTACAATTTAACAGATCCACAATAGAATTAGTAGAAAATTTAATTATATCAGGTTGCTTCTATGGATTGTCCCAGAATCCCATCTACTCTAATAGACCTCTACCTGTTTTGTAATATGTAACATAATAGTGCTATAATTCTGTAATACTCATCTATGAAAATATGTAAAATTTAATACTGTCTACAAAATAGAATGCATTGCAAAAATAGGTAAGACTTTGAGCTTCTCCATCTTTGCTATTTTGAAACACAGAGATTAAAAATACTTGACTGAGGAAGGCACAGTATTCCATGCCTGTAATCCCAGCACTTGGGGAAACAGAGGCAGGCAGCTCGCTGTGTTTTTTGAGTCCAGCCTGGTCTACAAAGCAAGTCCAGGAGAGCTAAGGCTACACAGAGAAATCCTGTTCTAAAAAACTACCAAAATATTTTTTTTAATGTTTGACTGTCACTTGTCTTTTACTTCCATGGTACTAATTTACCTTATTACTATAATGCTTTTAATCACAACCTCAACAGATTAAAAAAAAAAAAGATAGAAATAATTCCTTGCATCCTATCAGACCACCATAGATTAAAGCTGGGTCTCAATAACAACAGAAACAACAGAACTCATGGAAACTGAGCAGCTCCCTGTCTTTATGAAGCTATTTTTTAATTAATTTATTCAGATTACATCTCAATCGTTATCCCATCACTTATATCCTCCCATTCCTCCCTCTCTCCCGCTTTGAAGCTATTTGTAAAATGATAGTAATGAGGCAGTGAGATGGCTCATTGGGTAAAGGCAACTATTCCTAACCTGAGGTCCTGAGTTCAATCCTCAAGACATGGTCAAAGGAGAGAATTGGTATTTCCATGTTATCCTCTGATCTTCACCAGCACGCCAAAACACTCACACATGTACACACACACACATACACACACATAAATACACACACATACACAATATACACACATGCATGCATGCACACACACATACACACACATAAATACATACACATAAATACACACATACACAATATACATACACATGCATGCATGCACACACACATAAATACACACACATACACAACATACACACACACGCATGCATGAACACACACATACACACATAAATACACACACACACATACACACACACATCTAAATAAATGTAATAATTTTTAAATGATTCAAGATTACATTTTCTGATATACCACAGAATTAAAATCTGTTATTCTTACGTTTCATACAGGAATGTTCAAAGTGTTTCACTTTTCTAACCAATCCTTTTTGTCTTTTTTTTCTTATCTCTTCTTTAATTATTGAAATTTATTAACTTATACTTCATTTAGTTTAAAAACAGAGAATTCAGAAATCTATTGCTTATAATATCACTTGAGTATTCAAAATTCTTTCTAATTCGTAAAGCATAAAGTTAGCTATATGTTATGACACTCTCTCATTCCAAAGGATGGCCCCATGCCACTCTTATTTGCAATGATATAAACAGTCCAGAAAATGTTATTCAAAATAGTTTATTTTTGCTGCTTATTTACAAGATATATTTTCTACAGACGTCACTTTGCTTGTAGATTACAACTATAAAACTGTTTCCTGCCAATTTTTATAGTCTTCATTGGTCCTGTGGGACTGCCATGTTTATACTCTCTTGGGGGATAATAGGAACAATAGCAGGAACGGACAGTAATGTGCTTCTGGACAAAGCTCTGTACAGTGTTGCAGCTCCAGTCTATCTGCAAGTGATGCTTTGACAGTTGGTACTGTTAGTGTCATCAGATGAAATGGTGACTTTTATAGTATAGTATAGTATAGTATAGGTTATATTAAATAAATGATACTTTATGGTATACAAAAATAGAATTAAAATTTTTGTCCTATTAAAAGCTTAATGATCAATAATTACACAGCTCAGTCATGGTACCATTTCTTTTAACCATTCCTTGAAAGGATGCTCCTTAGGTACCCTTGAAAATAATGTCATATTTAACAAGGTGAATCAGTATTTGTTAAAATGATAAATTTTGGATAATAGTGGGTACTCGGATAATTATGGTACAGTATTCCTAGAAATTATGAAATAATTCACACTTTTTCAAAGTATTTAAAAGCCTAATAAAAGCATTTTTAGACACTAAATGTCTAAGAATTATTTTCTATATAATGGCATGAGAGGAGGGAACAGTCAAATAACTAAGCTAAAATAACAACATGCTTATAGCACATATACTTTCATATAGGTACCAAACAAATGGCTCATAGTCAGTGGTTTGGTAACAGAATTCAGTACATGTGGGTTTCTCTTTCTTTCCCAGGTTAATATCATGTAGTTCACTTCTTAACTCTAATGAAAAATTCCCCTTCTATGTTCCTATATAAATCCTGAAGGCATACTTTTTAAATATCTGAAATATTAAATCATTAAATCTTAATACTCCAATATGCACCCATACATTTCATTCCATATTTTAACTTACAGTAACCTAAAACTAAAGGCATGTGTTCCTTTTTTAACACAACTGCCACCAATAACCTAGTGAATTCTATTTCGTGTTACAAACATCATACATAAATGTGAGAAATTTTATTAGCTTATACTCATTGGGCATACTGAGATCTCTTATATTTCCTACATTCATAGAATGTATATCCACCATATTCATTTCTCATAGTCTTCTTTGTCTCCTCTCAGTGATGTCTTTTCTTTTCAAGCACTACTCCTACCTAATATTTTGTCTTTATTAGTGGCAGGATGAGATCACTTAGTTTTGTTGCCATGAGAAGAGGTGGGGTTCAATGGCACCCCCTACCCAGTCCCTAATGAAATGCTGCTGGGCCCGACCTCTGAGCATCATCTTCAGGAAGTAGCTCCTCTGATGAGTTCATGAGTTAAAGAGCCAGAGCATGCCTACAGACAGCATGTCTACACATCCTTTCCCTTCCTTAGCTCCTATATTTTTTTCTAGCCCTTATTTTGGGATGCTCCATAAGCTTTAAAGGGGTCACAGAGATAGTTCATTCAAGGCTGAGCTAGCAGGAAATATTCACTCTTTCTCAGCACTTTCCTGGTTGTAAGTCTCAGGAACAACCACCACCCACTTCACTAGCCAACTTCTCTATAATTTTTGGCATTATGTTAAAAGAGCTGTCACGCACAGAACTGTCAGTTTTAGTGTGCACACCTCAGTAGTTAAGTGATAATTCTCCTTCTGCCCCACCCTAACAGTCTAGTGGCTTCTCTGCTCAAAGAAAAAAACAAAAAAATGTCAGGAACCATTTCTAACTCCATACGTGCATAATGAGTTATTTTTATTAGGGAACGAAATAAATTTGTACTTTGAGTAACACAAAATAACTATTATGTTGGGCCTTAAAAGTTTTATGACCTGTTGATTCCTAGTCTTGAGACATCAGTCTTAAATAAGACTTAAATTTCCACACTCACAAACACATTTATCTTAAGAAAAGTGGGTATAATCAGTTTGCAGCTTTGCTCTAAGACTGCGCTAGTGTGGAAGTAAACATTTTGGCTGCTTTAAGGATATTTTCATAGAAAAGCAATCCCAATCTGAATATCACATGAACAGCCCTTGTTCCGGTACCCTTGGGTATTACAGGATTTTCAAGCGCACCCCCACCAGCTGCCTTATTCTGAGTAAGGAATTCCTTTATTCCCTGCAGTAAGCAACATACTTTCCTGAATACATGAAACGTAATTTCACATCTACCAACTAAGAGCAGAGGATGACCAGGGTGTGTGAATGAGACAGAAACTTAGCAACACCATGAATCTAGAGAGGACTGGTGTAAGAGTCAGGGATGTAGGTTCCCACAAGACTCTGCTCTTATTTCCCCAGGCTTTAGTTGTACCAGCCACCTGTTTTCTTCGAGACTCTATGTCCTCAACCTCCAAAACCATGTTACTTTTCCCTATCCTTTCCTGATCCCATTATTCAGCGAATTGGTATTTCCAGAAAAGGAAAACTGGGTTAAGATGTTCCTGTGTTCCTGTGTTCCTTAGGCTGATTTTCTATGAAATCTTTCTTCCTCTTACCCTTGAATCTCTCTTGAACCTCGGCATTCTTCCCAAATTACTTAATTGGAAGGTCTATCCACTGCAAACTTGCTTTGTTTGCACTAGTTACTATGACTACACACACTTCCTGTTCCGAGAGTGAAAGCCCTGGGAAGAAGCTGGCCAGCACCTATGGTAACTCTCTTACCTTGCAGACAACGAAATGGACCCCAAGGGGTTTAATGGCTTTCCACTTGGTCCCAGAGCTCCAAAACACAAGGCAGTGTCTAATAGAAAGTGTTTCAGTCCTGTTGCTGTATATTTTCTTCCAGTGTATTTTCAGCACAACTGGTATACCTGGCTTCTCACGTGTATCAGGCACACACTGACACAAAGACTCAGAAAGACAGAGAGACAGACACACTCTCTCTCTCTCTCTCTCTCTCTCTCTCTCTCTCTCACCACCACACCACCACCACCCTTTTTAAATTTTGCTCTTTTGAAATTTTTGACAAATTAAAAAGTCATATTATTTGGAAATATGCAATCAAGCAATTCTAAAACATAGTAATTTACAGAGGTAGTATTGAGCAGGATTCCAAAGAGGAACACCCATATTTATATAACACATCCTTAGGCATTTATGGTCTTCATTTTACCAAGTTTAATCAGAATCCGTTGAATTTCTCAACTGTGGAAGAAAGGGGTTTTGGTATTGTTGTTGTCATTTAAAGCTCCCCATAGCACTCAAGTTTTCTCTCAGCTTTTCTCTTTTGCCTCAGCAAGACATGTTTCTCAGATTTAGAAGCTTACAAACGCGGCAAAACATCTTTTGTATGATAACTTTTAGAATTAGCTTAACTTACTGTTTTGTTAACTAAGGGAATGTTGCCACAGGTTCACTTGAAAGTTTGCTTTAAAAGCAACAAGAATGGCTGCTCTGTTTACACACTTGCTCTCTTCATAAACATTGACTAAGAAACTCTCCTTTATGTGGACAACATTCCCGCTTCAAGTATGTGACAAAGTTATACAAGTGTTCCTTTTATTCCGGCTAAACATAACAACGTCCTAGAGGTATCCATGTACATAACAAAGAATCAAGTGACCTTGTTTTTATTTTCACAGGAAGTTGTCCTTGAAGAAGGAACAATTGCTTTCAAAAACTGGGTTAAAACTGGCACCAATGTGTACAGACAGTTTTGGATCTTTGATGTGCAAAACCCAGATGAAGTAGCAATGAACAGTAGCAATATCAAGGTTAAGCAGAGAGGTCCTTACACATACAGGTGAGTGAGTTCTTGAGAATGAGTGGTGTTCTCGCCATGTTTCTGAGAAGGCTTCTGTCCAAGGAGTTCCATTGTATTGAGATGCGCTTGTTTTCTTGACAACAACTTACCTTAAAATGTTTTTCTCTACCTGTAGAGGATCCTGATCTATAGATTTAATGATTCTGCATGTTGCTATCCATATATGATATTCAATGTTTCCAAATATATCATGAAAAAGAAGTATAGACATTTTAGGGAAAAGAAGTATAGAATTGTTTAGGTCGGCTAGGGTTTCTCTGTGTAGTGTTGGCTGTTGTGGAGCTCATTCTGTAAACCAGGCTGGCCTTGAACTCACAGAGATCCACCTGTCTCTACCTCCTGAGTACTGGAATTAAAGGCTTGTGCCACCACTGACCTGTTAAAGAAATACAGACTTTGTTTCAACTTAAAGCTATCAAATAACTCCCCTACTCAAAAAGTTATGGATGTTTAGTTTGACACTTCTGTAATGTTCCAATCTTTTCAGTGGACATGAAAGAGTATTGTGCATCCATGATGAACATCTTAAAATGAATTGGGTATCTTAATTTGGGGCCAGGAACAATAGCAACAACCACCATCCTCTACACAAAGTGGGGCAAAGACTCTCCCTGTGTATTTTAAACTCTTTTATGTGATTCAGACACACACTCCATTTTGAGAACTACATAGCTAAAATGATTTTGCATAATTGCAGTCCCTTGCTAAGCATTGAGGTCAGCTAGGTATGGAGGCTACATAGCAGTTTAAACCTTATATTTTCTCACTATGCTATACTTTTATCTGAAATGCTCTAATAGTTTATTTAGTACAGTTGTAAATAGAATACTGAATTCTAGGGCGAATTATTAGTAAGAACCTTTCATTGTTTGAAGAAAAAAAAAATGATACCACTAAACAGAAAAACACTTGTCCATATTCACACAGAGATAGGAACTGGTAATCCTATTTCTGCATATATTTTCATCTATTTAATATAGTCTTTCTTTTTAATTTTCAGAGTAGTCAAAAGCATTGGAAACAAATGCCCTAGCTAAGGATTAGAAGTAGCTTTACTGTGCTAGAGCACAGTTAAGTCTTTATGTCTGCATATGATTGCTTTCCAGGTGAAACACAGCCACATATGAAACATGATGGGTTTACATCACAGATTATTGTATTTCTAATAAACTGTATAATGCATAGATATCTTTTTTACATTATTTTTTTTATTAATTTATTTTTGTTACATCTCAATGTTTATCCCATTTCTTGTATCCTCCAATTCCCCCCCCCCCTTTTTCCCATTATTCCCCTCCCCTATGACTGTTCCTGAGGGGGATTACCTCCCCCTATATATTCTCATAGGGTATCAAGTCTCTTCTTGGCTACTTGCTGTCCTTCCTCTGAGTGCCACCAGGTATGCCCCTCCAGGGGACATGGTTAAATGTGAGGCACCAGAGTACGTGAGAAAGTCGTATCACACTCTCCACTCAACTGTGGAGAATATTCTGACCATTGGCTAGATCTGGGAAGGGGTTTAAAGTTTACCTCCTGTATTGTCCTTGGCTAGTGCCTTAGTTTGAACGGGACCCCTGGGCCCAAATCTGCCTATCATAATGCTCTACTTGTAGATTTCTAGGACCCTCTGGATCCTTTTATTTTGCTGTTCTCCCATGCGTCTCTCATTTAGAGTCCCAATAGGATGCCTTCCCCTCTGTCCCAGTTTCCTAGTAAGTGAAGGCTTTTGTCATAGTTATCTTATATGAGTGTACACTTGTATCTTCTCCAATAATGTTTCTGGATTAACATTTGATATTCAAAATTACAAAGAAATAGCAATAGCTGTAAGGGTCATGCCTGCTATGCCAACATACGATTTACGTGATATCATATTATAATAGTGTTGCTTTTAGTGAAAATATCTGTAACAATTTACAAGTTTGCCAAAGAAAGCTCTGTTTTATAACTGCAAGGAAAATATTTTTCGTAATTTATTTTTAAGAAATGTGATGGAAGCCAGGCGTGGTGGCGCATGCTTTTAATCCCAGCACTCGGGAGGCAGAGGCAGGCGGATCGCTGCAAGTTCGAGGCCAGCCTGGTCTACAAAGCGAGTCCAGGACAGCCAAGGCTACACAGAGAAACCCTGTCTCAAAAAAAAAAAAAAAAAAAAAAAAAAGAAAAGAAAAGAAAAAAGAAATGTGATGGTATAGTCTATATCTATGAAATCTGTTATAAGACCTATCATTATAAGACCTAAGAAATAAAGTCTAAAATATATTCCTAAGTAGTAGAACATGAATGAAGTAAACAAATGTGAAAAGAGAATAGTTATTAGAATTTATGGAAGTTTTATATCATCTCTCTCTGTTTCGTTTAAAGATAGTGATTCTTTGATCTTTGGGATTTATCTATCTATCTATCTATCTATCTATCTATCTATCTATCTATTGGTTTTTCAAGACAGAGTTTCTCTCTGTATCCTTGGCTGTCCTGAATTGCTTTGTAGACCAGGCTGACCTTGAACTCACAGAGATCCACCTGCCTTTGCCTCGAGTGCTGGGATATGTATGCAGTACAATGCATGGCTCTTTAATTTCTGTTTGTTTAGGGATAATGATTTCTGTTTTTAAGGATTTTGTGAGGCTACAAAGAAGTGTAAATATAAAAATTAGGCCTAATTATATTCTCCTATAAAACACACATATCCTATAGGATTTATTTCTAACATATATATGTATGTATACCCTATAGGATTTATTCCTAAAACCCACAGCCTATTTCTATATAGAACTAAAAGGGGGTGAATTAGATATATCTCATTTGCTTGGCAAAGCAACAGAGAAAGCTGGGAAGGAGTAGGATTTGTAAATTCAATTTACAGACAGCAAGCTCTCCTTTGTGTGGCAATTTCAAACTGGCCTTGCTGAAGTGTGGGTCACCTTGTCTCATGACACCATAGAACTGGAATTTCTTTAGTTTGCCTAAATGCCTTAAATAAAGGGAGGAAAATCAATTTTTAAAAAAGCCAAAAAACAAAACAACAACAACAAAAAAAACTTTTTAAAGTTACCATTTTAAAGTAGATTTATTTGAGAATCTTCTAATGTGTTAGGTGAATCTGTGTCCCATCATTGGTGACACTCTGAATCCATTTTAAACTGAGACTGTAGAAAAATGTGCCCCTAAAACAGTCCCTCTGGTTGATTTGGCCAGTGACTGCTAGAATGATTTTGACAAAGCATTTATAGGCAATATAAGACAGAGTCAACACATAAAATTATTTGGTTTAATGTCATAATTATATCCTAATCTGTAATAACTTTGGTTATTATAGTTTTTCTGGATATTTTTAATTTTAAGATTTGTGTTTGCTTTGGCGAGAATACTAACGAAGACATTGAGTAAATGTCTGGGGAAAGATAGTCCCTTGAACTTATTAAGCAATATAGCGCAAAGCTTCCAATTTTCTATTTTAAAAATTGAGTGGTTATGTTGCTTCAAAAGAACTTTCCCAAGACAAGAGTGTATTACCAAATTTTTTTCGCTTACTGAGTGCCATCTACTGGTGTGATGTTGTAAGTGCCATTTAAAGAAAAAAAAAATAAATCTGAATTATTTAGCTTTTGTTTCACTTAGTCATACCTGCACTGAAGTTTCTGAAATTGCTGTATCTTTACTTAAATCTTTAATAGGTACCTTAATTTTAAAATAGTTATTTTATGAGAAGTAATTTATTACTATATAGTGTTTTGGGTTGTTTCAGTTTTTTTTTTTTTTTTTTTTAGGTTGCTAAATATCTTACTCAACAGAGAATAAATAATAAAGCTTTGTACAGCACTTATTACAATAGAGTTCCAGTTTTAATCCATGTTTTGAAATAATATGGCCATTAACTCGCTTACTCACCAGCTGTGATGGCCACCTTCGTAATTGCAGCACGTGGGAGGTGGGCCCATAACAAGTTTTGAGACAAGCCTGGCCTCCCTCGTTTAAACTTGAAATAAAAGACACCTTGAAGTAAGAAAATACTGAAAATAGCACTCCCTATCTGCGTGGGGATCCTATCTGTATCCCATAGGAATTCACCTGTTTCTTATCAAACTTATAGGCTCATAATTTTTCAATCTATGCTCTAGTTATAAGTCAGCTCATATAATTAATTGATATCCAGCTAGAGTAGTGTGCTGAGGGGTGTCTACTTTATTTCATTTTTAACGGATGCTTTGTACCTACCAAATGGTTGTCTACAAAGCAGTCACCTTTTACACACTCATGAACAGTATTACTGTTGTTAAAGTCAAGAGACTGGAACTAAGAATTCAATATGTAAAATGAAGGAATACAGTTAGCCCTGGACACTCTTAAATTGCAAACGATTCTCTGTTGTTTCATGGTGGCTTTGTGAATGTACTTAAACCAGGATTGCTGGGTAAACTGCACACTTGGAGCGGTCTTTCTAATATGAAAAATACATTCATACCCTGACCCTCCCTATTTCAGAGTTAAGACTGCCACTTGATTATAATAGCCCTTTTATGTTTGAAACCTCACCTTGTGGTGTTTGTTCCCACCAACTGTTTCTCTTTCACTCTACAGTTAAACAGCACTCAAACACTGGCATTTCTCAAACCATGTCGTCCTGACCTTCAGCATTTTTAACTTGCTACTTTTAGCCCTTCCTACATACACTTCTGTTCGCTTGGCCCTCTGCACACAATTTACCAAAAACGAGTCTTCCACCCACTGTTCTACTTTGACCAGGCTGCTCCCAGACTCTAGTGTAACTCACTTCATGTTGCCCCACGTTCCTATTCCCAGGTTTAAGACCTCTTCTGAACAGATTGTCAGACGTAGCAATAACTAGTTATTTACCGTCGTAACTCTGCGACTACAAATTGTGACTTCTTCTGGCTTCAAAAAGGAGACCTTTGGTGTCTAGTGCTTACATTCATTTCCCTCCCTCTTTTTTTTTTTGACTTCTGTTTGTTTCAGAGTTCGTTATCTAGCCAAGGAGAATGTAACGCAGGACCCCGAAGACAACACTGTCTCTTTTGTGCAGCCCAATGGAGCAATCTTTGAGCCTTCAATGTCTGTCGGGACAGAGAATGACAGCTTCACAGTTCTCAATCTCGCTGTGGCAGTGAGTGGAACAGCTACTGTGTGAAACATTGCAGAGCCAGTCACAGTTAATCTCAGAATTACCCAATCATTTAACTTTTGTTATTATGCCAATTTAAAAAACACGTTTTATGCCATTTTGTCATCTAGAAAGATGACACAATCATGATAATCAGCTTATTTAATGGATTGCTTAACGAGTCTCTTTCAAAAATAGCTCTTAATTTGAATGTCTCCCTGTGATTATAAATAATTCAGAAATATGTATCATATAGGGATTAAGAAAAAAGACACAAACTTTAATATTAGTCTAGCCAAGATTTTGAAGGTTTAGTGTAATTTTAATTAAACTCAGTTTCTATGGTTAATAAATTGACTTAAGAAGTATTATGTATTGATTTTTCAGAGAGTGTTTTTTTTTTTTTTTTTCAGGCTGCGCCACACATCTACCAAAACTCGTTTGTTCAAGTTGTTCTCAATTCCCTTATCAAAAAGTCCAAGTCTTCTATGTTCCAAAGAAGAACTCTTAAAGAACTGTTATGGGGTTACAAGGATCCATTCTTGAGTTTGGTTCCATATCCCATTACTACCACAGTTGGTGTGTTTTATCCTGTAAGTACCAAATATAAATGACTATGTTGTTATACTCTAATTATGTAATTAAATTTAGCTGGAAAATTATAGTTTTGCATATTAGCCTTTTTAGTTATTCCGAGAACATAGAATCCATAACTTTTAAAGTTTGAGTCTTACATGCCATCAGTTTTGCTAGTGAAAAATAACTTAATTCATTTGACTGTATTTATCTTAATTTAGAAATTAATCAAAATTTATTCTTATAGACAGTTGAAAACTCATTTGTAAATATGTGAATCTTTGCATTTTGTATTTTTTTTGTTCTAAAGCATCGAGGTTAATATATTCTTTATTAAAAATCATATATTTTCTAAAGCCTTAATTTTTTACATTTTAATTAAAAAGTTCCTGTGATTTTTCAATTGAGATATTCATCCAGCTTCACTTAATGAAGATTGCAGCTCAGGTTTACAGAACGTCAGTGTGGTGATTAAGAAGAGGTAGACCTCCTTTGATACTTAGTTACAGGCGGCAGTTCTGAACTACAACAGGATGAGATTGAGATGGCTAAACCAAATCTCGGTTTGTACTATTATATCATTACACATTTTATAGGAATATTCCTGATGCTTTCCAGTTCCTATTGTTACTGTTTCATGGTATACAACTATATATTAGTTGGAAAGCTCAAAGGAATTAGAGGCTATTTTTATTTAAACCAAATTATCACAGCTCTTTCTTCGGCTAGGGGGATTTTAATTATGTTTGTACAATTTTCTATTTTATTAACCACTAATAATGATTTGACAATTTAGAACAATATAGATTTCTATAGAAATCTCCTAAGTTCAGCTTCATGTATCCTCCCCTGAACATAATGAGAATAGTGAGCAACATTACGGTGGGTTAACTCATATTAATGCTAGGACTGGTGCTCATAAGCTTCTCTTAGCTCCTTTTTAAAATATTTTTTCTCATCATCTAGCATTTATTTCTAGGCAATATTTATATTCTATCTTTAATATACTTAATCCTCAAAATGTAAAACTCATATTGTATTTAATATCATAAATGATATAAAATGACCCATATTTGAAAAAATGTGAAAGCTAGTTAGTCACACGTGTTATGACATAGTAAATAAAACTTGATCCATGAGTAATTTTTTATTCATATCTTTTCAGTACAATAATACTGTAGATGGAATTTATAAAGTTTTCAACGGAAAGGATAACATAAGCAAAGTTGCCATAATTGATTCCTATAAAGGGAAAAGGTAAGTAACTGTGTGTGTGAGAGAGAGAGATGAGGAGGGGGAGGGACGGCCTAGGTTATTCTAACATACTGTTAGCTCATTGTGCTGTTGTTGCTAATGTGCAGTACCAGCCTATGAAACAAGCATGACTATAGAGCAATCTTAGCGATTTTTTGTTTTGCCAGACATTAAGCTCTTCTTCAAGCCACTGTCTTGTTCATAACCAGTCTTCCTGAAAACCAGCAGCATGAACTCTTGAAAGGTTTGTTTTTATTCACAGCTTCTTTCAGTGAAAGAAATGCAGTGTTAACTTTTGTCTCGGCGGCATATCTAACAGTACAGCACACCCATACAATTAAGTGATAGCAAATTAAAACATCAGTATAAATTATGTGATAGGCAAATATATATTACCGTGCCTTTAAAAATGATTGTATGAAAAAATATACATTACAGTGTTCGGTCCTAAATGAGCCTAAACGTGTGAATATCTAAAACGAATCCCCGCCACCTCACAATGTTACTACCATGCCAAATTTTTCTACTTATGGAAAAATGAAATTAATATTTCAAAGACAGCAGTAAATGTATATAATGTACAATATATCACCTTTGGAAAAGTGAAAGAACACAATAGGTTCAGGAAACCACACTTTTCCTTCTCACATTTTCTGAAAGTTCATCATGTTTTTTTCATATATGTAAAATAGAAAGAAAACTAATTACCAGAAGGAAAAAAAACTTCTTTTTTTTATAATCATGCCATAGTTTTACTTTAGTCCAATTATTTCTTGAGGACCTGTGAGGTAGAGGTTTAAAAGGATGAGTGGTTTTACTACCAAATGTTACTTGCTTCCAAATGCACACATATATAGTTCTAACATACAATGATTAAATGTTCGCTGTTGTACAGCTTTGCTTTTACAGAAGAAAGGAGTTCATACTCACATGCTTTTATAGAGAGGTCTAGTAAAGAAAAGTATTTCTATGTGTTTATTTTTGGGGATATTATAGCAAAGCTTGCACATTGAGCAGTCACTGCACATATTCCTCAGGTTTTAGTTGTGAGAGTGGCTATTGAGCTATTGAGTGGGTTATAACTGACCATGGTTGATCCATGCAATTGTCAGATTATGCAGTTGATTTAACTTCCACTCCAGCTGACCATGATTAGCAGTGCTTCCTTTACAAATAATATAAGCAACAGTATATTTTGATATCCTACTATAATAGCTATTTTTTAGGAGAGGACATCAACTTTTTTCTCACTCAAAATGACTTACAAAGTTTTACAGAGATTTAAATCTATTATTTTTAATGACTTCAATGTACAAAAATACATAGATGATTTACATAATAAAAGATAAATAAGTCCTGTCCCATTCTAGTACTAGTCCCTGATAACACTAAAATGGAAAAAAAAAAAAAAACATGTAAAAAGCACAATGACAAAAACCTAACCATTCAGTATTTGTATATCCAAACATCTGCCCCTCTGCTTTCTTCTTTATTTTGTTCCCACTTTTATATATGGCGAGCTATGTCAGAAACTTTCTCAATACCTTCATTGCATCAGTATGAGCACTGAACAAATGACCACAAAATTAATTTCTCTGAAGGAAAAAAAGATCCTATGTAGAAATCTGTGTTTCTCTCATTTTCTTCTGGAATTGTGCTTATCTGAATGGTTCCTAATGAGCTCAACTTTCAGTAGGTTGTGTTTTATGGTCCGTCCTCTTAAGGAACCTAGTAAGTCCTTACTGCAATAAGATCAGGGGAATCAAACAATTGTGGATTAAATGAAATGGAATGTTTATTAAATCTTGGCTGTCACCACCTCTGTTCTTTATTATGTTGATAAAAGCAGTGTTTTAAAGTAGAAAGAGTACTGTAAATGTGTGTTCTTGAAATGAGAGTATTTGTTCATCTTATTTCTTTTATTCTTAAGGAATTTGTCCTATTGGCCAAGTTATTGCGACATGATTAATGGCACAGGTAAGAATCTTTGTTGTAATAACCACAATGAGAAAAATCTCACCTTCTTCCACAAGTTTACCCTTTCCCAGCCAAAGGAATACAAGTTGAGAGGCTGTAATTACCAGTAAGCATGACTTAATCTTTATTTTGGGGTCATCTTAGGAATGGGCTATATCCTTAATGTGTTGGGATTTTTTTTAGATAACCATGAAAAATAAGCCTCACTGTGTTACAAGGAAAATTCAGCTTTGTAAAAATATCTCACTTAGTGTTTGAGCATCCAACAAGTGGTTAAAAGCAAATATAGAGATGTAGTTACTAGTAAATTTTCTCTCAATGTTAGACTGATAAGTTGGATGAAAAGAATTATAATTACAGAAAGGAAAACATACCTCAGTGAAATGAGGAGCTGAGCTACAAGTAGCATGGTTGGAGAGCAGAAGCAACTTATTTTGGACAAGTTGGTCAGCATGAGTGAGGAATGAAAAAAAAAAAATAAAACAAGGTTAGATCTCTACTATCAGTAAAAAATATATGCAAAATTGTGTTCTCCCAATCAGATTCAGAATGCAAAGAAACAACTGAAATTTTGGTTAGGATATAGTTGGGTTAGTTAGGCTGGGCTTGTTATTGTCCTCAGATAAAAGCAAAGTGCACACTGTCCATCCGTGTATGAACTGTGATTGCACAACACAATGGTAATCAAATGCCATGAAGTAGTTTAAATCAAAGATAAGCCTTTACCAAGAAACATGCACTTAATGTTTACAAATCAGATAAGGGAACACTCAATAGGAAAATGATATAAGGAAGACAATGAAAGTTAAATAAAAAAGGAATCACAGTGCTGTTTACCATTCCAAAGGCACAATTGAGATTTGCAGTTTTGTTGAATTTTGTTCTGTCTCATATGGCGGAGAATCAGGACCAATGACAGTAATGTTTTCCAAGATCACTTTTCCAAATAAATTGTCAAGTGTTTAAACATTTAATAGTTACGTAAGCATGATAATACTTAGAAAAAACAGAAATGCACTATGGTCCTTCTAAACAGAACAGAATGCTTAGTGTTTAAGGGAAAATCATTAAGAACTCTGGGACAGAGGGGAGGGCATCCTATTGGGACTCTAAATGAGAGACGCATGGGAGAATAGCAAAATAAAAAGATACAGAGGGTCCTAGAAACCTACAAGTAGAACATTATGATAGGCAGATTTGGGCCCAGGGGTCCCGCTCAAACTAAGGCACCAGCCAAGGACAATACAGGAGGTAAACTTTAAACCCCTTCCCAGATCTAGCCAATGGTCAGAATATTCTCCACAGTTGAGTGGAGAGTATGATATGACTTTCTCACGTATTCTGGTGCCTCACATTTGACCATGTCCCCTGGAGGGGGAGACCTGGTGGCACTCAGAGGAAGGACAGCAGGTTACCAAGAAGAGACTTGATACCCTATGAGAATATACAGGGGGAGGTAATCCCCCTCAGGAACAGTCACAGGGGAGGGGAATAATGGGAAAATGGGAGGGGGAGGGAGGAATGGGAGGATACAAGGGATAGGATAAACATTGAGATGTAACAAGAATAAATTAATAAAAAGAAAAAAAAGAATCTTAAAAAAAAAAAAGAACTCTGTTTCAATCTAAGATATTGGTTAAACTGAAGGAGGCAGAGCTTTGGAAATTTATTAGTGACACTAACAGGAACTACTGGCATGGAATTGAGAATATAGAGGCACACTACAGAAGTAGATATGAGAGTTAGGAGAGGATCTCTGTGAGAGAGACTCTTGACAGGAGACTAGGAGGGAAAAATGGCCACTGAAACGCAGATGGCAATGTGTATCCATCATAATGTAAAAACGCTTCTTCCTACAGCTTGAGTCACATCCACTGAAAGGACTGGTACACATTTAGAATGTTTCTTTTCAGAAAATCAACTCTCTGGAAGTGGGGAGATCCTTTGGTCAGTAGATAGCTTCCACCTGAGTTACATCCTCAGGAACAGTCAGGGCGTGAGGGGACCGCAAACACTAGATATGGTGAAGGGGAGTTGTACTTCTACAGTTGGGTAGACTGAGATGGGTGAACATGTGGAGTTCATTTGCTGGTCTGCCCAGCCTAATCAGTAATCTTCAGATCCCAGTAAGAGACCTCAGAGCAAATGCAAGGATGGAAAATATTGGTAAAGCTATATACAAAGTTTTCTCTGTCCTCCATACATACAAAAACATGTAAACAGTAGAAAAATATGGCTCTATTAATAACTATCTTGTTTCTTGACTGTGGCAATTGGTGGGTTTAATTATTCTATATCTTCAATGATATTTCAGATAATAATTTAAGTGTTTGCAATACACAGTCCTTTCATTATCTAACCTCTGGATTCTCAGGTGTAGACAATACCTATACAGACACCAGCGTGAAGAGTTTAATTCAAATTTATTATATAGTCCTTTAACTGATAGAATGAAGTGCTGATCACAAAAGCATTATAATTTACTTGATTCTTTATTCACAGAAACATGAATAGAAAATAACGAGTCACAAAGTTCAAAAATAAAGCTTGATGGAAAAAATACATGGGACATATATTTGAAGGATATATTATACTATTTAACCAACTACAGCTAGTGGTGTTCAGTTTGGCCATATTTACTAATGAAACAAAATGAAAGGTTATCTGGTTATTTCTTCACTTCTTCAGTGTGTGCTATGGAGGATAATTACATTGAAAATTATAAAACTCAATAAAATATCATCTTAAGTATTTAGAATATACTTTAAATATTTATGAGAAATTTTAGTGAGAAAAAATTAAATAATTATTAGGGCAGTTGAGCAAATCACTATTAAAAGTAAGAACAATGCTGATATGATAAAGATTCTGAAAGCACTTAGTAGCAGGAAAAGTGCCAACCTGGTGGTAGAGTGTGATATTTCAAAAACACTTTCACAACTTTAACAAAGTCTGGTTTTATTAGTTATTTTCTTTTATTTTATAACAGTAAATATACATCAGTGATATGTCAGTGATTCAGGTAGCCTCCAGCCACATGCAGCTTTCAGGCACTTGAAATATGGTGCCATTCCACTTTCATTGTGCTGCTGTGGCACACAACACTGACTGAGCTACACAGGAAAGAAAGGATTTATTTATCTTATTCTTCTAGTTCATTACGGAGGGAAGTCAAGGCAGGAGCCAAAGGCGCGAATTTTGGTGCAGGAATTATGGATGGATGCTCTTTGCTGGCTTGATCACAGCTCACTTTTACACTCATACTTAGCTAGCTTCTTTATATAATCTAGGACCATCAACCGAGGATATAGCAGAACTCACAGTGGGATGGGCTCTCCTTCACTGACTAATAATCAAGGCACTCTCTGTCTCAGTCATGCTCTATTGCTGTGAAGAGACACCATGACCACAGCAACTCTTCTAAAAGAAAGAGTATTATTGGAGCTTGCTTACAGTATCAGAGGTTTGACTCACTATTATCCTGGCAGGAGCACGGCAGTATGCAGGCGGACATGGTTCTATAGAGTAACTGAGAGTCTACATCTGGATGGTCAGAAAGCCAGAAGAGTGAGACACTGGACTTGCCTTGGATTTTTGTAACCAGAAAGCCCACCCCCCATGACACACTTCCTCTAACATGTTTACATCTATTCCTACGAGGCCACACCTACTAATTCCTTCTAAGTAGTGTCACTCCTTAATAACTAAGCATTCAATTACAAGCCTATGGGGGGGGATTCTCATGCAAACCATCAGATTCTTCTCTGTAGCCATATGATAATGTAAAAAAATGTAAGTCCTCATAGTTTATCGCAGTCTCATTGGTATTTCAAAGTTCAAAGTCTCTTCTGAGATTCAAGGCAATATGTTTTTTTTTTTTTTGTTTTCTTTGTTTTTTACATCATTCACCCCAATCACATTTATCCTCTCTTCCCCTCATGAACTGGTCCTCCACACTTGTAACCTCCACCCCAACAAAGAAAAAAAAAAATCTCATTGCGGAATCTATAGTCTGAGACAGTGTGTCCCACAGTGTACTCTTTTGTCTATACCTTTTTACTTGCAAATGTTCCTTGCAATGAGTCATTGGGCTGGTATGAGGCCTTGGCTTCTGCTAGACTATCAATATCGAAACCTCACCGGGATTCCTCTTGAAGATTGTTGTTGTCCTGCATCATGGATACCCTGTGGATTTGGATGTATAGGACCAGCCCCTTCATGCACTCCAGTGATGAGGTAGATGTTGGCGTGGTCCAATTCAAAGCCTGGAATCTGAGCCTGAGTGGTATCTGATATAATCTGCCTACTGCCTCTCCTGCTTTCCTTCCCTCAGGGGTGGCTCACCTGCATACCCACAAGGTGAAGGACCTGCTCTCCTGAATGCCACAGCATATCAGGAACAGGGCCAGATCTCCATAACTTCCTGAAAGTAAAAAAACAAAAACAAACAAACAAACAAACAAACAACTCCAAAAAAACAAAAAACAAAAACAAAAAACAGGTCACGTATTTCCAATATATGATGGCATCAATACACCACCCTTCCAAAAGGAAGAAAAAGGAACATAGTGAGGAAATACTGGACCAAAGCAAGACCTAAACAAGATGAGAAGACTCCAAGTTATGTATCTCTGTGTCTGATGGCAAAAGGGGTCTTCAGATCTCCATGTCATTTCAGCTTTGTTGACTGCAACATGCTTCTCTCTCTTGGGCGGGTTCCACACTGCATCTGCAGTTCTCCTTGGAGGGTATTCCTTGACTCCGGCATCTTGAGGTCTACAAGACAGCTTCATGGCATGGCATCTCGAGGCCTCCATGCAGGGACACTCCTGGAACATGCCTGGCCTCAGCAACTTTCTTTAGTTGCAGAGGAAGAACTCATAACTCCTTTCTTATATCCTTGACTCTAAAGCCAGAGGCAAGTTGTAGCCGAAGCTGCCACATTGTGCTGCTTTATGGGCCTGGAAATTGGCACTCTCTTTCAGCTAGTTTTCCCCAACATTCTGTTGTTGACAGTTTCCTTCACTGTGTAAGTTTTCTTTAAATCCTTTTCACAAGTTGGAATCTAGGTGGGTCTTGGCCTGAAGTCACCAATCCCTTTAATCCACTTTGCATCAGTCTTTTCTTAACATTTTTTTTTTAGCTCCTGAATACTGGACTTAGCTCAATTATACTTCCCCTTTTCTCTCCAAACTGAACATTTTATAGTTTTTCTCGCTTAGCTTTCTCCTTTTCATGATTACCTCTGCATCAGAGTCACCAGAGATCAGGCGTGTTCGGGGTGATATGGCCTTAGACATGCTTAGTTTTACATTTAAGCTTAGTTGTTTAGGGGTTATGATGTTTTTAGGTCTAGACAAATATTTTAAGTTGATAATGATGAGATATGATAGATTCAGAATTTTAGATGAACCAAGATAGAAAAGATGTTTTCTTCAAAGCTGTCAAATACAAATAGCCAAAATACTAAGAATGTAACATTTATATAATTTGTGATAGTGTCACCACTGTTTTTGCTACAGGTAGTTTATTGTATATAATATAAATGTAATAAACATAATAATATAAATGTATGTGTAAAATATTAAAAAATTGTTTAATAAAAAATAACCAAATGACCAAGTCAATATATTACAGTAACTTTAAATCTCCTCAGGCCTTGCCATTCATCCAAAACTCTTTTATTTAGCCTCAAGCAGATTTTTGGACAAGGGCAGAAAGGCAGCTACAGTCTTTGCTAAAGTATTTTTTCCCTTTAAAATACCTTTAGTCAAACCCCAAAGTTCAAATCTTTTTCAGCACTGTCATCCATGTTCCTACTAGGATGGCTCATTAATCCCTGCTTAAAGAATTCAGCCACTCTTCTAGTCCAAAGTTCTAAAAATCTACATTCTGCTTACAAGGGTTGTGATCAGGCCTGTCAAAACAATACCCCGTCTCTGTTACGAACTTAGGTCTTAGTGAATATTCTATTGCTGTGAAGAAATCCTGTGACCATGGCAACTCTTATAACAAAAAGCATTTAGTTGGGCTTGTGAATAATTTCAGAGGTTTAGCCCATTATTATCATGGAGGGGAGTATGACTGCAAGCAGGCAGACATAGTGCTAGAGAAATTAGAGTTCTACATCCTCACCCATGGGCAGCAGGAGGAACAAGACACTGGACCAGGCTTGGGTTTTTGAAACCTGAAAGTCTATCAGGAAACAAGACACTGCTTCCAAGGAGGCCTCAACCACGAATCCCTCCCAAATCGTGCCACTAAACATTTTGTTTTGAGCCTATGTGGCCATTCTTATTCAAACCACCATACTCCCTTAGAGATATGCTTATGGGCCAATATGATCTAGGCAGCCTTCAGTGGAAGTTTTCCCTCTCAAGTTACTCTAGGCTGTGTCAAATTGACAGAGATAGCTAGGACATCTGTTGTGATTGAAATAAACATATGCTATGGTTTGACAATGAAAGATATTTGGTTGATTATATGTTGAAAATAACTACTTGTATATATTTGAATAAAAGAAATACACTTCTTTTATTTTCTGAAAGTAGCTCTCCTAGTAGATAACTTTAAAATTGTATATGCAGATCATGTTTTATTTCTATTGACTATACTAGTAAGAGAGATTCATAAATTTTTCTAGGATTCACATCACATAAAAACGCTTGTCACTGGCTTGTTTTTTTAACAGATGCAGCCTCCTTTCCACCTTTTGTTGAGAAGTCTCGGATACTGAGGTTCTTTTCTTCTGACATTTGCAGGTAAGTTTATATGGTGTAAACGTTAGGCTTTCTTCCATCCCAGTCTTAAAAAAAAAAAAAAGAAAAAGAAAGAAAGAAAACGAAAAGAAAGAAAGAAAGAAAAGGGAAGCCTAATTATTTACATTATTTGAAAGAAATAGGCAAATATTTTACTTGATTTCTTAAGAATAAGTGTGATAATATGGAATTAATATTTATTTGTACTTTCAAAGTAGCCTACACATTTCAACATTTCATAGTGCAAGCCATTTTCTTTGTCATTGTTGAGTACTATTTAACATGTCAGCTGATAAACTTTCAAGATACAACAATCAAATGTAATAGGAATGCCTAGTCTTTTTGAAGATATCTAGAGAAGGTGACACGTTTGTTCCAAAACAATGTTAATTGTCCCTACATGTTCTGAATGGGCGAGGTTGAGTATATACCCATGAGTACTGAACCCACGCAACTCCCCTGATCTTAAGTCCTATCCCTGAAGATGAGGCTAAAGACAATTATTAGACACCTCATAATCATTGCCCTATGTATAAAATATCTGAAAACAGTGCTTTGTCATGGTGGGGCTGAGGGTCAGAAGGAATACTGATTGAGCTCTTCCACACCAAGTTCAGCATGGTGGACACATGGTAAGTGACAGATATCTCTTCCAAGTATATCCATGCATAAGGCCCATCAAGTTAGTCATTCTTTCTTTCACCTTTTTTTTTTTTGAAAAGTGAAAATTATCTAAATTGAGCACAATTAAATAATTTGAAGAAGACATATAAATATTTGTTGCATAGAACAATTTAAGTATAAAGAATATATCCTGAATTTATTCCTCCACGATGGTTTACATGTAAACGTGACCTTAGAATATTTTTAAGAACTAAGGCATGTATATTTCACACTCATGTTTTTAATCATAGTGTGTCTTACAATGTAAAAATAACAATAACAATAATTTGTTTCTAAGAATTAAAAAAATTTTAAAGTTTATCAGGAACATGACATTTTTATAAGTTAAAACAAGAATATACTGAGCTGGGCATGGTGGCGCACACCTTTAATCCCAGCACTCGGGAGGCAGAGGCAGGCGGATCGCTGTGAGTTCGAGGTCAGCCTGGTCTACAAAGTGAGTCCAGGATGGCCAAGGCTACACAGAGAAACCCTGTCTCGAAAAACAAACAAACAAACAAACAAAAACCAAAAAAACAAGAATATAAAGTTGTTTAAAGGAAAAGATTCAGATGTTCAGAATAGGATTCAGGCTTCTAGTCTGAAGCTTTTCTTGAATCTCCATGTAGGTCTATATATGCTGTGTTTGGATCTGAGATTGACCTCAAAGGAATCCCCGTGTACAGATTCATTCTGCCAGCAAAGGCCTTTGCATCACCACTAGAGAATCCAGACAACCACTGTTTCTGCACTGAAAAAGTCATCTCAAAAAATTGCACATCGTATGGTGTGCTAGACATTGGCAAATGCAAAGAAGGTGTGTAGATATGCTCATCATATGGTCATGTAAATTTGTATTGAATTATGTTTTGGAGTTTTATCCTTTGAACTGTAACATAAAATTAGATAGGGCTAGAGAAGATTGTATTATGTAAAAGATGCCATATTCAGAAAGATAAATATCTCAAATTTTGTCATGTATGTGGGAGTGGGGAAGATGAAAGGATGAGATCTTAAGCTGGGGAAGAGATAGTTATGAAATTCATGGACAAGAAAGCTTAGAGGAAAACTGCTACTTGAGTGAAATAAAGTATCACAGATGAGTGAGAATAAAGTATCATAACATATAATGTAATAGTAACCCATAATTCCTTTTTATTGAGCTTTTAAAATTAAATAAACCAACGGTAACAGAAGGTAATCTTTGGTGACTGTGCACTTTGTGGTGCCTTTATATGTTCCTTTTTAAGGCTTCTATTGTGTTTCAGGATTGCAAAATTGAGTTATTGGGAAAACCATGTTGCTCATACACCATGTCGTTTTGATGGTTAATGAGAGAGGAATATCCCCAGTATAAAATGAGTTTCCTCACCTTCTGCCATGGTTGCACACCAGTCCCCACCCCGCCAGAAAACAGAGATTAAAATAAGCTTTCATTATGTTCATAAAGTAAGAATTGAAAAGCAAAGTCTTCAGAGTCATCATTGTCTTGTTTGCACTCTCTGTATTATAGTGAGAAGAAATAACTAATCATAGTACCACTTGAAGTTTGCACATGTTCTAATTTGGCTTAATGGTGAAGATTTGAATTCTGCAAGTTAGTAGGTGAAGACACAGATAACAACTGGCTGCTTAATAAAATGTCCTCTAGTTTTATGTTAGTTTGCATAAGTAAGGCTCTTAAGATCAGAGTTTTACAAGCAACTGCATTTTAAACGACAAAAGCTACTTCCTCTAGCAAGTATTTTAAGTAATATATGAACAGTTTAGTAACTTTTTTCCAATTATCTCTTAACATGGGTCTTCAGGAAAGCCTGTATATATTTCCCTTCCACACTTCCTACATGCAAGTGCTGATGTTTCAGAGCCAATTGAAGGCTTACATCCAAATGAAGAAGAACATAAGACATACTTGGATGTGGAACCTGTAAGTCATTGTCGTATTGATTTGGTTATTTTTTTCTTCTACAAAATAAAATATATATCATTTTCTTGGATTGTATTCTTACTATCAGTGAAACTGTCAATGAGGATAGTAGTTATTTCTCCCGTTTTGATGTATAAATGGGAAGAAATTAAATTTTGCTTTCAGCACATGGGACTTCATAAGGCTTTTACTGGCCTGTGGATCAAAACATTCTAATGATATGTTGTTGTTGTTGTTGTTGTTGTTGTTGTTATTATTATTATTATTAAATGTAATTGCTTTTGTGAGAAATCACTGTTGTCAAGGACCAAAGGATATGATTATATATAAGTTTCAGAGAAAATCTATAGCAAGGATGATGTTTAAGAGTTGCAGTAGTACTGCTATTAACATTTGAATTATCTTGATACTCTTTTTGACACTTTAAAGAGAGACAATAGATGTAGCTCAGTGGTCTAATACTTCCTAAGTATGCATTCTCTGGAATGGACTCTTAGCGCCTGACATCTGTGGAGACAAATCTGCTTAAATAATGGAAGTCTACAACACTGCATTTACTGATATGGGGACTCTAACTAGATAAATATTTGAACATATAGTTCAGCAACTAAATTAACTATCTGAGCTGGCCTTTTTATATTTCTTTATTAATGTTGTTTTAGTCTGCACCAAATGATGCAATCTAAAGAAAATTTTAATGTTAGCTAAGACAAAGAAATTCTCTCTCATATATATATATATATATATATATATATATATATATATATATGAGATAAATGCATACTATACATGCATACATTATATTGTAGATATAGTGTGTGTATAAATTCACACAGACAATGATTACATGTACTTATGCTCAAAGTTTAATAGATTCTAATTTCCTACCCTTAAGAATTACTCCATCTTAAATACCAAATGATTCTGTATCAAAGATAAAGCATGACCATTAAAAAGAACATTTTAGAAGTTTGTAATTATTTAACTTTGCTCTTTTTAGATAACTGGATTCACTCTACAATTTGCAAAACGACTTCAGGTCAACATACTGGTCAAGCCAGCCAAAAAAATAGAGTGAGTCTCTTTAACAATGTTTGTTTTTTTTTTTAAATGAAATTAGTAGCATTTTCTTATAAGAATGTGAATAGATGAATAAAAGTGGAAAGACAGGCTTATGGGTTTTGTCTTAAGGCCATTACAGAATTATTAAATGGTTAGGCCACATTATACTTGAAGAATCATATCTGTTGCTTCTTAAAATGGACCTTAGGTATTTTAACTACTACAGTTGGAAATGCTTGAGGGGACCTCATATGCACCATATATCCAATAACACTACTATAACTTCTAGGTCATATAATATCCTAGATTAAAAAGTTGGCCAATGAACCTATAAAATGTAATTAGAAGTCAACATCAGACATGTGAATGGGTACTATGAGAAACATCTGTGGCAAGACTGAATCATTGAATGGAACAAAATCAAAGAACTTAAACCATATGCAGGAGAAATTGGCTTCTGAGCATTTGTTTATTATAAATGTATTTTAAGTGTGTATTAATATACTGATAATTATTTTTATGTGTGTCATAGAGCATTAAAGAGTCTGAAGAGACATTATGTTGTACCTATACTTTGGCTCAATGAGGTTAGTATTTTATTTTTCATTAAAATAATTTTATATAAAAGCTTTCAGTATTTAAATTACATACATATGTAGTATAATATTTGAAGATATATTTACATTTCCTACATATATAATAATACATTCTAATATATTTTTAAAAGCTAAATTATATAGACATATTTGTACAGTTTTATGGCTTGTTTTACAGGCAGACAAATAATTTTATCTATTTCACTTGCCATAATATTTAAGAAATGTGTATATGTAACACCACAGAATTCATGACTCATTAAATATGAGAGTGATAAGTTTAAAAAAACCAATTATTTCTAAACATGACAGATTAGAGTAGATAGACAATCCTATTGCCTGTTAATCATTTTACTGTAAGCTGCTAAATTGATTAGTCTCAGAGCTAAAAATGGCATTGTATAAATCTTCAAAGCAAGCACAACTATTGGCCTTTGCAAAACAACATTTGAAAAATTGTGAAATATTTCAAAGAATTCAAAGGATCAAACAAATGCTAACACACTACTGAGTTCTATATAGTATGATCAAAGTATGGAGGGAGTCATTACTGAAAAGTCAATTTTACTGACTCTGACACAGCTGATACCTATGCATATATTTAAAGAAGAGGATGCTATAAAATTATTTTGTTTCATATATTTACTCAAATAACGTTAACTGTAAACTTGATTACAGACTGGAACTATTGGTGATGAGAAAGCAGAAATGTTCAGAAGTCAAGTGACTGGAAAAATAAAGCTACTTGGCCTTGTAGAAATGGCCTTACTTGGGGTTGGAGTGGTGATGTTTGTTGCTTTTATGATTTCATACTGTGCGTGCAGATCCAAGAATGGAAAATAAGTAAGTGATCTAACAAAGTATGTATTATTTAACTATTTTCATCTGATCAAAAACGGATTATAAATTAGGTCACAAATATTTCTGGACATGTTTAGCCAACTATAATGTCTTTATTTATACCATTATTTTTTGATGTGAATGCTGTAAATTTAGAAACAAATGGTGAATGAAATCATGACCATTGTAAAATTAGCACAAGTAGAGCTTCTGTGCAAACTTAGACTTGCTCATTTCTTTTTTGTCAATTATTAAAAATTATAAATACTTTATCAAAGTTATAATTACAAACATTTTAGTAGATTGAAATTCATAAGAGCAAGACAAAAAGATACAGATGCAGGAATATATAGATTTTGATGAAACACAGAGGTAAAAAATATCATCATCATAAACCTCTATGTACTTGTTACTTATGCTTTTCTGAATCATGGGTTAATTGCATGACATTTGGATAACGAACTAAAAACTACTGTCTGGAAATTAGAATATAAGATTATTACAAGATAATAAGATAACTAATTAATTGAGTAACCTTGTGTAATAAAAAACATGTCTGGGAAAATCTATGCACAATCTTAAAAGGGGATAGAGGTAGAAAAAGAAATAAGATAGAGTGCTTAGGAGAATAGACTGTGAGCATACAGCAAGCTCACTTTGAATGTTGTGGCATATGAGCCTCTTCATGGCTGACAGTCTTGAGTGTATGGTAATGCTTTGCAGCAAATGTAATCAGCTACCCTCTCTGGCCTTATGCTTAGCTCACGAGAGTCAGGATGCAGCGTTCTGTATGTCATTTTTGAATGGAAACATGTGTCTCCTTGATGAGGAAACTTAGATGACTTTCTCTCTTTAGCTTGAGATATTGAGCTGTGTAACTGAAGGAACCATATCTTGGATCTGGAAAAACACACTATTTTATTGTTTTAGTATCATACTGCTTCCTGATTGGTAATGGTTTTTTTTTTCTGCTTTACAGGTAGGAAATGAGCCTTCATATACACACTGGCTACTTCAAGATCTTTGGTAAAACCAATCTACAAAATGAAGACTTAATATATGCTTTGGTTTTACAAAACACACCTATCTTTAGTTGAAGAAATGATGGTGTGTGTGCTGTCTCTCTCTGTGTCTTTCTCTTTCATTGCATATATATGCAATAAGTCACAGCATATTTCAAAAAGATTAATATGTCACTTTAGCCTATGTTTTTTTAATAAAATCCAGCACTTTGTAAAGTCCATCATTTATACTCTTGAGTGGACTTCGATTTCTGTAGAACCAATTATTTTTGTTTGGTTCTGATTTACTGATTTATTCCCTGTTAGCAAATGTCAACAGTGTACATTCTAGGCAATTTTTTTCCTCAGTGAAAGAAAAACACTATCATGTCTGGGGTGCTCCCTTCATTCATAGCAAATGTACCTTGTGACTGTCAGTACCTAGTATGTTAGAAGTGTGAAATGTTTTGAAATGAATAATTGGAATATGAGCCATAGATTAAATATTGTTTAAATGTTTTCCTCCTTGGAGTCCTTGGCACAGCAAGGTTAGATATCACAGAGATTTGTTGTTGATGTTTTTTTAAACTTTCTAATACTGAGCTTATATGTTTTGTCCCTTGGTGTGAAATGGACATTTTTAGCACACTTTAGATGTTCAAATTTTAAGTGTGTTGTCATGTTTCATGTTGCATAGCTCTTCTAGAAACTGAATAGGTTTTTCTCTTTCAGCTCAGCTGCAACTAATTCAACCTCAGAGAGCTCTGATAGTATTAAGAGATCTAAATTATAACAAAGGAATTATTTTATGGAATATTACAAATCCTAGAATGAGCTTTAAAATGTATTTGTGGTAATATCTTCTGCTTTCACATTCACCTAAAAAGGACTGTTTCTAACATTAAAAGATGTTACTTAAGTTTAAAATATTTGTGTAGTTCCTATTGCATCACAAAATGCTATTATCTTTGTGGAAATATTCCACCTGAAGCCGTAGAGCCATATGTATTTTTCTGAATTATTGAATCTCTCACCATATCTTAATCAAACTGGAAACAGGACAATTGGTTTTAATTTTTTTGCAGCAACATGAAGCTGAAGACTACTTTCTTTCAACATGAGACACATTGAAAGGTGATATTGCTTTCTTTAGCAGAAAAAAACCTACTGCAAAGGTATTAGTTCAAACAAATTCTAGTACAGAAGAGAAAACAAAAACAACCATTTTGTGTTTTATACATTGAAAAATAAAAAGAATGAGGAGGCAATTCTCCTATCTAGATAAAGAAATAAAGTAGACAGCTTAGGACAATAGGATTGTATCAGTGCTTAGGAGTTTGAAGACCTGGGTTTGGTTCTTAGAACCCACATGTCTGCTCACAGTCTCATTAACTCCTGTGAGAGTGGATGCAATAACCTCCTTTCCTCTATAGACTTCTGCGTGCATATGTGAGACATATATACACCCAGGCACACATGTGCACCTGAATTGAAAATAGAGCAAGGAGGAGTGTATGAGAAGGTCTTAGGGGAGAAAAAGGATAGGGGGATGATGTAATTATAAATCTCAAAATTAAGAAAAAGTGTTTTTTCTTCAAGGCAGAGTTTGTCTCTTTAGTCCTGGCTGTCCAGGTTCATGCTGTGTAGACCAGGATAGACTTGAATTCAGAGAATCACCTGTCACTGCCTCCTGGGAATAAAGGCATGCACCAGCTTCAAAGAAACAACTTAAATAAATAAATGGTAAATTTAAAAAAGCATTAATAATAATAATATAGCATCTAGATGTAAGTTTTTAGTTTATTTTTATTTTTTTTAAATTTTTTATTAATTTATTCTTGTTACATCTCAATGTTTATCCCATCCCTTGTATCCTCCCATTTTTCCCTCTCTCCCATTTTCCCATTATTCCCCTCCCCTATGACTGTTCCTGAGGGGGATTACCTCCCCCTGTATATGCTCATAGGGTATCAAGTCTCTTCTTGGTAACCTACTGTCCTTCCTCTGAGTGCCACCAGGTCTCCCCCTCCAGGGGACTTTGTCAAATGTGAGGCACCAGAGTACGTGAGAAAGTCATATCCCACTCTCCACTCAACTGTGGAGATTATTCTGACCATTGGCTAGATCTGGGTAGGGGTTTAAAGTTTACCGCCTGTATTGTCCTTGGCTGGTGCCTTAGTTTGAGCAGGACCCCTGGGCCCAAATCTGCCTATCATAATGTTCTACTTGTAGGTTTCTAGGACCCTCTGGATCCTTCTACTTTGCTATTCTCCCATGCTTCTCTCATTTAGAGTCCCAATAGGATGTCCTTCCCTCTGTCCCAGTTTCCTGGTAAGTGAAGGCTTTCGTTTATTTTTTTTAAGTCCTAATAAAAATCTCAAGTTAAGCTAACACCTTAGGAGGAATCTTTCTGGTATCTGAAGATACACAAAGCATGGAGATTGGTGTCTTTTCTTTTAGTTAGGATGAGGAAATTGTCACTTTAAGATGCTGACAGACATACCTTCACTAGAATTTAAAACTCTGGTGATATGATACTGCATGGCTACAGTACACTATTAAGGAAAGATGCACTGAAAAAAAGTGGGAAGAACACTTCATATTACCCACACTGTCTTCTCGCCAAAGGCACTGAGAATAGCATGAACAAAAAGACTTTTAACTTGGCAGAGAGAGAAAAACATAAGCATTGGACTTTGCTGTAGACATTAACATCATATGTACCACAGTAAAGCCTAATATGAGGAGCCACATGTCTCCCATGTCCCATAGGGAGGCTGGTAATCTTCAAGACTAATCTGCTTTCTGTCAGGCATCCAATGTTCCATCAAGGTGGACTCAGCATGCATCAATACTAGGAAACTGCAGTGGCTTTAGACGTCAGGGGGAAACTCAGAGATAGGGGGATGTCCATGGTTGTGAGCTTCAGACATGCCCAGTGTTCACATGGGTTCTCTGTTCAGTTATATGTGTCTAAGGCATCTTATAACACAAAAACAGACAAAGTGCTCCAAATGAAGGCAGTCAGGTCTGCACTGATTCTTGACATAGCACTTAATGACATTTTCATAAAAAGATAGTCTATAAAGAATGGAAAAAGTGCTTCCTCAAGGGTATAGACATTGGTGTATGGCCACAAGCTTCAAACCAACAGGAATAATAAAGTGTGAAAATATGGGGACATGAACAGATTGGTTGGTAAGAATTCAAAATAACTGACCTATAGATGTTGTAGCAACTTAAAACAATAGGGAAACAGCTGAACTCAGTAAGAAAAATCTAAGTGGACAAACAAAACATTGATAGAAATTGAAATATAAATAACATTCCAAAATCTTGGAGATTAAAAAAAAATCACGAATTTTTTTTTTCAGTAAAATGAATCATGGTCAAGCTTGATTAGGCCAAAGAAAAATATAAAATCAGAGTGATAAGTTATTAGAAAACACAACAATCTCTCCACACTCAGGTATTCTACTTCTGTGAATCAGAAATACAAAAGGATAAATATTATTTATTTTGAGCATGCACAGATTTTTATAGTTATACCCTAAACAATATAATAACTATCATTTATATAATCAATATTCTCATAATACCTTCCAATATGTGAAAGGAGCTGACTAGGTTATAGGTAGATGGTGTGTGGTTTTATATGAGGGATTTGAGCATTTATACATTTGGTATCAGATGAGGTCCCAGAATCTGTACATGCATATAAGAAGAACTCCAGAGTTTAATTGAACAAAGAGAAAATAATAAAAAGGCACGAAGGGAACACAAGTATTTATAATAAAACAAAACAAATGTTTAAGTAAATGAAAAAGAGAAAATTTAAAGGGATATTACACTTAAAGAAATAGTAACATAAAACATTCCAAACTACTTGGGCCAGGAAAGCAGATTAGTTTTCCATAGAACTTCATCTCTCCCTCAGTTGCTCTGAAACCAGTTCCCTAAGTTTATTCCTAGCTGGGTAGTAGACCACCTGCTGCAACCTCCCTTCTGCCTCCCACCCCCCCCCCATCTCCACTGGAGCACACAGATTTTCTTCTGAGTTCCCTACCAGCACTCATTGTTTTATTCCAGCCCCCAACTCCAGCAGGCATTCCCTGGGGACACACAGGCCAATCTGGCCAGAGGAATAGATAGGATAACTGCAGGTCTTTATTTCTCCTCCCCCTCCTCCTTCTTCCAAGTCCAATTCCTATTCTTATCCCCAGATGTGTAATAGACCTTCTAGTTAACATTCCTGGGTCACTAAGTGGATCACGGTGGAACGCACTCCTTTCCTCCCACCTGTGAACACATTCAGTACCCATACCTACTATCCCATATCCATTCCTACGAGTCAATTCCCAGTACCTAGAGACAAGTTTTCCCTGGAAACTCAGTGGCTGCACTTATCAGGATCCCAGAAGAATTTCATACATGGCAATGCATAGCCACCACACTCTCCTAAAGACCAAAGAGGGCAGTAGAAACCAAGGAACAAAACATCCACCCAACAAAGACAAGACCAGAAATCAGCACCTAGAATGACAATCTCTCCCAACCAAGATGCCTAGATGCTGTCCAAAATTACAGTCAATAACATTCAAGATAGTGTGTCTCCACTAGAACCCCAGCATCTCTACCACAGCAGGTTGTGAGTATTGCAACATAGCTGAAGCACAAGAAAAAACTTTAAACTAGCCTTTATAGACATAGTAGAGGTCCTTAGAGAGGAAATGAATAACCCCTTAAAGAAATCTGTGAAAAGACACAAACAGTAGAAGGAAATGAAGAGAACAGTTCAAGAACTGAGGGTAGAAATAGAATCAGTACACAAAACCCAAACTGATGGGAATCTGGAGATGATAAATGTAGTACTTCATACAGGGACATCAGAGACAAGCCTCATCAAGAGAATACAAAAGACTGAAAAAGGAATATCTGGCACTAAAGACATGATAGAAAAATGAATATTTATGTCAAATAAATTGTTAAATTAAAAACATTCCTGGCACAAAACATTCAGAAAATCAGGGAAAATATGAAAAAATAAAAAACAAGCCAAAATAAGAATAATACAAATAGATGAAGGAGAAAAAACCCAAGTAAAAGACACAAAAAATATTTTCAAAATCATCATTAAAAAGCCCTAAGTCTAAAGAAGATCAATTCTACCAATATATAAGAAGCATAAAGATAACCATAGATTGGGCCAGAAAATAATTTAACTATATAACAATATAATTAAAACACTAGATGTACATAACAAAGAGTATTAAAAGATGCAAGAGCAAAAGACCATGTGATATATAAAGGCAAATAAATGAGAGTTACACCTAACTTCTCAATGGAGCCTCTAAAATACAGAAGGGCCTGGAGAGATGTTCTACAGACTCAGAGCAGAGATACCAACACAGAATACTACATCCAGGAAAACTTTCATGTTGAAAATATGATAGTAAACATAAGTGACTCTAAAAATTTCAACTGAAGCTCCTCAAGCTGTAAACAGTTTCAGCAAAGTAGCTGGATAGAAAATTAAGCAGGAAAATCAGTAACCCTCCTGTATACAAATGATACATGGTCCAAGAACAAAATCAAGGAAACAACACCTTTCACAATAGTATTGAATAATATAAAATATCTTGAGCAATCTAACCAAGCAAGTGAAAACATATATGATTAAAATTTCAAGTCTTTGAAGAAAGAAATTGAAGAAACATCAGAAGATGGAAATATCTCCTATGCTCACATGTCGGTAAGATGAACATAGTATAAATGACTATTCTACCAAAAGCAATCTACAGATTCAATGTAATTCTGAAAAAGCTCTAACACAATTCTTTATAGATCTTGAAAGAATAATTTTCAGCTTATGGAAACACACACACACTCACAAACTCTCAACAGGAAAGCTAAAATAATACTGAATAATAACAAATAATGAAAGAACTGCTGGATGTATAAGCTTGTACACAGAAATAAAGTACTAAAAAAAGCAAGGTATTGACACAAAAACAGACACTTTTTTCAGTGCAATCAATTGAAGACCCAGACATCAGTTCCCAAACCTATAGCACCTCATTTTTTAAATAAAGAGGGCAGAAATATACAATGGGAAAAAGATAGCATCTTTAGCAAATGTTTCAGGTCAAATTGGATGTCTGTGTGTAGAAGAATGCAAATAGATCTCTATCTATCACCCTGCACAGGACTTAAGTCCAAGTGGATCAAAAATGTCAAATAGAAACAGACATATTGAAACTGACAGAAGAGAATGTGAGAAATTGCCTTGAACTCATGAGCAGAGGACATGGCAAGGCTTCAAGTGGCAGTACTAGATTAAGGCCAAATGAGTTGCAGGCCAAGGGGATCCCATGGAAATCCCAAATCAACCAAGGCTGTTGCTAAGATCAGTTCTCTGCAAACTGATAGTGGGGCCATATTGCTGAGACCAAAACTCACACAATTCATTGAACCCAGAGAAGTTGCCTGAAGCCTACATGGATCATTCATTCCAATGTTCTAATCTTTTTGGTATGGGAAGGCACTCCACAGGCTACTGAAAGAGAAATGTGGACAGGAACACAGCCACAAAACCTTTGACCTACAATCTGGTTTGCCCGCAAACTTTGCCAATGGTGACACAGAAATTGTGGGAGTAAACAAACATGTCTGATTTTATCTAAGGCCCACTTCATGAGAAGAAACTCAACTTGACACTGATTTGGTAACCAAGAACCAGGGACTTTATAGCCCAGAGACATAGGGTAAAATCAAACGATACTGGCAAAAAATAATCAATGTAACGGTATTTAATGATATTCTGCTATACGTATAGAGAAGTGGCTTACATGGTCATTGTTGGAGAAGCTTCCTCCTGCAGCAGATGGGAACAAATACAGAGATCCATAAGTAGACACTAGGTGGAGAGAGAGTCTCTAAATTGGAGGTTTCCACAAAAACTGTTCCCTCTGAATTCATGGAATCCAATGAACAAGGATGTCGAAAGATTTTCAGAGCCAGACATAGAGAGCACCAGGAGAACAAGGCCCTCTCAACCAACTACACAAGGCTCATATGAGTTCACAGAGGCTGAAGCACAAGCACGGGGCCCACATGGGCCTACACCAGATCCTCTTCATATATATTATAGCTACCAGCTTAATATTTTTATAGGACTCCTGACTGGGAGAACAAATGGTTTTCTCACCATGGTTTCCTCAATAGATGAACACAATCACCTCTGCTCTTTTTTTTTGTTATTGTTATTTGTATGAGCTACACCAATGATGTAAGGGTGTGCTATATTTATCTGAATTAAATATATACAGTTGTGCTTTGCAGAGTTTTTTTTTTTTTGTGGCTCCAAGGTAACTAAAATTTTTACAATGTTAAATTTTTGTTTAAATTTAAGTGTTAAAACTTTGATCTTATTAGCATGGTTTTACTTGTTATTGCTTTATAATGCATTTGACTTCCATGTGTGTTTGAGGTTGCTGTTTTAATTCTATATTGTCTATTCAGGAGTCATTTCCATTTTTTTTTCTTCCTCAGATGTTCTAAGACATATTTAATAAGTCTTCTGTTTCACATACTTTTGAAAGGAGACTACTATACATATGGATATCTTCAAGAGTTTGTTCCTTTAATTATGTGAATTCTGAGACTCCAGCAGCTTTCAAATAATTTGGGAACTTTAAAAGCAAAGAAGAAACCCAGATCCTATACTAATCCAAACTAGTAGTGTAGTATAGTACATGACTGACTCACACATGCCAACGACCTTGAAATGTGAGAGTTGAAGTCAGGTGGGGCTGGATCACCTCTAAGACTTTTATTTCCCTTGCTGGTATTAACTTGATTTACGATCAGAAGGACATAAGAGATCAAAGCTGGATAAGCTTATTGAGCTGAAATAAAATCCATCAGACTTGAGAATGCCACTATAAATATTTTTCTGTGTGTCATTTACTCTGTTCACCTGGTAAAATGATATTTGCAAGCAGCAATAAAGCTAATGTAGATGGCAGTGTGGAGGATAAAATGGTACTAACTTTATGTTTCCTGGGTTTGCTGGAATGTGTTATGTGATTTGCTCGACAATATGCATGACAAATTGTCATATTTACTGCACATAATAGAGAGCTGGTGAGGAGGAGGGTAAATATGCTGAGGTCTTTGGTGTTCCTTAGAAGTTTGCTGAGACAGAGAGGATCCACATGGGAAGGAGAGCTTTCGGGATCCAGCACTTCTGTATAGAGCACAGTATAAAGGATATCAGAACAGTCAACAGAGCTTCAATGTTGTCAAAAGTTGGGCTGGAGCACATTGTCACATTATAACTTCATGTCACTACACTAGCATAGTGAGCAGGAAGAGCCAAAGAAATAAAGAGAAAATAATAATAATGGGACCTGTTGTGTTTTGCTACATGGGACTTTGAGCTTCAAAGTGACCAGGGAGGAAGGCACAGAGGAGTTTATATGTATGATTGCTCAGGGTGCCAAGTCAAAAGTAGTGTTTCTGCCCTCATCTTATCTTTATTATAAGCAGCTGAGGCCTAAGGCATTTGTGGAAAGATAGTTCTATAAACCTGTGAGAGGGAAGAGGTGTGAAAGGGAGTTTCACATATTCTCACTTCTAGTAAGCAAAAAAGATAATCTAGAGTTTGGTGATTTCCCTGGAAATCACAGAATGGAATTAGACATATGAGCATATTTAAAATCTCCTGATACAGACTAAGAAACAGAATTCTGAAGGTTTTCTTTTTGCTGGCATCAATTTAAAATATCAGTACATACCAGTGTTGTATATTTGCCCCTAGATATATCTGAAACTCCTGAGCAAATTTACAGCTAATAAGTTTGTGCAACTGTGTCTATGAGCTAACAATTTAATATTATCTCCTCTACCTCTTGCCTTTCAATGCTAGCCATACACTTAATATACATGGAAATTATCTAGGAAAGTAAAAGGGAATTTCTCCCATGAATAACCACTTGTCAGGATGTATCATATTCCTTTGTTGTATTATTCAAGACTGTTAGCTATATTAATAATGGAAAAATGCAAAAGTAGATAAAATATTGAAGGAAAGTACAGTTTTTGTCGAAAATAGCCAGGGATAGAACCAGGAAATAGACATTAGAGTTGAACTGTACAAGGCACTTGTACCCATAAGTGTCATAGATGTGCCACAATTTCCCCTGAAAACATGCACATTACAGAAAAACATCAACTATATTAAGCTCTGGGTTATCTTCAGATGTGGCCAGGTGTGCCTGATCCATGTTCTCTCCACCTCAAGAGTAAATTTTGATGCTACACACCTTCTATATTTTATGCTTACTTTATCATCCCCAAACTTTTGTTTTAATGTTTCCTAATTATAAGACAAGTCTACTAAGATACACACACACACACACACATACAAAGAGAGAGAGAGAGAGAGAGAGAGAGAGAGAGAGAGAGAGAGAGAGAGAGAGAGAGAGAGAGAGAGAGACAGACAGACAGACAGACAGACACAGAGAGAGAGACAAAGGTGGCAGGGAGAAATGTCTGTGCTCTGTCCCACAATTATAAACCTAAATTCATATTTTTTTATAGTTCATAAATCTATATTTATAAACTCTTCTCTATCTTTAAGTTGATTAATGCATTGTTTTTATGAAATACTCTATTCTGACACCTCTGAAACTATTCTTAATGGTATATCAGGATGATGCCATTGGATCAAGTTAATTTTTCACTCTGATTATGGCACATATTGAGATAAAGTCTCTCTTTGCTTATAGTAAATAAACATGCAGAACATAAAGAAATTAAAATTTTTGAACAAATTACAAATGACACATACAGGAAAACAAGTTGAATATTGAGTAAAATTTTGGGAAGGACTTTAGTTAGTTAAAATGATATGCAGATGTTACTGAAATATGTGTGGGGAAGGGGAATCAGATACAAACCTCTGAACAGGAAATGAGAAAATCCTGCAATTCTAAGGTAAAAGAAACACCTACAAGGGTAGCCATGAATGGACAGTTTGATGTGCAGTTTTTATCATTAACATCAGCAAGTGGGGTAAACATTTAGGATTAACCATTTCACCTATCGCTCCATTGTACAAATATTTATAAGCAATAGTTCAGTGTATATTATGGAAAGCCTGAATTTTAAACAGTAAAAGTACATTTGACTTGGTTTTATATACATACTGAGTAAGATCTTTATCACTATTGAAAATGTTCTTTAGCTTCCCTAAATAGGAATCTGAACCAGGTACAAAGTACAGACTGTATTTACTGAACTTGTGCATGATTTTACAATGCCTGCGATATAAAGGGGGTCCCAGTGAAATGCTTAGTGTTTGAAATGTCAGTGGGCTCCCTATTTTCAAGTTTCTATTGACATATCATATACCCGATTCCAATAGTGACTTCACAATTTTCATTTACGCTATATGTCATTTTTTTTCTTGACTCACAGCCACCATTTGGCAGCTCACTACCAAACACACTTTAAAGTTCTTGCTGTAACTTTGTGAAATTATTTCTTACATCTCTAAGAATTTGGTAATTTTCAAATCATCCTTTAAAATTTTCACTCTATGGCCAACTTTAGTCACCATCTTACAACACATGTGAGAATCTACCCTGACTTCCCACAGTCACTACTCTGTTCATAGTCTGGACACTTTATTGACAAAAGGAAGTTGGGAAACACTACCGTGACAGAGACAGTGATTGATGTGCTCTAAAAGATTTCTCTGCATCCATGTCGTTCAGACCAATGCAGTTAGGAGGAAAAGCACCATAAATTCTAAGCATATGTTTGTCCAAGGACCTATCAGGCAATGATTAAATAATCCCTGGAAGACCAGAAGAGCTTTCCAATCCATGCCAATTGTTAAAACAGCTAATAACAACGTGAAGGAGACAGAAAGCTGTAATCAGCCTGCTTGCTGAATGGTGGCAGAGAAACTTGGGGAATGTGATTGGAATGCCCTGGAGATTTTATGAACATACACAGTTATAAAAGTAGATATTTAAAATACTACTTTAAAGAATTAAAAGGTCACTCAAAGCTGAAAGCTTCTCAGGTTATCTTTCGAGCTGCAAAATCCTTGTTCTAGACACATTTCTGGTAATGTTGTCATATCTATGTGTATTGTAGCACATTTGGAATAGCCATGTTATGGAATAAACCTAGTTCTTCATCACCAGAAGAATGAATAAAGAAAATATGGTACATACTATATCTATGATTCTCTACGTATGTATGCAATGGAGTTTTATTCAGGTATATAGAATAAAATTATTTTCTTGGTAGAAAATAATGCAGTCATATATAATCATGTGAAGTTAGCTAACTTGGACAATCACAGCTCCAAGAGGTCATCTTCTACCCTCGATGAGCACCTGTACTTATAATTGTGCACACACGTTTGCCCACATGCATGCTTGCATGCACTCGCGTGAGCGCGCGCGCGCGCGCGCGCGCACACACACACACACACACACACACACACACACACACACACATTCGTATGTCATACCTACAAACATGGCCATATTTGAAGTGTCATTTCGCTCTCTTCTCTCATGCTCTCACTGACATGGCACTTGTCTGACACTTGCCATGAATGTATAGTTTTCTCCTGCACTGTATACCACATTTCTGGACTACACACCTACAGAAAGAGGAAGAGGAGGAAACATCAGGGTTGGTAAGGTGAGAGCACCTGAAACATTTGAAAATGAAAATATCTTATGAAGCTCATCACTACAATGAGCATAGTTCAATAAAAATATTACCAAAAATTTTTTAAAGAAGTGTTAAATACATTGACATAATGAAATCTTCATACGTAAGAACTAAAACATCCCACACATGGTGGTGTCCCCTACCGTATTTAGCTAAATAATTGCAGATACTATATGGGAAAATATCCCTATAATAAAATGTTTGCACACTAAATGCAACTGTAGTCACCAGACAAATGAACAAAATAGATGCTCTTAGACACCATAATTCTTTTTTTATAATTTATTATAATTTATTCAGATTACATCATGATTGTTATCCCCTCCCTGTATCTTCCTAGTCACACCCTCCCTCCCTCTTCTGCCCTATTCCCCTCCCCTAGACATCTGAGAGAAAGGGACCTCCTCCTCCAGCATATGAACACAGCCTATCAGGTTACATTTAGATGGCTGCATCTTCTTCCTCTGTGTGCCCACCAGGCTTCCCCACCAAGGAGAACTGGTCAAATCAGGAGCACCAGAGTTCATGTCAGAGGCAGTCCCCACTCTCCCCACAACCATGGAGAATGAACTGCCTATTGGCTATTTCTTAACTGGTGGGTCTAGGTTTGCTGCATGCATTGTCCTTGGTTGGTGCAACAATTTGTGCAGCCCCCCCCCCCCTTGGGTCCAGATCCGGTGATCTTGATGGTCTCCCTGTGGAGCTCCTGAACTCTCTGGGTCCTTCCATCCCCCTACTCTTCCATACCACTCTCAATACTCTGCCCGGTGTCTGCCTGTGTGTCTCAGTACCTGTCCTGTTCCCCTGCTGCGTAGGGTCTCTCAGAGGATACCTACTGGAATGGCTAAGATCAAAAATTCAAGTGACAGCACATGCCAGCGAGGATGTGAGCAAAGGGGAACACTTCTCTATTGCTGGTAGCAGTGCAAACTTATAAAACCACTTGAGAAATCAATCTGGCACTTTTCTTAGAAAACTGGGAATAGTGCTTCTCAAGACCCAGCTATATCATTCCTGGGCATACACTTGAAAGATGTTCTACCACACAACAAGGACATTTGCTCAACTATGTTCATAGCAGCTTTATTCATAATAGCCAGAATCTGGCTATTAGTTGTTCCTCAATCGAAGAAACGATAAACTGTGGTATAACAAGAACTTTATGACAGGCGGATCTGGGTCCTGGGGTCCTCCTCAAACTAAGGCACCAGCCAAGGAGAATATAGGCAGTAAACTTCGAACCCCTACCCAGACCTAGCCGATGAACAGGATATTCTCCACTGTTGAGTGGAGAGTGAGACCTGACTCTCACACGAACTCTGGTGCCCTCTTTTCTGACCATGTCCCCAGGATGGGGAGGCATAGTGGCACTCAAAGGAAGGATAGCAAGTTACCAAGAAGAGACTCAATACTCTAAGAGCATATGTAGGGGGAGGAGGTCTCCCTCAATCACAGACATAGGGGAGGGGAGAAGGGGGGAAGTGGGAGGGAGGGAGGAATAGGAGAATACAAGGGAAGGGCTAATAACTGAGATGTAATACAAATAAATTAATAAAAACAGAATGTAACATTTATATAATTCCTGATTATTTCATGGATCTTCTTAATGTAGGTAGTTTACTGTATATATGTGTAATAATATCAATATGTATGTAAAAAAATAATAAAAAATTAAAAAAAGAAAAAAAAAGAAACTGTGATATATTTACACAATGGACTCAGCTATTAAAAAGAAGGAAATCTTGAAATTGACAGGCAAGTGATTAGAACCAGAAATGATCATCCTGAGCAAGGTAACTCGGACCCAGAAAGATACACATTGTATATACTCATTTATAAGTGGATTTTTTTTCCTGACACCATAATTCTATCAGTTCAGTGTTTTTATCAACTTAAGCATGAAACACATTCTATCCCTGGCAGATATCTGTACTAGTGACTTACAGAATTCCTACTGTGAAAATATCAAGGCTTCTGTATTACACCAATCATGCATAGTCTACATAGATAGCAGCTCCAGGAAAACAAGTACAGTATCTAAACATTTCACTTCTCCTTTAATTGTCTAACTCATAGCAAAATTTTCCCATTGCATACAAAATTGTGAAACATAAATTGGTTGAGAAATGTATAATGATTTGGTATACACACAGACCTATATGTTAACACAGGTAATTGTGTGTAGACAGGTGTTTATATAGGAATATAAAAAGACCTTGTTTCACTGAATGTTAGGTTTCTCATATGCATGTGTAATCATTTTGTAAACCTAAAGGATTGAACAAAATATAGCATCAGTTACTTACCTTGTACCTGTATTGCACCAAATTCCAGTATCATCAGATCCTAGTTTTTATTCTCCTTCAAGTATATTATATTAAATGATATGAGACACTAAGAAGAAATGTAGCCATAACTAAATTATATGGTGTCACAAGGCAGCTGAACCACTCCTTGGGTAATTCCGAGAAGACTTTGGTAAGTGTGTCCACTGTGGTGAGAGGAACGGCTTTGGCATTTCTATTTTAAAATTGTTATTGCCAGACTCCCGTTGTGCACAATGATGAGTTACAAGATTCCTGCAAACTGCAAATATGTGTCATTCACTGGAAAAGATTTTGGATATGTAATAAAAGTTTCAGTTTGTTAGGGTTTGAAACTGTAATGTCTTTTATGTGGCTCTATATGGAGAGATTCTGGCAGCTTTGAAAAAATGAGCTAGCTGGAGGGAATAGGGCTCAGGACTGTATGTTTATGAGTATCTTTCTCTAGCTCCTTCACGTTTTGCTTTCTACATCCTTGCCCACAATGAGCATCTCTGTCATATCTTCCCCATGGATGAATGGAGCCCTCTCAACTTATAAGTAAAGCAAAAATCTTTCCTCTTTTGGATTTCTTTGTCTTATGGTTGGGCCTAGAGCTGAAGAAGTAGCTAACTTGAAGACAGGCCTTAAGGCAGAGAGATTAACCTGGACTATTTAGTGGGCTTAACTGTAGTTTGTGAGTGTGGAGATGAAAGAGACACATCCAGGAGAGAACACAGTAAGATGGCTATCCAGAAGTTCCTGATGTTCTAATACACACACACGAAAAGAAGCACCAGAATTACACGACACTAGAGAGCAAATGGACTTGAGGGACATCAGTACAATATCTCATTCAGTTGCCTCATATTATAAATTTTCCTAACCATACAGAATGTTCTACAAAACAACAAATTTAACATGGTAAAATTAAGATAATGTGTCTATCGTATCTGTTCAGAAGGACATAAACTGGAAACCAGTCACTATAGAACTACAGAACACAGCTAAACAAGTGGAGATTAAGCAATGAACTATTGAGTGGGCAGGAAGCTAATTGGTAAATCAACAGGGAAATTAACAAAAATAAAAAGCAATATCTCAACAACAACCCTTCAGTCAAATGACATTGAATGTATAACTCAATAGTTAGTAAAATGTACCAAAGGCTTTTCAGAGAAGAATATTGAATATGTAAATGCATATAGTAAAAATAAGAAAAAGCAAGAACAAGACAAATCCTAAATTATCAGAAGATAGAAAGAATAATGGAAGCTTAATGGCTGGTGAAAATAATCAGTAAAATGAAGATTTGATTCTTTACAAAGAATGAGTTACATGGACAATCAGTAAAAGAAGAATAGAGAAGAAAGAGGGAGGAATAGGGAGGGGGGATAGAGATACAAACTCTACTGTTACAGATTACATTGACGTCCAGAAGGTACTCATATACTGTTTTAAAATGGATACTGTAATAAACAAGACAATCTAAAAAATCATTAAATTTTCTAGGCATATGATGTAACAAGTCTGAACCAAGATACAAATGTACTATACCTGTAGACAAATGGGTTGAAACCCCTAATACAGGATGATTTTATAAAATTTTACATGTGATTTGTCAATCTTCCACTAGATGGCAGACAAAATCTAACATAAACTAGACAAGCAAGAAAAGATGGGGGTAAGGTGGCGTGGGGAAAGCCAGTCATTTTATGTTAAGAACAGGCTTCTGACTTGAAAGGTTTATTCAATTCAAAAGTCTAGCAGTAATCAAACATATTTATGTGTACTTTATATAAAGCACTTTGTAAACACCTTCTAGTTGAAGTCATGGATTGTCTACACACATAAACAGGAAATTATTTGGTATACTGGAAAGGGAATACAATGGAATTTAGATACTGGTATAGTTCTTTCTCCTTTCCTTTCCTTTCTGTTCCTTTCCGTTCCTTTCCTTTCCTTTCCTTTTCTTTCCTTTCCTTTCCTTTCCTTTCCTTTCCTTTCTTGCCCTGCCCTGCTCTGTCCTCTCGTTTTCTTTTTTCTTTCCTTTTCTTTTTGCTCTTCTTTCCTTTTCTTTCTTCATTACTTTTTTTTTTCTCCCCCTCTCTCCCTTTTTTGGACATGGAATCTTATATTACCTTGATGGTCTTGGAATTCACTATATTCACCGACATAAGCTTTCAAAATTATTGCCAGCTTTCTTCCTCTATCTATCTAGTACTCTGAGTAGAGCTAAGCACAGACTCATCCCACCTTACATTTTAATTGTCATTAAAGATTCATAAAATCTCTACTCAACTTAGATCTGTTATCTTTCAATCATCCGGGTGAACATGCAGGATGTTTGTTTTTTGTTATGGAGACAAATGAGCAGCCAAGGAAGAAACAAGATGAAAGACTATTTTCAGAAGGATTTGCCTCCAAATAGGCAACTTAGTATATAAAACTGACTTTGGTGGCTTCAGGAACACATTTTATACCTGTGAGTAGGTGTTTTTCAGAGCAGAAGCATCTGGAGTCCAAATGAAGATCACATAGATACAGTGTCCTGTATACATTAGGACACTTCATATAGAAAGACCAAGCAGCTAATGATATTTAATCTTGATTGGATTGAGAAGCATCTAGGTGATTGGGAAAAAACTTTTCTGGATATGTCTGTGAGAGTATTAGCTAAGATGATGAAATGTGGTGGGATGTACTCTCTCAATGTAGGTAGCATCATTGCATAGGCTATGGATGAAAGGAGAGACAAAGCCAACCCGGGCCATTTTATTTAAGCCTCCAGTCCACAGTAGTAAAAGAGCTCCTCTGCTCCTCCCACTGCACTGATGCTCTCTCTGCCTGAGCATCTATAGACTGAGCATGTAAAACTGTGAGAAAAAAAGAGGGGCTCTACTTTCCAATTGTTTGTGCCCTGGGTTTGGCCATGGCCACAGGAAAGTTAACCAGCCTAGTGTTTTGATTTTTTTTTTTTTTTAAATGTGGAAAGCACCAAAAGTGAGAAGTGAGATCAATAGGAACAGATCTTGCAAAACATGGTGCTAATGTGTTGATAGACTGCTTTGTACTTGAATCATTGTAGCATGAATGGCAGCAGATTTGGCAGCCTAGATGAAACAAGGTGGAGGATGTCAATGGATATAAACATCATTAACCTTGCTCCCCTAGGGATGGGACAAGAGCTCCCCAAAAGTTCAAAAAAGATGGGCACCGTGTCTGTTTTTTACACTAATAAAAGCTTCAGCTTCTCCAATGCACTAAGAAGAAGCAAACACATGAGCCCAAGAGAGTAAGGACCGAAATGGGAATTGAAAGAGACTCCTCCTGGCGCTGCAGCAAAAAATAAATCAAAGCAGAAGACTTGGTAGGTGATATAAGAAATACAGCACTCATCTGCTTTCTATTATTCAACAACTCTGTGATCACCCTCACTTTGTTTCTTGCTAGATAAGCTTCCTTTAACTTCCTCTTCCAATTAGCACCATGCAAACATAAGCAGATGATTTCCCATAGGGTGCTAGTGGTGGCTTAAAAAAAGGTACATATTTTCTGCTATTTCCATCTAGGAAGGGATCCTGGTTTTCTTTGGCTTTAATATGTGTTGGCTTCGATAACTACTTTCTAGCAAATAGCATGTACTGGAAATGATACTGCTTAAACAGGTTAAATCCTATAATGTAGCTTTGGCCTGCTGTTGAAACATGCCATTCTGGGCCATGAGGCTGGGCTACACTGTGCAAAAGACAATGTAGAGGGTAACCACTATAGATTCCTGCCATACTCGACTAAGAGGTGAGTTCTCCATCTTCCTTAACATGAAAGTGAAAGGGGGCTTTTTGGATGGATCCAATCTTATTTATATCCTCCTGCAACAGAGATATTAGGTAGTCAGCACAACTGGGCTAACACAGTAAAACACCATAGACAGTCATACTTGAAAAACTGCATTTATTCACCATTCTGAAGGCTTGCGGTCTGAGGTGAAGGTGTCACCATAGTCACATCCTGTTGAAGGTTGTCTTCCTGAATTATAGTAATCTTCTCATGGTGACTTTACATGACAGATAGTAAACAAAGAATGTCTGGTGTTCTTACAGATGGAGATAAATCCATCATCCCAGCTCCTTATGATTTCATGCTTTCCGAATTCCCTCCCCAAAGTCCCATCCCTTGTATCCTCCCATTCCTCCCTCTCCCCCCCCCCCATTTTCCCATTATTCCCCTCCCCTATGTCTGTTCCTGAAAGGGATTATGTCCCCCTATATATTCTCATAGGGTATCAAGTCTCTTCTTGGCTACTTGCTGTCCTTCCTCTGAGTGCCACCAGGTCTCCCCCTCCAGGGGACATGGTCAAATGTGAGGCACCAGAGTACGTGAGAAAGTCATATCACACTCTCCACTCAACTGTGGAGAATATTCGGACCATTGGCTAGATCTGGGAAGGGGTTTAAAGTTTACCTCCTGTATTGTCCTTGGCTGGTGCCTTAGTTTGAGCGGGACCCCTGGGCCCAAATCTGCCTATCATATTGTTCTACTTGTAGATTTCTAGGACCCTCTGTATCCTTTTATTTTGCTATTCTCCCATGCGTCTCTCATTTAGAGTCTCAATAGGATGCCTTCCCCTCTGTCCCAGTTTCCTGGTAAGTGAAGGCTTTCGTGGGACATGCCCCTTGGGCTAGTATGCAGATATAAGTGAGTATATACCATTTGATTCTTTCTGCTTCTGGGTTAACTCACTCATTATGATCATTTCTAGCTCAATCCATTTATCCACAAATTTCGGGAATTCCTTGTTTTTAATAGCTGAGTAGTATTCCATTTTCTTATCTTCATGAATTATTTGACATTGTATAGCAATACCATAAGCATGAGTCTTTACAATACCTCTAAAAACTGGGCATTTATGATTTAGCAGCGACTATTAACTATGCCAAACCAAAATGAAATAGACTCTATTTTTACATCTTATTATCAAAAGTATATGCCAATAAGTATTCCATGACTAGAACAAAATTGCCAGGTTGGTAAACTTACAGCAATTAACAGAAAAAAATATATTTGTTTATATATATATAATATATCTATATCTATATCTATATCTATATATATGTTAGTGTTCCTTGGTGTTTTTAAGTCTCAGAATTTCTTTTCACATTGGTTTATAGAAAAAACACTACATTAAGTTTGATTTGAGCCATAAGTAAATTATGAGTAAGAGTTATTTTTTTGCCTCAATTTTATCCTGAGGCTCAACTTAGTAATTTTGTCTGATAACAATGTAAGGATGTTCTTTCAATTCAAATAAAAGAAAGTTAATATACCTGTAGAAGTAGAAAAATACGTAGAGGTGAGACATGATAGATAATTAGTTTAGTACATTTATACAGCTCCCTATCCTGTGTGTCTGTTTTCTTATCTTTCTTTTCTTTTCTTTCTTTTTTTCCTGATAAGAGTGAATGTGACCTTCACTTATCCCATTGTGAGGTAGATAAGTAAAGTAAAGCTAGTTTCATGGACATGCAAGCAAAGAAAAGGACATCACAATGATATTTTACCTCCACTGATAAAGACAGGATGAAAGCCCTTGGGACCAAGGAATAGGGAAATACAAGAAAAAGTATGAAAAACATAGTTATGGATGAAATCAAATAAGGGTCATTTCAAGGAGAATTAACATTTATATGAAGACTCTGTCACAGGACAGAGAAAGATAAAGGAGCCAAGCCAAGCTCCTTTGCAATAGTGTTAAAAGGAAATTGGATACTGACTTGAGCAGGGAGAATAAATGTGAACAGGGAAAGGCTCCAAGAAGCGGGCTAATAGCTGTTGGGCTTACTTGGGGCAATATTGAGACATAAGATTTTTAAAAGAAGATTGATGCCATTGATCTTATATCAGAAATATTCGATTGTAGGGAATTAAATGGATGATGTTTTAACAAGTTTGATTTAAGATATCAGCAATTTGAACTATGACAAAGAAATTTGAAATTGAAGTAAATTCTGGTCAAGAAATACCAAGGGAAATAAAATATATTTAAAAAAGAGAGAGAGAGAAAGACCCTGAAAGACTGGCTTGAAAAAAAAAAAAAAAAAAAAAAAAAAAAAAAAAAGAAATACCAAGGGAATTGAATCAAGACTTATAATTATTAAAAGTTGTCCCTTGTGTAAATGAATGGATAGACTGATATGCCAAATCATTTACATAGTTGTTGTAGAAGTAAAAATAATTGGGACTGGGGGCTGGAGAGATGGCTCAGAGGTTAAGAGCACTGACTGTTCTTCCAGAGGTCTTGAGTTCAAACCCCAGCAACCACATGGTGGCTCACAGCCATCTATAATGAGATCTGATGCCCTCTTCCGGCCTGCAGGCAGAGCCCTGTATATGTAATAAATGAATAAATTGTTAAAAAATTAATAAAAAATAATTGGGACTGAATAGTGCAGATTAGTTATGCCTGCCATTCGAAGTGCTGATATTTTGAGGTATGTATGGAACTTGTAATGGGAACGGAGTCTAGAGGAAGAAAATGATAGAAAATGGGCATCTCCACATAACTCATTGGACAGAGGCAACTAAAGGGAAGGTCTTGAACAAAAGTACTAAAGGCATGAGAATCGGTAAAAATATAAAGTAGTCTAAACAGAAATCTGAGGAGCACTGGCTTTAACGATGGGCTGGAAGATGAAGCACTTGTGACAGAGTCTGGAAGGAATGTTTGAATAGAACAGCCGCAGAAGCCAAGAGAAAGGAACTTTAGAAAGCAGGCTTGGAGGGTAACAGCCCCCATCTCATGGGAACCCTGTAGAGGGGCTATGACAATGGCAAGCAGAGGTAGTATCCAAAGAGTGACTAAAATACTAAGTGTAGAAGAGAGAGTATGCCAGTCTATCAAGAGCCTGGGAAGGTCCCATCGTATAGATGAGTCTAAAATGTCAGGCCAGCAGCATAGCTCAGTGAGAAAATATTTTTTCCCAAAGCCCGGCCAATTGACTTTACTACCTGCAACCTACATGGTGAAAGGAGACAACCGAATCCTGCAAGTTGTCTTCTGACCTGCACATGTCGTATGCACACACTAATAATGCAATAATGATTTCCTTTACTAAATGCCTGCCTTGAAAGTTTTAAAAGCTGGTATGTAGGGTTTTCTGACCGTTTCTCTACTGCCACATTTTCAGTGTTGCCTAGGTGACCTTGTACTAAGTTTTAGAAAGCCCATACATTCCAACTCAGCATTAATTACCGATTGAGACCCACCTAAAATCTGGTCTCTTTAACACTTGCCCTGTTGTGTTAAAATTTTAATACCTTTTCCTTTTTTCCTCATTCAAAAATCAAAGACTGGAATTTTCTACTGGTAAAGGAATGGAAGTGACTCAAGCTAGGTATTGACAAAAGTGTCACTTTTGGGACCAGTTAAGAAGAATATATGTTTAAAGAATGACTTATAGAGCTTTAGGAGCCATTACTAAAATATGACCTTAACTTGGCCTGCCCACTATAGCATTTAGGTATTCTGCAAACCTCTACCAGGAAAGGAAGTGGTTTTTGTTGTTGTTGTTGATTGTTTGTTTGTTTTAAATGAGTTTCAAGCTTGTTTTCCAGATAGTTTGACTGAGCTCTTTTTTATCATGCCGGCATCATTAGGCATGGCTACCTGCTCTCAGGCATGCCTGGTAATGTATTTTACCCCTGTCTTTTCCTCTGCTGGGTTCTGTGAAGACACAACTTCATTACTGTAACAACTTAATATAAACTATCACCAGATTAAACCTGTGATGCAACTCAGATTTGATAGGATTATTTTGACTCTGATGCCAGCATGCCAAAGTTATTTTAACCAAATAATGAAAAAAGACTACAAACAATAAACTTTGTTCAAAACAATCAGTCTGTTGGTAGATATCAGAATTTTGATACTCCAAGAAAAAAAGAAAATGAGTTGAGCTGGGTATTGTTACAGAATCTCAATTTCTTCAATAATTGAGTTTTAACTCCGTTTTGGTAGACAGCCCATGTAATCTTATACACAACTGGCTAGTAAGACCTTTTTTTTTTTTTGCACCACATAAAATAGTTCAGGCTTGTCTACATTACAAGAATTGACACACACTTAATATCTTTTTATGAGCATCAGGGCAACCTTGACCTAAAATGCTTGCATGCAAATCCTGCATCCACCTCTTACTAGATTTGTAACAGTGGGAGAAATAAATTAATCATTCTATTTTCAGAGTTTGCTCATCTCTAACATGTTGATACTCATGGAGTCTGATCCACTAGGGTAAGAGTTGGTGAGTTAGCATCTCAAAAACCTTAGCCTGGGACATATTATATAAAACCACAGCCTCTGCCTCACACATAGCACATTGTAAAATAGAGTGGGAGGGTTTCCAAACTCTTGTGTTTCTAGAGTTACAGTGAATAAAAAAAAGCCAGATAGAGACACCATGAGACCACTGTAGACTAATACCTACGATGACCATGAGACCAACTGTCCCCATAAACTGGTATGAACAAAATTCAGCAGTACATCTAAAAGATCACGTCACATGAACAACTTGGATTGTCCTTGGATACAAAAGCAAATAATTCAACATGATATCCAACACTAACAGATTATTTAAAAAGACTGTAGAATGTATTTATCAAAATCTAGCATTCTCTTCAGGTAAAGACTCAAAGAAAAATTTCTTCAAGCCCATAAAATCAATTTTGAAAATCCTGTAGGTAACATTACAGTCAAATGATGAAAAGTCTGAAAACTTCTAACTTCTAATATGGGCAAAGATGTCCACACTAGCTACTTTGTCAACATAAGTTCTGGTAAAAATAAAAATGGAGTAATAAGTAAAAGATATCCAATCATAAAGAACTGAAATTATCTTAGTTGATATATTATGCAATCTCACATGTCAAGAAGCCTAAAGACCTCCCCCAAAACTTTGGATCTAATAAAAGTATTCTGTAAAGCTGAAAGGTACAGAAATCAACATAAAACCATTTATATTTTCTTTTCCTTTCCAATCACCTATATTCTTTTTGAAAATTTTATTATTCATATTCCATCTCAATTGTTATCCCATCCCTTGTATCCTCCCATTCTTCCCTCCCTCCCATTTCCCCCTTACTCCTCCCCCCTATGACTGTGACGAGGGGGACCTCTTCCCCCTGTATATGCTCATAGGGTATCAAGTCTCTTCTTGGTAGCCTGCTATCCTTTCTCTGAGTGCCACCAGGCCTCAAATCACCCATATTCTCCTTAATTTATTTTATATATAAATTCTTAAAAAGGAGATAAAATATTTGTATACGACTGTGAGTTAAGATATGATATATATATATACACATATATCCATTAAGTCAAGCTAATAAATAGGTCAAGCTAATTAAAATCTATCTCGCAAGAAGAAATAAACATTTGCACCCTTATGTTCATTCTCATACAATTCTAAACTCTAAGAAATATAATCTAATGTTCTATCAACTGATAATCAGAGGATATAGTACCCACCCACAATAACATTATATTCACCATAAATGAGGAGTTCCTGTCATTTGCAACAATGTAGATATAATTGAAAGTCATTATGGTAAGTTTAATAAGACATGCACAGAGGTGATGCATAATCATATGTATTGATTATTTCTTTTCATCTTGATCATAGTGAGGGTGAGAGTAGAATAAATTATGTCTGAAGAGACTAGGACTGGAGAAAGGTTGATCAATGAGTTCTAATAATAGAGAGAAGGCATTTTAGCATGCTCTTGAAGAGCATTCAGATCAAATAATGACAAAGCAGTAATTTCACAGTTATAAGAAATGGTTCTAAATGGAGTCATTATAACAATAATGTCTTAAGAGTCAAATATGTTTAACCTGACTTAAGTTTTACATGATGAATATATGGATCAAAACATCACATCGTACCTGTTAAGTGGGCATAATTCTGTCACTGCCAGGATGGTTTAATTGGGAGAAGAACAAAGTTAGCTTATATTCTAAACATTAGTTAAAATAATTGAATATGAATTAAACATAAACAGATAGTCCTTTTGTTTGTTGCAATGTTGCTCACAAGAACAATGATGAAAAATAACCTGAATACTGCGGGAGGTGTGAATGGTACTACGTAACAGTGTCGGGCCTCACCAAAAGGACGTATTGTCATTTGAAATATCACAGAAAACCTGGAAGACATTGTCTTAAAGAAATAAACAAAATACCATGATTTAACTTGAGGGTGAAATCTTAAGGGTGATTTTTTATGTAGGCAAAGAACTGGGGTAAACAGGAAGATTTCAGTTAAAACGCACAACTTCAAAGCCATATAGGTCGACTCATGTCAGCCAGTGAAGGTCAGTATGGTGATCAATGCTGACTCTACCCTGTGTCACAAACACCTGGGGTACTTCAAGGGACTTTCCTGAGCATAATTTGCTTATTACACTGCAGCAAAACGTGCTAACAACCTTAAACACATCTCTCACTATATTTAATTGAAATAAGTTTTATATAACCGAAACTGCTTTAGAACTTCAGTTGGGTTCAGTAACATCTCTATTGCAGGTTGCAGAGGCTATCTTCTTGAGGCACAGTTCTCTATACATTATTGTCTGATACCTGCACTGGATAATGCTTATTTAGCATTTTATTGGTTTCAACTTTGTCCCTAAGAGGAAAAGCCTACATACCATTCAAGAATTAGATCCAGGGGATATTCTAACTGCGTGCCAGAAAGAAGACAGAAGAAGAAGTATTGTAGGAACATGAGTGTACCATATGCAAACAATGGGATTTCTGGTCAGAGCAGAGATTCATGCTAAAGGCAAACATTTGCAAATGCTGAAAGTGTGATAAATGCTGCTGTCATGCCTGTTATGAATTTATATTTATTATAACCAAACAGCTCTGGCTCAGAGTTGACTTCTCTCTGACCTAGATGTCCTCTTTGTGTATTCATGACTCAGCTTAGAGCTTCACGTCTCAGGGGCATCCATTGGCTCTGCTCCCACAAGTTCTCTGTGGTGCATTCAGCACAGAACACACCTTATCGTGAGGCACACCCAGAGAACCCTCTTTCCCCTGTCTTGAGAGTTGTCTGGATCTTGCCAATCTCTTCATCATCTTCTTGAGTCACTATTCCTCTGTGGCCTTGCATCAGGCTGAGGGACTTGGAGAATTACAAGTCCTGCCCAGAATTCCTCGATACTTCTCACTGCCAAAGGGATTAACATCTGTGCTGGACAGGAAAAGCTTTCAGCTTTTCTGAACTAAGGAGTGCAAGGGTGTCTGGAATGACAGCTGATCATATCCTAAATCCCCAAGCTTTCTAAACACAGCCAGTGCTTAGAATTCCTCATTTCTATCTCATTCTGTTGCACAAGGTCACACCCATATTCTTCGTTACTTTAGCCATTACTCAGTGAGGATCACACTAAATGGAACGCAAAGAACTTTATCCTTTCATGGGATTAAGAAGCAAGGTAAAAGTATTTAAAGGCGATAAAGAAGCTTTCTAATTCTGTAAGGCTTATTTTTGCTGTGGACATGAGTGAAATTTAAATTGTTAAGGCACTATTCTCCTTATGGTTTCCAACAACCATTAATGATACTTATCAGAGAAGGAAGGAAAGGAGTTAGGGACTGCGCTGTGAAAATGCTGAGATATGCTGGATGGAGAGCACAGACTGTAACATTGCTTTACTGCTAGATTCTTTTGCCATTAGTAAATACTGGGATAATATGTAGAAGATGCTCCTCTATGGACATTGCTGCTGAGAGGCTCACACAGTCTTGTTCATGCATCAGCCATGAGCCTGCTGATTATTTGGCTTGCATTAGTATGGATATTAAGGGTGATCATCACCCATGTTTTATACTGATTGCCTTGTGGACTTAGGTCAGTAGAATCTGTGCTTGACTGACTTAACTAAGTTACAGGTTAATCAGTGGAACACGCTTTATCAAGTTCAACTCAGTTTTGTTATCCAGACTGAAAGCAGTTAATGTCTTTTCCTCCCAGCCAAGTACTTAAACTGCTTGACATGAGGACAAAGAGCCCATATAAATAGAGACGGTACAAGATAAGAGACACCTAACAAGGTTTACTTCCAATACTTTGAAAGTGTTGTTGCAAGCTATTTAAGATAAATAAGTTATACAAATTAATTGTTAGCTGATCAAATCATGGTCATGTCAATTAATAGTCTACTTTTTCACAAGATTTATACATCTTAGGTGCAGCAGATAGATAAGATTCTATGGAAAGATAAGGTAGGATAGTTACATAAGATCCTCAAAAACTTCAGAGAAATACAGAATATGACATTTAAAAATGTTTTTTTTTAAAGATTCACTGATAATGAGACAGGTTAACTCATGGCAACCCCAGCCTACCTCAAAGAGCATGATGAGCATCAAAGAACGTCCTTATAGGGATGGCTTCAAATGTGGCAAACAAGCTACTGGGCAAAATGTTCTTGTTTCTAGCACAGACAGAATTCTGAATAAGAAGGGCAGGCTTGGATGCAGGCAGAGTCAACAGCCAAACTCTGCCAAGATGGGGTAAGAAAGTCCTCAATAGTTCCTGCCTCACAAATATGCCTGTCAGATATGTAGGGCCAGAAGACAGAAGAAGGTGCTCCCACATTGTAGAGAGTTTTGGGTGACTATTCAGGTAGAAAACTGTCTCTGTCGTCTTCTCATTTGGAAAGCTACTAACATGCACTCCCAGCATACTCAGGTAATCAAGTTTATCCCTTCTCAAGTCTCTAATGGAGTTAAAGACCGGGTAGCTTAGTTTTATAATGAAGCTTAGTTGTTTAAGGCTTAAGATGTTTTTAGGTCTAGATAGAAGTTTTAAGTTGATAATGACAAAATGTGATGGAGATTGATTTATACTCAAATAGGAAAGATGTTCTCTTCGAGGCTGTGGAATACAAATAGTCAAAACACTAAGAATGTAACATTTATATAATTCCTGACTGTGTCATGGTTCTTCTTGCTACGGGTAGTTTATTGTATACATGTGCAGTAATATAAATGTATAAATAAAAATAAAAAATGTTTAACTAAGAAAAGAAACTAAAAAATAAATAAATAAAATGTAAATCGTGAAAAAAGAGAGACACCTGAGAAGGTATAATTCCCTTCTGAAAACAAAGTTAAATGCTGCTTTAATTACCTAGTGACCATATTTTCTTTTTGTATTTATACACTTAAGGAATACATGAAAGATGTATAAAAGTGCAAGTCAAGAGTCTGATGACTTCTCTTCTTGGAGTGACACAGCTGAGAATGACTCATGTTTGGAAGACACAAAAAGAAGCAAAGTTTTTAGAGTCATGTTGTTATCAGAGGTGCTGGGGGCTGGCATAAAGATGCCAGAAAGGGGTGTGCCCAGAAGTCTTCAGTGCTGTGCCTTGAGAAATCTATCTGTGAGTGAAAGGATGTTGGGTTCTTAGAAAGGACAACCCATTTGCCTGAAGTGTCTCGGTAAAGCTCTCCAGTCGTTGCTTGCAGGCTGAGCTGCTCTCTTACATACTGGGATAGTAGCATTCACTCTGGCCCTGTAGGTGTACTGTTTCCATGTTGCCATACTGTGCAATGGTGGCCTGTAATAGCATTCCTTAGAACAGTGTCTAGTGCCTCAAACTGAAAGGACAAGAAAAGCAATCCAGACTTTATCTCCCATCTATCGAAGACATTGTGTCAAGAAGCCGAAAGCTGAACTCTCTCAGACTCAGCTATCTTTGAGTGATTTCATTATTGAAAAAACAACCAGCTGAAACAGAAATCTGAGCATTGGGATTTTGGCAATACAGATTTTAAATTGTGTTGTCAGAGGTCTTATATAACATGCATTAAAATTTTACACTTAGATATTAGGTTTTAATGTATATACTATATAATAAAATAATATATTTAGTAAGATATCCATTTGAACACAACTTTATAGTAAAAATTGAAATAAATAGATAATGAAGATAACATGAACCTGTATAAATTCACAGTGAGAGTAAATTGCTAATTTATCATGGTAAATGGACTCACTTTATGTTCATATATCTGTGTGTGTACGTGTATGTATAATAAAATAATGGAAAACGTCAAATATCCATGAGTTCATAAGTGAAGAAACAACTAGTGGTGGTATAAATCCATACATGGGAATATTAAAAAAAAAAAAAGAGGAAATAGATAGCGGATGCCACTCCTACACAGCACAGGGTATCTTTTGTGATTACAAGAGTAGACTAGATGATGATGATATTGTAGATATACTGAAAACCACTGGACTATACATTTAGATGGCTGGACCAGGTAGTATACATATTATATATCAAAAAAGCCATACAGGCAATAGAGTGTTTTTGCACCATAGGATCATTATACACAATTGTTATATGGTGTTTCAAAGGTCTTTGTGTAACAACTAAAGGAAGAATGGTGAGATACTTTAAATAAACTCCAAATGTTTTCTTTTATGTCTTTAGTCTTTAAGTAACTCCAACTTCTCTTTGATAATCTTGGGAAGTCTCTCTCTCTCTCTCTCTCTTTCTCTCTCTCTCTCCCTCTCCCCTTCTCCCTTGCCCTCTCTCCCTCTCTCCCCTTCTCCCTTGCCCTCTCCCCCTCTCTCTTTGTCCCTCTCCCTTTCTCGCTCTCTTAATTTCTGAGACTTTTGTTGACAGTAGCTATACTTTGTGTTTGATGTTAGAACTATTTGAAACAGTTTCTGCCAAGCTGGGGTCCTGCTATTTGAAAAGTGTAAATTAGAAGTTTTTTTTCATTGCCTTATATTGGACCTGACACAATGTGGCAGCATGTTATAATTCACTGGAGTGAGATATGCCTAGAAATGTAGGCTGTAGTTTAATATCAGAAGGAGAAGAAGAAGAAGAAGAAGAAGAAGAAGAAGAAGAAGAAGAAGAAGAAGAAGAAGAAGAAGAAGAAGAAAAAGAAGAAGAAGGGCAGGAGAAGGAGGAGAAAGCTGTTAATGGTTGAAATCAAAGCATACCAGTCATATTTCTGAATTTCTAAATCACCACAAAAAGTTTATATCTCACTTACACTCAGTAACACACATTTTTAGAAATTATTTCTTTTGAACACCAAGAGCAGGAAAAATGATGGTGGTATTACTTTGGCAGCCTTAACTCCCATAAGGGCTGTACCAGAGTATGGGTGAGGTTCTTGTGAGGTTCTCCTGTTCAAGCCTGGAAGACTCAAAATAGCAGCCTTGATCAAACAGGATCTTTGTCTGAAAAGTCTGCCACTTTATAGGTGCCTGTCATGTCCCTAGGAGCCAAGATGTCTCCTATAGTTTGGGGGCAAGTGGTTTTCCTTCCTTCCTACTTTCTAGAAACCCCATTCAACTTCTTCCTACCACAGTTCATGCCATTCTTTCGTCTCAGCACAGTCTTCATAAAGAGTTCAGGCTTTCTTTCAGAAAGCTAAACCCAGCAATCACCGACTTCTCCAAGGCAATATACATTTAATCAGGCTTTCCAAATTCCCCAGCTGACAGGGGGCACCATGGCTTAAGAGGAAGGAAGAAGAGGTGGACGCAAATTAAATTATGTTTAATACATTCTGCCTTGTTTGAACTCGCTTTCTAACACTATACTCTTAATCCTTCTGTAGTTACAAGAAACAACCTGTGCTGTGTTGTTAGCCATAGCTGACCGAAATTCACGTCCTGTGACCCATGTCGGTGAGTGGTGATTCTTGCTGATGCTGCTTAATCAGCTCCATTGTGGTTTCTTCCAGCCACTGTGTCAGCATGAGGCATTTCCCCTTGTGCCAATGCTTTCTCATTGCACACCACATTATACTTTCATCCTAGTCATCGGGGCAGCCAGCCTTTCTGCTAGACCAACTTGCAGCTCATACTGCCTATTTCTTCCAACTGACATTAACTGTTTTTGTTTGCTTGTTTCTGGTTTCTCATGGAGCTTTTGCTCTCCTGGTTTTGTTTTCATTCCTTCAATTTGTAGACTCTATGATAAATGAAGACCAAAAGACATATTTGAAATTTCATCATAGCTTCTTCAACATTCATTTTGTTGTAGCTATATACTAATTCTGAAGATGCAATACTAAAGATTAGTTTAATACATTATTGTTATTTAAATCAGATTATTTCTTTAATACATTTGTATACTGGCTGATGTCTTTGTGGGTGTGTCTTTGTGTGTCTGTATGTATGTGTTCTTCACCATGTATGTCATGGAAGTAAAGGATGGATAAAATACTTTCTTAAAGCAGAAGAGAAGGAAAACTAACTCCTCACAACTGCCATACATTTTAATATCTCAGGAAGCTTTGGTGAAATCCCTTAATTGGCTCACTTTGCTATCAAATGGAAAATTTAAATTTTTATCATATCCAGGAAATAGATAAGTCTGTAGGTTAGAAGTAAATCTTTTTTTCCTTTTATGCTTAAACTAGTCATGAGCAACTGACAGAATTTTAAATTTAAAAAAATGCTTGCAAAGATGGAGACAAGAATGCCTCTTTAAGTAGCTCACCTATATCACATTACCTATATGAAGGATTCAAAACTCACTTGATATGATGCCTCAACATGAGTAAAAACTGAACATATAGAAATGAACTCTCAAATGTCTGGTGGTTGTTTGTTTCCAGGAAGCCATCCATATGGATAATCTTCAGGGCTAAGATTGAAAGCTGGCATTTAAAAATAAGACTGGAAAAAGGAGGCAGAAGAAAATTCAGAGAGAAGGAAGAGGAAGATGTAGAGTTAAAAAGGAGGACAGGCAGCTATAAAAGCAATAGAAGAAGAGTGGTCATAAGTGCCACATGGCTCAGCTACGGCTGTGATGTGTCCTCTGCACAGCGGGAATATGCCAATGCCTAGTAGAAGTCAAAACCATGTGAACACATCACTCAATTCACACACCTCATTGTTCTTTTGGTGAAGGGTAGACCCCATGCCAGTGACCACCAAGATTCTTTTTTACTAGAGACTCCCTGAAAGGTCACATACTAAACCAGGTGGCAGCATGGCAACTCCAGCAAATGTTTACATTCCAAACATACTCCCAAAGCACCCCATGGAGCTTGAACAGGCCTCTGAATGTGTTCTTAAAAGAGAAAGAATGAGAAGGCGGGGGTGGGACATGGGGGGAGGGGGGACTCTTAAATATGAACTGCTCTACGGAATTTACTAAAGTGTTCTTTCATTCTTGTCTAGGAGAATTCTGTCTGAAAGAGCCATCTGTGGAATCTTTAGCTCACGTTTTCCTGCAGGGTGGAAACACTACTGCATGCTCACTGTAGATAGAAAGCAACCCAGAGGTCACTCTCTGACATCAACAGCCTAAATCACTTTCAGCAAGGAGGAGACATATGTGTTGGGATGGGTTCCATCTAATTAGTTGGTTAAAGCCGAACGAACTCCAGAGTGACTCAGGCTCCAGCCAGCTCTTAACAAATACACCAGATTTTAGCATCTGGAAGGAAGGCCATCCAAAACAAATTATATGATGCACGTAGAATGCAACGCTGGTGTGCTCATCTGATTCCTGAGCAGTGACCATACCCTGGTTGTGTAGGATAAACTTTTAACCCAAGAAATGACAATTAGCGAGCAACAGCTGCATAGCCCCTTTGCCAATGGAACTATAAAAAATTTAAGTAATATGTTTCGTGTCTACAGTGGTATTAGCACTTCAGAAATGGCTAGTTCTTTCAAACTGAAAAAGTGAGAATGTTAGGAGATCCTCTTCAGGAGATAAACCATGACATAGAATGACAAATATGATTCTTGTTTCTCCTGCTCTGAATCAACTGGATTTCTTTCCATCTTCCATTACCTCTTAAATCTGAAAATTGCATGGTTGTGCCACATATTAAACTGTCCCCATCCCTATGTGGACCACCCCTAATAACTCAGTGTGGGATTCCCTATTCCTGACACTCTACACTCTCAGGTAGTAATTGATTGCATCCACGGATTCAATGCAGCTCATGACATCTTGTACTCAGTCTCTTAATTACTTAATGTAGTCTCTGCTGATCATGACAATGTGTACAATCAAGTGGGTGGTGTAAACAGATCAGGAATTTGATGAGCTAAGGCAATCTTTATAAAAGCCCCTTCACCTAAATGGGAGGTATCACAAATACAGTTAGACAAAGAGTTTCAGGAAATGAGATGCATCATCTTAAAAGCCATTTGAACAATGATATTTTATGGATGAGGTGACCATATTTAAAGAGAAATTCAGTAACACACACACACACACCTGTGTGGTGTATGCTAGGGTTTTTTGCAAAGGGTTTTGCTATGTTTGGAAGAACATTTGCTTTTCTAGGAAAGAATAAGAATAGGAGAGTGTCATCTGTGTAGTCACTACATGGTCCCTTGATTTCTTACCAAGGATGTGACCTGTGTCCTCAGCATCCATGAACCTTATTTAAACAGTAAGTGTGGATGCTGAGTGGTCCACAGCAGGGAAAATGTACCTGCAACATCTGGCAACTTTACAAATTCTAAGAGTGAAGCACATAAATTCTCATGTTATTCTCTATTCTTCAGTAAGTTGATTATTAATATTTTTATCATTTATTTTTCTCCTCCCTCCTTTTCTCTCTTTCCCTTCTATTAGGAATAAAACCATTTCAAATAAGCCAAGGGAAAAATATGGGAGAAAGTTTTGGACCTAGGCTGTCAAAAGAAAGACACATTTTCTATTTCTTAAAAATTTTACAAAAGCTAAAAAGTCCTTCAGAATCTGAAAGTTATGCATATTTTCATACTGATTAATCCTTCCATGCATACATTTCTATCAGGGTTTACATGCATTCTCATATTCATTAGGAAATTTCGCTGATTATAAATGTGCCTTATTTCTAGAGTTATTAAGACTCGCATTCCAGAGATGAAATGCTGTGCTATATGTCATTCAAGATATCATTCATATATATATATATATATATATATATATAGTCTATATATATATATAGTCATATATACATAAATATCTATATGTGCATATGTGTGTAGATACACACCCATTAATATATAGATATTGATACAATTTGGAAAACCACAAAATAGATCAAGACTTTATCATCTAAAGGGTTAATGTTTCTCTAATTGTTTTAATTACTTTCAAAATCTAGGTAAACTGCTACTAAAAAAGAATAATATACTCCATTGTAGAGATACTTTATACTGAATTTGTGATATGGGAAGGGCCGTGTCCAGGAGAAGACTAAGGTACTGTCTCACCTAGAAATCAATTCAATTTGTTAATAAGCATGGAAAAAAAATGTCAGAAGAACTAGGCTTTGCTTAGGAACTGAATACATGGTAAGTGCATACTCAAAAGTGCTGAGGGTATTGATTTTTGAGAACTACAGTTAAATAGCTATGCCAGTTTTCTGTGTATTCCTCAAACTCACGAACACTAAGATCACAAGACTACAGCATGTCTTTAACGTTAGGGGAACTTAACAATTCTCCCGTGGCATGTGTACCCGCAAGCCCTGTGCCAGCTGAATTACACTGTTGAGTAGTTTCATCTTGAATAGCAGTGATGGACAAGTTCCTCTTTGTTGGCCTGCTGCCATCTGTCATCCTGGATTCCACCTACAGTATATTATAGGAGCTACAGCAACCAGGTTTCACCCTGGCCAAGGTCACTGCCCAGCCAATGGGAGCTGACTGGGTCATTGAAAATATCCAAATTACTTCCAAATGGAGGTGCTGACAGACACTGTTAATAAGCACTGTTTTGTCAGACTTACTGATGACCTTTGACAACATCTTTCTTTCAGACTGCCAAGATTAGTCTAATTTCTCTTTCTGTGTCTGACAGTTAAGTGGTATATGATACTTAAGTGCACATTTGAAGGTAATCTGAACACTGTGTCTGAAGATGAGGTTGCAGAAGTGATAAAACTGGTGGCATCATTACCCATCTATTAACTAAGAAAATGTTTTATTTGCTTATCTTAGTGCAGATCTGAACCTTCATCCTGGATAACTGTTACCATGGAAGTAGCTGTGAGGTGAAGTACATGAGTCTATGTGTTTAAAATTATAGTCTAAAGATAATGACAAAAGAAACAATTCTTTTTCATGTTCCTGAGTCTTCCAGTGGTGCTTTGCCTCTGTTGGCAAGTGAAGCATAGAACACAGAATACAGCTCAACGTTACACATTTTCATTATTAAATATGGTTCTCAACTATTGACAAAACTGTCAGACATAATACTCAAAAGCTATATTAATTTAGGTCATAGTCTCAACCTTCTATATTTCCAGAAATCTTCTGCACTAAATTAGCCAGTTTCTAACACTTTAGAGTCCTTGATAGACTCAACAATCCTGAGTCATTTCTGATTGTTGGCTTCATCAGGATTCTACTCTCTATTTTTCCTCTAAACTAGATTCTGAAGGTTGTATCAGCACAACTTTACCACTTCAGGTAAAATTACTTCAGAAGTGTAGATAATTCTTAGAAGATCTAAACTTTATGAAACTTTATTCATTCAATATGTTCAAAGACATTCACTCTATCAGCCACTCTCTATTTTTAATTAAAAAGTTGGACATATGGTTCCGACTTTTTCTTTGAAAATAATCTTAAATAGAGTCAATATTTATACTTGCTTTCATTTGAAATTCAGTATTTATTTCTAAAACTCATCTACTATAATGAACCAAAGATTTGAAAAATAGTCCTATGTTCTAATCTGAAGAAAATATCAGAAAGTGACTGAGACATAAATAAATGAAATAGAAGCCTTGATATGGACATAATGCTACAGAGATGATGGGACCCTCCCCTTGTTTTTCCTCTGTATTTTTTCTGTTATTTTTTTTCTTTCTTGTAGACTTATCTCTCTTTTAATTTAAATTTATTTATTACCTTTACATCTTGGTCATAGGCCCATCCTTTCTCACCTTCTAGTCCCATCCTATCTCCCTCCGCTCATCCCCTTCCCCTCTTCCCTAAAAAGTAAGCCCCCATTATCCCACTAACCCCAGCTCAAGAAATCAAGACTGAGCTTGTCCTCTTCCCCTATGTCCAGACAAGGCAGTCTTGCCAAGGGGAAGTAATTGAAAAACTGACAAGAGAGTCCATATCAAAAAAAAAAAAAAAAAAAAAAAAAAAAAAAAAAGAGAGAGAGTCCATATCAGAGACAGCCTGCATTCCCCTTACTAGGGTATGTACATGAAGCCTGGGCTGCTAATCAGCTACATCATTGTAGGGGCTCAAGACCAGTCCGTGTGAGGTCCTTGATTGGTGCTTCAGTTTTAGCAGGCCCCTCTGGGACCTGGTTAGTTGGCTCTATTGGTCTTCTTGCGAAGCTCCTCTCACCTCCATGTCCTTTTCTCTTTCCCTCCAGTTTTCCACAAGGCTCCCTATGTATCACTCAATGTCTGTTTGTGTTTTTCAGCATCTGTTTGAAGTGCTGCAGGGTGGAGCCTCTCAGAAGACAGCTCTGTTTGACTCCTGTCTATAAGCATAGCAAAGTGTTATTAAAAGTGTCAGGGGTTGGTTCTGTCCCATAGGGTGAGTCTTGGATTACGCTTGGCATTGGTTGGACCTTCTCTCAACATCTGCTTTATCTATTCTATCTTTATCCCTGCAAACCTTGTAGTCTGGGTGGATTTTGAGTCGAAGTTTTTGTGGGTGGGTTGCTTTTCCCCTCTGTCTATAGGATACTTGTCTAGCTAGAGGGTGTCTAGTCTGTCTCTATGGCTCCTGCTACTAGGAGTCTCTGTTAGAGTCCCTCTCATATCCCCCTGGGAGCCTACTATGACTTAGGTCTCCAGCTTGTCTTTATTTATTTATGTACTCTATGTATATAGGTATTTTGTCTGCATGTACACTCACACAGCAGAAAATGGCATCAGATCCTATGGGGCAATAGTTTTAGATGGCTGCAAGTCACATTTTGGGTGCTGAAACTGAACTCAGGACCTCTGGAAGAGCACCCAGTGTTCTTAACTGCTGAGCAACCCCTCAATATTTTTTAAACATTTATTTACTTATGTATTATTTTTCTTAATGTATGAATTTTCTGTCTGCAGTTACATCTAAGTGCAAGAAGGGAGAGCATTAGATTAATTTATGTATCATTATGAGCCACATGAGGATACTGGTAATTGAACTTAAGACCTCTGGAAGAGCAGCCAGTGCTCTTTGACCCAGCTGAATAGCCCCTCTTACCTCTGTCTGTCTGTCTGTCTGTCTGTCTCTCTCTCTCTTTCTCAAGGTAAAGTCCATTCTCTAAGCTGGAAGGTAAATTGAGTCATTCCCTTCCTTTGCCTATATTAGGTTTTTCTACACTGAGTGTTTTGACCTTGATCAGAAGAGTGACAATTACACCATAAAGCAAGCAAATGTGACATTTGAAAGCTCTGTCCCCTTATTCGTCTACTAGACCTACTAGACTGCTGTTACTTTATAAATGTTCACAATCCTGCTCAACTCAATTCAGATGGTATTGTAGTGAAAGCAATTGTATTTGAAAACAAGCATACCAAAATAATATTAATTTACTCAGTGACTGCTAAGAAGAATGAGCTAAATTGAGTGTTTTGGCAAAATCATCACCATCTGTGACTCCAAAAGATACGAGCACTTGAATGAAAAAGAGAATTTTACATTCTCTGGTGTTGCTATCCCTGTTTGTAGAGAAAATATATAACATTTCTTTGACAAGTACTGAGAATAAAAGAAAAAGGGGGATGAACTCTATTCTTTTTTTCTATAATTTCCCTTCATTCTCTCTATCATCAATTATAAAAGCAAGAGTCTTGCCACTAAACGTTTGTCCTGGAGATCGGCAGCGTGAGGATGGGGTTAGAAGCAGAGAACCTTCATTATTATTTCAGACCTATTGCATGAAAATCTACCTTTCATCAAGGCTCACAAATGGTTCGTGGTTACAGTCAGCTTTCAGTAGCAATGCAGTTGAGATAGAGGAAAGGGGAGGAAGGCAGAGGAAGAAGAAGGTGGCATCTTGAATATTGGGTAATGTCAGAGGTTCCAGTCAGGCACTGATATGCTGCCTCTCATGTAAAGACAGGGCAAACACTAGCGCTACCTTGGCTCTTTAAAGAGCTACTTTCAGATGACTTTTCTATCCTAAACAGCTGTGACTGTTCATCTCCCTCTTGACACCTATTTAAAATGAAGGTGATGCTGACAAGAGAATCCATAACTACTGTTGAGGAATCTAGAGAAAGTCGTCAATTTGACCTAAAGGCCGAGGCTCTTCACTTCTTCCTCAAGCAGATGTGGAGCCATGAAAAACAATATTCTCCTGTCATTTTGGCCTGTTTCACACTTAAGCCATGTTTAGCTGAGTATAGCCAATGGAGACTGACTTAAAAAAAATCTGGCCTAGTTTTACAGGGCAACTGAACAGCTGCCAGGCCATGAACTGGAATTTCAGGAATTCAAGCCCTTTCTTAATATAATGCTGACAGCCTAGAAGAATAACTGTTTGGTCGTGTGTGTATTTTTCTGCTACATAACCAAGCCTCTGGGTCACTCATGTATATGGAAAAAGCACTACATGGAGAAGTTGAGAGTCTGGCTTTGTTGCAGAATGTGTGGCCTCTTTCTATGCCTCAACTTTATCATCTGCAAAATGCTTGCCTTGACAGCTCTAGGGACCACTTTGGTCTCCCACCTGCCCTCACACTTTTCACCACACAGAATTCTGTTCCATGAGAACCGTTTAACTAAAAACAAATTGTTCCCTTGCCCTGTGTATTTTAACACATCCTGATAACACATTTGCTTTGCCTTTATGGTTTTTTATTTTAACTGTAAGCTTTACATTAGGTTTGCCTCAAAGATTTTCTTGAATAAAATGCATGCAGTTTTCACAAATAAACTCATATTGTAAACATTATCTTATTTATTAATTTTCTCGTGGCAAAGTAATAATGTGAAATTTTTAAATTATTTTCCAATACTTCCAGTAGATATTCTAACAACAAATGATTAAAATCACTATGTACAAATGTGAGCATCTGCTAGAAGTCTTGATTTACATGTGCACATTGATGTTTCCTGTCTTAGCACCCACAGTCTCAAGGAACATACATAGTAGTTCTGTATACTGAAATAATCACCATATTTAAAATATTCTGCTTATTTTCTTGTAAATGTCTTTTTGTATTATCTTTATGTTCTTACATTTGTAGAGGGAAATAGTAGCAGTAGTAGTCATAGGTTTGAGTATGAAAACTAAACAAGATCATGGGATAGAGTACAACCCCCAGCAATTAATTAGCTTTATTATCATTTTTTTTACTTTAAAAGCTTATTCTTTTTTAAACCTTTCAAAGTATAAAAGTGGCAAAATTAAATTTCATTCAGCAATTATTCATTTAGTTCAATCTGACATTCATGGTTTGCAATATGTGCATGAGTAGAATAGTTTCGATGTGCCTGCTGAGTTGTGGAGAAGGGTAACCTGTTGTTACTAGCATGACTGTTACTAGTTTGGTTTTCGTATCATTTGATCTTGAGGTCTTAGGATCTCCTTTACCCCAAAGAGTCCCTTTGGGAGAGACCAGATCACAGAAAGATAGGATTTCAGCCTGGAGTGGTTGCTGATGTAAGAGCTAATGAGACTGCCAAGCTCAATATGCTGGAACATAGGACACTTCTTACAAGTTTCTCAGAGGTGGAGTAGGAATGGGAAACCATGTAATCTTTCTGTGATCTGTGTCTCAGCCAACTGGGAAGTGATGGAGCACTTGGGCATTCAGCTTTTGTTCACAGGAAGCATTTGCAAAGGAGAGGCTTTATTTGCATGCATGTGGTGTTCCTCATCAGTATTACTGTTGCCTGGATCTGTGCAGTATGTTAATTGTCAGGGAATAAATTGAGGAGCAAACGCACCATAGGGTACCTACCACAAAGAAAGTTTCTGCCAGGTTAAAGGCAATTGTAGATGAGAGGGTTTCAAAGAACTTCTCAAACCTAAAAGTGGGTGCCATGGCAACTTTATTAAACAAATGTGTGGTGACTAATATTCATTGACCTCTTTGTCCCATAGATGCTGGTTTCTCTAAATTTAAATTCTAGCCTGGACAGCAATCAGTTAATTAGTTACTCATGGTAAATTTTTCCCTCTCATCTTTTTCTTATTAAATAGACTCTGAGACTTTCTACATTGATCAACCTTTTTCAACAATCAAGGGCCGATAACTTTTACTCTCTCATATATAATATATCATATATAATATATCATATATATATATATATAAAGTCTATATCTATACATCATCTCATATCACACACACACACACACACACACACACACACACACACCACATAAAGGCCATGAACTGTATCTTACAATAAGTTGTAGATTATTTGTGTGTGTGTGTGTGTGTGTGTGATTATTTGTGTGTGTGTGTGTGTGTGTGTGTGTGTGTGTGAGTATTTATGTTGCTCTTCTGTAAACCCATGGAAAAGTTCTTCTATTTCTACACAAACTTAACTGTATTTAAAACTAGTATTCCCATTCCTAGGTCCTCCCTGTAGTTAGAAACCTTTCTTATTATCCTGGTTAAAACCAATGTGGTTTCTCAGTACTTAGTTCAGCAGTTTGGTCTTTGTTAAATTTGGGGCTTCTTTTTTTTTTACCTAAAAATGCATATAATTATGTTTATCAGAGAAATATCACCATGATCAATAGATTAAAAACCATGAAAATAGCGTAGTAAGAAAAAACATAATGGGGGCTGGAGAGAGGGCTCAGCGGTTAAGAGCACTGGCTGCTCTTCCAAAGGTCCCGAGTTCAATTCCCAGCAACCACATGGTGGCTCTCAGCCATTTATAATGAGATCTAGTGCCCTCTTCTGGCATGCAGGTGCACATGTAGGCAGAATACTGTATACGTACCTAATAAATAAATCTTTTAAAAAAAAAAGAAAGAAAAAACATTATGTTAAATCATGTTCTGTTGCCCTCTCTGTGTTGTGCACTAAATATTTCTCCTATTGTTTCCCTATCATCTTATATTACTTGTGTTTTATTTTTGTCACAGTTTATTCTAGAAGAGACACAGTGCGGTTTCTCATAGGGGCCCATAATAGTATTTGAATTGCTTGATTAGTGAGTTTTGTGTTTAGCATACCATAAATGCATTTCTATAGATTTTTTTAAACCAATAATTGTTCATGTTTGTGTTTATATTCTATCAGCAATACTGTGTTGATTAACTATTTGTGTCTATGAGAGTTGGCAGAATGAAAACCTCAAGTGCATATAACACATATGCTTTAGGCAATTAGCAGGCTGTTACACAGCTGGCACTTACTCCAGGCAAGGAATAACACACAGTGCAGATACCAAGTTTATTCACTACTAGGGAAGAGACAAAACTTACAGATTGTATGTAAGCAGTGTAATGCTATAACATAACCTGGAGCCTGCTGTATGTGACCACAAAAAAGGGTTAGAGGCCATAGATGAGCTTAACAAAGCTATGATTGCCATTTTCTCCATTTTTAATGAAGATATTAAAAAGAAGTCTATAAAAAGTTTGCATGTCTTTCTCCGTCCAAGTTAACAGAAAATTTGTTGACAATTTGAGACAGTCTTAAAGAGTCTCCCCTGATAATTTATGGCTGTCATAGTATGTATGGTGCCAGCTCCTGGTTTTGAGGTTGGTGACAATGGAGGCTAAAACCAAAACCAGACAAGCACATAATTCTGTCATTTGTTCTTCCTCTTCCTGGGATTAATATTCCTTAAGTTTGCCCATCTATGAAAGCTCATAATTATTCTATTACAGAGAAGGAAACTGGATTCTTCTTTGGTTTCCATCCTCAATGCCAACTTCTGGTACAGGCATCTCAAGGGAGTCTGGAGACCATTTTGTAGAAACCGTTCCCCTTCATTAACCTGGCAAAGGAGAGTAGCCATCTGTGGAGGAGGTACACTGAGAAGTAGCAGTCTGGGCTCCCTGCTTCAGTTCTGACCCTTAATCCTTAATTCAATGTTGAGGACACAAAGAAAGCACGCTGCTCTTCTAAAAAAGGGATATCTTATCACAAACTCCATTGTATAAATGGCCTTTCACTTAGAGAGCGTGTTTCCAAATCCTGAAAAAATGCATCCCTTCTTTTCCTGTAAATAATACCAGGATTAATAGGGTATTGATGCCCAAGATCATACAGAGGGATGATGCATTGATCCTTCCTATTATATCTTCAGTTAGTGCTTATAGTGGCCTGTCATCCAATGAAGGAGCCACAGCCACCAAGGTCTAGATCCACTTCACACGGGACGCAGCTGACCATAGGTCCTTACATCTATACAGCATCGTGGTTGTTTTGGTCTCCCACAGTGAAACCTAGGTCATTTATTCCTACGGAGATTATTGAATAAAAATTTCCCTTTGGCAGTTTCTGCACATTCTAGTTCCAGAATCATGGCTAGAGCTCTCTTGACCTTTTCTGATGTTGGTGTTTCCCCTAGAGCAACACTTCCTAAACCCCAGTGGATGGTATTAGTGCCTCAACCCTTCTGTCCATTTCAAATGTGCACCCCAACGGGGACTGTTACAATTGGTTATCTTTTTGCATGGATGGAAGACAACACTTCAATACATCGTCTGTCTTAGGTCATAGTTGGATGTTTTCTTCATTTTCTATTTTTTTCCCATTTCAAAGTTCCTGTTAACAGAGCCAGATGTATATTCTATAGAGCATAAATCCTGACTGTCACTTCCTTGGCTTTGGTTATGTTATAAACAAACAAATATATCATCGTGTTCAACCTGACCCTGGTGGCTTGGTTGATAGATGTTGCTTTTGATCTCACACTTGGATTAGTGACTCTTTTTAATTTTTGAATTGTTTCTAATTGAGAGCCTTACTAGTTTGCTCTTCTATCTGGAATGTTCCTTAATGTACACAAGATGCTTAAACCGTTCTTTCATTTCCTTCATACACCTACCCTAACTTATGAGATATCTGAGAGACTGTCCAATTATTTCTGCCTGTGGAGAACGTCATGCCATAAGAGTTATTACTGTTTCCCTATTACAACACCCGTGTCTTAGTATCGGGCTTTTTATGTAATGAGTGTTTCACAAAGATTAGTAAAGTAAAATATTTTTTAACATCAGAGTCAATAAAAATAATGGCCAAAATTTATGTTATTCTTTTTACATTAGGTAGAATGATCTCAACTAACTTTGACTACAGGGCTCTGAGATTTGTATTTAGATAACCGTAGATTGGCACAGATAAGAGTAGTGAGTTTGTAACCTGGGCCCATAGGGGCTCACAGAGACTGAACTGCCAACTAAGAAGCATTCGTGAATCTAGCCTAGGCCCCTTGCACATAGGTTAGTGTTGTATAGCTTAGTCTTCATGTGAGACTCCTAACTGTGGGAGCCAGACCTGTCTCTGAGTGTGTTGCTTGCTTTGGGTACCATTTCCTTCTACTAGGCTGCATTGTCAAACCTCAGTAGAAGAGGCACCTCGTCTTACTGCAACTAGATAGGCCAAAGTTGTTGAAGTCCATGGGAAGCTCCCTATTTTCTGAAGAGAAAAAGAGAAGGAGTAGATGGAAGGGAGATATAGGAAAATGGCCTGAGAGGAAACTGGGAAACTGAGTCAGAATGTAAAGTTAATTAATTAATTAATTAATAATTTTAAAAGTAGTGAGTTGAAAAGACAAAGCCTTGAAATTCTTCAGTTCATGTGTTTTGCAAATCAAATCACAAAGCCTGCTGTGTAGAAAACTCAACCAAATATGCTTATTTTCTAATTAATATTTCTGGAGGTTGAAGACGCTTAAAGTTTATAATTATACATTTCATTTTCCACATTTAAAAATCATTTAATTATTTTAAATGCATTAGACACATCCAAGCACTTCAAATATGTTTGCCATTTATAAAACACACTTCCCATTGGTGTGGTATTTATATAAAACCCTAAGAGGAGAACAGAAAATCGTGGATCACATGAGCTCCACATGGAAACTGTTACAGACAATGCTCAATACATGGACATTAGTAAGAAGAATGGAAATCCTCATGCTGCTGTGGTAAGACCTGCATCATAGTGTTTTGATTCTCTCCCTGGGTGAAATCAGACAGATGCTCCAGGAGACCTGGATAGTTACAAGGAAAAAAACGTTCACAAGGCTCTAGAAAAGAGTACTGAACTGTGTGAAAGTCAAGACTCAAACCTGCTGGGAAGGGGAGGAAAACTCAGTGGTCCAGAGTACTCACCACTCTTCTAAAAAGCTTGGATTTGATCGGCACCTATTGGCTTGCTGACAAAGGTCAGTACGAAGGCTCAGTTTCATTGGAGCCTATGCTCTCTATCGCACACCTTGTGTGCCAGGAATGCACATGTTGTAAATAAATACATGCAGAAGAAACACTTATCTACATATAATTACGACAAAATTGAATTTGAAAAGAAAACGCAGTTACTTATTGAGAAGAATTTAGAAATATGTCTAAGTATAAAAGATATAATAGAGATTTGAAGTGGGTGTTAAATTTTATTCTGACTATTTAGTAAAGTAAATGGGGCTTGTCTTTAAATGTAAGTACATAATACATAGATCCAAATATAGATATGGGTCTATAAAGAAATCACTAGGAGTGTCCAGGTTTGTGGATCTCTGTTACATTTTGTTTCCTGTGGCCATTTTCCCTTTCCATGAGACAAAGCATTGGCCTCACACCACCGCTATAAACTGCCAGTTCTCATTGCTTCAAAACAAGTGACCTCATCAGTGACATCCTGTGTCCCAGTATCTGAGATGTGATAGATAAGTAAAAAAGTCTATGCTTTTTATGACTTATTCTCAAAGTGAATACATAGAAAATTAAAAGGTGTAGCCTGATTGTCCTATTTCAAATAGTAGAATGAAATTTATGACAAGACTTGAGAAAGTATAGAAATCTTTTCATGTGATGAGCCACTGAGTCACATGTGCACGGAAAGACACCCTGAGAAGTAATGGTGGTGACTTATTTTCCTAACAATTTCATTAAATACCCACTGGGACTGTATAAATAATTCAGTGTTGGCCTCATAAGCTCTTTGGATGGCCTTTTGCATGGATAACTCAAGAGGAAGGAAAGCATTTGAAGAATAAAAGCACACCCTCTTTCTGTTTTGGGGGTTGAGAAGTAACCTTCCATAGAATAAACAATGTTAATGTGTTTGTTATAATGTCATTCTTTAATAGCACTTTATGTAAGTAACACTCAAGCACGGCAACATAATAGCCCTGGGAAATACACAATTCTAACTATTTGAAAGTAGGATTTTATGAGGTGAATTGATAAATACATTAGGGCTGCTAGAACGAAGACGACATTTGTTAAACGATGAAGGTTGGTCTTCTATCTCCCGATTCTTGGATAATGAAGATAATGTCATCGTGGAACCATAAAAATAGGAATGTCCATCAGAGGTTACCTACATCAACAGCTTATTGATGGTAAAATCGGCCACTTGGAATGCACATATGGGTTTTCTTTTGTGCTCTGTTTTGCTTTTGCAAAAGGTTTAGATTCTTGTGCAGAATTTGGTCGGTTCAAAGAATGGTAGATAGATTCTTATGAATAAAATGTTTTTTTCCACAATGATCTATGACAATATCATTATGCATAGAATTCAACAAAGCTCTAAATATCAAGTGAAATAAACAACATGGTTTGCTTGGTCTGCTTACGTCTTCATCTAGACATCAGCTTTTTAACAGCCTTAAATACACTGCAAAGCTGCCTGCCTCTTCTGACTTTAGCTAGCTCAATGCATGTCAGAAATTGTTATCTGGTTCCTTAAATTTTCTCCAATTAGATAGGAAGCATAAAAGATCAGAAATATATTAAAGCTTTTTAAAAAAAATCACATTAAATTATTTTAAAAACTAACTTGTTATTCAAGTGTGAAGAAGACACTGAGAAGGAATGGGGCCACTGAAGTAAAGCAGTGTTATCTTGGACGAACTGTTGAGGCAAGTGATTGTTTCTTAGCACTTGTACTGATGCAGGTAGATACCCAAAGAACAGATGGAAGAGAACTGCAATGGTCCTCTCACTTTTATGTACCATATGTGCTAATCTGTGGCTTCCTCCTCTCATGTTTCTGAAGGCCTCTCTTTCTTGATAAGGTGACAGCTGCTCCTTTGACATCAGATTGATGTTGAATTTGACATAGAAGACAAATGAAGGACTCCTTATTGTTTTAGCAAAACCGGGCAATGTCATAACTATTTCTGAACATGTGAATATAAAATTTGTTCTGTCCTGACACTTTCCAGCTGGGGGCTTATGCATAATACTGAGGAGTATATATATATATATATATACTCTTTCTGAAAATAAAGTCATGAGGGTGGACTTAAATCTAGGTAGAGTAGATTCAATCATATACATTCCCAAACCATAAATGTTTAAAATTATAGGCAAGACATATTATGAATAATGTATGTAGGAATGGGTAAAGGAAAAATACTGACTCTAAAATGTATTGATTTGCATATGCTAATATATTTATAAGAATATATATGAAAAATGGACGGCACTGGATGGATGCAAGTTTGTACTTGAATGAAGACTGCTGGTATAAGACATTGTCTGTAATTATTAAATTCTGAAATATTTAAAGGTATGTTTTCATAAACTGGATAAGTAATTGAATCTTTAAATGATAATAACAATTCAGTTGTTTCTATCACATTAACATTTAGAATATTAAAAAGAAAGTGAAAGACATCCTCATGGGAATTCAATGTTTTATTTTGCCAGACAAATGATTTCTTCCACCTCTAATTAAATTTTCATGTGGTAACTACATCTAGGTTGTTTTCTCAACAATGGGTGAGCATTCACTGTAATGACAGCTACATCATGCTAAATCTAGTCACAAACCTACATTCGGGGGGGGGAGGGGCAAGTGCATCTCTGGATACTTTTATGTACATTAGAAAATAAAAACATGTTAAATCGTTAAATTGTCAAAGTACACAAAATAAAACCAACTAGTCCCCCATAATCAATATGTATTAATTATGTTTTTGAGAAATACATATATTTAACATTTGTCAGGGTTGTGTTGAATAAAATATCTATAACTTTAAAAGAAAAGTAATGAGTATTTAAAATGTAATTGTGGTAAAAGGGAGGTATTCAATAGGACAAATAATAGCATAGAACGAAACAGCACTGTCACCAGGCTGAACCTACATGGAGCGAGGGGAACTGCACCTTTAAAGTCATTTCACTTTAATCCTGGTCATACAATAGACTAATCACAAACACAGAGGATGGTGCTAATGTTTCATGTAAACACACTGCTGATTTTGCATGTATCAGAAAAAAGGGATGTGAGCATTTTAAGCATGCAAACAATTTACATATGAGAACATTATAGATTATTGCAGCACTGTACACATTTGGGGGACATTTATGTTCTCTGTGTTCACAACACTGAAGTGCCTTCTAGAACATCAAAACTTACTCTCACTTAAATAAACACATTTTTATCTTCTTATAATGAATGTATTCCCTCCATCTTTTCTTTCTTCGGTTTCTGCCTTTCTGCCCTCCCTTCTTTCATGTTTTTCTGTCTATCCTTCCTGCCTGCCTCCCTTCCTCCTTATCTCTACTCATCTCTTTCAGTTTGAGCCCAGGTTCTTGTATATACCAACATGTAATCTATACCAACTCACATCTCTACCCATAATTTTACCACCTGGAGATTTTTCCATAATACTAAGCAAGGAGGTAGAGCCCCTTTTAATTAGACTTATCATGAATTGTTAATAAAAAGCATGGTTCAATAGTATTTGGAAAAATTTCTCTTTTTCTCTGGAAATATAAACATGTATAAATGAAATTACATAAAAGATGAAAGTTGTACAATTAAAAGAAGTAGGAGAAAACTTCCCATGCTTTACCCACTTAATTTTTAAATTGAAGAAATTAATTTAGTTTTATACTTTTCTCATAAAAATCCAAACGTATAATTAGAAGATAATAATTAATATTAAAATTTTCATGGTTACACAGATCCCTTAACATATGTCTCAACATTCTTAAGGAAGTATTATCAAATGGAAAAACGTGTAGGCAAAAATAGGTATTATTTATAACAAGTCTGTTTTGTTCATACTGGGTTGAAACTGTCTTTCTTGACATAATAACAACCTCTCCATAACACACATATGATTACAGAACCATGATATCTTGCTTGAAAAATCAGTGTGATATGTAAAACTGGTTCCTCAAATGTAGGATTTAATCATAGAAGTTGATTACTAAAGTTGAAAACCAGCTACGTGTTACACTTTCCTTCACATGGCACATTTTATACCTTGATCTTACATTCCTTTTTTGATAGCTTTACTCTCCATGGCAAAGTTGGATGTCCTAGGAACACGTCATCCTTGTTTTGTTTAATTTGCCAGGTAGATTATGGAATTAAAATCAAAACAGTAAATCAATTAAATAATGCAAGAGTACATGTAAGTCTATAATAACTTAAATAACTTCCCCAAAACAAAGTGCTTTTGCTTGGAAGATGATAATGTAACAGGAGAAATGCCAGTGCCTTGCTGATACATGTCCCACCAAAGGCCTGGATGGGACAGGGTACTCATTTTTCTTTCTGAAACAAGAAAAGGAAGAATGATGGCAGATATCAGCCACTGACACATCTTACAATTTTAAACAAAGAAAAAAAGCAAGAATATAACTCACTGGAAGCATATGAACTCATCACACTCTCTTTATGAGGCATTCTTGCTCTTACATAACATCTGGATGCTCTCTTTCCTGTCATTTGCCTAACCTACAAGACTTTGGATGGCTATTCTGTCACATGCATTTATATGACATTTACTATGTGAAAATTGTAAATTGGAATTCGTTTTCATGTATGAAAAAAACCACTGACAATTAGAAAGCTAAACCCCGAGAGCAGGAACAGCACAGGGTAATTTATGGCCCTCGCTCAACCGAGGGTGTAACAGTTCTGCTTCTGTGGCTGCACTGCTGTTGAAGAGAAGACACATAAAGTTATAAATAAAATCTGGGATAAGTTAAATATTTCTATGCACCATGAGGACCATGACATGTCTAGTGCTAGTCTGTATCATACAAGAAGATGCATGCTCATTTCAGTTCACAGAGAACACACTTTAGAGTGAGTCTCCGGCCTTTGTCAGGGATTTCTCATGGGTAAAGCACAAGTCTTTGCGCAGTAGTTGACCGGTGAAGACAGAGCATTTGTTCCTGGAAGCAAAGCCCTATGGACGAACAGTTTATGACTCTGGCAGTTGATTCCTCCTGTTCCTGCTTTTCCTGCTGTTGATGAGAGCCTTCAGCTTGCCATAGTCCCCTCTCATTTTCTGGGGTTCTTCTCCTAGCTGCTGCTGCTGCCGGGTGTCCTTGCAGTACTGGTTGATGAGCTGCATTTCAGAGTGGCTGAATGCCCCCAGGATGTCCTTTGGATGGAAGGGGAGAGCCCTCACAGAGCCAGCCCATGTCCATGGGGACCACTTGTCTGTCACAACGGCCACCATTTCTGAATCCAGAACTTTGAAGTTAATCTTGGCTATGGTCTGCTTGAAGCTGTTCTCAGTGGCAATGCAGTGGTACAGGCCTTGGTCAGAATCTTGAACAGAGCGAATCAGCAGTCCTTGGGAAGTGGCTAAAATGCGCTCATTCAGCTTAACCTAAGAGAGAAACAGTGTGAATGTCCCAAATGGAAGACTATATATATTTCTAAGACAACACCGTCAATATATGCAAGAGCAAAGGTTTCACAGCTACAGATCTTTCTTTTCAGAGTACACAGCATTGTGGTTAGTTCCACTGCACACGTGCAACGCTTTCTCTGCAAAGCACAACCTTGTCCCCAGGGAACTGAACTACTAAAAGAGATAGTGAAGGTACCACCTACACTGGGAAATCTGGTGGTTTCCTGTGTGGGCTAGTTTTATATTAACACAAAATAGAGTTATCTGAAAGGAGGGAGCCTCGAAGATGGCTCCAGAAGATGTCACTGTAGGTCATTTCCTTAGTTTTTGACAGGGGTGAGCCCTGCCCATTGTGGGTGGCACCATCCTTGGGCTGATGGTCCTGAGTTCTATAAGAAAGTAGACTGAGGCAATCAGGAAACCTATATGGGTCTATGTTAGGTCCTCTGCATATATGTTCTGGTTGTTTACCTTAGGAATTTTATGGGACTTCTAACACTGGGACAGGGGTGTTTCTGTCTCCTTTGCCTGCCCTTGGGATCCTTTTCCTCCTACTGGGTTGCCTCACCGAGCATCGATATGAGGGTTTGTGTTTAGTTTTATTGCTTCTTGTTATTCTATGCTCAGTTACTATCCATAAGATTCCTGCTCTTTCTGAAGGGAAATAGAAAAGCAGTGGATCGGGAAGGGGTGGGGGAGAAAGGAGGTGGGAGTATGATTGGGAGGGATAAAGGGAGAGGAAACGTCTAACAGAATGTATTGTATGAGAGAAGAATAAACAGAAAAAAGAAAATAGTCATCAAAGTGGTGTGATCACTTTTGGTTATATCCTTAATATGAGACTTAAAATTAAATTAATAAATAATCCCTGGTTTAAAAAAAAAAGGGAAAAAGGATAGCAGGATGAGCAAGCCTATAGAAGCAAGCTAGTAAGTAACCTCCTCCACAACCTCTGCATCAGCGTCTGTCTCCAGGTTCCTGCCCTGTTTCAGTCCCTGTTCTGACTTACTTTGACAATGAAAAGTGATATGCAAATATAAGCAAAAAAGCACTCTCCTCCCCAAATTGCTTTGGTCATGGTGTTTCATCACAGCAACTGTAATCCTAATTAAGACAGTGCCCTTCAGACAAATGCAGTTTAATTCTAAATAGAAAAAGATTGGTAATTGTTTTGGCTCCTAATTCATAGGGAATAGTTATATTAATGAAATTCTTACATGATATCTATTTAGTCCTGAAATTATTTTTAATTTTACAAGTTTCCTCACTTGTAGAAGCACAAAAAAACTATTATGAGATTTATTTCCTTTGTTCATAAGTAGTCTCAGTGTGTGCGCACATACAAGCACACACACATACACATACACACATATGCAGAAGCAGAATTTTGAATGTTTTCAAAGGTCTTGTCCAATTATCACACACTACAGAATGTCTAAAAATAAGTTGCAAGGACATTACCTTCCAAGACTTTCAAGAAAATTTCTTTCCACAGGTAATAAAATAAAACCATGTGGTAATATTTAGTCACCGTAAGGCTTATAGTAGAAAATGATCACTGGCTAGTAGAGGCTACATACAGCAGATGAATTTGCTTTACATTCGTAGCTCTTTTATCAATGGAGGGATTGAGAATCCATGTGGCTGGAATTATTCTTATATCTACAATGTGGATTCTCTCTCTCTCTCTCTCTCTCTCTCTCTCTCTCTCTCTCTCTCTCTCTCTCTCAATGAAAACAGAAATGTGACCAAATTCAAGAGAGATAATGCAATGCATGAGAATATTATTACATTATCAAAGTTCTGTACAAAAATACATTTCGTTGTCAATAAAACAAAACGAGGATTGTATTTACATTTAAAATGTGTAATCTTGAGGGAGTTATTAGGCATCATGTACCTACAGGTACCAGCCAGCAGAGGGCAGAGTGATTTTGATTCCCAGAAGTGGAGTTACAGGGGTTTGTGAGCTTCCTGATGTGGGTGCATGGAATTGAAACTGGGTCCTTTGCAAGATTCCTTGATCAAAAAATTTTAAACTATCAATAACTTCAGGGGAAACAGAGTGCTCCAAAGCCCATCCATCCTGTCCTTTCCTCCTCAAAATTGAATCCTCATTTATGTAAATGGTCATCAGCCTATGACATAATGTTTCAACTTCAAGGAATTCACAGTCATAAAAGACCACATAACATACTTTAACAGGCACGAGTGAGAGTTGGATGTGGCCTTTCCTATGTCATCAAGGTCCCAGCCATGTTGATACAATGTCTGGGTTCTACAACTTCCAGTGCTGTGCACTGAAATCATCTCCAATAGAATGCAGCACACAGATACAGGGAGGAGGGGGAGGGTGTCCAATTTCCATTTGAATCCATCAAAATTGATGGCGTACTTGCAGCACGACATTTTAAATTTAGGGGCTGCATATATGTGCATATAAGTTTTTCTTCTCACTTGTCAGAACAGTGTGACAACGGTGTTATGGGATTCCATATTTAAATATGTCACTGTAACGCCAATTTACAATGCTGTTCTTTTCAAACAGTTCTTTATAATCAATGAAAGTTTTGAGTAGGAATGTACCTATTTGTAAATCTAGGGATCTTCTTTTCCATACTAACTAATAAATGCAGTGGTCTCGTAAACAAGGATTGGATAAGTTCCCTGAGTGACATATAAAGATCATGAATGCTAATGCAATGAACACATGACCACACAGCAGAAAAAAAAAAAAAATGCTCCTTGCTACAGAGGGTTATAGCTCCGCGGCACATCTTTAAAGCTCTTTCATCTTGTGAGCCACACAACGGTGCTGTCGTAGGAAGTCTTAGCTTCTACCTCTGCACACATCTCGTTTCTCTCACAAGTGTTTCTCAACATCACTTCTCTGCTTCAGCACTCGAGCTCGTGTGACCCACACGAAGCTATAGAAGTGGCTGGCAGAGAGGATTTCCAATTAATCCCTCAAGTCTAAGGACAAAGGGTCTTAAAGAAGATGGTACTTGACATGCCATTGACATCAAGGGATGCCTCCACTTCGTCGTCTTTCCTTCCCAGTTTCATTTGTGCCTCGCTGAAGAATGGCTATTTAGCCCCACCCCACCCGCCCGCCCGCCCCCCAGCCTTGATGGATGGAGCGAGGCCAGGCACTTACCTCTTTCCTCCTGTCTTTGTCTTTCTGTAGCAGCCACTTGATAGATGCCTGTGGGGACTTGGGAACACACTCAAGGAAAGTGCTGTTATTTCTCACTCCATACTGAACGATTTCAGCTGCATTTCTGTATGCTGAAAAGCAAAAATCAAGTCAGGGGAATGGGAAAGAGATGTGATTTTAGAGGTTACTCTTCTTGATGAACATTTCCGTCCCTCAGATTGTGCTCGGGATGCCTCTCACCATAAGGGAGGAGGGACAATTGAATGAGCAAACTCTTCCGTAGGGCCAGGCACCTTTTTAAAATGCAAAGTAAAAGACACACTACAAAATTATCTAGCATTAATTGTTCTGTAGTGAGGATTGTAACACAGCATTAAGTATCTAATTATTATATTTCTAATTATTATAATTTTAATGAGATTTTTTTTCAATTATGAAAAGTAAGGCCATAAGCCATGAAAAATACTACAATACGTACAATAGCTGTATATTTACAATATGCATATATAAAAATAATACACTGTAAATGCAGTGTGAAGTGTCAAGCAAAATGGGATCTTAGCTTATGCTATCCATGAAATCATATTCACTGGCTACACAACATGAGACAAGTTTCTTGAACCATCTCTGTGTTCATTTTATTCATTTCTAAAACACATTATAACATTTAAAAACTTTTTAGTTAATGTTTTATGGCAAATAAAACACTTAGTGAAGTAGGGCAGATGTTAAAACAGGAACAGAGAGCTTTATTTATAAGTTGGGGATAGAAATCAATGTTGGTACAGATTTTAAACAATGAATGAGATCATCCCAAGAAAGCACTTGAACCAAAGCTTAAAGCTAAATCAGCCCGGATACTTGGCATTATATCAAGTGCCACCATTCTCATCCTTGTGACAAGTGGCATTATAAGCAGTAACTGACACAATGTTTTATAAAAATTACCCCATGACTAGCAGCAAATGTCAAAGTGCTTATAGTCCCTGAATTAGATGTATGAAACAATGAAACAAAAATCTACCTTGGAGTTATATATTGGAGTTACTTTAATAAGGATCAGGAGTGATGTTCTTAACTCAAGAAGGCCCAGGCTCACATGGGTGGTAAATGTCAATCTGCATCTCTAGCTCAGGTAGACTGAGCAGTCAGAAGAGTGCTGCCCCACAGCCCTGAACGCTGGCCTTGGGCCACAGACCTGTGCCCACACTCTTCTCTTCAGACACTGTGGTTGTTTTAATTTTATAAACTGTATAATATGCCTGCAGCACCAGGTGAGCGAGGAGGAGCTATTTGGGGTGGAAGGAAGGGATTAGACATGGCATCTCCTAGTCAGGATAAGGAGGAAGGGGCTGGGTTAACTTTAAGACAGGGCAGGCTGGAGTTGAGTCTCAGCCTGGATCTCTGAAGGATTATTCTCTGCGTTTGTAGAACTGGGTCTCTAGACAGGCATGAATAGATAAGCAAAATGTGCTACAAACAACTAATTAATTTCATAAATAATAAAAATTCATATATCTGTTAAAGAGTAAAGGAACTTTGAAACCATGGAAAGAACTACGCCTAACATCACCGATCCCATGTGATCCCACCATAAAAGCATTGAGAATGAGCAAACTCTTAGCACAGTAGGATGGTTACAGCCAGGCAGTAGGGAAAGGGAGGGGATTTAATATTCAGTACAGGCAGTGGCTGCTTTTGTGAAGACAATAAACCTCGTAAGAAGCCTGGCAGATGGTCACACAGTGTGAATGTTCTAGCACGGAGGTCTATGGTTCAAAATAATTTAAATCACGAGTACTTTGTGTCTATCTTCTTCTATAAAATAATGTTTATTGTGTTGTTTGTCAGTAAATTTCAAAAGTACCTCTTTTGCTTTAGAAAGAACTAAGTAGCTAAGATAATCTGTGTTTGCCATCTGTATAGAGACCTACCTACTCACACACTGGCAGCCACATGCTTCGGAACAGTCGTGTGTGTGTGTGTGTGTGTGTGTGTATCAGTGTTCACACGAATAGTAGTTAAATTTAATTAGCACTAAAATATTTTACAGACTCAGGATGACACATTCCTAAGTGAATTGCTTGGGTGGAGATCCCCTGGTAGAAGAGAAACCGGAGTGCTGCTGTTGCGCATCATAACAAACACTTGCTCTTCTCATACCTTTGAGATTGAAACCGCGGCACTGAGTCAGTGGATTCCCGTGCCTTACATCCTGTCTTCGGCTCCTTCTGTAAGTGCAGAGAAACATCAACGGGATTTGGCATTAATGACAGCTATGCCACGTTAAAAACACCCCAGTTTAAACTTGACCTTTAATTTAGAAAGCGAATGGAAGCGTCTCGTTACCTCACTCAGCTACCTGACCTCACAGTGCTGGCCGTCACCAGTGATAAGCGGCCTAAGTCTAATCTATAATTAGTCAGTCTCTCTCTTCTGTCATCTGTGAGCAGGCAGCCACAAAATTCCTAGTTCTTATCACTCACAAAGTAGAGGTTAGATTTTCTAAATGACTGTATTAAATTGTATTGCACACTTATTAGTCCAAAATGAACTAAAATGAAAACTGCTAAACAATAAACTCAACAGTATTTCTCTTCTTATAAAAGTTTTCTTTAAATAAATATGCTTTTTGTTTAAATGTCAGTGCCCTATAGACGTTTTAAACCTTTTTTTAAAAAGCCGAAATAGGATTTCTGAATACAAAGAAAAATACACCTTACTTAAAAGACTTTCAGGTTTCCAAAAATGGGTATATACATAGAGTGATTTCTAAAATGTTTATATGCAATTTCCTATATTTGCTGTATTTTTTCTCATGAATATATGTATGTGTGTGTGTGTGTAGTACAATAGCATATTTAATGTTATATGGGCATATATGAAAGCTTCTAGAAAATGAGATAAAATTATACTGCCTTACCCTATAAACAACAATACCAATGGAAAAAGCATGTCACAACTCAAGCTATAATCCTTATAAATGGAAAATCAGTTACATAAATTTGTTCATTAAGGATTTCATTCTGTGATGCTTAGGTCCATGAGTTCTCCTACTTTAAATTTCACAACAGAAAGGAGTAAACCAAAGATAGCAGTTGGACGCATATGACTACACCTAGAAGCCATGTGGGTACTCAGTTAAAATATTGGGGGCACACAGCTAAATGACTTATGATAAGAATACCACTTGACTCAATTAAATGTTAATTCCTATTATTTTAGCATGATAACATATTGAGCAAAACTAACAAAAATAAAAATGTACACAATTATTATTAAACATACGAAGGAATACTAATCTCAGTCGTTCATGATTTGAAAACCTCGTTTTAAAATTATGGAAAACGGTTAATACTTTATGGTCACATTTATTTTTATCAACTATTAGTATATGAATTGTACCGTTGAGTTACATATCTGTATAGCATTACACACAGAGTGGAAGTACCAGTCACTCTCTGGTAAGGAAAAACGATTAGCATCCTTTTAAAGACAAGTTCCATGTACAGTTTTACTGCCAAGTAGTTGCATTTTTTTTTTTTTTTTACTACTGTTGAGCCTAAGAATGTATACTCAAACAGTACTTTGTGAATGTTCTTATGGCTGATCTGATTACTTTCAGCCTTCTAGACACTCACTCTATCCATAGTGTTTAAATGTACTCTCTTGTAGCCAGCACTATGAGGTGTTTCATGTTCACAGTGGATAACCACTCAAGCTAGGCAAAGGCAAAGGGAGCCTGCCACATCAATGCCCAGACATTCAAATAAAAAACCTTGCTATTGCTCTTTTAAAATGAGATCAGCCAGAGCCCTTGGTGTGCGCGTCCGTTCCCTTGATGCATTCCTGGAGCGTCACACAGCCGTGCTGCTCAGCAGTGTGATATTACATTACATGCAGGATTGGGGAGTTGGCACCACTATTCTCAATTCTTTTGGATAAACAATGAAATCATTTTCTACTTCCACAGAAAGGATATTTATTAAAATTGAACTGGTTACCCTATCTTACATTTTCTAACTGCCTGCCTGAATTCAGGATGAATAGCATTAGAAAGTACACTGCAATATTGATACACACAGATATTTAAGATACTTCCAAGTGGTGAACAAAAAGTATGTATTGTTTATGTACCAAGTTATAAGAAAGAAACCGTGGAGCCAATATTTAATGTTGTTGTGTGAATGTATGGATTCTGCTTTCTGGCTGTGTTTCTCTGCTTACATACAAAGGCTATATTTTTGTTTTAGTTACATTAATTCATCTACAGACAGATAATTCCAAGAGTATAATGCCAGATAACACTAATTTTAAAAAGTTAATACTTAAAATATTAAAAATGGTATTTTCCACTACTACCTTTTAATGTCTGAAGGAAAACAATAGGGAAAACTGTATCAATTCATTCTACAAACATACTTCACATCTTTCACAGCATGTTTAGTTGGAAATAAATTGGAACATTTAAGCAGTATAGATAGTTTTAGTGAAACTTGTATTGCACTAGCCAAAAGGAAATATTGGTAAGCTTATCCACTGTGTGTGTTTGCGTGCATTTTGCATTTTACAGGTTTTCATCATAGAATTAATAAACTGGTAGATATAGTCAAAACATTTATTTAAATAGTTGATACTTATTCTTCCACCCAGCACACATAATTTAATGCTAGCACAATATGGTAAGAGCAACCAAATCTCAGATAGTTTCATTAATTGGTATATAATAAGCCATGACTAACTTCACAGTGTGTGCTGGCATAAGGGCAATGCATGAGGATGCGTCAGTATGAATCTTAGAAAATGCAACTGGATTTGTAATAGGTGAGACGACATGTGAACATACTCAGAGACATCCAAAATTTCAAATAAATCTCAATGCCCAATGATACTCCACACATGGCATGGAATTTTACTTGAGAATCATTGCTTGTGTGAAAACTAAAGATTCCTGTAGGCCTCAGACAAAATCTTTGCAAGGAAGGAGTTCTGATTTGACTATAGGCTGGTGATTATATCCGGTTTATAATCCCCATCTCACTTTGTTCTTTAGAAAGAATCATGGGCCAACATTGCCATTAATCTTGGTGAAAGGTGAAGGGCTCCAACTCTGGTGCTATTGACCCCACACTTAGCTCTAGAGCTCTTACCAGCAAAAAAAAAAAAAAAAAAAAAAAAAAAAAGTACCATCTAGCAAATAGCTGTGGGAACACATTTAAAATACTACTTTTATTATACTTAGAGCTACAAGACACATACTGTTGAAAACAGTTGCTGCAAAAATCAAATTTATTTGAGATTGTATTTGAAATTTGAATTCCTCACACTCTGTGCCCAGGTTCTGAACTCTTCAGCCAGTTCAAATAGAAACAACTGACTAGGATGACGTATCTAAAAGTGAAGGAAAGCTGATGGAAGTGTAGGACCTCCTGCCCAACTGCTACGGCTGATGGGGGAGAATAGTTAAGTCTTCGAGCACTGATGTAAGACTGATTCCTAACCTTAACCTTAACCTTCATCCTCGCCCCTCATGCTTGTTAAGAAGGGATCCAGTCCAGGGCACTGCTCTCTACTCCAGATTCACACTTCTTTCTCTATGCTACACCCTGGATAGAGTGTCTCCTAGATTCACACTTCTTTCTCTATGCTACACCCTGGATAGAGTGTCTCCTAGATTCACACTTCTTTCTCTATGCTACACCCTGGATAGAGTGTCTCCTAGATTCACACTTCTTTCTCTATGCTACACTCTGGATAGAGTGTCTCCTAGATTCATACTTCTTTCTCTATGCTACACCCTGGATAGAGTGTCTCCTAGATTCACACTTCTTTCTCTATGCTACACCCTGGATAGAGTGTCTCCTAGGCGTTCTTGGTGTTCTTTCTCCCTCGCACCTGCACCTATTGCAGGGTTTGCTCTTAGACAATAGATGTTTCCTATATTCTGGTTTTCAGATTTTGGGGATTTTCTTCTTCTTTAGTTCTCCAAGCTCCCACACCGAATACTTCAACAGAGTGATTATGTGAGTGTACAAACTCAGAGCACTCTTCTGTCTCCTCTGACTCTACCATCCCCATGCAAACCACTCCCAGAGTGGACCCAGAGAATAACCCTGAATCCTTTGTCCACCTGATTCTGTCCCAGCTGCTTCCAATGCCAGTGCTCCAAGAAAAGCAACATCCAGCTGGTGCTTGGAACCAAGAGTCAGATTGTATCAACATGGGTATCCAAATCCCCCAGTCACCCTCACTTCCATTGTAAACAAGAAGACTGAGCACTGATAAATTGCTGATAAAGTCCGACCTCGTCTGGCATTGCAGACTTCTTTCTTTCTAGCCTTTCTTCTCCTCTCATGGCCTACTAAGCTCCATCATGAGCTTTGGTTTATCTCTCACATGTTCCTCAGCATCCTTCCGGAGTGGTGTTCCTCCTGAGGATGTCTTGGTGCTACCCTTCTGACATTTTTGTCCTGGTTTCCCTCCTCTGTGCCCACCATGGTCCTCTCAGATCATCCTTTCAACCTTTCCAAAGATGCTACATGTTGTGTAGCATTTATTGTTAACACTCTTTTTTTTCCCCCACATCCAGAGATCTTGCAATTATTTGCCATATTCACAGCCTTCTCTGTGTGTTTTCTGTCTTCTCTCTTCAGACCGCTTTACACTCAAACACAGAGCTTTGTCTTTTGTTATCCTTTTTCATATTTTAAGCCTATTTTCAACAGCAATGTCTGAAATCCAGTTTGCCACAAAATACATATTTGGTGAATTAGTATACACAAAGGGTCAGGATGGCCTTGATATGAAAATTTAATGGCAGGGGTCTTGTAAAACTTAAAAACCATCTATGATGGAGTCCAAAGTTTTTGAGTGTGCTTTTATTTAGTTTGTTTTCCATTTATTTGTTTTCTTTGGGGGCATGGTTTTATTCTGTTTTCTTGGGTTTGGAGGGTCTATTGCTGTATTGAGGGTTTGTTTTTTGAGAAAGAACTTCAAGTTGGATGGGTGGAGGAGGTTGTGAAAAGACTTGATGGAGGCAAAGAATATGGTCAAAATATATTTAAATGTAAAAGTGGCTTTAAATAATAAAGATTAATATAGTTCAAAATCATCTGGTGCTTTCATGGGTAGTTCATTGGTTTTTAAGACTGACATCATTTTCTTCCTCTCCTGACCCTAATTTTAAACAGGTTTTGGTGCCCTCATTCATTATAACCTATATCTCAAAACTATTACAAATATTTAGGACCTCAACCAACTCTGAGTTCTGCATGTTCTTTGCTATCTGATCAGTGCTTTTTACTGGAAATCCCCCCCCCCACACATTTGCTCTTAATTTACCTGGGACTAGGGTCCCTTACTTAGACTGTTATACTACCCAGCAATCACTCAGTGAGTCCTTAAATAGGAAGAGGCTTGTGCTGCTAGGCCATGTGGGTATCCTTTCTAGAACAGTGTTCTTGTGCCTAAAGTGACATAGACAGTTCTATCCAAAATACTATCTTTTGAAATTAATCTATTTCATTAATTATATGATGGGCAAAAACTTTGTCCTAAGATAATTAAGCAATATATACACTCATGGCAGTTTAGAATTTAAGGCTACAGTGACATAGAGGACAAAACAGGCACACATTAGTTAGTATGAGGACAGAGCTTAAATCCCATCTTGGATGTTTGATGGGTCCTAAAGCCCGACTTCTCTATGAAGAAGAAAAGAATGGAAAGAGCACCTCAGATATCGAAGTATGATATCTCCTTCCCTGAAAGGCTGTGTGTGATGCTAAACGTGGGTTCATTTCACATTATCTTTTAAAACAAAAACAGCCACAGAACTGGTCCACAAATCCACTGCCGTGTGGAGTCCATTTGGATTTTCACATGAATGTTTGGTACTCACCGCTTCCCAGTCGGGTAGAACCTGGAGCAGGAGTGGCCGTCCCAGGCACAGTATGGGTCCCTTGCCAGGCAGCAGTCTGCACAGGCTGTGCCGTAAATGTGGCAGCGGTGCAGGGACACTTGGGAGAGGCCTTCATTGGAGCTCACGTACAACTGTTGCTATGAGAAGAATCAGGATGATTTATTTCAGATGTAAAAGAAAAAGACTTTTTAGCTGTAGCAGTATTTATGGCCACAAACCCATGGATTCATTTAGAAACAGACTCAAAACAAGAAGCAAAGAGAGTACAATGCCAAAATAAATAGAATTTTCTTATGTTAACACCACTGTAACATTACCACTGTCTGCTTAAAAAAAAAACAACATACCTCTCAGTGTGCCATATATAATGGTAACGTGCTTTAAACATTGGGATCCACTGTTCTCTAATGTTTGAGCTAATATATTGCATATTAAATAATGATGTTTTCTTTCCTTTTTGACTACTGTCTCTTACCAAATCACAAGGAAGCTTTCAGATGTCTCAAGTCCAAGAGCACAAGTCAATTTTGAAATCAAAAAACATTTTTGTTTAGAAGAAAAGGGTCCTAGACACTCAGACATAAGTAAAGAGAAAGCATTTGAATATGCATCTTTGAAAGGAACACGTTGCTTATTAAAGCTATTGTTTAGATTACCTGAAAAAATTAATGTTTAGTGTTCTGTGTGTATTTTTGCTTGTATGTGCATTTATGTGACATATGCTCATGTGTGTGCATCTGTGTATTCATGCAGAGGCCAGGGGAGGAGACTCGGTATCCTGCTCAATCACACTCTACTATATTCCGTTGAGTAAGTTACTGAACTGGACATATCCTGGCCCCAGCAAATCCCAGTCATCCTCTCCCTGTGTAGTACAGTGATGCTCATGGCCACTTCTTGATAGTTAATGTGGATATTGTAATGCAATGTGAGGTTCAAATACTTAGATAGCAAGCATTCTTACCCACTAAGTCATCGCATCAGCCCTAATATAAGGGTATACATTGAAACATGATTGAAAATGTCTCCTTTGTCTACCAATCTTTATTACTCTAACAAAGTCAAAAATAAGAGTTTACCCCGTTCAGTTGTAAGACACTGAGAAAATTTAAATACACATTTTTATTAATTATTTGAGAATTTTATGTAATATATGAGCACTTGTGTTGTAGTGTTCTTCTAAGATGAAAATGTTATAGGGATAATAAAATGCTCTGAATAGATGTTGGGAAGTGAATTGACAATGAATTTGTATTACTTACAAGAGTAGAGGAAAATATCAATGAACAAACTATCAATCTGTAAGTTTCAGTTCCAATCACATGAATTATGTCAGTGTATTGTGTCTAATATTGCTATTTTATTCAAGTCAATTGAATTTTGAGAAATTATTGGAAATTGATGAATTCCCATATGGATATTTAAATCCTGAGAAGATGGCAGCATATTCTATGCTTTGTCAATTGTCATTTTCCCAAGAACACAGGACATAAATGGTGAAGTACAGGGCCCTGTGGCACAGATCTGTAATTTCAATTTCTTAAAAGGTTAAAGCAGGAGAATGACAAGTTCAAAGCTTGCCTAGAGTGGCTTCCCAAGGCTACAGTGGGCACTAAGTGAGACTTTGTCACAAAATGAAAAGTTAAAAAAGAAGGCTCATGATGTAGCTCAGTGGTAGGATATTTAGTATGCAGAAGGCCCCTTGGTTCCATTCCCTGTAAGTGTTTATTACATAACTAAATATGTATCTAAAGGACAGAGGCAAGTGTCAATGTCAGAGTCATTAAAATGTTTTAACAATAATTTATTTGAGGAAAAGGTAAAAAACAGTTTTATTCTATATACCTTAAATGTTTTAGTAATGTCAATATTCTTGGAATCAGAAACAAGAGTAAATTGAAAAAAAAATGAATGCAAGAAACAGAAGATTAAATAATTTGAGTACTAAGAAAGATTCCAAACTCATGAAAACTAAACACCTATAATATTCTCTTCACAAACTATAGTCTTCCAACCTCAGAAAATAACACGATATTTAGTGAAGCTAAGGAGTTTCAGAAAAGTCACTCCCCTAGCTGTGATGCTCACTGCTCCACTGAAACATTCTGAGCTATCTGCAGTGTAGAATGTTGAAACCAGCATAACACATGACCTATAAAGACACTGAAATATCTGTTTTATATACGACTACAATGACACACAAACGGCCGTGAAGACTTTGAATCTTGTTTCTATATTGTCTCTTTCCATTAAGCCATCGTAAACAAAAGCCTTCCCTGCTGGCTTCAAAGACAGTTCTGACTTGAGATCAGCTCCATAGGACATTAGCAAAATGACAAATGACTTCATGCTACTTGGGAAAATGTTTGTTAGGCACCATGCAAACATTTTTACAGATGAGATCTTTAACTCCATTATGTCATATTTATTTGTTCTCGTAAAATTTGGTCAAGTGAAAAGAGCACAAGAGCAACTGTGAATACCACATCATGTCTAGTACGTTGGATATGGCAAAGGGCACTGCAATTATACAGTCAGTTGTTCAAACATCTAAAATCTTCAGTTTCTGTTCCAACAAAAATAGAATCCAAGGCTCTTACAGACAGCACTAGTTATTCCATTTTATTTTAGGCAATTTCCATACATCATTTGTGAGAAAGGCATTGCGTTTTAGATGTAGAGACTTAGGTCAGGGAAGTTAAACAACTTGCCTGTAATTTATAGTCAAGTTGGGCATTAAATACATGTCAAGGTGATTCAACTGACTCTTGGGGCTTTGGGAATTGGGGCGGGGTGCATGACTTACCATCTTCTGCACATGAGCACTGAATATTTGCATGTTCAAGAAAATTAGATTAACTAAAGTCTTGATAAGCACCATCATTCTCTCCTTTACAAAATCCACATCCCCTAAATAGGGTATATTAACAGTTTTGTAGACATGTATCAGCTCTAGGAAACAGCACTGAATAATTACTTCAAAGTAGTAACAGTGGCAGAAAAGCAGAAGTGGGTGGATCACTCATTCTAGCCCCTGAGGATGCCTTGATATTACAGTAGCTGAAAATAATGCTCAGTTCTTTTAGAATGTTGCTTTTTTTTTTATTAGAGTGAACACACCACAATAGCTGAGAGTATACCATAGACAAAGAGATAGAATGCCTTTCTATATATATTGTCTGCACTCATTAGCTTTTATGCAAATAAACATATCTCATTTTCACTAATAAACATTGAGGTCTACCTCACATCATAGATGATTCTGCATGGTTGTTTGTTAATAGTAAAACTAATTTTTCAGAAGGTAAAAAACATATTTTCCTGATTATAATATTTCATCTATGAAAGAACATAAAAAGCCTTCGTTCTTACCTTTTTGGATGAGATTTTCATTGTTGTTATGGGAACATGATTCTAAAAGATTAGAAAACGTACATTAGTAGGTCCTATGATTTTTAAAAGCAGTTTTTTCATGTAAAATTTCAAGCTTTGCATAAAAATTCAAAATGTCATATTTCTCTCTCAGTCAGTGCATAGACTTTCTATAAAGTATCCTTCTCTGGGACTACAGATAGACTTGTGGTATAACATGTGCTTAACCTTGAAAGAAGTACAATCATCACACACTTATCATAGCAGGCATTAAAGTGAAAATGACAAGCGGGATAAATGAGAGAAGTATTTGGAGGCTGTGGTAGGGGACACTCCACCACTCACACAGTCGGCCTGAGATATTGTTCAGCTGACAAGAGTTGTTTAGGAAAGATGTATTGGGCTAAACCATGCTACTGCATCCTCATTGGCGGAAACAAAGACACGTACAGTTAGAAAGGGGCTTCTTGTGAAAGAATTTATTGCGGACACTAATCCTTCTGAAAGCCACTTGATAGCTTTACTTCCTAAGTATTTTCAATTAGTTTTAAGCTTAAAGTAAAATTTCTGATAAGCTGATGATGATTCATGAAGACTTCAATAATTCAGGTGAACTCTTAAATTCAAATATTGACACTGTTATAGATCCTTTGGATTGCATATATTTATAAAAATGTAAAATGAAAAAATGGTGGTATCGCTCTCAGTAATTTAAATTATCCTTTATTAGCTTACACATGTACACATGAGCAACAGATGGGACAATTTATAGTCATTGAATAAACTACTAGAGTTGTTTCTCAGTTCACTTTAAGCTTAAAGAAACTAGATACCTTCAGAAACATAGATATAGGATTAAAGAAGAGTCTGTGGTTCTGTTCTTCTAACAGCTACACTGATATTCCTGCAGTTTGTCTATATGACACTTAACTAAGGATTATTTTCTGCTTAAATCCATTACATCCTTACACGACCATCACAATAGATCATGCACACCCAATTATTTTTTTTTATTTTACCTCAAAAATGTGACACAAACCCATAAAAGGCAATTACTTCATTTGCCAACAGTGGCTTTTGGCTCTGCTGTATCAACAACCACACAGGCGTCAGTAAGGAAGCTCAAACACCTTTTAGAATGATGGCCCCACATGCATTGTGACTGACTGCATTTCTACTGAGTTTCTTCTGCTTGATGATAACAGCAGAGCAAATCATGTAACAGCCCATGCAGTTCTCACTACTTCAGAAAACTGCACATGTCTCTATGGCTGTTCTATACATATATGTTTAGACTTGTGTCAAACTCACTTCATTAAACATTTCCTGACAACTGAAAATGATGCTTCAGTATTAAAAAATGAAGTCTTTGTACTATATAACTTTTTGTTATCTTCAAGGAACGCCATCTTGCTCCTAGTTGGTTGCATGATACAAATGTATAATATGAAAAACAATTTTAGTTAATGCAATGAAAGTTTCAAATTCTTTATAAAGGTAAAACCTATTGGGATAGGTAAAATTAACATTTATTTGATGGGCATATTTTTAATACGATAGCCAAAAGGAACCTAGTGTGAACTAGAGTCAAGTATTAAAAGTTATAAATTTCATCACACACTGTAAAGCAGCTGGAGAAACTCCAACTTATACTAGACTTCATACTTTGTTACATTCTTTAATATGAAATGTTAATCACAAAATCTAAGAGCATTGTATCTTAAGCAGTTAGATGCTTATGAAACCAATAGTCTTAGAAATTACAATACTCATTTTAATGAGTCAATATATCCTGAAATGTCAGTTAAGCTAAACAACTAACTGAACTAGAGACAGTCTACTTCTGGGAGTTCTGAGGTGCTATTGAGGAAAATCCTCATGCAGAGGCTGGCTCTGTTCTCCAGGACCCATTTTCTCTTAATTAATGGAAATAATGGTCTGTGAAAAGATTGGTTCTATGACAAAGATTCTTGTGATCCTCTTGCTTTGTTTTCCCTTAGTTTCCAAATGCAGATAAGGACTCTTGTCCAACAGCTACAGCCATGCTAGGAAGAAAGCAGCAAGGTGGCACTACTTGGCTGGTTCTGCTAGTTCCCAAATACCTGAGGAAAGAAGAGCTGAGTGCTGTGGTGACCAACTGCATTAGGAAACTGAGGCAGGAAGGCCCAAAGCTGGAGGCCAGCTTAGAATGAGGCAGACTGTCTAAAGTAAAAACAAAGAAAGGGCCTCTGGGCCTGTGTCTTGAATGGTGGAGATCTTATAGAAGTAAAAGTCTCCCGTGTACACCTTTTGGTTTGGTTTTGTTGTTTTTCTTCTATTTTTTTTTAAAATTCCAATTCAGGGAGAATAATAATACAGTGAAATCCCAAGTACACATAGAACATAATGCTTCAAGTGCTGAGAAGGAACATTTGTTTTGTTTAACTGGAGTGGCGTTGGAATGGAAAGCAATCAAACAACAACTTTTCTTGAAATGACTGGCTGCAAAAGTATGAGGGAGCTTATCTATAATTACCAATGTGAAGGCATTGGGGTTACAGTGGCTTGTGAAGGGAATGCTAAAACCCTGTCCATGACAGATTCTCCTAGCCCTTGACCATAGGGACTCACTTAAAAAAAACAATGAGGAACAAATTTCTTTTGAGTTGTGATGATAGCTGAAAAGCATGTAACCCTTTCATGTGAAGATAACATGAAGTATAAGAAAATACTTCACAAAATAATATTTGTTCTCTATTCTTCCTTTTATCTGATGCTTTCCTATTCTTAAAATTTATTACATTTGTTTACTTAATCTTTTATTGGGTGTTTTTACTGGCTGAAGGAGTGAAGGAATGAGGTCATCAGGCATGAGATGGATAGGAGAAGGGATCAAACCTTAAAGACTTCCAGCTCCTCCAGAATGAGCTCCCCGCTGGCAGAGCTGTTGGTGGGAAGGACAACGACCTTCTGCACGGTGCCCCGATCTAGATGGGAGAGAGAGATGGGAGATGCTGCAGAGTACTGCCTCAAGACCCAGGATGTTGTCAACGCAGAGGCCAGGCGTCAAACAGATCAAACATTTGTAACCCATTGAATGCATGGATAATCCCATATGTTTAAATTGAGACTGTATACCATTCAGAGAAACATGGGAATCTTATATTTTGCTTAATGTTGAGTTGTAGCTATCCAAGAAGAAAAGATCATCCATACGTCTTAAATCAGAAGTTGTGAGTCAGGCACCCTTGTTCACATACATGATTGTGTGTGTGTGCGTGTGTGTGTGTGTGTGTGCGCACACACACACGCACACACACATAAATAAACCTGTAAAAGAAGTTGTGAGCCAAGTATATATTCCTTAAGTACAATCAAAATATTTAAGTTTTGTCATTTAAAACATTCGTATTTCGCTAAGGTAGGATTATAAAATGATATTCCTATTATTTTGTCAACATTTGATGTGAATTGGTTTTATTTTGGGGAATATTCTGGGAGAAATGGTTGGATATTGTAATAGTATAAAATAACTCGTCTTGGAAAGCAAATGTTTGATCTATGATTTGGAGTTTAGAGATAGTGAAATATCTTACGCCCATTACAACGTAGAGTTGAAATTAGAAACATAAATGTGGTTTATCCCAGGTAAAGAAACCAATTGTAAAATAATCATAGTGCTTTTTAACTTATCATTTGGCAATATTGCTTTGTATAGTCTTAAAATGTAAGGGTTTGAAATTACATGGCACAAAGAAATGCAAAATAAAAATGTTCTTGTATCCACAGCCATAGTGAATACTAACAGCACACACAGGAAATGATTTTTAGGCTGACATATAAAATTCAGATTGTTTGCAAGAGTCCTGTAGACACTTTTGTGCATACAATTATTTTAGTTTACCAGTTACATGAAGTTTACATTTAAGAAAACTAGTGGAGATTTAACAAAGAGAAGATTAAAAAACTGTAACTAACTTGATAAAAAAATATGTATTAATTAAAATATAGTACTCTTAAAATGTTTCATAAGTTGGATCATAAATATGAAGCTATAAATATTCTCATTTATGACTGTGAACTTACAATTTATAATTGTCCACCACCATCAACACATAAGATGGCTTTTATCAAATTTTCTCAAGTAATTTCCATAAGATAAGTTATCTAAAACTGATTGTGAAGAATTTTCTAAGTAGGAATCTTTTAGTTACTAACCCTACAAATCTTAAATCTTAAGACCTAAAATTTATTGTCAGTGTATAAAATAGTTACTTTGACATAGAAATTGTACTCATGTTGACAATTGGCATTTTATGAACCTTATCCAAAGAATTACAAAATTCTTATTTAAATAGCCATCGCTTACAAAGTGGTACAACCCAGTAGAAATACTTTTAAAAGAAAGAAAACTAGTGGATAATATTCAGAACAATAAAAGCCAGTGTTTGCTAGGACAATCACTTGGCTTGTGAGGATGTAGCACATGAGACTGTGGCTTTACAAGTATTTAAGTTCATTCTGTGAACCTAAAAATTAATGATGGCTACATAGTACTGAAGACTCTGTGTTTACTTTACAACCTGGCAATATTTTGCTTCTCTGAGCAGCTCCCTTAGAATCAGCCCAGGTGATGCCTTGGACTATTTTTGTTCTAATAGATAATATAAGTAAAAATTGGAAGTAAGAATTCTTTTAGAGATAATGTACAATCATGCCATAATGGTAAATGGATGAATGACAACCCATCAAAACGAGCAGTGGAGATGTCTAGAAGAATATCATATGACCAGAAGTCCTAATCAGAAACTTAGGTTATGAAACTTAGAGGAAGGTGGATGGCTCTCTCTCCTCTCTCTCTCTCTCTCTCTCTCTCTCTCTCTCTCTCTCTCTCTCTCTCTCTCTCTCTCTCTTTCTCTCTCTCTCTTTCTCTCTCTCCACCTCTCCCTCACCCCTCATATTTGTTTGAATAGGTGTATGCAAGTCTCTGTCTCTGAGTGTCTGTATACACATGTATGCAAATGCTCCTTTTGAATATGTGACTCAATGATCCTAAATGTTTAGAAAATCAGGACAAGAATGGAAATACCTGATTTGATGGACATCATAATATGATAGAGGTTATAACCCTCTCCTGGCTCCTTACTGTAGTGTGTAAGGATGACTAGCATCTCAGCTTTCTTCATGGAAGCATAAGGAGAGGATGAGGAGAGGATTTGTTAGACCAGTCCCAGGAATAATTAAAGAAATGTGTATCCTGATTGTAATGTCTCTCAAAGATATAAGGACGCTCTGAGAAATTCAAATAGTTTGATTGCTTTGGTCATTCCATAATGTAAACACATATCAAATGGTTGTATTGTTTATAAAACATACGTATAATACATGTTTTTCAATATAAAAGAGAAATCACTGCATTTTTTCATATAAGCCAGGTCCCTCTAGATGTTTTATAATATGCCAATGTACTATGAGAACAAAAATTTATGAATCATTAGTCTCTTCTAAAAGGTTCTTGGTAGAGGTACTTTATACATTGGTAAAATATGAAAAACTATAAAATTAGCTGATAGAATATGGGGAAGAACATGTATTTGACTCGTTTATAATAAATTATAGAATAGCACTTGTCTTTTGTTTTAATTATTGTAGATATTTTAAATTTTATCTGACTCTACTGAAGGCATACAAAATGTATTTTCAAATTCTCAGGCGGTACAACTCACTATAAAACAAAATAAATTTTGGTTACACACCATCCATTTGAACTCATTGACTTGGTAAAAAAAAAAATATTGAGGATCTCCAGTAGGCCAGACAGGAGAGATAAAAAGATAAATAGACATAATACTCAAGTGTTCAGAGCCTAAAATTTATGGGTGTTTAAGTCCTGTGTTCACATTAAAATGTTAGTCATTGTGAGATATACATTCCACAGTGGCCATAAAGTTCCACAGTACTGACACCCACATAAAGCCATCTCTGTAAAGTTTCCTTTGAAGAAAATATGGTTATCAGATCTTTCTTTAAGGGGTTCTGAGAATGGTTCTCTTTGAAATTATGCACTGTAATAAACCCGTGGTTTTTATCTGTGAAAAAGGCATCATGGCCACAATGACCTTATAGTGAAGCAGTCTCACTTTTTTTCCAGTGTCACTTGGCTTGTGGACACAAAGCCAATACTTTTGCAGTGGGTGTCTGTTACCACAGCTTATGTTGAATCATTTCCCATCTTGCATTAATATCTACCAGCAGCTTTTGGAAACAACATTCCTTCCATTCTCAGTCTGTATAGTAAAGGGGGCCTGCGCTGGTCACCAGCTCCATGAAGACCATCTCATGACAGCATCCTCACCTCTGTGCTCATATAGGAGTGGGCCAATAAACAAGTCAGGGCCTGGGACTCAGCCACAGCATGAACCTCCCTCATCAGGGTATTAATTTCATTCACATAGCTGTGCTAGAATCATTCCAACTACTATACAAGAAACCCATTGGAGAGTTGGCAACTCAGAAAGCAGAGCTAGAACATGCTACAGTGAAGTTCTGGTGTTTAAATACCCAAATGTGAAGACTTGTGTTGTTTTAATTAGCCAGAGTAAGGTATAAGGCCATTTTCAGTTGTTTTTAACTAAGAAACAATAATATAGAAATCATTGAAAACTATGTCTGGGGTGGTACAAAGGGCATTCTCAGCTGGTGAAGGCAATTCACCTCTATGCAGTCCACCTGTTAAGCCTTGGGCATATGGAAGTAGCTGGCTTCTATTGCCTCTCAACTTCTTCCTCTAGATGACATAAAGAATAGATTCCTGAATAGATTAAAGCAGTAATGATATGTGTGAATAGCCTAGACAAATCTTAGAAGTGGTTTCCATAATGTAAATTTATACACAAGGAAAACAGCAGAATCATTAACACACATTGATTATTTAATTTCCTTCTGTTTGCCCAATATCTAAAGAAACCTCCCTAAATAACCATTCTTTCTGATTCTTTATTTTATACTACCTAGGTTTTTTTGAAATTGCAATATTAGGGATCACAGCAGCAATTGTTCAAGGGCTCTTCTGTCTCTAACCTGGAGATCAGCGTACATGGATCACACAGTAGGTGTTGGCTGTCTCAAGCAAGTGATGAAGCATAGCTCATTACTCAGCAGGTCACGGAGTCATCATTGGTATTTATCCCTTGGTTGCATTTTAACTGAGGTCCTTGGGTTTCCCTGGAAACAAGCTGGGCCTGCCACTGGATTGGCTAAACGCTGCCTCCTTAATCAGATCTAGTCCTCCCCTCTCAGTGGTTGCTAACACATGAAAGAATTCTACTCAAGCTGGCTTCCTCCATGTGTGACTGACACAATTGCATAGGCACCTTTGCTAAGGGAGGGTACAAGTTTGATTTAGTGCTCTTTCATCACCTCTTTGAAAGTCTTAATTGTTTTAGAAAGGGACTCTGAGTTTTATTTTATGCCATACCCTACAAATTATGCACACAGTTGTGACCCTGAGAGCTTAGTAATCAATCATTCACATCAGATAAGGCAGCCTTACTCACTTTTAGAAAAGACAAACACACATCCCCAAATCACATACTAATCTCTTTCTTCTTTTTCTGTTTCCTCTTCAGTCACCTGAGGTGTCAAACTCTGCAGTACAGCACAAAATTTCAGGGATAACTGTCGTGTATGTTCTAGTACTTTTTAAAAATTTTACTTTAAAAGTATTTATTAGAAAAGAATAAACAAACGTGTTAAACGCCCACACACTATCACTTTCAGAATCAATAGGAGCTTTACGAAAACATCAAGGAAGTGTAACTAAGCTTCCTGCATCAGCAGTCTCCAAAACTGGATCTAATCAAGTGGCTGCCTCCTTTAAAGTCAAGTGAGCTATCCATTCCAAATGGAAGTCATTTTCCTGTTTGATTACCAAACCACTACTGCTGTATTCTTTTATTGCTACTTTTATAATTTGAAAAAATAAATGAAGAAACAAGCATCATTCTCACTCCTGATAGATAACTGAAGAACGGTGGTGTTGATATTTTCAGCAGCCACAACCATGGGTGCTGACCCTACTCCATCCTAAGCCATCAGTAGCATCTTAAGTGTCTCCACTTAAGGGGACATACTTAGGGTGGCCACGTCCATCAAAGCTACTTTCTCAGTTTTTTCCAAAACTTGCTCATGAGAGAGTTTATAGGGGCACATCACTGCAAATGTATAGGGTGCATGCAAAGTAAAAGGCATTTCCTTGGGGAAGAACCTTCCAGAATGTTAAAAAAAAAACAAAAAACAAAAAACAAAAAAAACTCACTGCATTGTAAGGGAAAAAAAAAACCTAGATAAAATAGGATTCTTTGATTTTCAGTTTCACTTGATGATTTAAATGTACTTGGCTCCTTAGCACCTCTAGTCATGTTCAATTATATAACATTTCAAACACATGGCCCTCAGATTACCTCAGCCAAAGTCACCTACAGAGTTTACTAAAAATACAGATGTTGTTTCCCATGTTAAATCACAGAAGGAATTTTTAGAAGTACTGCATATGTATAAACTTTACAGAGAAACATATGCCTGCTCAAGCGTTTGAGATTCTCAAGAGACAAACAGTATAATAGTCATAAATGTTCTTAACCTCTGTGTAGTTGTCTATATTCATCATTGGTAGAACCACCAAACCAATTCTGATATATATCTGTTAAACTTTATTTCCATTTTGTATACATTAAACTGAAATAATACATTTGTCACTAATGTATGAAATAGATTATGCACAATGTAAGAAAACATTATGTAAAACTCCTATGAAAAATTGTAATCAATACATTTCAAATATTTTTTTTAAAAATCAAACATATAATTTATGAATTTTCACAAGCATATCCGATCTGTAAAATTATTGTTAATGGTTAAAACTGGGATGGATGTGGCAATAAGGAGTAAGAGATTTCAAATACTTTTGAAAGAAATATAAAATCTTTCTGGAAGGTGCTTATGGACTATGGCTGTAATAGAAGAGTCAAGGATGCTGAAGACGTTTCCCACAGTGAATAATTTAAGAATGGGAAAACTGTATGATAAACTCTTTCCAATTTAGTTAAATAATTATGTGTATGTATGCGTGCTCATGTGTGTATACTCTTGCCCTGGTGTGAGTGAGGAGGACAGATGATAAATTGTGGAAGCAGATTTTCTCTGATTATCATCTGCCTTATAAGAATCACACGTGGGTCTACTGGCTTGGACACACATGCTTTTTCCTGCTGAACTGTCTTGCTAGACTGAGAGGTGACCCTTCTTTTGTTTTAGATCATATGGGTTAGGATCCCCACTAGGTGATCTCGAGAGCAGTGCACGCCCTGCCTGGTGACAATTTCTCAGGAGGTTCTGAGAGCACAGTGCAGCCTGGAGATCACACAGAAGGGACAGATCTAGGACTTGGGAGCAGCAGAAGAGGGGTGGATTTGTCCTTTAGTGCAGCTGGCCAGGGTTTGTGAGGGATGGGATAATTGGTAACTACAATGAGCAGAGTCGAGGCGATATATTGGGGGCTCTGCAGTTGTGGGCAGGGGAAAAGGGAACCACTGTTTTGAGGCCAAAAATGTTAGCCTCACCCAGAACTCATTAACACCTTGATGATTTCTTGGTCTCCCCCAAAAGACTGAGATTTAATTAGATCATGTTTGAAAGTAAGACCTTGTTTAGGTCTAACCTAAAAACAATCAGAAACAGTAACCTGACTATATAAGAAATGGTAAGGAAATAACTTGCAGCTGGTTTCCTGCAAAACTAGGTTTACATGCAGTACATAAACTCCAGCAACCAGGAGAGCAAGACCCAACATGGTCAAGGGAAAACAATAGCATGCTCTCTATAATTATCCTGAGTTCTCTGTAGTAGAAGTTATCAGACCCAAGGGCAATAAGGTCTTTTTCATAGGTCCAGACACCAACAGTAAAATTCATTACACATAGCAACAAAAAGGAAATCATGATTAAACAGCAAGAATAAACTAAAGTCAAGCTGAAACCAATATTAGAGTTAGTACATAATAACCTTAAACCCTATTCCTGAAAATGGTGTCATGTAAGGGAGCCTGAGATAGACACCAGTATGGGATCAGCCTAAACAGTACTCTAAAACCATGTCTTAAAATAGTAAGTAGCAGTACATATGACTATTCATTCTCATAAATATGTTCAAAGAATCAAAAGTAAATTTAAAGAAGTAAAAGGAAATTTATTTAAAAAACTTAAAAAGGCATGGTTTTAATGAGTGAAGAGACAAGAAACTCAGAAGATAAACCTATTTGGAAAAAGAGAAATTTTAGTTTTCAAAAGTATAATCATAGAAATAAAATATCAACTCTACCAACTAAATACCAGAGTAGTATGCTTTGGTTGCATTAAGAAAATGTCAATAATCTTAAATGAAGTTCAATAAGAACTTGCCTGACTTGGAAGAAGAAGAAGAAGAAGAAGAAGAAGAAGAAGAATAGCTCAGACTCCTGTGATATATGTGGGATTAAATGCTCGTACATTTTTCTGTGAATAGAGCCCCAAAAGGATAAGGAAGGAGATCGGGAAAGAAAAAAAAAATGAACAAAGTAATGGCTAAAAGTTCCAAAACTGATGAAAGAAACTACATTACAGACACTGCCTGGATGGCGGGGAACCTGAAGCTGGATGGCCCAGACCAGAGACCTAGAATAGAACTAAATACAACTGACATGAAAAAAAGACAATTAAATGATTCCTAATGATATTCTGCTATACAGACAGATGCAGAGATCCACAGTCAAACATCAGATGGAACCTCACAGAAGCAGAGGAGGAAAAAGGATTGTAGGAGCCAGAGGGATCGAGTGCCCCATGAGAACAGAGCCCACAGAATCAAGTAGGCAGGGCTCATAGGGCCTGAGACTGACGTGGCAATCAGGGAGCCTACATTGGCAATCAGGGAGCCTACATTGCTCTCTGCTAGGACCTCTGCATACATGCTGTGGTGGTGTAGCTTGGTGTTCTTGTGGAACTCCTTACACTCGAAGTGTCTCTGACTATTTGGCTGATCTTGGGACCTCTTTTCTCCTACTGTGTTGCCTTACCCACCCAGCCTTGCTAAGAGAGCTTGTGCCTAGTCTTATTGCATCTTCTTATGCTGTGTTCAGTTGATATCCCTGGGGGGCCTGTTCTCCAGAGGGTACAGTAGGAAACCAACGGAACAGTGCATTTGAGGAGAGGGGAATCAGGAGGCGGCTGTTTGGAAGAGTGGAGGGAGTGGAGGCTGCAGTTGGGATGTATTGTATGAGAGAATAACTTCAAAAAGGAGGAACAAAAATAAAAAATAATTCTAAAACGTCCATTATATTTTATCTTGGTAAAAAAAAAAGCTACCAAGAATTAAGTTGAAGAAAATGAGTCAAGGGCCCTGCATTGTATGGAAACTTCTGAAAACAAAGCAAAGGAACAAAAGAGGAAGCAACTTGGAAAGTCACAAAAAAACCCACCACCACCACCAACAACAACAACAACAGTTTTGGAGGTTGGTCTGATGCTATGTATTTTGATACTAATTACTGGTTCACAAGATCTAGATGCTGCCCAGAAGCTTGCCTCCCTGCTTGTCTGAATAACAAGCCCGTGCTGAGCAAGGCAGAAAGGGGCATGGTTCCCAGGGCTTTAAAAGAGAAGAATCTTAGGAAGGAGAGACAGACAGACCAGAGAAGGAAGAAGGGTAATCACCATGGGATAGGAAAGAGCCATGTGGGCCCAGAGAGCAGCTCTGAAGTTCTACATAGAAGGAGATGGCCAAAAGGAACAACCTTACAAATATTTTGGATTTATGGATTGGCGGTAACACAAATATAAATTATTAGAAGCAAATGGCATGGGATGGAGGCTGGGTTATAAATGAAAATAGCTTAGGAGGCAAGATCTGCCTTGTCCCAGGTGAAAATAGGCTATTATGTGATACATCAGGTGTCTGTGTCTTTATTTATTGAGAACCAGGTTAGATAACACCACTATAATAATTGTAAGCCTAATTTATAAACATTTATTAGGCCATACCATTAAACTAACAGCAACACACCAATAGAGAGAATAACACCACAAAAGATGGGTAACAATTTAGCACAATATTTGAAAGCCAAAAAGCAAGCAGTATTTTAATCTCTAATGAGAGAGAGAGAGAGAGAGAGAGAGAGAGAGAGAGAGAGAGAGAGAGAGAGAGAGAATTCTGAATCTACAGAAAATACTTTGCAAATAGAAGTGACGACAATTATTTCATTTAAAAGTATTGCCTAAAGACATGTTGGGTAGAAAAACTTCTTAGGCATCTTCTAGTCTGCAGGGAAACAGCACAGAAAGGACCTGGAGCCACAGGATGGGCTCGGGATGAGGTAGGCATGTTTCCCTGTGGATACAGGAGACGAATATGCACATGGAACCACTGCAAACTATCGGGAATATGGCCAGGCCTAATATGAGGGAACAGCACACTGTGCTCCCTTCCTGAGGGGAACAGCAACAAAAATTCCCACTAAAAGTTCTGGAGACTGCCTCAAACCATATCTGAGACATGCCGTGCTAGCTTCTCTTCCTGTCGGGGGACCATTAAGTTTCAATTAATAGAACAAGTACACAAGCAACACACTGTAAAACATGATACTTGGGCCCCAAAATAGTCAAGCAGCTACTTGCCAATCTGACACTGTAAGAAAAATTTGTATTTATAACATAACATGCATGTGAGTAGAGGATCACACTCCATTTTTAATATGAGGCCATTTATTAAGTCTATATACAGCCCTAAATTTCAAGCTTTGCAGGTTTTTTTTTTCTATTTAAAATATCTTTCTTATGGTACCAAATCTTTCCTTAATTGAACCAATGTCTTAAATCTGACCTCTATTGCCTTGAAGGCATTTACTTTGCTTGGGTTGAAGACTTTGTGGAAAATAGTGGTGTGTGCTATTACAAAGTATCGTCAAGGCCTTGCAAGACATATTATATATGTACATATTGATGTTCCCTCTTTATATTTTTTTCTGATTTTTAAAGTCCATTCCGTGGGACTAGGGGTTTGAGTAAGTCCCTGGGAGGCAGACATATCAAGAGAGGGACCACAGATAAATTATAAAGACAGAATCCTTCCAGTTCCTTCCTCACACTTCTGACATGAGACAAAGGTTAAGTCTAGAAGGCTCTTTCTCCTGTTCAGGAGGGCTAGCCTGCCAATGGACACATCTGACAACTTCAAAGCTGGGTCAGAATGTACTTACCTCCAAATTATTACATTATCAGTCTTCCTGTCTTTTTCAAACTGAACAACCATAAATTAGGGAGAAAAGACTAATGTAAAGAATCTTCAGGCTCCCAGCCTCAACGAGAGTCCAGATTTCAGGCTTCCCAGTATTTTGGGTGCTTGAAAAAGCCTTTGTCTCTGTGTGCCTTGCTCTTTCTTTCCCTTATTGTCTGTCTGCCTGCCTGCCTGTGTCTCTCTGTGCTTTTCTGTCTCTGTCTCTTTCTGTCTCTGTCTATCTCTTTGTCTCTGTCTCTGTGTCTGTGTCTCTGTCTCTCTGTCTCTCTGTGTCTCTGTCTGTGTCTCTGTCTCTGTCTCTCTCTCTCTCTCATGTGTGTGTGTGTGTGTGTGTGTGTGTGTGTGTGTGTGTGTGTGTTTCCACAATCTTCATAAAAGCCCTTCTTCACCAACTGATGCAGTCTGCTGTCTGATAATTCTCCTGAGGTTTTCCTAGCCTTTTAGTTCTTTAACTGGAAGAAAATAAAAGCTATATTGAGATGGCTAGATGGTAACAAATTTGATTTGAAACAAGGGATAAAAAACCACAATGTATTTTTCTTCTTTTATAAATATGTTTTTACAATAAGCATTTGAAACTGATATAAACAAAAAAAATTAAGAGATTGAGTCAAATAAAACTATAGAGCTAAATCATGACATGTTTTAAAGTAAACAGTTTTGTTCTGTTTTGTGGGTTTTTTTTGAGACAAGGTTTCGCTGTGTAGCCATGGCTGTCTTGTACTCACTTTGTAGCCTGTAGAACCCCAGAAGAAGAATGGCTTAAGATGCACAGCTAATTAAGGACTCCACAGTTGTGTTTCCCCAGCAGCAGTTGTTAGAAGAGATGCATCCCGCAACTACATCCTATGATGAGCCCAGCTCTGCTCTGTACTGGCTGCTTGTAGTAAGCATTCAGTGGTGAAGAGTTGCCTGCCTATCATCCCAGTTAACACCACATCCTGAACGGACGCTCAGTAAATTGTGTCTGTACACATGCAATCCAAAATCGTGAACTGCAAATTTTCCTTTGTCTTTGAAACATGTACATTGCCTTTTCTTACACACCCAACAGGCTGCGCAAGACCAAAGAAGACAAGTTGGGTGAACCTTCGCTGTAAACTCTAGAGACTGGGTATAGCCCTACTCCTTATTACTAGTCTCCACATGTTACAGCACAATCCAATCTTATAAAACACTGCTTGGCTCTTTAATTTCTAAAATGCACCAACAGCTCCAGCTGTGACCTGTCACTACAGTTATTTTCTCCTTTTATCTCCCTCTCCTTTCCTTCTTTTTATTTTCTTTTTTCTCTTCTTCCTTGCTGTTCCTTTTATTTTCATGTCTCTACACTTGCTTTCCTCCCTCATGCCTCATGGTGAGCATCTATAACTCTAACTTTAGTGAGGGAGTGAGGTGGGACAGGAGGATTCTCAAAGCTCACCAGACCACCATGCTAGCCACCTGGTGATTTTTGAGTTCAGTGAGAGACTCTGTCTCAAATAAAACGATAGAAGTGTGATAGAGGGCAACATATGCTGTCTATATCTGGTGTGTGTGTGCGCGCGCACACACACACACACACACACACACACACACACACACACACACTTTATACACATACATAAACATTTTAAAAACCAGCTTCAAAATTAAAACAAATACACTTTCTACTAATAATGCAAGTGTGTTATATACGGTGCTTCTGGTTCAATCCACGATGCAACAATTAATTTCTAAACACAGAACTGTGCTCAGCCTTTCTACTTAACCCTATATTACTGAGGGAAAAAACAACTCCTGAAATTAATGAACTATCTGGTCACTGATGATATCTTTTTCAGCAACATTTCCATTGGCTTTAGACTTGAACTTCAAATCATTGGCACAAAATGGCTCAGAACATCCATGTTTCTAGATTTACAGATAAGGAAGCTCATTCCTTTGCGGTCATATCCAGGCTCACCATTAACTTACCCTGGTCACCTTTCCCTTCTTTCTGGTTACTCTCTCCTCAATGCCACTAGTATATAGGACGATAGTATAAGGTGGGAGGCAGCACATAAAAAGGACATTCACATAAAATGATCTTGTCCACTGCTTCTTCCTGCCTGCCTCTGTCTCTTCTCAAAGTTACCATAAGATCACTTCCTTCCATTATGCATTTATCTTCATGATCATTCCTCATTCTTATTAGAAAATATTCTTAATTTTCTGACTCATTCAGGGAACTCTCGTAGTTAAATCTTTATAATTTCCTAGATGGGCCTCAGCGCTGTCGGGGATTCACATAACACATTCTTGACTAATGAGGCTCCTATCTCTACCTCTAGCACAGCACTCTCTGCTGAAGTGTATCTGTACTAACACCCTCTTGACTTATCCATCTGGATAGTCCACCAGAGCTTCCATCGAATGTGAGATGGACTCTCTATTTCAATACTGTTTCCAATGACACCATAATCCTAAACAAGCCACTCAGTTCATAAAGTTCTTATTTTATAGACGTATAAAAGGAAAAGAGAATTTCTTTTTGTTGGCTCACTGTTATCTTAACAAATCATAGAAAATTATAATATTTATTAAATAAGATATAAATTGAGTGTATATGATATTGTAAATTAAATTATATAGTTGTAATTTAGATCAAAGATCAAATAATAGATCAAAGAAAAGACTAAATGTGTCATTAAAAACATTCATATGCACATATGATGAAAATGATACTTTTTATCATCTCATCAAGCCCCCTGTATAATTCTTGATCCAGATAACCCCCTTTAATCTACAACTTCCAACTCCTATTTTAACAGGTATCATTTCTTGCCTTTGACAGAAAGATACAAAAAGCTATCCTTTTCTTTGGCCATTTTAATGTCCCTTCTGCATCAGTATTATAGGGTAGATGAAATGACTGCATGGGCAATAGCAACTGCCCACTGAGTTAGAATCCATATGGTAGAAGAGACAAATACCTTCCAAAAATCTCTCCTATGACCTTCACATACATGCCATGGCATGAAAGCACACACATGCATGTTTGCAAAGCAAACATTAAAACATAATAAAAATGCTTTAAAATGAATATGATCGTGGCTGGCATATTTTAAGTTAACTCTGTATAAGGCACTTCCTTGTTCCAATCATGGAGGAGTGTATGACTTACCTGAGGTAACGGCAAAATGCAAGCTGATCGGACTTCAGTTTCATGATTGTCCTGTACTAATAGACTGAGAAAGAAACTCTGCCAGCCTTAAAGCAGACAAGTAAGCATTTTGGTCACAAGGCATTGTGGTTTGTTACTGTGCTGCGTCTCAGTGACTGAGAAAGAAGCTTAATTTGAAACATGATATTATGGATATTATGTTTATGCATTAGTTATTATTGGCTTTCCATTCAGGGTTTAAAAACAGAAATTTGATTGATCATTATTTTTGAGTTATTTATATTTAACGAATAAAGCTAAAATTCAAAAGCTGAATTAATTTTAAGTTGTTACATAAAAAATTATTAGCAGTTTAGTATTTCTGAATAAAACACATTGCTTCTCTTACGATTATGGCGCCTAGAAATTCAACATGGATCTCAGTGTGCCAAAATCAGGATTTTGAGCATCACATTCTGTATGTTTTAGGGAGAACTTGTTTCCTGTGTTTTATAATTTTCAGAGTCTTCTATCTTTTGCCATATAGTGCTTACTTTCTTCCACCTCCAGGGACATTTCAGACATTGTTTCCACTGACTCTCAATTTTTTTTTTTTTACTATAACCAAGGACAATCTCTCTCTCTCTCTCTCTCTCTCTCTCTCTCTCTCTCTCTCTCTCTCTCTCTCTCTCTCTCTCCCTCTCTCTCTCCCTCTCTCTCTCTCTCCTCTCTCTAAGAGCCACATGTTTGTGTTGAGCACACCCACAAAGTTTGGAAAAATGTCCCCTTCTCAGGGTCAGCAACATTAACTACACCTGGGAGAGCCTTTTGCTAATTAAGGTCTGTTGTCTCTAGTTCAGGGAACTATGAGAAGGAAGTAATTGGATGCTCACCATTCTGCTGCTCCATCAGTGGAAAAGAAAGCTAAGCAAACACATTTGGAAAGTAAAGCATACAATGTTAAGCCCACACACTTTGCTCAGATCTGCCTTACAACGTCCAAGGTCTACGGCATTTCATGTTCTAAATAAAACATTTCCTCCAGTTTCCTAAAATGTACACTTTTCCCAGTGCAATCATTTTTTTTTCCCAGAGCTAGTTTCCACAAAAGCAACCAGCACTACAGACAGCTAGTGGGTTATGCGGAGCCATAGGAGGCTGTGCATTCTTCTCCTACGACAAGGGCTGTCCTGGGGGCTGTCCCCAGGAAGCTGGCAGTACTGGAAGAAGAAAAACCCAGCACGGTGATTTACATCTAAAACACAGACAACAGACTTCATAAATCAACATCCGATGGTTCAAAATCATCCTCATGGGCCTATGAGAAGAGAAGTAAACAGAAACAACACAGCGATGAGGCTTGGCTACAGTTGTCCTCAAACCAACTAGAAAAATCACAGTGATTAAGTAGGAAACAGAACAAATCAGCCCGTCTCTTGCTGAGAGTGCTATGCACTTGCGTATTCAGAAACACTTCAAATTGATCACTTCACGCACAGAAGCCATTCAGATTAAACAAAGAAAAATCCTATGTGTTTTGTTAACTATGTTAGCCATTTTGGATACAGATATAATCTCAATTCTAAAACAAAATTAAAATCAGTAAATGTAGCGATATTCCAAAAACTCAGGGTGAAGTCCTACTTTTTCTTGTCAGAGAAAGTGAGTTCTTTCCTGTCAAAATGGAAAAGGCAGACAGGAAGGTATCAAATTCACAGGTTGACTTTTAGCCCAGTTAATTGTTCCACAAAAATTCAGTCAGCTTCATCAAAAAGTTTGACTTTGTTTTCTCTGTCACCTTGTTAGATACATTTGGCTCACATGTAGGACTTGGTGACAACATTTAGATGAGGTTAAGTGTGTGATATTGTTCACACAAAGAAATGTCAAGGCTAGTGTCCTGTCAACTCATCTGCAACAACAGTTTGACATGTGTGGATAAAATGCTTTGTTTGAAGTCAAATGAGAAAATGAAAATGAAATTAACATTAGTAAAAGAGAAATGTAAATAGACTATACTAAGTAAAAGAGGAATTTGAAGATAAATGTTTAGAATGTGCCGTTAGTTACCATTTATTAGCATGCTGAATCTGTGGAAGCCAATACAGAAATAACTTTATGTGATCTGGAATTATATCTGAATCAGTGCTGAATAATACACAAAACACATGTTTTTCATTCACACAAATAATTCCGATAGAACAGCTATTCTGCATGATAAAGTAGTCCGGGAACTGGGTTTTCAATAATAAGTATACTATATTAAGTGTCCTGAATATACAAAACCTATTTTGTTGATGTTGTTGTTGTGATACTAGCCTTTAATGGCTGAGCCATTTCTCCAGCCCAATGGAGCTTGTATTTTTATAATTACTCAGAAAATATTTATGAGAATTAGATAAAATTATTCATGGACTTGGCAAAAGCAAGCATCATTGTAATGATAATAAAATAAAGAAATGTTAGTGTTATTTATTTACTTAATTGTTTACAATGTTTAAAATAATTGCTTACCTATTTATGGTGCTTATGCAATGTGAATTTTAAGCACTCTAAATGATCTATGAGCCCTTTTCTGCCTTTCAAAGAATGCATTTTCAAAGAGCAGCTTGTAGGAAAATATTCTGCCATTTGAAATAATGATTTTCAGATATCCAAACTACATTTTGGTTTTAGGAAATTATCATCCTGTTGATAATTTATTATTTTAAATAGTTTTCTTGTGTGTATGATATGAGTGTGTGTGCATGTGTGCACATATATGGCCCTTAATGTGTATGTAGGAGTGCTGACAAGTAAGCCCTGGCTCCTAGGTGGAGGAATCACCTTCATTTAGACATTCTCCGTTGTTCACTGCTGGGTTTCCTGGGCCCAGACTTCCCAGACAAACAGACTTTCACCTCCTATCTTACTAGCAGGTTCTGCGACAAAAAAATGGCATGCTACTGCTTCTGGCTTTTCTATGAGTTCTGTGGATCCACGCTCAAGCTGTCAGGCTGATCTACATCCACCGAACCAGCTCCTCACCCTATGAGGCATAGTTCATGGGAGAGCATTTTCTTTGGACAGAGGATTGCTCTGTGATTATTGGCTTCCATTTTAATTTCTTTTCACCACTCTCATCCTGCTACTCTTCACATGATAAAGCAGTTATGGCATCATGAATTATCATTTTCCTCCCCTCAAGTCAGCCATCATTCCACTGTGTCCCATCAGTACTGCCTGCTGTGAAAAATCACTGTTGAACTGATGATAAACTCTCAAAAGTTTTCAGATTCTGTCCTGGCAAGCAGTGACCCACATTGTTATAAACCCCAGTGATTTTAAAGAGATTTGTTCTCCCCTCTTAAATGAGGGAGAACTGTATATGTCATCCTTAGGGTATTTTTATGCGTAGCTCTCAATTGGTGGTAGTCTTTTCCCAACTCAAACACATTTCTGCAGCTATCAAATTTTACACCCGTATTTTAGTGTGTTCCTGGCGCAGCAGCTCACTCAAGATGCCATTTCAAGAGCAGCAACTGCCAACACCTCCAGTTATGAAGAAAGCAGTTGTTTTCCAGTGTTGCCAGGCAGACATTTTCAGACTCCGTTCACACATGTAGCACATACTTCCAAACTCTGCATACTGGGAAGACTTCCTTGAGCCAACATTCCAACTCAGTACTCATTCAGTTACATGGCAGCTAATAAGAAGCATGAAATGATATATTTATACAGGAGTTGTGGCAGAGGACCACTCACACGGATCCTACCTTAAAAAATCAGAAGGCTATGAAATCATGCTAAATCTTTGACACCATTCACAAGAACACCAACTCTTTCATCAAAAATGGTGTCATTCAGATTCATGTGTAGTGTAAAGAACGGAAACTTGACAGAATGTGTCTGAACTTGACCCAGACACTTAAATATTTTCATAACTCCAGAAGCAAAAGGAAAACAGGCTAAAATCTCTTGAGTGTGTAATAGAGTCTGCTCTGGGCCAATGGCCTGGCTACAACTGGTAGGTGGCAAAGTGAAAAGAGAGGTATTAATCCCGTGATAGCTTTTGCCTGCATGTTATGAACTTCCTAAAGAGTAAAAAAGAAAATTGAATATTAATGAATAAAACAACTAGTTGATTTTACACACACAAAGATACACGCATACAATGAATTTGTAAAGAGGTAGAAAGAGCAGTTAAATGAAAATAATTATATACACTCAACTCAAATTTTAACAAAATAGCATGTAATAGAATTCAACAGAAAATAAATTTTTATTTGAGGAAACATGAATGCCTATGTAGTCTCCATGAACTAGAAAATAACTTCTGTAAGATTAGTATTATGAAAATTCTATGTTTATCAACCCAAATAAAAGGAAGGGATCTTTTTCTAGGAAAGACCAAGGCTTTGCTAGCTGAAGATCTTTGTACCCTGCCCTGCTGACTCTCTCCTCTTACCTTCCCTCTCTCCTTTCTTTCTTTTACTTACTTATATAGCTTGGATCTCATGACATATAAAAGAAACTTTCATTTCTATTTTGGTCCTTTGGGTTGTGAGCCTTTAACCTGACAGTCTGATGGTGAGGTTAGATTATCTGCATCTGAGACACAGATTCATTCTCTACAGATAATGAGTTGTGTAATAGTCAGGCTTTGAGCCCACACAGCCAAACTGGAAGTCCTGTGAACTACACTGTCACTTATAACGCTCACGTTTAGTAATTTACATAATTACATAATATCCTATTTGAATTCCAATGACCCGTCACATCAGCTTTCTCTATGAAAACTTTTTTGACAACAGGCGCTTTCATTGAATCCCCCTGAAGGTTTCAAAATAGCAGTGAAAATGGAAGTCATGATTATATCTTCCTTTATTGTCACCATAACTGGTGCACCATTATTAATTCATGACATGAAAATACTCTCCTGTACTTAGACACTTGGCAACATCCAAAAAATTTGATATTCCCCCACTTACATACAGAATTAGTTTTGCATACCACAATAGTCTGAATTTTCCTGAAAGCCATTACAGAAGAGGTTAGATGGGTCCCTGATAATGATATACACAAAGAGATCTTTTTCTAAAAAAAAAAAAAAATGTTCATATTGTATCACTGTACTAGTCATTCAAGCTTTGCAAATGTTGAAATTTGTGTTCAAAACTTACAGTGCAGTCTGACTGGATAATACACGTAAGGATCAGTGGCTCAGTCAGTGACCATCTTTCCAGAAAGATGCTGTGGGCAGAAGCCTTGCCACAGCATGCACTCTCCTACTTGGACAGAATCCGCAGGACACTCATGAGGCTTTGCAAGCAGTCATTAGTGAAGCCTCTGTTACAATTAAAAGCATATGCCCAAGGACAGTTTTTGAAATAGCACACATGTTTAAGTACACATATAAAAAGTCCATGTCAAGGTGCCAGAATTTTTGGGGAGAAAAGCCAAAGCATCTTTGCAGAGTGCTTCTTGCTGTCTACTATTTAAATAAACATTGCTGAACAGTTTCAAAAGACTTGAACATTCCATCCATGAAAGATACATACAATATGTAGATTTTTCACAACAAAGCAATCCCACTGTGACACCAACATCCACCTTCTAAACACACTTCAAAAGAAGCAAAAAGATGACCATCGTCTAACAGGACCCACTGAGATAAGCAGGACTCTAACCTACAGCTTTCTTTCAAGAAATATAGGAATTTTTATTCATGTAAACACCACCTTGAATATATTGTTAGTTTAAATACAAATCTTTGTAGTAATTTAAGAATCATCTATTAGAACACATGAATTTGCAAGTAAGATTGTCTTTGGGGGACATGCACAAGTTCATTTCATTGCCTGGGTAACAGTGGACATACTCATACTTTGAAAATCAGCCTGAAAATATTTATTGGGTTAGCGAAACCCTGGGATGTGCCTATAGAGAAATTATAGATTACACAGAGATCAAAGCAGGAGAAGAATGTCCCATAGTAAATGCAATATGAGAAAGTATTTAAGTAGTAGTTAGAATGCCTTGGAAGACTATAAATTGAGTTTGCACCACAGTATTTGAACTATTAATGCAACCATTAAAGTGCCAAGGATTAATGGCACACTTTTAAGATTTGTCTGCACATGATACATAATTAAAGTGGTCAAACAATATATAAGAATAGGAGGACATGGAGAGAGCCTCCAGGTAGAGAATAATGAGGAAATGAATTGTATGCCACAAAGCTGAAGCAACAGACAGGGAGAGGTCCTGAAATGCCATGTGGTACAAGAGTAGGGAGGCATTTTGGTGGTTACAGAATGAGAACATTCAAGGCTCTGGAGAAATCTGCAATGAAATAGAATTGGCAGTTGGGTGAATACTCACTCATGGTTTTTGGGTGGGAATAAGCTTTCTAAATCAATGTTGGTGCAGCATAAAATGAAAGAATCTAGGGATTAAGATTATAATTCACAACAAAGATCCTAGAGATGCCAGGGTAGTCGAGAGGTAAGGAATGATTAGATTGGGGAGAAAGGATTTTATGGAAGTCGTGGAAAACAAAGTGGGACCAGCAAACATGCAGAACCTTCCAGACGTGCCAAAGAATACATTTTAGAAGATTCTCTGTCTCTAGGATTTCAAACAAAAAATTATGTGTGAACGGAAGATTCAGATCCAGGGTTTTAGTTATAAGAAGGGGTAAAATAAGAATTTCCTAAGAAAAGCAGGCTGCAAGTTTTATTTAGCCAAAAAAACGTTACCACATTTTGAAGTTGGTTGAAATCTGAGTGCAACTCCCACAATTCCGACTACATATTCCACAAGTGCCACATTTTACAATGGCTTTCACAGGCGTGTTTTATATCTGTTTCCTTAATTAGAAGACACACTGTGTACTTCACGGAGTTGTTTTTATATTCTAGAAGGACAACTGATGAGATCTGTATCGCTGCCTACAAGGGAGTAAGTGTGTGAAATTCTGCTGCTTGGACAATATGGAGGAACCTTGCAGACACTGTGTAAATGGGGACCAGCAGGGATGGATTTTGTGATCTTGTCAGCCCAGTGGGCCAAGGCTCTCTTCTCCCTTCTAGTGATTTGCAAGCATAGCATGCATTAGAAGCACCAGAAGGGCTTGCTAAAGCACAGATGGCTGGGTTTCATGTCTTCCATTCTTGGAGGAGGGCCTACAAATGTACTTCTAACGAGGTCTGGGTGATACTGATCTTGCTGATCTGAGGACCACACTGTGAGAACTAATGCTAGAAAACACTTAGAACTCTTTATCCCAAGTAAGGCAAGTCTTCCTAAGTAAGACTATTTTCATTTAATTTCTCCTAAAAAAAAGAAGTTGAAAATTTAGGTATTTCTGGTTCTATTAAAATAATAATTTCCAAATATCTATAATATTTCCAAACATTTAAATATCCTTAAAGTCACAAAAAATATCTGATCTATCATTGTCACTATGAAAATGACTCTAAGTATTGACTAAAAAAAAATCACAGAGGTTGTTCCACTTCAGAAGAATGCTATACTACTATTTAAAACTTCTTTCTAAGCCCTAATTTAGTTCTTTATTTTTATTTTTGACTTTAATATCATTAGGGAGCTATTTTGGATGCTTTGAATATATGAACTTCAGTTGTATCTCATAATCTCATAAGTAATTTATGTTGTTAACTCCATTTACAGTTGTGGGGAATGAGGCAGGTGGAGATTATATCCCTGACTAAAGGCTAAACCAAAGGAAACATTGGTGTCCTTTCACTCTAAATATTTTGGTCTTACTTTTCTACCTAAGTTACTGCACATACATTTATAGTAACACATGAGCTTAAACACCTACCTGTCCCCAGAAACAGAACATGGTATCGTCCATCGGCAGCATTCACACGGTCCACAGCTATCTTTGTGTACTTGTAGTCAGTGCCTATGCGGACAATCAGAGGCCGTCTATGGATGGGGTAAATGGAATTATACATGAGAGGATGGTTCCGAATAAAAGTGACAACATCATCTGGAAAGTCCTTGGTGGTTCTCATATTGGGTGTAAATGCCCCTCCTGGGCACTAAAAAAAATACAAATAAAAGAAAATAAATTAATAAAACAGGCTCTTTGTCTTAACATTAGTCATTTCCAAAAACACTTAAAAGTCTACTTGGTTTAAGTACATTGGAGATCCACTGAGAAGAAATGAGTAGTCTGGCCTTAGAGAAAGAGATGACTCTCTGTAGAAAGTTAACATATAACAAGCACTTCATTAGGTAATTGAATGACTTCTGTCTCCTCATTCTGGAGTGTTTTCACAGAGGAGTTGATGCACCTTGCCCTGTACTCCAACCTTTAACTCTTTTCATCAGTCATTCTTCTATTTTCTATTTTGTACCAGGAAGTTTACTGGTGGCAAAAATACCTATGGACACAAACTAATACTGCTATCACTTTAATACAAATTAGAATATATTATCATTTTCATTGGGAATTCTGATGCAAAAAGATTCTTTTTCTATGTGACCTCCCTTCTCTAGAGAGATCTTGAGGTTGGAGTTTAGCTTAGTGTGTAGGATGAGATCTGCTGCCTCCCTGCTGGAAGACAGTGCCCTCCGGTCCATTAGCTTTAGAGCAAAACCCTGACAGCTTAGAATGGCCTGCCTGCTGCTCTCTGCACTGAATCAAGCTTGCCACTGTAGTTAGTGTTATCCACCTGACATCCATTGTTCCAGCCTAGGACCGGGCTCCCTCTCTTTCCTCGTTCAGTTCTCTATTCAAAAGTTACTTCCTTCAGTGTGATCACATATATGGAACGGGTTCCTTCTCTCCATCTCTCCTCTGTTTCCATAATGAGATTTTCATTCCCACACCCTTTATGAAATGGCGAATTACATATTGATTGCTTTCATCTGTATTGCATGTTTGTTGTCTGGATTATAAGTTGTATTAAGAGGAAGTGAATCTATATATTTTGCTAATTATTTTGTCATATAACAAAACTGGCAATAGTTGATATCTCATGAATGTAGTTGAAGGAGTGATTATATTCTTCATTAGAAGACCTGGTCTGCTATTTTTGTATAAGGACCATTTGGAATGAGAGAGGTTAGTGCCTGAAGTTTTCAGGGAGAGGTAGAAAGCAATGATGACATTGGAAAAACAGATAACTAGAAAGTTTTCCAGTCTGGAAAAGGACCTGACAATGGCTTCAGAGGAAGAAAGTTCCTCTGATACCCAGGACCAAAGTCCAGGTAAAAATTTAACTCATTCATAAATAGCATCTAAGTATTAAGTCCTGTGAGCCAAACTGTCAAATACAATACATTAGCATGCACAAATGCTATGTGCCTCAATCTATTAAATATTTCATAACATAACTACTTTCAGAAACAAAACTGGGCTTTATATTTTTCTTGAAATAAAATATCTCCACTTTAGTTTTTCCTTAATAGTTAAGGAGGTTTTGCATTAATAAAAAACAAAGCAAAAGTGCTGTTCTTAGCATCTTGGTGACTATGGTATTCTGTAAGGACTGTGACCCACTAGAAAGTTGTGCTTCGTTCAAAGCTGACAATGAACCCTTAAAACCAACTGTTTATTCCTATCGGGAGCATAAGGTGAACATGGCCAGATTGTAACGGAAGACAGAAATGGGGAGTGGAGTTTTGTGTGAAATTTGTTCAATTTCTACTTCCAATTTAGTTAAGAAAGAGAAACAGCATTAGAAACCAAGCAAAATGTGCCAGCCTCTGTGTTGAACCCTTGCTATATCTAGCCAGTGACATCAGAGAATTTGGAAGAACACAGAGAGACAAACATTTTCACAAATCTATCAGCAAAATTCAAATACAAACCTATTATCATTATGAATATAAGTTTTAGACCAAGATCAATTTAGCCAAAAACTTTTTATAGGGGACACACACACACACACACACACACACACACACACACACACACACACACACACACATACACTTTCTCTATTTTGAAAAAAACCAATGGTAACAATAAAATGAATGACTAAAATAATAAAAATTCAGCTTGTCCTTAGATTATCCTATGAGCTGGGAATATGCTTTTATTACAAGAAAAAACATCATATTGAAATATTTCTGTGTATAAATTTCCTAAAATGAAGGCCAAATGGGGACAAAGAATTTAACTTGAGGCTGTTCTAAGATGACAGTTGTGTTCCATATGTATTCAAAGTGTGGGTTATGGTGTTTTCATCCCTTATTCCTCACACAAATTGGAAAAGGGGCAATATGCGCCCACAGAATGAAAATATGGAAAGAACAATGCAAGGGGAATTTCTGCAGCTCGACACACTCAGAAGACACCACTAATTACGGCTTGCTGTGTTGAGCCATCTCGTTAGGTATTTGTAAGGACTCTTGTTCGTATATTCTTTAAAAAAAAACAAAACAAAACAACAACAACAACAACAACAACAACAAAAAACCGAACGAACCCAGTTAGCACACACCCCTAGGCAATTTGTATAATTTTCAGTTAGTAATTTGACTTGTGATTATCTTTAAAAGTATTTCTTTTGGGTTTTTTTTTTTTTTTGAGATTATAATTATATAGTTTACTTCTAGCCTTTTCCTCCCTCCAAACTCTCCCCTATGTTTCTGCTTGATTTCTCTCAAATTATTCGCTTTGTTTTTACTCATTGTTATATACATAAATGTTATGCTCTAATTAAACGATTAGTGCCCTATATAGAACTTTTACTTAAAGATAAAGAAACTTGTAATGAAAACTTTGTTAAGGTTGCTAAAATCAGGCTGGTCAAATAGGTAACACAAACCAGTAATTTTAAAAAACTTTATCTTTATTATTACACTTATTATTGATATTGGTGGTGGTGGTGGTGGTACGTGTGTGTGTGTGTGTGTGTGTGTGTGTGTGTGTGTGTGTGTATTTGTGTACTGTAGTGTAAAGACAACTTTGTGGAGTCAGTTATCTGTTTCCATTTTACCTAGGTGCCAGGATTCACATTAAGGTCATATGGTTCCTATGACAAGTTCCTTTACCTGCTTGGCCATCTTGTCATCCCCAAATTGGGGATCTTTACATGTTTTCCACTCAGACTTTTGTGATGTATGCACAATGTACCTTAGAAATAAGACTCTCCTAGTATGGCAACATTTTCAAATTTAGAAAAGAAGTAACTCTGGTGACAGATCATTCTGCTGATTTGTGTCATAAGATTACCAGTCAAGACAAATCGAGTTGTAAAAATGGTAACAAAGATAAAAAAAAATAGATGTCTTCCTCTTAAATTGTATCTGCACTGGTGTGGTTCCTTAGCATAATAATGACAACCATTAGTGCATAATAGCTTTATCATCATCTTCCAGTACAGGTAACTATGCATACTGGGATCTAGAAATAATACAAGCTATGTTTTCTTCTAATATTTCAGCAGCTGAAGTTGCACACTAAGTGCTTTTATTTCTTCAGAGTTGGTTGATGTTTAGGATAATAGATACATGTCCAGTTTTAGCTATCTAATTGGACATAAAGGCCTTTGCTATAAATCTACCAAACTCACTTCAGGAGAGCTTCCGATTTTGATATTTTCCTAAAGTAATGAAATTTCTAACTGTATTATAAGTATGTGTCTTTATACCTTCTTTTTGCAGAAGATGGTACTAGTCTAGAGACTCATAATTGGTCAAAATGCAAAAAATAGGTGACTATGAGGTCTTTTTTTCCTTTTTATTATTAATTCGTTCATATTACATCTCAATTGTTATCCCATCTCTTGTATCCTCCCATTCCTCCCTCCCTCCCGCTTACCACCTACTTCCCTCCCCTATGACTGTGACTAGGGAGGACCTCTTTCCCCTGTATATGCTCATAGGGTATCAAGTCTCTTCTTGGTAGCCTGCTATCCTTCCTCTGAGTGCCAACAGGCCTACCCATCAAGGGGACATGGTCAAATATGGTGTACCCGAGTTCATATGAAAGTCAGTTCCCACTCTCCACTCTCCTCTCAACTGTGGAGACTGTCCTGTCCATTGGTTAGATTCAGTTAGGGGTTCAAACTTTACTGCACATATTGTCCTTGGCTGGTGCCATAGTTTGAGCAAGACCCCTGGTCCAGATCTGCCCGTCATAATGTTCTTCTTGTAGGTTTCTAGGACACTCTGGATCCTTCTATTTCCCCATTCTCCCATACTTCTCTCACCTAGAGTCCCAATAGGATGTCCTCTCCTCTAGCCTACTTTCCTGATAAGTGAAGATTTTTATGAGACGTGCCCCTTGGTCTAGTGCCCAGATATAAGTGAGTATATACCATTTGAGTCTCTCTGCTTCTGGGTTAACTCACTCATTATGATCATTTCTAGTTCAATGAATTTGTCCACAAATTTCAGACCTCGACATAAAACCAGAGACACTACATCAGTTAGAAGAAAAAGTGGGGAAGAGCCTGGAACACATAGGCACAGGAGACAACTTTCTAAACAGAACACCAACAGCGCAGGTCTTAAGGTCAACAATTAATAAATGGGACCTCATGAGGCTGAGAAGCTTCTGTCAGGCAGGAGACACCATCAACACAACAAAGTGACAGCCTACAGACTGGGCAAAGGTCTTTACCAACTCTTCATCTGACAAAGGTCTAATATGCAAAATATATAAAGAACACAAGAAAACCAAACAACTTAATTGAGAAATGGGACTCAGAATTAGAATTCTTAACAGAGGAATATCGAATGGCTGAGAAACACATAAAGAAAGGAAATCCTGAAATTTGTGGACAAATGGATGGGATTAGAAATGATCATAATGAGTGAGTTAACTCAGAAACAGAAAGACTCACATGGTATATACTCACTTTGGGCACTAGCCCAAAAGGTTGTCCCATGAAATTCTTCACTTACCAGGAGATTGGGATAGATGTGAGGACATCCTACTGAGACTCTAGGTAAGAGAAATATAGGAGATGGGGAAATAGAAGGATCCATAGGGTCCTAGAAACCTACAAGAAGAACAATGTGATAGGTGGATTGAGGCCCAGGGGGCTCTGCTCAAACTATTGCACTAACCAAGGACAAAACAATAGTAAACATCGAACCCCTACTCTGATCTACCCAACGGACAGGACATTCTCCACAGGTATGTGGAGAGCGGGGACTGACTTTGACATGAACTCTGGTGCTCCATATTTAAGCACCTCCCCTTGGTGGGGAGGCCTGGTGGCACTCAAAGAAAGAATAAGCAGGTTACCAAGATGAGACTTGACAGCCTATGACTATATAGTGGGGGACAAGGTCCCCCTAGGTCATAGACCTAGGGGAGAGGAATAGGGTGAAAGCAGGAGGGGGGGAGGAATGGGAAGATACAAGTGATGGAATAACAATTGAGTTGTAATCTTAATAAATTAATAAAATTAAAATGAAAAATGAAAAAAGAAATGCTCAAAGTCTTTAGTCATCAGAGAAATACAAATCAAAATGACTCTGAGATTCCATCTTACACCCATCAGAATGGCTAAAATAAAAATTCAAGTGACACCACATGCTGGCGAGGATGTGGAGGAAGAGGAACACTCCTTCATTGCTGGTGGGAATGCAAACTAGTACAGCCCCTTTGGAAATCTATCTGGTGCTATCTCAGAAAACTGGGAATAGGGCTTCCTCAAGACCCAGCTATTCCACTCCTTGGAATATACCCAGAAGATGCTCCAGCACACAACAAAGATATATGCTCAACCATGCTCATAACGGCCTTATTCTTAATAGCCATAACATGGAAATAGCCTAAGTGTCCCTCAGTAGAAGAATGGATAAAGAAACTGTGGTATATTTACACTATGGAAATCTACTCAGCTATTAAAAATAAGAAATTCCTGAAATTTGTTGACTTTGGGGTCTTAATCCCAGCTAGTTCATTGCAATATAACCCTTACAATTGAATAAGCCCAAATAAGAAATAAAAGTTTATATGAGTAAAAGGATGAAGGCAACTGTCTAGTATCCCCTAGTTATGACAGGATGGCTGATCCTATGAGATCTCAACCATACATTTCCATAAATAAGACCTGCCTAATGAAAACCAGTTGACATGCAAATATGAATGTGTGAAATTTCACAAGGTCCCACTAGATGAAGAGCTCTCAAGAGAGGGAGAATCAGTTTTATCCAGAAATCAGACCATAATCTCATGCACGTAGGTGCAACATTAAATGGATTCAGTAGGTTGCACATGTAAGTGTGTGTGTGTAGTAATTATTAGAGAGATTATAATAATTTGAAAAAAAGTCATGAATTTCAGAAGGCTGGGGTATGGGAGAATTTGGAGAGGAAGAAGGACAGTAGACATGATGTTAATACAAAAAAAAAAAAAAAAAAAAAAAAGAAGGCATAGTCAGTAAGCCCCTGTCATAACATAAACATCCTCATTCTGTGAGTGGTTTTTATTAGACAGATCATAATTAAATCATTTTAGTTAAATTCCTGCAGTGTTTGTTTTCCCAGTTATTCTGTCCTGCTCTTATGAATCGCTGATAAGTGCCACTTTCTCAGACACTTTGACTATGCTGACTTTTCAGTGGAAAAGCTGAGACCAATGACTGTCATGTGGAAGGGAGCATTGACAATTGCATCCTGCCTAACTCCTGGGCTACACTCAGGTGCTCATAAGGACTGCTGCCTCTAGTCCCCCTATGTTTTTCACCTCGGATCTATGATGGAAGTTTTCAAAGTCAAAACAATTCTAAACTAATACATATATCTACCTTCTTTGAACATTTGTATTACTCAAATGTCGTTTGATGAGTCCTGTAGTGAACATTAGAACAAGAAATTGTTATGGCTCTCTAGATACAAATACATTAACAAAGAAGATAAACACTTTTTTTTTTTGACAGCAAAGTACTAACTGGAGACTCATAAATTACAAATGACAGACCATGGTTCAGGACCCATTGTCATACACATGAAAGAGTTAGTATTTTTAAAATGAGTGTATAGGGCCAATGACGGCTCAGCAGGTAAAGGCATTTTCTGCCAAACTTGATGAGGTGATTTCCAACTCCAAGACCTATATGGTAGAAGCTGTTAAACTGACCTCTACCTACCTACCTGTGTGTGCACAAAGACACACACAAACACACACACACACACAATTTTTAAAAACATGCATGAAACAACAATTACTGAAAAAAGAGGCCAGAAATTTGAAGGAAAGTAAGGGGTGGTATATGGGAGACCTAGAAAGGCATAAAGGCAAGGAAGGAATGTCATTAAAGTATAAACTCAAAATGAAAAAAAGAAAACCAATTTAGGTCAGCAGGAAATAGCACTACTAGTATCATGGAGTAAATGTGTAGAAGAGCAAACAGAGGCTGTACTTTTTAGGGAACTGTCCGCCTTGGGATACTGGAGGATACGGTTTTGGTATGCTTCTACACGGGAGTTAAAAATGAACACTTTATTTGGTTCTGCTTCAGCAGGATGTACAGGGTATACAAAGAGTCTACAGAAGCTTTACCCTCACTGCAACAAGATAATGTAATGCATTTGCTCAGCCACAGAGAGTCTGAAGTCACTGGATGCCCTTTGCAACATACCAAAAGTGTCTTGTTTCTTCCACAGACTTTAGATACTTATGGGAAAACATGAGGACACAATTGGCAGCCTTCCCAGGCTGTGCTTGCTGGGTGGACTGTTTGCTAGCAAAGTCATACACCCCGCTTTGAAGGACTCACCTACAGGGAACATGAGAATGAGGGTATAGAATTTCGGCCAGTGTCATTTACTTAAAAACAAAGTTATGTATTTATGAGGTTGACCTGGCAACCCGACTACTGTGTGAAGAAATAAGGAATGACAATCACAGTTGATCCCTCATTGGGAAGACTTCAGACACAAGGACAGCATTCCTGACCCTAGAGGAAAAGGACTGTTCGAGTTCACTTGGCTAAAGAGCTCTTGGCTACAGAAGCAGGAAGCCCAGGGCTGAGGCAGCCACTGGCAACCGAGTTAGAAAGCTGACTTCATGCTGTTTTTCTAGGCTCAGGGTGGGGTGACCAGATCTTTGGGGAAGCATACTTCTCTAGGAGGAGTTTCGGGGTCACTCCTCCACCCTGCCCCTTTGATTCCCTAAGGACCACTCATCTGACAATTTCTGGATTTAAAGGAGCTGTTGTGGTCTCAATACCAGATGTAAGAAACCACATTATAGAAAAATGTCTTAAGTACTGACTACTCCCTTTTTGCACAGAGTCCGTTCCAGATGTGTGTCACTAATCCCTGGCTGACTCCACACTGTTTTAGACCAGAGGAAAATGCTTATTCTTAAGGGCTTTCAAAAATGGGACTGTTAGCAGAATTTTGTAATTTGGCCTTGGTTTATATGTGGAGAAAGGCTGATCTCTTCCCACAGTGTACACAAGTACTGCTTTTAGACAGCGGTTTTCTATGTGGTCCTCAAAGCCCTGTGCACATGTCAAAGTGGCTTTTAAGATGCCACATGGGTGAAGAGCCAAAGGTGGAATAAGGCTGAATTCAGCTGCAAAAATACCCCACTAGGGTTACCTTCACGTTATTGATGCAATGTGTTCAGTTGAGGAAGGTGCGGATAATATACAAAATCAGTTTTTAGGTGGCGGGAACAAGATGCCTTCAGAACATTCTTCATGACATTCTGAGACCTCAGTTTAACAAATGTGTCCATTTTACAATTATTTATGCTTTCTGGAGGTTTCCCTTAAGCTACAGGAGGAAGGGTCCGGAGTTTTGTTGAGTTCACTCATCCCTTGCTCATGTCCTGTCTGTTCACATACTGGAGAGAGCACGCCAGGTCAGAATCACCTTTTTTCCTTTTCTGTATTAAATTATAAGCTTAATTAGGTCAATTTCCTGTCATTTAAAAAATTATAATTCACCCCTGAATCAGTTAGTAGTGAGCCTTCTGGAAAATATTTGAACTAACTTGAGTAAAATAAAGAGAGGGGTTTTCTCACAGGGCATTTTCTCAGCCTTTCTCTCCCTTCTTTCCTCCTTGGGCACTTTTGCTTCAGATCTACTGTAACAATTGAAGCACCCTCAGATGGCTGCATCTATTGATTGTTTCTTTTGGCTTTAGAAGCAATTAGTCTGTATTTTGCCCAGGTTATTTTGGACTGCGAATATCAAGGAGGCGCTGTTGTAAAGGGAATCACTGATTCTATAATCAAGCTAGGTGATAGATACATTTTAAGTGTGGTGTTTTTAGGGATCAATAACAGTTTTCATAATTTTACAAAGTAACTAAAAGTTATTTCTTCTGTATAAAAAGTCAATGTTCAAACTTTGAGCTTCATAGCCAGAGAATCAAACTCAAGTTTTTTTGTGTGTGGTTTTTTGTTGTTGTTGTTGTTGTTTTTTTGTTTGTTTGTTTGTTTCAATTTTCAGGAGGTACAGAATCCCTCTAAGTTTAGTGGATGATTATAAACGCTTGTCAGTAAAATACCTTAAGACACTAAGAAAACAAAAGACTGGCAATATAAAACATGCCTTCTGATATCAAAAAAATAAAGTGAACCAACATTTGGAAGTTTTTGTGACATGCACATATAAGTATATTTTATAAGACTTTTATTAAGAATACTTGTATCCACAGGAAAGAGAGGGAGGAGCAATTGCAGCATTCAGGGGAGTCAAGAACACAAGGGCAACATGGCCCACAGAATCATCTAAACAGGACACAGGGGCCTCACAGAGACTGAAGAGGCCATCAGCTGACCCTGCGTGGGTCTGCACTAGGTCTTCTGCATATATGATGTGGTTGTTTAGCCTGGAGTTTTTGTGGGAGTGGGAGTGCCTCTGACTGCTCTTAGGACCCTTTTCCTCCTTCTGGCTTGTCTCATCCAGCCTTGATGTGAGGGTTTGTACCTAGTCTTATTGCATGTTGTAATGAACATATCCTTAGGAAGTCTGCTGTTTCTTGAAGGGAAAGGGAGGAGCCATGGATCTGGGGAAGAGGGGAGGTGAAGAGTGATGGGAAAAAGTAAGGAAGGTGAACCTATGGTTCAGATGTTTTGTATAAAAGCAGAATAAATAAAAACATAAAGGGGGAAAGAATATTTGCATCTGTGTTTATCCAAGAGAGCAGTCCATAGTTTTATTTTATTTTGTTATGTTTTCATCTGGTTTTACCTTCAAGAGAATACTGCTTCAGTAGAATTATTTTTGGTAGTGTTCCTTCTTTTTTGTTTTAAGTTTTATGAACAGCTTGATCAGTACTCTTGTCAGCTCTTCCATAAAAGTTTGGTAGAGTGGAACAGTAACCACATCTGGTCCTTCTCTTCTTAGGGAGATTTTTTTTTTTATTGCTGCCTCAGCCTCCTTGTGTGTTATGTCTTGTTTAAGTTGTTTGTGTTTTCACAATTTAAGTCTGGCAGGTCATATGTGTTTCATAATTTATCAAGTTCTTCCAGATTATCAAGATCTCTGGGATATAAAAGTATTCCCTAACAGTTGTGCATTTCTTTGGGAAGCTCTTTGGCTTTACTATTTTGAAGCTTCCTCTTTTTTGTTTTGTTTTGTTTTGTTCTGTTTACTCAGTAACTCAGCTAGGGATCAGTCAGACTTGTGGATCTATTGACTGTATTGTGCTTGACTGAATGTATTGTCTTTGAATGTACATTTCATTAATATCTTCCAGGAAACTTGATGGCAGTGGTTCACTCCTCTATTCCCAGCACTTGGGAGGCCAGCCTGATAAACAGAGTGAGTTCCAGCACAGCCAGGACTACAGAGAGAAAATCTTTCAAAAAACAAAACAAAATAAAAATCCCAAAATCTGCAGTGGTGATCTTTCTTAGACTTGCGGCCTACTGCTTTGCACTTGCCTTGGTGTTACTTTTCTACGACTTTTAAGCACATGGTAGGTTATTAGAGATGATATTTTATTAGATCCGTTCATTTTATTTGATCTGTCTGTGTATTACCTGTATGTATGTATGGACATGAGTAGCCTGTGCGCTTGTTTTCAGAAAAGGACATTGGAGCCCCTGGTGCCCGAGGTATGGATGGTCGTGAGGCTCTGTATTGGTTCTGATAAACAAACCCGAGTCCCCTGCGAGAGCAACAGATGCTCTTAGCTACTAAGTCTTATCTCCAGCCCACTTAAGGATATTGGATTCATTAATTTTTTTTTATGTGTGAGTGTCTCGCCTGTATGTATGTATGTGCATCATGGGCACAGTTGGTACCCACAGCTGAGGGCATTAGATTCAGTGGACCTGGAGGTATAACTGATTGTGAACCACCACGTGGGGCCTGGGAATTGAACCTTGGTCCTCTGCAAGGGCAAGAAGTGGTCTAAAGAATTGATCTATTTCTCTAGGTCCATTTTTATTTTTATGCAAACATTCACAGTCATAAATTTTCCTTTTAGAACTCACTTAGCCACATCTCCAAAGGTTTTGGGAAAATGTGCTTTCCTTTTGGTTTGGCTCAAGCATTTAAAAAATTTCCTCACTAAATTTTTTTTTTTTCAGTTAACCACTGGTTATTCAAGTAGACACATTAGTTAAAAGAGCAGTTAACATGAGTTATCTCTAAGTTGATATTCATGTGAGTATCATTATATATGATGAATTTCTTAACACAAAAATGTAAAGAAGTATTATTTTTTTAAAAACTAGCAGGTGGGGCAGAGTGGTGCATGCCTTTAATTCCAGATCTTAGGAAGCAGAGGCAGGCAGATCTCTGTAAGTTCAAGACCAGCTTGTTCTACTTAGTGGTTTTTATGCTGGCCACGGGGCTACATAGAAACCCTACCAATAAAAGAAAGGAAAAGTGCTGGGGGGTTGTAGGGAAGGCAGGGGGGATGGTGATGGTGGTAGTGGTGGTGGTGGTGAGCTAGCACTAATGTTAGCATAGTTAGTCTTTGACTGAAGCTTTCAAAGAACTTTAAATTTAGACAAAATATCTTTGCCATAGTTAACAAAGTTATTTGGAAGATTTTGGTAGTAATTTTAGTACTTACAAAATATCACTTTCTATAACATAAATGACATATTAGCAAAATCTCAAACTAGGAAATGGTTAAGCTGGAACCATAAAGCTGAGAAATTATAATGAGCATAACCAAAAGACCATAGTTATATTTAATAAATGTAAATGTAATATTTGCTTAAGTATGATGAAAACAAATTTCCTGGGTACTCACAGTTCCAGGGCGAGGATACGGAATTCTGCCTTGGTAGGATATCAGCTGGTGATTGGGCCCTTCTTTGTGAGCAAAAGGCCCATTGAATACAGTCTGTATATCAGACAGATGATATACGCACACTGCCGATCCTTTAAAAACAGAGCTGAAAACAAACACAAAGAATCTGTTTTATCTTTCTTAAAATGTATTACAGTTGCCTCAGTGAGATGGCTCTGTGGATAAACACACCAGCCATGAAATCTCACAACCTGGTTTGGATTCTAGTGACACACAATATAGAAGCATGAAGTCAACTTCCACATGTTGTCCTCTGATCCTGCCTGTGTACTGTGCCATGCATGTAACCACACACACATATATAACATACAAAATAAAGAAGTTTGTCACAAAGATACATACTACACATAAGTAATGTTTAAATTAAAAGGTGGTATTTTCCATGAATACTTTTGTATATGTAAAAAAATCAATAATATCCAGTTATTTTGAAATAAGGCAAAGATTCATAAAGCATTGCTGTATTTAATTACTTCACACAGGGAATAGACACTGGTAGGTTGCAGCTAAGTTCTGAACATTTCCAAAAATGTTCTTATTTTATTTCAGCAGCAACAGAAAATGTTCCGTAAAGATTTCATAAAAATTTGAATTTGAACGGGCCGGGCGGTGGTGGCGCACGCCTTTAATCCCAGCACGCGGGAGGCAGAGGCAGGCAGATTGCTGTGAGTTCTAGGCCAGCCTGGTCTACAAAGTGAGTCCAGGACAGCCAAGGCTACACAGAGAAACCCTGTCTCAAAAAACAAAAACAAACAAACAAACAAACAAACAAAAAAAAAAAAAAAAAAAAGAAAGAAAGAAAGAAAGAAATTTAATTTGAGCTCTCTGGCCAGGAAAGAAGATCAGTGTCTTGTTCGGTCAGCAACAGAGATGGTTACTCCTCCATCAGATGGGAACAAATACAAAGACCTACTGCGAGGTATTACGCAAAGAGAAAGACCTTGTAACACTCTGTCCAAATAAGGATGTCTCCATCAAATCCCACCCCCAAGGGCTCAGGAAATCCAGTGGAAGGTGAAAGAGGAGGGGAAAAGAGATTAAGAGCCAGAGGGAAAAGGGGAACACCAAGAAAAGAAGGCCCTCTAAATCAACACTATGGAAGCACAAATGGACTCAGAGAGAATGAGGCTTGGGTCTGCACCGGATGGGGACCAAGAGCTGAAAGAAGTAGATGTGCACCCCTATCCCTAGCCCCGAAGCAATCTCCACTTGAAAACCACTTGCAAACACAAATTTAGTTTTCTCTAAGGGAGTTTTACTGGGAAAACAACTACTCTGAGGGGCACACCGCATGCCCAGCTGTGTGGATGGCCAATGGAAAACTAACTCCAGGACATCTTTGGAGGTTCCTTGTCTTGTAATGTGTCAGGGCTTCTCCTTTTAAAAACAAAAATTGATTTTATTATTTTATATTTTAATATTGATTTACTTAAATATATTTTCTCTTTTTTTTTCTTCACCCTACCGGTCCTTTTCTTACACAGCATGGCTTCCAGTTTAATAACTTTAATAGGATTCCTAAGTGTAAAATAGAGTGGCTTTCTGTTTCTTGTGTCTTCTCTTGGGCGTTTTCCTTTATTTTGTCCAATTCTGCTGTGTTAGATTTTGTTTTATCTTATTATATTTTATTATTATACATTAAAAACTTGTTTTCTAATGAGTGATGGAAAGGATGTGGATCAAGGTGGAAGAGAAGTGGGAAGAAATGGAAGGAGTAGAGGGAGAAGAACCATAATTAAGATAAAAGAAAGAGTGTTCCTATTTCTCTCCATCCTTGTCAGGATGTGGTGTCACTTGAATTTTTGACCTTGGACATTCTGATGGGTGTAAGATGGAATCTCAGAGTCGTTTTGATTTGCATTTCCCTGATGACTAAGGAGGTTGAACATTTCTTTAAGTGTTTCTCAGCTATTTGATATTCCTCTGTGAGAATTCCTTGTTTAGTTCTGAGCCCCATTTCTCAATTGGGTTATTTGGTTTGGTGGTGTTTAATTTCTTGAGTTCTTTATATATTTTGGAACTTAGACCTTTGTCAGATGTAGGGTTGGTGAAGATCTTTTCCCAGTCTGTAGGCTGTCGCTTTGCTCTGTTGACAGTGTCTCCTGCCTTACAGAAGCTTCTCAGTCTCATGAGGTCCCATTTGTTAATTGTTGACCTTAAGGCCTTGGCTGTTGGTGTTCTGTTCAGGAAGTTGTCTCCTGTGCCAATGTGCTACAGGCTTTTCCCCACTTTTTCCTCTAACTGATTTAATGTCTCTGGTTTTATGTTGAGGTTTTTAATCCACCTGGACTTGAGTTTTGTGCATGGTGGCAAATATGGGTCTAATTGCATTTTTTCTACAGGTAGACATCCAGTTACACCAGCACCATTTGTTGAAGATGCTATCATTTTTCCATTAAATAGATTTGGCTTCTTTGTCAGGAGAAAGAGAAACACTCCTTCATTGCTGGTAGGAATGCAAATTGGTACAACCACTTTGGAAATCTATCTGGCCCTTTCTCAGAAAAAAAAAAAAAAAAGGAATAGGGCTTCCTCAATACCCAGCTATTCTATTTCTTGGAATATACTCAGAAAATGCTCCACCACACAACAGAGACATATGCTCAACCATGTTCATAGTGGCCTTATTCATAATAGCCAGAACATGGAAACAGCCTAAGTGTCCCTCAGTAGAAGAATAGATAAAGAAACTGTGGTACATTTACACTATGGAAATCTACTCAGCTATTAAAAACAAAGAATTCCCGAAATTTGTGAACAAATGGATTGAGCTAGAAATGATCATAATGAGTGAGTTAACCCAGAAGCAGAAAGACTCAAATGATATATACTCACTTATATCTGGGCACTAGCCCAAGGGGTATGTCCCATGAAAGTCTTCACTTACCAGGAAAGTGGGACAGAGGGGGAAAACTTACTATTGGAAACCTAGGTGAGAGAAGCATGGGATAATAGGGAAATAGAAGGATCCAGAGGGTCCTAGAAACTACAAGAAGAACATATGACTGGCGGATCTGGGCCCAGGGGTACTGCTCAAACTACAGCACCAGCCAAGGACAATTAATGCAGTAACCTTTGAACCCCTACCCAGATCTAGCCAATGGACAGGACATTCTCCACAGATGAGTAGAGAGTGGGGATTGACTTTCCCAGAAACTCTGGTGTTCCATATTTGACCACTTCCCCTTGATGGGAGGCCTGGTGGCACTCACAGGAAGGATAGCAGGCTACCAAGAAGAGACTTGATACCCTATGAGCATATATAGAGAGAGGAGGTCCCCTTCAGTCACAGTCATAGGGGAGGGGAGTGAGGGGGAAAGCAGGAAGAAGGGAGGAATGGGGGAATACAGGGGATGGGATAACAATTGAGATGTAAGATGAATAAATTAATAAGGTATTTTAAAAAATAGAGTGAAAAAAAAGATAAAAAAAAGAATAAGCAGGCTACCAAGATGAGACTTGATAGCCTATGACCATAAAGTGGAAGAGGAAATCCCCCTTGGTCATAGACCTATGGGAGAGGAATAGGGTGAAAGTGGGAGGGAGGGAAGAATGGGAGGATACAAGTGATGGGATAACAATTGAGTTGTAATCTGAATAAATTAATTTTAAAAAAGGAAAAAAGATGTTATGTGAGAAAAAATCTATTTTCAAGAGAGGACAAATAAAAATAAATACATAAACAAAATATGAATTTAATTTGATACCACCTGTACATAATTACAATTTCATTCTGAAATAATTTCCATTAACATGTGAATAGTATGTCTTTTTATAGTAGTATTATCAAACTGATGCTGAGATTTACAGCCAAACATTGGGCGATGCATAGGAAGCTTTGTAGAAAAGTGGGAGGAAGGAGAAAGGGACTTGGAAGGGACAGGAGCTCCACAAGAAAACCAACAGTGCCAAGTAACCAGAGCCCAGAGGGCATGCTGAGATTGAAGCACCAACCAAGGGCCATGTGTGGACTGGACCTAGACCCCCTATAAAGACATAGCTAATGGACAGCTAAGGTTTCATGTGGGTCCCGTGTAAGGGAAGCGGGGCCTCTCTCTCATATGGACTCTCTTGCCAAATTTTAAATTACTTCCTCCTGGAAGGACTGTCTTGCCAGACAACAGGGGAAGAGGACATGCTCAGTCCTGGCTCTACTTTATGGACTAGAATAGGTGGGATATAGGGGATGGGGACAGGAGTCGAGGGGGTGGGGGGGGGAAGGAGGGAGGGTGCTGCTGGGTGATGAGGAGGGATGAGGCTATGACCAGGATGTAAACTGAATGAATGAATGAATGAATGAATGAATGAATGTGAATGAATGAATGTTATTTTAATACAAATTCCAACATTGCTTTAGTTTCCCCAGGACATATTCACTATCAGATTTTAAACAATTAAAAATGCACACCTGTAAGAGAATGCACATACTTGTGCAACCACTGCCAAAATCCAGTAAAGAGACATATTCATCACTCACCAAAACCTAAGACTCTAAAGTTTATTAGACTTATTGGTTTTTAGTTTTCTTATTTAAATGAAATTTTCAAGCATTTTACTTCCGCAATTTCATAGTTTTGATTTGTTTTTTTCCCTAGAGAACTACATGTAATTGTGTAAGAAGCTCTTTGCAAAGTATTTTGTAAATGTTCATTGAGATCAAATACGTTTCAGTAATCTGGCAAAAGTACATAAAAGGGGAAACGTTGTAACTGTTTAATAATTACCTTGATGTGGTAAAGATGCCATATACGAGCGTTGTCCTTGGGTTGTCAGTCTCCAGCAGAAACACATCCTCTATACAAAGAAAAGGACACGCTCGTAAAGTTTCCAGACTTTCAATTGCTTATTTTTAATTGTCTTAAGGCAATAATTTCAAATATGAAAAGTAGTCTTCAGAAGTGTCTTTCTGGAAAGCTCTACAATCCGGTGGAATGTGGTGATACGTTCTTGGCAACCTAACTAAAATGCTAGCCTGGAATTGAGGGCACTTATGAAGGATGTGTCTCTACGGAAATGATGATGTATAAATATTAAGTGGAAAACCCCAAGTGGCCGATAATATAGACTGGAAGTTTGAAAACCTTAATTGTGCAAGTGAGGAGAGAACACAAAGCTTAACCATAGTGCCCATGGGAGGAGTGCCACACACCCTTTCCTCTTGCTTGTTTCTGTGTTTTCTCAAAATCTTTTACTGACGATATCGTAGTTTTAACTTTATTATAACACAACTCTCTAATTCCTCTCAATCTATGATTTAAAGTTGTAATCCTGCAGATAACATTTTGCACATGGCCCTTCTTTCATAAAAAATAAATAAATAAAACTTTACTTGTGTTTATGATCAAAATTGTCAGACTACCCTACCTAACAATTCCTCTAACAACAAGACTTTATATCATAAGATACATATATTTACAATACAATAAAATAAAACAAAAATATTGGGTCATGAAGAACCAAAGACCACATGATAGAAGATGCCTTTTAAAGTGACAGCCTCCTTTGTGTTTATAAGGGTTAGAATCACCAATTTTTTTTGCATTTTGCAATAAGTATTTATTGCTTACCTCATCACATGCTTCAAATTCTGAGAATGACTATATTATACATTTCAATGAATAATGTTTAAAAGAGTTATTTCTAAATGTAGCTTAGTTACGCACAATACTATGGTGTATAAAAAGGTACTTCAAGTACTGAAAAATATTCCTTGTTAGACTATTAGTCCTTATTTTATCTGGAGATCATAAGCCTTCTCTCATAGTCCGAATCACCAAGAAAACTAAGCAGGGAGAATAACTTTTGTAAATTATAATTAAATAATTTTTCTTAAACTCTATTAAATGTTCTACTGAACCCAGTAGCTATATAAATATATATGTATGTGTATATGTATGTATATCCTTATATAAATTGATTTAAATAATAACACCAGAATTAAAATGAGAATGTTACACAATAATTTGATTTTAAGATATTTAAATTTAGACTTGTTTAGATCAGAACATTACAAATAAGCATAATTTAAGTTCATTTTTGTAAAAATATCATTACCTGTATATAAATTATAAAGGTCCTTCCACTTTACACCCATTCATGCCCTAATCTTGCAGCAGTGCACTCAATGGGGAAAGAAATTACTAAGTATTCAAAGACACTGATGAAGAATGAGCAGTTTCCCATGCAAGCTGGAGCACCATCCACACTGTAAACATCCAAGGAGGACACGCCCTTTCTGAGACGTTGCTAAGGCACATGATTCTCCTAACAGCATTCTCAGAAACAGTGCTCAGTCTCTCATCCACGCACCTAATTCATCAAAATGTGTCTCAGGGCCATCTTCATCTGTGACTGAGCACACAAGTCTCGCCTTTAAGAATGTGGTCCACTTGTTGACAAGACTACGTTGTCCACCAGTGTCATTCTGAAACAATTTTGTAAACACAAAATCAGGTATTTGAAAAAAAAATTTGTGCATTAAAAGTTCAACTAAAACTCTGATTCACAATTTATAATAATCTGAAGATTAGAAAGGGTACTCATCAATTTTTGAGAAGCTAGAGTCTATAATATTTTCTTTTTATATAGTGCAATGCCAACACAAATTGAACTATGTGGAGATATAAATATATGGCTCAGTTTTTACAATACATGACATCAACATTCATATGTGATGAATAAACTACCATTTCCCTTTGCTGAGGTAAATTTTGATTTTTTAAAATACAAGTACTATTTACTGCATACACTTGGCTGTTGGAGCTTACTGTGTTCAGGAGAGTGGGTATAACCCATATCAGATGGACCCAAATACTTCTATTCTATCTCTAATCCCTCAGCATTTTCCCTTTAGTCCTTAGTATTTCTGAATGGATGGTATATTATATACATTTCCCTAGAAAATACACAGAACACACTTTTTGCTCCTTCATACAGTCTACTGCTGACTTTTGGCTTCCTCTGTGTCCAATGGCAATTTTGTTTCTGTTGACTTTGGTATATTTACCCAAATTATTGAGAAACAGTGAAGTTCTAGTTAACAGAATATAACAGTTAAAGATAGATAGACACTGGATACTTTAATGAGTACAGCTTACAAAATTAGCATTAATAAGCCAAGGACACCTATAAAGAGCCTATGGAAGATTATATAATTGTTTTATATGTACTGCTAATATATTGATACTTTGCTCATTAGAGTAGTAAAGGCATTAAATTTCCTTTAATACATATGGCTCCACCATAATTATGCTTTACTGATATTTGAATGTATTTTACTTACAAGAATTATTTTGTTTTCCTTAGTAATATACAATTTCCCATTTGTATGAATGCATCCCAGTATGGAGTTGTAAAATTAGCCAAAACTAATTCTATGTTTAAAACAACAACAAAAATATTTCCCTGAATATTTTTACTGAAATGTGATAAAATTGCCTCACATGAACTGTAAGATGCATTCTACACTAAATGTCTTCTTTTTATTATACTCATAGATAACAGCAAATAGTAAAAATAAAGAAATATAGGAAAACATATTACAATTTTGAATTTTTTCTTTAAATAGAAATTTCAGTGGACTTACAGGACATATTCTTGCAATCATGGAATGAATCTGTTTTGTGCTCCTATTGTTGTCAGTCAGTTTTTCTTTGAAGAAAAAATACACTTTAGCATCATTTGGGTCAGTGCCATCTGGGATCACATGTGCATCCACAAACATAGGTTCTACAAAAGAAACAACAGACTATGATTTCATGATATAATCCACCTACTGTTCTTTGAAATAGACAACTGATGCACTCCTTTCTCCACAGTGAATAATCCATAGGCAAGATTTCAAAAAGCAATAACTATATACCAACATACCTCAAGTAGAGTATCAAACACTACAAACTATAGCTCTAGTTTAACAGACCAAATCTTGTCTTCTTCCACGCAGTCTCACAGGAGAGTAAACCACTCTCTCTTTTTAAAATTTTGTTATAATTTATTCTCATTACATCCCAATTGTAATCCCCTCTCTCTTATCTTCCTGTTCCCATGCCCCCTCTCTCTTCTACCTTCTTCCTCTCCCCTAGACCTCTGATCACGGGTACCTCCTCCCCCATGATCTGCCCACAGCCTATCAAATCTCATCTGGATAGCCTGCATCTTCTTCCTCTACCAAGGGGCAGTGTTCAAATTGAGGGTCCCAGAATTTGTGTCAGAGGCAGTCTCTAGTTCTTCCCATAGTGGAGAATGAGCTGTCCATTGGCTACATCTGATCAGGAGGTCTAGGTTCTATGCTTGAAATGTCTTTGGTTGGTGCATCAGTCTGTGCAGCCCCCACCCCTGGGTCCACATCGGCCAGCATTGATAGTCTCCTTGTGGAGGTCTGGACAAACCACCACCCCTAGCCTTTCCATGCCCCAGCTCTTCCATACAGCTTGCAGTGCCTCGCCCAAATTCATCTTGTGTTGGCCATCTATTGTTAGGCATGGGGTCTGTCTTTAAGATGGCCAACACAAGATATATTCAATGGCATCTTTGGAGGGTCTTTGTCTCCTAATGTTAAGTCAGGGAGTTGTTTTGATTTTGTGCTTGTTTTCCCTTACATGTCTTTTACATATGTATTATGTCTTCTGGTTTCATGTCTTTATGGGATTCCTGCATGTGCAAATGTGTGTGTCTCTGTATCTACATCAGATTCTTGTGCTTTCTCTTTGGCTCTTTTTCGTGGGTGGTTGTTTTGTCCTATTCCAATTAGTTTGCGTTTACTCTATCTTATAGCATTTTATTTATTTTATTTTATTATTATTCCTCAGATTCCTGTTTGTCTTCTTACCAGAGAAAGGAAAGGGTGTGGATCTTGATGGGAGAAGAAATGGAGAGGAACTGGGAGAAGTTAGAGAGGGGACACGCTATCCAGAATATATTGTATAAAAATGTATTTTCAACAAAAGGCAAGAAGATATAACTTTAACCAGGAAATAATAAGGAGAAAGAGGAAGGGAAGTAGGAAGAATTAGAAGAAAAGGAGGAAGAGGAGAAGAAGAGGAAGGAGGAGAAGAAGAGGAGGAAGAGGAAGAAGTATAGGAAAAGGAGGAAGAAGAAATTGTTGGTGGGGCACCAAAAATCTGATACAGTTTTCCATTAAACTACAGCAAATTAAATTAAGAAGATACTTCCCAAATAAAAACCATAGTCAGTGAAGACATAGAGAGTTTCCTTATTTCAGGAACAAAACAACTTTTTGGAATATTCAGTTTCTAAGTTTCTAGATGTACTGGCAGAATTATTTGAAGAAGAAAAAAGACAATCAGTGCTTTCATATGCTGCTCCATCAGGGAAATAAAATGCTTAACTGTGATGATGCATGCTAAACTGCATTACTAACTTCATAGGCCTTGAGGGGAGAATGGCAAGTGCTCAGCGGCTTCCTCCCCCTCCAATGACTGAAACTGATTGGAATCTTACAGAAAAATCAAATTAGCCTTCTTTCAGGGTGTGGATTTCTTATAACCCCGAGAATTTGAAACAACTAAACAATGATTACCATAGAATCATCATAACTTTAGTTTCCATTTAATGTTCGTAAATTTCTGAAAAAGGAATATTCTAAATTTTAGATTCTTAGTGTAAACAAACACAAAGAACTTCTTTATATGATCTGTTCATTATCTTACATCATGACTTTAGAATAACACCTTGATTTAGAATAATGAATATATAAAAGCAATTAAGAGAACTAAAACCATATTTAACTGGGCTATACTACCATTTACCAAGTGGAGGTATGCATGGTGAGTATCAGTGACATTTGTACTTACCTAGTTCTATGACTATTGGTTCATAATTGTTGGCTCAAACAACTGAAATAAGAATGATGGCTAATTATTTATCCTAGGTGTTTGTCACATACTGTATAGAACTATAACTACTTATGTCAAAGCCTGATATTTTAGTTTTTAACTGCTTTCTCGATTATCAGCATAAGACTGAATGTTAATTTGAAGCAAGATATCAAAGGGGGGAAATGCAGCTAATGTTTTCTTACCACTCAGCCATTTCGAATTGTGTTGATCAGTTCGGACTGCGTTCCTTTTAGTTAAACTTCGAAAAATAGCAGCATCTGTTCCCATGAAATCTATGTACATTCCTGAGAAGAGTTCCTCATCTATGAAAAATGAGAAATTTTAGAGAAATTCTAATGCCTTTTGAAGTTTTTTTAAGCTCAAGAAGGTTTAACTTAACACATTATCCTAATTACTAGAAGAGGTTTGTAGTTATAATTTAGTTTCTATTGACTACCAATTGTACAAAGGGTTGATTTTAATATGCTTTTATTGTGATGATACTGTATTTTTAAACCAAGTGCAGGAATTACTTGCCTTAATTTTCTCAGGCAAGCAACATACATGAATCCAGGGCTATGTCATTTAACACATGGAATCTTAATATTTCATTTATAGATTATAAGAAATGAGCTATGATCCTAATAGTACTCATTAAATGTTCACTTCTAAGATTTTTACATAAATGATAGTAAGAATGCTTTTACTAATTTTACTACTAGATTACATAAAAACTACATTAATATTGTAAAAATATTATTGATGAACAAACTAATCATTCAAAAAATCTACATATTGATCTTTAGGGCTACAAGTTTCCTAGTAACATAAACACAGCTTACTTTTTCAGCAATAACTCTTTTGCAAAAAAATAAAGTGAAGGAAAGAAAGTATGTCTAAAATTAAATAATTTGTCTGACATATGTGTCCAATTCAATTAGGTTATACACACACATATATATATATATTTATATATGTGTATGTGTGTGTGTACACATATGTATATATGATGTATTTATCATTAGAATATATATTATTAGAAACTTACTCACTTGGAAGAGTCATTTTTAATTTAAGTAAGGAGCAGTAAACATTGACTTGGGGAGAAGCAATGTGACCACCTAGTAGTGGACAGCTGAGCAACTATTTGAGGAAAGATCAAGTTCCTTGGGTTAGCCCCTCTGACCTGAAATGAATCTGTGCTCTAGATTGCTTTCAGGATTACCTTCGAGCTGCGGCCCTTGTGGCAGGACTGGGGCATCTGCAGTACTCTTAATAATACCTTTTGAATGGGACAGACTGCAGATTGAAACATTTCTAAAATGAGCTCCTCTGGTTTTGAACTATACCCCTACCAGTGAAGGAGCTGGCGTGACAGGCATCTCGTCACCCACTTCTCCTTCCCAGGTGGGACACAAAGCCCAAGGCAACGTGTTAGATGGTGATAATGAAGGTAAGAATGAGACTTATTAAAAACAGTTCAGCTCTTTAAGCATTTGTTGGAATATCTGTTGTGTATATAGATTTGGCTAATAAATCAATATAATACATAATTATTTCCCATTTTGTTACAGCTCATTAGTCATAAAACCATGGGTTGTAATCCCTACTATTGAAGAGTATATCTCCCAGTTCTATAGACTTGTACAGCAGGGGGTAGAAACTCAGAGGTGGCTCACAGCTTTCTAACCCTACTGTATAGTACACTATCAGGTATAATTTAAATCTTACAAAACCCTGCATTTCAAACTGATTTCGTTCCTTGTTTCATTTCTCAGTGATTCTAATAGCAGATAGAAAATTCCTGCTTTGTTTTGTATAAATAATAAATTCTTAAGTAATAACACTTTGGAAAGAATTTTGAGAGTTTTCAGGATTTCTTTGTAGGGTTATACGCAGATAAACTTGTGCCTTTTAACTTTACTCAAAAAATATTTTGTTTTCTAACTATACTGCAACACATTCAAAAAGCTTCAAGAATTTTGTGAGAAGTTTAAAAAAAGGTAACATCTGGCCTCCTCATAGTTCTATATTAAGTACCTTGAACTGGAAAGACTACTGGACTTGCTAGTAGTTTAGATGCTTTAAGTGGATTTTAACATACCAAGCTATTAAATTCATACCATTTGCTCGCACTTAGTTGATGAAAGTATTTCAAGCATCTATATTATTTGGTGACATCAATCAAACAGAACTAACAAACCTTTACAATACAGTGAGAGACTTACACAAATTATGAGAGATAATTTTAGGGTGATGACACTTTAGGAAGGAAAATAAGTCACAAAGAGATTTGTGATCTTCTCATGTACATCTTTAGATTTTTTTAAGTAAATTAACTAACATGTAAGTTATGTGTGATTTATTATTTAACCCCACTCCTCTTTCATTTCCTACTTACTGATCATGACAGACACAGTGTTCACATTCGGATTGAAAGAGCATCGTCCTTTTCCAGATTCACACTTCGAGTCAATCATGAAGACTTGGTCCTTTGTAGTAGAAAAATGTATCAAATGACAATAATGCAGTATAATAAGCACAACAAGACAAAATTATAATTAATTTACTCAAATGATTATTATCTAACAAAACAATTCATCTTCAAAACCAGTTTCTCCCAATGTGCTTCCAACATGTTACATTAAAACTTAACTGTCCTGTAACAATTCATTAGGCTCTGGCCTCAGCAGGGCAAACTCTCATCCCACTTTGCATCCCCAAGTACCCTTGATGGAGCTTGAGTTCTACTTAAATCAACATCATCAAAAGTTACTTGATATATATATTTCTAAAATTGGGCTTTTTAAAATAAAAATTCTATGTTACTACTTAATTTTTTGTATAACTCATTTTATAAGATTTAAAATTATAACATTACTATAATTTATTCAATTATCTGTGGACATGATGAGGAACTAAACAGTAAAACATACAGAAATCTTGGTCATTGAATGATTTATATTCTGATGAGAAAGATAGAAATTAAAGAAAATAATATACAATCATAGGTTACATAAGAGTCTGTTCATCACTTAATAGAAACAGAGTGTGGACAGATAAATAAGAAAGACTGGAAATTATGTAGCAGTAAATTCAGTCTTTATATGGTGCTCAGTGAGCAGCACTAAGGGAGTCATTTTATAAATAGACATACTGACATTTTCATATATCAACTTACTACAAGCTATTACTAAATAACAAGGGCAAAAAATGAACATTTGGTGGATTACATCAGATGATGGAGAACCTTAATTATCAAGTTAAAGTTTTTGAAAGCTATCCTGAATAAATATAGCCTCATAATATTTTTGAATGTAGAGATAAAATGACCAGAACTTTGCTTGAGAAATGATTGATCATACTTCTGCTTGAGCTGATAATATTCCCCAAAGCATCATAATCTATCTAACAAAAACCCCGGTAGCAGGCATTAGACACATTCCTTTGAGTTCTTGGTCAGGAGAGTCTAAGAGGTCCCCCAAACAACATAGGCTGCAGATGGTGCCCCTGGTTGCCTTCAGAAGTTGATGGAATTCTTTACTATTGAGGATACAACATGCTAAGAATACCTGCAAGCCTCCTTTCTGAGAACTTGCTTTCATAGTAGCCGAAAGTGATGTGCAAACTTCTCAGACGGGAAAGGAATACTTAGTCCTATGCCGTTGTAACTCTATGAACCACAACAATGACCACTGTGGCAAAAAGTCCTAAGGGTTTATTAGTGACACTTACGTCTTATAACCAAAAGCTGTCCAACAGACTCAATGTTAGCGATAGTTAGAGGGCTCATGGATTTTAGAGGGGAGACCACTACCAATCTTTTCTCCGCCAGTGTAATTCGTATCTGAGCTCTAAGTACTTATCCTTATACTCAAGGACAAGGGTAACATTCACTCCTCATCAAAGAAGCAACTGATTGCAGCAGAAGGTGATTGTTACATAAAGCTACAACTGGCCAAAATGATCATGGGCTACCCAGCTTCAGCTTATACACATCCAATATAAGTCCTGAGTGAACTTCATAGAAGATGGAACAGAGGGGATTTAAGAAGACTGGGAGGTCTTCTGTGTGGTTGTGCCTCCTCGCTGTGATAGAGAAGCTACACCCTAGAGGTATCTCCAACATAGCTGCCTAAACTATCTTGGAAAATCTCCAAGAGCAGTAGACATCACAATATACATAGGAGAAATTTCACAGGAACTCACCTTTAAATGAAGTGCAGCAGCAAGTCAGTAACAACTACTGAGAGAGAACAATTCTATCTAGGGATGAGACCCACTGATTGTTCGTCTAATACCAAGTAGAAAGCACTAGAAACATGTACATGAAAGCAACACTGAAGTGACTCAGCAAGATACATAGATATAGATACATATAGATATATGTGTGTGTGTATGTTCACTTATATGTGTATGTAATAACAATAGCTAAAGAAAATGAGACCATAAAATTGAGAGTTTATGGAAGAGATAGACATGGGAGGAGTATCAGGGAGGAGAGAAAGGGAAAATTGTATGATTATACTTTAATTTTAAAAAGTCTGTGCATAGTCATCTGCAATTCTGTGATGTCAATGGGCCTGGTGAAGACAATTAAAGTATAAGATAATTTGTGTGGTGATAATCAGTGTTTTGAAGCTAACAAGAAATGGCTTGATTAAATAAGGAGAAAGTAAATATTCAGAAGTTTTGTTTACTTAAAGAAAATAAAAGTAGTTTGTTTTGGTTAGATAAAGTCTGCTGTAGGGGAAGATATCATCAAGACAATAATAGCTGAGAGAAGATAAGAACAGAATCCGAATTCTGCCTCCTGGCACCTAGCACATCAGCTTTGCAAAGAAAGTAATTATAGAGATGAAAGAAAATTTAATAATCTTGGCTGTGATTCTAGGCCCAGGAATAGATTTCCCTAGATAAGCCAACATTGGCAGTGGAGGAACTCATGAGATAGTTAGGTTACCAGGCATTCTCTGAAGGCCCACTCCTCCATTACTGAGTACTCTCTTCGCCACATGGTCTTACTTACAGTCTAATTATAGTCAACACTGAGAAAAAATGTGGCAAAATCTTAATCATCTACTTCAAGCAGAAATAAGACACTTCACTCACTTCCTAAGAATTGAGCCATTGCCTCCCCTGATCATCAGTCTGCCTTCCTATTTCCTTAGCTTTTTTTGCATTTGACCTTATAAGATTACCCATAGCTCCACTTTTAATAACTTCTGAATTAGTTTTATTACGGCATCTCCACACATACCTTGTTCAGCCTCCCCTGAGTGCACCCACCTGCCCCTGTGCTCCGCACCCACTGAGCTTTTCTTCCCCTCCTGCTTTCATGTCTCACATATTCCATTATCTTCCCTCTCGTGCTCCTCTTGTTTAAAAAAACCCGCTGCTCCCTCACAGATAATGATTAAATCCTATGATGTGCACGTGGGATAAAATATTTACTAGCTGTCTCTCTTCCTCTGATTTCAAATGTCATGTGACTAGCTGCTTCAAACTCCTGATGCTGTGATTTCCTTACCATGACAGACCGATAAACTAACTAAATCCGTTCTCTGTTATGTCGCTCTTGGCAGAGGAATTTGCCTGAAACCGAGGTCGAGTCCCTCTGTATACGCAGAAGTGGGCGAGCTGGACCATAGGTATCTCTACTCACACCTTTGAGAAAGCCCCAGCTGATCCTAGTAGCTATGCGAGTTTACACTCCCATCAGCAGTGAGTAGGGTGTCGTTTTCTTCATGTCCTCAACAACATTTTTCTGTATGCAAACAGCAAGCTTGCTGAGAAGAAGATTAGGAAAAATCTCCTATTCCTAGCATGAAATGTTTGTGCAATGCAAACACTTCAGTTTGAGAGAATCTCCCACTTTTATCACAACTTTGCACTTTGTAATGAACAGAGCATAGGACTGTCATTTCACATCCTGCATGTATGTTAAATCATAGCCTTTCCCTACACTCAAAACCAATTTGAATGTGACCAAGGAATAGGAACATATATGTTGTGATTTATTTCACTTTTTAAAAATATTAATTCATTCTTATTGCATCTCAATAGTTATCCCATCCCTTGTATCCTCCCATTCCTCCCTCCCTCCCTCCCATTTTTCCCTTACTCCCCTCCCCTATGACTGTGACTGAGGGGGACCTCCTTCCCTGTATATGCTCATAGGGTATCAAGTCTCTTCTTGGTAGCCTGCTATCCTTCCTCTCAGTGCCACCAGGTACCCCTCAAGGGGACGTGGTCAAATATGGGGCACCAGAGTTTGAGTGAAAGTGAGTCCTCACTCTCCACTCAACTGTGGAGAATGTCCTCTCCATTGGCTAGTTGTGATTTATATGCTGACATACAAGATAATTCCATTTTTAAATTTACTGACTAAAATCAAGACAAACATATACAACTTAAGAACCATAATCCCTTCATACTTGAATTGCTTCCTAAGATATCAGCTTTTTATCTAAAAGTCTAAATGGATGGGACTGCCAGGTGCCTATGAAACACAGCTTGTGAAGTGAGACTAGTGTGGCTCCAGTTTCCCAAGGTGATTAGAATGATTTCATGCTGCTTTCGAAAGGAGATTATTTTTGGACAGACTTTCTAATTAGGGTGTGAAGTGAATAGTGGGTAAATTTTACGTGGAAAGGCTCTTTCATTTGAAATCTGTGTTCTGAAAACTGCCATGCTAGTGTTGACCGGCATAGTGGCTGTGTGGACTTCAGGGTAGTGCTTGGCTATGGTATTCTTTTATTTACTTGGTGATCACAGGCACGTGGCCATACTGATCATCTCAGTGCATGCAATGGCATTCTCCCCAAAAGCCTAGCTTTCTCTTTATGAGTATTAAATATTTCAGTAACATTTAGAGTCTTATTTTGGAAAAAAAAAACTCAATCTGAGGTCCAATGATAATCATTCAGTTAATCTTTAATGGCGTTTATTCATCTAACCATACATGAGTATATATAAATTATATGCATGAAACGCAATGAAATACAATGGAGTGCAGCAGAATCCTCGTCCCACTACATTAGTGATAAAGTACATTGGTTCTTAGGAAAGAAAAATAACCTCAAAAAGAATATTAACAGCAATATCTGTTTCCCCCATAATTCTGATCTTTAACAGCCAATTAAGATATAATTTAGGAACTGGTCATTCTAAATTTAAGTTAAATAACAAACTAAATATGGTTTCAAATAATGCAGTTTCAAAAATCACCGTGTTAGGTGAAATAATACAGGTGACTGAAAGAATGAAAAATGGCCAAGGCTCCTTAGGTTTTCTGCATGGCTTCTAGACTCAGCAGCTGTACAGGGGAGACAAGGCCAGCCTTTGATATCACAGCGCAATCCTAGCCAGCATTATGTTTAACTATACATTAACTAACTGTTTGACTAAGATTCAGCAAACACCATACCATAATAACTCAAATCACTCTAAGCAATAAAAGTGGAAGGTGAGAATGAACTAGTATAGGGTAATGTTAGTTTTAAATGAAAGCATGGTTTATCAATTTATAAAGTTATTTTTCAACAAAACATTTAATATCCTGCTTCAATCCTGTCTTAAAGTATATATCCATAAAGGGGTACTGAAATTAAAATATAAGTGAGACTGTATATATAGTTATGAAAGTAAGTGTAAACAAAGTATTTCCTATTTTTTATTTAGTTCATTACATTTAATACAGTTATGAAATTACAGTTTTCTTTTATTTTACAGCTTGTATGTTTAGAAACAAGTAAACATTTTATCTGAAGGCTCAAAGAGTGTTAATTAGCTTGCCTTCCCAGACAAGATCAAAATGGAATACATTCACATGTTGAAAAATATAAAAATGTTTTACTGCCACTGATATCCCCAAATCTATAACTCTGAAATACCTTCAAGCTTCTGACCTTATTACCAAAACTGACAAAATAAAACTGTCACGCTTACCTCTGACCTCCGTCCCCGGTTCAGGTAAGTGCACACTGGGCTGAAAGCTCCACTCCCACAGACATACAGGTGAGTACGGTTGAATGTCTGAATAACCCGGACGAAATTCCCACATCCATGCTGGCAAAAGGAAAGGCAGTTAGTGAGGGTACCTCCCCTACTGTCTACAGAAGCTCTGCTAGCCTGAGATATGATGCGAGATGTGTGAGGTGGCAATATGGTGACATCTGCTCTTGCCTATAGTCTGTAGAAACAATGCAGCTTGTAAATGCAATCTAGAAACACTCATTTGACTTATAGAAATAAGGAAACAAATGTTAGAATGGTACATTCTGAAATATCCAGCCACTCAGAGATAAAGCACTATTGTGGAAGGGTATTTTCAACTGAGATTTGCCGAACTTAATCAGGTGATTTCAGAACTCCTGGCATGTTCAGGAAACAGTGCTCAGTTGGACAAAGTGGGAATCCTTACAAAATGTATTGTTTCTATGCAGTCTTTTCTCAGACTTCATGTGAAAATGCTCTGAAGTTTATTGTTCTCAACACGTTCCCAGATCGTTCTTAGACATGTTCATCTGCACATCCTCTTTCTAGCTTTTCAATGTTATTGTTAGGAGACATCTTCGAAGATACAATAAGAGCACAACCTGGTCCATTCCATTCATCTGTCTTGGCAATAAGGATTCTACCTCATGTATCAATTATAATGACTTAGTGCTTATTTAAATGTTTCATATGCTTTATGAGTATTTTTCATGTGTATGTATGGGTGTGTGGTTGAGTTTATGCCCACTCATATATGTGTGTTTGTGCGTGGAGACTTGATATTGATGCCAGGACTCTTCTTCAATTACCCTTCCCTTTATTCAGAGGCAGAGCCTCTTAGTTGACCCAGGATTCACTGATAATGCATAAACTGCCTCCTAGACAGCTTATTCTGGGAAATTCATGGCCCCCAATTGAGCAGTGGAATGACAAATATCTGGGCTGCCATGTCCACCCAGCAGAGCATTTGCACGGCTTCTCTGGATTTGAACTCTGGTCCTCATGCTTGCTACTTGCATGCTGCGTGTTTTAACTGTTCAACTATCACCTAAGCCAATCCTATGTAATCCTTTAGATTCTACAGTGTTTATGTGTACTCTTTTAGGTAAGCAAGTTCAGAAATGCAGGCATAGAGAGTCCAGCCAGCAAGGTGAATCAAAGAGAAAGTGTTTTTTGGACACCAAGCCAGAAAAACCAAGTTTCATCCTCAGAACCCAGTGTTTTGTTTTGTTTATAACTCATTTTTTATTTAATTAATTTATTCAGATTACAACTCAATTGCTATCCCATCACTTGTATCCTGCTGTTCCTCCCTCCCTCCTGCTTTCACCTTATTCCCCTCCCCTAGGTCTATGACTGAGGGGAACCTCCTCCCCCACTATGTGGTCATAGGCTATCCAGTCTCATCTTGGTATCCTGCTTATTCTTTCTTTGAGTGCCACCAGACCTCCCCACCAAGGGAAGCTGGTCAAATATGGGGCACCAGAGTTCATGTCAGAGTCAGTCCCTGCTCTCCACATAACTGTGAAAAATATCCTGTCCATTGGGTAGATCAGAGTAGGGGTTCGATGTTTACTACTTCTATCGTCCTTGGTTAGCACAGTAGTTTGAGCAGAGCCCCCCTGGGCCCCGATCCACCCATCACGATGTCATTTATGTAGGTTTCTAGAAGACTCTGGGTCCTTCTGTTTCCTCATCTCCTATATATTTTTTTTTACCTAGAGTTCCAGTAGGATGTCCTCACATCTATCCCAATCTCCTGGTAAGTAAAGACTTTCATGGGACATGCTTTTTGGGCTAGTGCCCAATTATAAGTAAGTATATACCATATGAGACTTTCTGCTTCTGGATTAACTCACTCAGTATGATCATTTCTAGTTCTATCCATTTGTGCACAAATTTCAGGATTTCCTTGTTTTTAATAGCTGAGTAGTATTCCACAGTGTAAATGTACCACAGCTTCTTTATCCATTCTTCAACTGATGGACACTTAGGCTGTTTCCAGGTTCTGGCTATTACGAATAAGGCTGCTATGAACATGGTTGAGCATATGTCCCTGTTGCGTGGTGAAGCATTTTCCCAGTGTTAAAGAAGAAGAAAAAAAAAAAAAAACTCTGAACACTTGTTCTCAGATGCCAATTGCATTTGCTATTACTCACACAAGTATATACACAACAAAACAAGTAAATAGATGCAAAAAGTGTAATTACGGAATACAACTAGCACTTAATACATTAATATGTTACACACATACACACACACATTTGAAGTGAAGTAGTGTTCATTCATATTCCAGCACATAATGAATTCACCATGGTAACCATGGTAACCAAGGCTATGGTAATCTGAGGCATGAAAGTCCTGGAATACACGTCTCACTACAGCTTTCTATGAAGAATGGTGCCCCACCAAATATGCTTTTTATCTCTCACAAACCTGTTTCTCAACTGGTTTTGCTCTAACTAAATAGGCAAGGATATCATTGTTGTACTTCTAAATCAACTGTGACCTTGCAGGAGTCTCTGTGGCCAAATTAATCATCCAAACTCTACAGTTGATATGCTCATTACTTTTGCTGATTATATGTTAATCAAGCTGGGGATGGAATGTTGTCCCTTTTACAAAGTCATTTTTTCTCTCAAATAATTTTATTAAAATAATTTTTATCATTTGAGGTGTATTTTGTTTAATAAAAGTTATAAAATATATCAAATTTAATAGTAGTGTCTCCATGCATACACCATAATACACATTTCTTTTTTATGGTTTCTTGGTATACTGAATCTCTATTATTTATGTTACTACACAGTACAATAAAGCAACATGCTAAAAATAGGAGCTAAATGATGTAAACATGTATATTATTTTATATATTCCATCACTTTTTCGTATTTATCTTTTCTTGTCAGTAAGTATATATTTCTTTTTCTGCATGGGGATTTTAAGCAGATATTTCTGCTATGAATTATTAATCAGTCTTTAATTCTAATGTCAAAGAGATTAATCTTTTCAGTCCAGACTATACACTTTATTTTAAAGTTATGACGGTAATAGTCTTTGTTAAATATACAGGGCTATGCCTTGATACCTGTTTTAAGAGGTACCTGGAGATTACTTATATAACCAGAAATGACAGCATAATACACTGAAGAAACTGCAAAGGTGGAGGGTGGTCTGTATATAACAAATCTTGTGAGCAAAAGACCTCTGAATATTTTTTTCCACACTCATGTTCAGTCACTCTGGAATTCTGTATAGATTACCTTCCAATAAGACATGGTTCAGTGAAAATTTAGAAAAGGAGTGTTGCTTCTGTCTTATCTTGAGCTACGTAGATAATTTATCCAGATAAATTTTTGTTATAGTAAAAGGATAATGTCAAAAACACATTTTCACATTTAAGATAAAATTATACTCACTTCAAGTATGTGCATACATCTTTATTGTGGATAATATTTTGTTTTCTATGTAATAGGAGACATGGGGAAATTATTTTATATAATTTACTATTACTACTTCCCAGGATTCTCAATGTTTAACTTTATAATGGTTGTGTATTGACCATTCAGTATATGCTTCTTAATGACTTTATATGAATTCATTAGATTTTTCTTTTAGCAACTAAGTTCCTGATAGAGAAAAGAAAACAGAGGCTTTCATTGTTTTCAATTTGCCTACATTCTTACAGGCAGATACAATAAGGAAGGTTTTCAAACACAAATATAATAATTATCCATACATTTAAATTTCCTCATAGTCCCATGCATTAAAAACCCACATTTTCCTTCCAGAGTTATTAATTCCTATGCATCCTTAGAATTTTTATGTTATTAACATTTTCAGGCCTATCTATCTATACACTTTTATTGCCTTTACTCTCACATTAATGCTTCATGATTAAGTAACTGAACGTCAAATTAGTATAAGGAGGTTCATATCCAAAAGAGATAGTTTCTTCACCTCAGACTGAAACTGTGGCCACTGTCATTGTCTAGCTTTTCTCTAGCCATATCACTATTAGTAGACAAATTACTACACAGTGATAGTCACTGCACCTACCTCCTCTTCCTCGATAGAATTCAAAAGTGATGCTGAACAGTTGAGTTAATTATTGATAACCATTAACTTTGAGCTCTGCCTTTCCACTGCAGAGTGCCAGACTTACAGTTTACTGCTGTGTAAATCCCCCTCAGCAAATATGTGATAAGGCACTGTGTATAGGGTTAGCAACACTTGAATGCTAGACTGCTTTCTCCTTTCAAAAAAAAAAAAAAAAAAAAGGGGGGGGAGTGTATACACCAAAGCTGAGGTAGAATGCATGAAGTTATCATAAGTTTATATACTAATACATACATGCATACATACATTCATATATGAACTCAGTATAAAGATTTAGAAGAGATATAATTTCATCTTGGTCTTGAAGAATAATCTTGATGATCATGATACATAAAGAAAGACTTTTCTAAATGAAAACAGCATAATCAAACAACAAAGGCATGGGCTGGGGATATAACTCAGTGGCTTTTCCAGAGAACTTGAGTTTGGTTCCCAGAAGCCATATTAGGTGGCTCACAACCATATGTAGCTCCAGTTCCGATGGACTGGGCATCACCTTTTGGCCTCTGTTTGGAGTTGCTCTCACATGCACATCCACTGATCACACACACACACACATACACACGCACACACAACACTAAGAATAAATAAAATGTATGAAAATAGGAGAAAGAAAAACAAGTACATGAGTGGGTGGGATTTTCTTACTATAGAGTGAATTTCCTAGAATTTTATAGAATATAGAATTCTGTGTCATGAAAGGAGAAAGGAGCTGAAGAAGGCCTGTCATTGTGTCTTCATAGGCAGGAGAGATACTGGCAAGACTAAATAATAAGCAAATATTCAGTTCACAAAGCCAGGTGACCTAGATCTAAACATTGCCTTCAACTCTTTCTAGATGTTATTAAGTCAGCTATTTAGATTTTCTATTGTTCGTGTTTTGCACCAAGGAAAATGGAAGTAATAACATTTGTTTTGAGCAATATATTAATAAGGCAATGGGGAAATTCTGATTTGGACAGGCCATTTGTCCTTCCTAGATTAGTACTAGTCTTGTTCAAAACACTAGTACGTAAAAAAAGGCATTGGAGATTTTAGTAACTACTAAGGATGACTTTTAAATTTTTAATTTTTTTTTTGTTTTTTGAGATTACCGTGATTACATCATTTCCTCCTTCCCCTTCTCTCTCCAATACCTTCTGTATACCTCTGCTTCACTCTCTTTAAAATTCGTGGGTATTTTTTCTTTATATGTTGTTACATGCATGTGTGTGTGCTTGCTTTCCTATGAACACTTTTATTTTTATGTATGTTTTCAGGGTTGACCGATTGGTGTCTGATAATCACTTGACATAATTTTTGACTAGGGTTGTGGTGTCAAGAGCATCCCTCTATTTGAGTGAGTTGTTGTTCAGGTTGGTTCGAAAGACTTCCCAACCATGGTGGGCTATTTGTACATGTGGGAGTTTCAGTGCAACATGGTATGAAAAGCATGGCATAGTAGCTCTGTGGCAGTGGTAGCTTGTAGTATCAAGTGTTCACACAGCAAGGACAAAGAATCCAACAGAGAAGTCCAGAACCAACAATGGGTATACTCTTCAAAGTCTAATGACCTATTATGCTAGGTGGCCAACCTCCTAAAAGCACCATAACCTTCAAAATGGTGCCACAAAATAAAGATTGTGCCATCAAATCATAAACTGGTAGAGGGTGTTGTAGAGTGCAGCCATAACACCAAATACCTGCTTACCCTGGATCCTGCCAGGTAATGACATGTGTCCCTTCCATTCTTGCTTTAGGAAAAGACCACCATCTATGCTGAGCCAATTCCACCACTGGGCCCAGAGTCCACAGTCTCTAATTTTAAGTTAAATATACACACTTTGTAACTTTACTTTACACTTAGCTTCTGTCATGTAAAAGATTAAAACAAAATAACCTATATCCTCTTTAACTGAGGCAGAAAATTTGCTACATTTCCACCACGATAAGTTATTATCTTAATAAAAATAGTTATTGTAGAATAATATTTGTTATCTGGAATAAAAATTAAGCTGCTGCTGGATTTGAATCTCCTGTCCCATTGCTTGGGAATGTGTCTCTTACAGCACTGGCAGACCTTCAACTAGTTCTTTTCCTGGGGATATCTTGTCCTTCTGATCCAAGGGTTGTGGTTCCGGGTGGGTGCCACCATGCTGGGCTTACATGGTGTTGAAACTGAATACAAAGGATGTCTTACATGCTAGGCATGTACTGTACTCACAAACGGAGCTACTTTCATGTCCCCTCCTTTAAAAAAAATAACTTTATTTAAAATATGCTAGAGATGAAATTTCCCAGATCTAGCCAATGGTCAGAACATTCTCCACAGTTGAGTGGAGAGTGTGATATGACTTTCTCATGTACTATGGTGCCTCACATTTGACCATGTCCCCTGGAGGGGGAGACCTGGTGGCACTCAGAGGAAGGACAGCAGGTAGCCAAGAAGAGACTTGACACCCTATGAGAATATACAGGGGGACGTAATCCCCCTCAGGAACAGTCATAGGGGAGGGGAATAATGGGAAAATGGGGGGGGGGAGGAATGGGAGGATACAAGGGATGGGATAAACATTGAGATGTAACAAGAATAAATTAATAATAATAAAAAAAAAGAAATTTCTGAATCATGAATTCTAGTATTTTTCTGTTGTTGTAACTGGATTTTTACTACCATGTTTTGTTTTAAGAGATGATGACTATAACTTAGAAAAATAACAAGACATTTTTTCTGAAACGCCATGTTAGCTGTAGACAGTGTTAATCGGAGAGCATTAGTAAACTCATCATCTGCCACGTCCCATTGCCAGTGCCTAATAAACTCTCTGGAAAGTCTCTTGCTTAATTATTTTACTCAATATTAATTCAGAGCTTGTTTAAATTTAATGATGTTACTAGGCGCAGATCTTAGCACAGTGGATAGTGGCCTTTGCCACACAGCGTTTCCAACCTATCAGCAAGACATACAACTAAGATTCGATGCAGTAACTGGTAGGGTGCTTCATATACTCATACAGGAGAGGAGTTTCCAGAGAAGTAGCCAGTGTATCAGACCAGAAAGGATCAGAAGGCAGTTGGAAAGCCAAAACTCCACAGCAATTAGAATTGATACTCAGATGCAGAATAAAAAAAAAAAAAAAAAAAAAAAAAAAAAAAAAAAGATGGTGTGTGTGTGTGTCTGGGGGCAGGATTTAACTTATGTGAATCTTTGTATTATTGATATAAAACAAGGGTTACTATAAACAGATCTCATATAGTTCCTGCCAAACCAAGCAAACTTTCCAAAATATCCCAGCTCCCCTGTTTTCCTTTGCCTTGTGTTCCCTTAACTTTTATCTCTCTCTCTCCTGGGAAGCCATGCGATTTAGACACAGGATCTGAGGTTGCTCTCCTCTGTCTGACGCAGACCATTCCTCTAAAAGTGTAAGGCTTGGAACAAGCTTCTCATCCCCTTGACTTGTTCAGTTTCTTAATCTTAAAACCATGGCCATTTTCAATTTCTAATTGGCATAACTGCCTAGATTTCATATTAGGATGGAGCACTTAGAATAGTGCCTGCTGTGGTCTATGAAATTTGAGTACTGTTCTTCATAAGTGCTTCATTTATGTCTCATCATTCTAATTTCTTCCCAGTCCCTGGTTCATAGAAATTTTCAAGTGTCATTAGAGTTGGAGTTGGAGGAGGAGGAGGAGGATGAATATAATCAAAACATGTGTGAAATTCTGAAAGAACTAATAAAAATAGATAATTCTTATATTATAAAAAATGAAATATTATGATATTGAATGACAACTACCTCAACACTGTGAATACATTTGTAAGCACTTGATGTCACTGAGAAGTAAAATGAAATAGAGTGTCTATGGAGCATTTATTTTATCTATTGTTCATTGTTTTGCTCCCATTGGCCTTTTCACTTGAAGTCAAATTAACAAGAGGTCTCTGTAACAGCTGAAGTATAGGTCTTGTATAGAGGACATGTACACACAGAACATGAGATATATTTGTTAGATTGTGTATTCTTCTACCCACATAGACTAGATAGTTGAAATAATTTCATAGATTATTATTTCCAGGAACTCAATATTTTACCTAAAAAAATTCATAGAACAGACTTTGTCATGGATGACTTCCCAAGTGTATAGCAATTGGTCATTTAGAAGAATTAACAATGTCCATGATTGATATTACAACATAATAAAATTATGAGGAAATGTAAGCGTGTATTGAAGATTTTTATCAAATAAGTTTTAATTTTCACAATGGGTTTCTATTTCACCTAAGGGAGAACAGGGTCAAGTGACTTGGCTGAGACTCTTTAGAAAATTCAAGACAACATTTTTGGAAACTGGATATGCAAAAGTATCTATCTACAGTCTACATACTCTCACTGTACCAATTATTATGAATTAGATATTCAAATCTTCTTGAACAAAGTTTCAGGAAACTCAGTAACATTGCTATGGCATATTATTGTGATAAAAGGCAAGACACGATCGGACATGCATCAGTAGGGAAATGTACTCTTTAGAGAATGAAGGAAAATCGTTCAGTTTGTGCCCAATTACTGAAAGAATAGCCTTAGATGACCATCGCTTTCCGCAGCACTGCACTTCATTCTGTCCTTTCCCTGGTTGGCCATCACAATGCACATTATTCTGGATTTTTACCCTCAAAATTTGCAACAGATTGTAACTAGGCATTGCCATGTTTCGTCTCCCTCTTTTAAGTTTTGTTACCTGGGTGAAATATAAAATTGAAAATATAAGATTAAGGCCTGAGACATTCATGGTAATGGCTTGCAAGAGCTCTTGTGGAACAACACGCAGAGGTCTCAAGGCCACTGGTCCTCAACCTTCCTAATCCTGTGGTCCTTTACTACAGTTTCTCCTGTGGTGGTGACCCTCACCCATGATTATTTTCATTGCTACTCCACTACTGTAATTTCACTACTGTTATGAATTGCAGTGTAAATATCCGTATCTTCCAACGGTCTTAGGTGACTGTGGAGGGTTGGCCTCCACAGGTTGAGAACCACTGCCCTAGAGTTTTCTGTTGCTATGACTTTTTCCAGTCTTTATTAAACTTCATATCTACGACTGTCATGAGAGTCAGTCACACTGAAAACTATCATGTCATTACATATTAGTCTCCCTTGGGGCTGGTCTAGCCTGATAATTCTCTAGAGCGCTTGTTTTCATGGCTCCATACAGACATCAGTACTTTCTGCACCTCTTGTCTCTGCTGCAATGTTCTCAATCTAACTTATCTAGACACAGATTTGAAGCTTCAACTTCATATGATCTCAAACCCAGATGCATATATGTAAAAGTACAACAATCAGATTTCTATTGCATTCCTTATTTTACATCCATTTCCTTGATTTCTTAAAATAGGTCAGCTTTTTTTCCAACTAGATATGGAAAAGAAATGTAAAAACAAGTCTGTATTTACACAAATTATGTCTTTAGTAACTAGAATTATGCTCGATATACAACTGGTATTTAATGTTCTTTACCAAATGAATGATTGATAGTAAGGACAAATGAACAGAGTAAACTATTATTAAATTATTCAGGAGAATGCATAATTTTGATAGTAGTTTCATTATGAAATTTTTCTTGATTCAGAGCAAAAAGGTTTTATATATATATATATATATATATATATAGTATAGATACATCGTATACACACACATTACCAAAATCAATGAAATTTCCTTACTTGACTCTTTCCATTGAAGTCCATTTAAGACAATCTATTTTGCACAAGTGTTGCACTGCACATTTGTCAATATGCATATCTCCTTTGATTGTGCATTGTTATTGTTTTAATTAACAAATGTACTATTCATCACTGTTGACTTATTTATCTACCACATGCAGGCTCATGACTAATTTTTCACCAAGATTCTCAGGAATAGTTCCCATGGTATCTGGGAGTTACTCCAGACACTCACATTATCATTATTTCTGCAGCCTGCTGAGAATTCTGCAGGTTGGAGCCACTTGGTACAAGATTTATTGGTGAAATCAATCATGAAAAGTCTCTGCATTAAATAATGAAAGCAAGGCAGGAAAGTTTAATCATTCAGAAGCTCTAAAGTTAAAGATGCTACAAAAATTCCATTACTCTCACATTTACATTTCAACCTTTGTCCTGCCAAGGATCTCCAGCACCCCTAGTCTCAGTTTCATCTGCTATCAAGCTAGGTACATCTGAAGACAAAGTGGTTGGTGTGTGTGTGTGTGTTTCAACTACTTACTGTAGGATCTTTGCCAGCCATTTTGCACTCTTCAACTTTGCTTGTTGATGCTGGCCAGAAAACCTGCACAAAAAGAAAAATAAAGTTTGTGTAATCTCATTCAGGTACATATAAACCCAATATTCTTCATTTTCTTTTGACTCCTTGATTTCTTTAAGTGTTACTATCTCTTTTTTCAAAATTATCCTTGTACCTTCTGAATTCAAGTTATTGAACTACTATGATATTATCCCATTTGATCTTTGATTATCAAATAAAATTTTCACTAACAAAACCTTTTCAGTAACACAAGAACATTTATAATAGTATCCTTAAAGAAAGTATTTATAGAGATTCCATCTTACACCCATCAGAATGGCTAAGATCAAAAATTCAAGTGACATCACATGCTGGCAAGGATGTGGGGAGAGAGGAACACTCCTTCATTGCTGGTGGGAATGCAAACTAGTACAGCCACTTTGGAAATCTATCTGGTGCTATTTCAGAAAAATGGGAATAGGGCTTCCTCAAAACCCAGCTATTCCACTCCTTGGAATATACCCAGAAGATGCTCCAGCACACAACAAGAAAATTTGCTCAACCATGTTCATAGCAGCCTTATTCATAATAGCCAGAACATGGAAGCAGCCTAAGTGTCCCTAAGTAGAAGAATGGATAAAGAAACCGTGGTACATATACACTATGGAATACTACTCAGCTATTAAAAACAAGGAATTCCCGAAATTTGTGGATAAATGGATTGAGCTAGAAATGATCATAATGAGTGAGTTAACCCAGAAGCAGAAAGACTCAAATGGTATATACTCACTTATATCTGCATACTAGCCCAAGGGGCATGTCCCACGAAAGCCTTCACTTACTAGGAAAATGGGACAGAGGGGAGGACATCCTATTGGGACTCTAAATGAGAGAAGCATGGGAGAATAGCAAAGTAGAAGGATCCAGAGGGTCCTAGAAACCTACAAGTAGAACATAATGATAGGCAGATTTGGGCCCAGGGGTCCCGCTCAAACTAAGGCATCAGCCAAGGACAATACAGGCAGTAAACTTTAAACCCCTACCCAGATCTAGCCAAAGGTCAGAACATTCTCCACAGTTGAGTGGAGAGTGGGATATTACTTTCTCACGTATTCTGGTGCCTCACATTTGACCATGTCCCCTGGAGGGGGAGACCTGGTGGCACTCAGAGGAAGGACAGCAGGTTACCAAGAAGAGACTTGATACCCTATGAGCATATACAGGGGGAGGTAATCCTCCTCAGGAACAGTCATAGGGGAGGGGAATAATGGGAAAATGGGGGGGGGGAAGGGAAGAATGGGAGGATACAAGGGATGGGATAAACATTGAGATGTAACAAGAATAAATTAATAAAAAAATATTTAAAAAAGAAACAAAAAAAAGAAAGTATTTATAAATATAAATGTCCAAATTACAAGGCACATTTAGGCTTATGCTTTTACCAAATGCTCATATCATTGTAAATTATGTTTATGTTTAATATTTAGTTTAATACCAGCTTTGGTAAACCATGCAGCAAGAGTGACAGATTTCCTTTGGCCTCCATGTACCTCAACAATGCAGGACATGAAAGGAAATCAGAGTGTCCCTGAAGCACTGTGCTGGTATTTAAATCACTGATGTCTTAGATCACATCTGGCAGAGATATATACTTTTTGAATTGATGGCATTTAATATAATAAGTGCAAAGTTTCCTGTCTATGATAAACTTAGAGTTAACACAGTTTTACTGTCTTACTTTATTGGTGCTTAATTTTGCTTTCTTACTGTGAAAACCAACAAAAATGTAAATTATGCTTATTCAACCATCCATGCAACTGATAGCTGTATTCCCCACACTCTGCGTTACACATAGATAACATGGTACTTTATTTCCTTTACTCTAACAAGGCTTTTCATGGTAAACTGCCCCTCAACACTCTCCCTTTCCTTTTAAATACATGAATATACAAGAAGTGTTTTTTTTTTAAATTCATTTAAAGAGTTTAAACTGACTTTTAAAAGTTTTTAAACCATGTGGGAGGAATTGAACTAAATATCTTCCTCAGTTGAGAAGTAAAGTGTTACATATGTGTGTGCGTGTGCATGTGCATATGCATGTGTGTGTGTGTGTGCATCCATGTATCTAGCATTTTCTGTTTCTCTAATCCTATATACATCATTTTTGATGTATTTGAATTCTTTGAAATATGTATACTGTCAAGACTTCCCTCATCAAAATGATATACTTACACTCAATGGTTCTTGACTGATATTATTGATATTCAAGGATAGGATGTGGTCTTTGCTCCCCACATATATCCGGTCTTGATCTTCATCCATAAGCAATATCCTGTAGTCCAACTGGTGGTGGGACAGGCTGAAGTACTCAGAGGTCTTGGTTTCTCGAAGTTCTGAATAATGAACAAGAAATGTTAAACAGGGTTAGTTGGTTCTGTAATTTTACTGAAAATTCATGGATGGAAGTTAACCAAAAAGAAAAAGAAAACATAAACTTTTCTTCTTTGATAATAATTTTTCCAAAGTGCTACTTATATCTTTAGGGCAACAAATAGCTGTCAAACTAGACCTGAGGCCCACTAGGTAAAAGGCCATTCATACCCATTACTATAAACTTTGCCACCTGCTGGTGGTTGGAGAAGCCACAGATTCTGGAGGAGAATTTCCTAACACCATTGCCCTAAACTAATGTAATTTCTACAGGATTGTAAAATATTTAGTGTAATTTTAATTTTTCTCCTTTTTTTGAATAAGCTTTTTGCAACAGGTAGAGAATACTTCAGAGATCCATAACTGGTCAAAATGTTGAGAATAAATGCCCATGTGGTCTCAGCTTGGGCCAGGCATTTTTTGGACATTCCCTCAATCTCTGCTCTATTTTTATCCCTGAGCATCTTGTAGTCACGGTAAATTTTGGGTTGAAGATTTTGTGGGTGGCTTGACCACCACACGAGAGAGCCAGCCTCTGACACTCAGATTTGTAACTTCCCAGTGATCAGTGACTCATATTCATTATGTTCTTTTTACACTGACTATATGTATGTGAGCGGAACTTTGAACCCAAGAAGGCACTAGGACAATAAGAAAAGTCAACATTCATGATACATGCAGCTTTCTCTGCAAACAAAAATCTCCTTTGCAAAACACAAGCGTTCTAGTCAGACTTTCTTAAATTTCTATGTTCTTGTGATGATGATCTTAAACAGTGACAAGCTTTCAAAGTGAATTCTTTCTAAGGCTTCTGGTTTCTTGACACTGATTCTACATTTGTAGGCATAGAACACAAGCCATAGTTCTAGAACAGTTGTTAATGGCTGCTTTGGCTTATAGAAAAATAGAAACGTAGATTCTTAAAGGAAGTCAAGAATCACATCTAATGTGAGGCCCCAGGGTACATGAGAAAGTCATATCACACTCTCCACTCAACTGTGGAGAATGTTCTGACCATTGGCTAGATCTGGGAAGGGGTTTAAAGTTTACCGCCTGTATTGTCCTTGGCTGGTGCCTTAGTTTGAGCGGGACCCCTGGGCCCAAATCTGCCTATCATAATGTTGTACTTGTAGGTTTCTAGGACCCTCTGGATCCTTCTACTTTGTTAATCTCCCATGCTTCTCTCATCTAGAGTCCCAGTAGGATGTCCTCCCCTCTGTCCCAGTTTCCTGGTAAGTAAAGGCTTTAGGAAGGACAGCAGGTTACCAAGAAGAGACTTGATACCCTATGAGCATATACAGGGAGAGGTAATCCCCCTCAGGAACAGTCATAGGAGAGGGGAATAAGGGGAAAATGGGAGGGAGGGAAGAATGGGAGGAAACAAGGGATGGGATAACCATTGAGATGTAACAAGAATAAATTTAAAAAAAAATCACATCTAAGAATACTTAAACATTCCTCATGGCAATTCAAAGCAGCAGCAGGTTTGGCCAATTTTGTCAGTTCACCAGAAGTGGTGAATGCCTGTCCTGATGTGGTTCATGCACTTTTAGTCAATATAGAAATGATAACAAAATAGCATATTTGGCTGTGTTTAAAAAAAAAAACAAACTAACCTTCCTGTCCCTCCATTTCTCCCTCAGTGAGTTACAGTTAAGTTTTTATGATGTGTGTCTGTGCATAGTAGATTACTTCTTTCATCTTACACTTTAATGTGATGGGGCATTATTAAGAGATTCCAAAGCTGGACTGTAAGCCAAGAACTGAGGTAGGGGCCATAGAGAAGTTCTGCTCACTTGGTGAATGCATGGCTTACTCATGGATTGCTCAGCCTTTCTTTTTAATTTTTTGTGTTTTGATTAAGTATCATGACCTCACTTCCTTCTTTCTTTTCTCCACCTCTTCTTATGTCCTCCTTCCACTTGTCCCATGCACATCCAAATGATAGCCCCTACTGGTGATTATTATTGTTATATATATACATATATATACCTATATATGCTCACATACACATATTGCAATAATAACTTCTAATGAATGTTTCCATAAAACAAATAATATGTGAAGACATTTAAATTGAGTGAAACTTAAAATTCCAATTATTATAAAATTAGTAATAGTAATATTAACTTTGGGTTGGCAATACAGGAAAAACAAACCAGAGCATCACAGTTCATGGACTCCTTCACTATCAAGACATCTGCACGTTTTAAGGAACCTGGACTAGGCTTTCTGAATAAGTGTCCTAACTTTTGTAGTTACAGTCCTTAGCTGTCACCTTCTCACCTGCCTAATATAGTTTATATATAACACAGTGTAGATGGCTTCTCTAATACCTGCCCTTTTCTCTCTCCTTCCCTCCCTCCTTAGATTCTGTCACCAATCTGCATTAACATAAATCCAAGCATGTGCTGTTATCTGGGAAATAAAACCCTGAAAGCAATTTGCAGTGCTCCTCTACCTGTTTCATCAAAAAACAGTCATTCATGAGACTCAGTGCCAGAGGCGGCAGTAACCATATCCTCTTAGAGACCTTTCTTGTTGGAGGGTTTTATCTATCTGCTTTGGCCATAAAGCGTCTTCAAATTTAATTGTCTGCAGCCCATTGACAGCTGACAGCTGCTAACCAAGAAGATTGACTCCACAGGTGCCACTTTTGTGATAGAAGCCTGGGGAAATGACTGACCTAATGCTTTGACTACAGTGAAGAGAAGTTGCCCATGTGAGTAAAAACTGCCTCTAAATAAGTAAAGAAAGGGGTTGCCCTCAATTTGTTTTAAATGCCAATAATGGCAGCATCCTCTTGTACCTCAGAAATACTGCACTGTTTCTCGGGCCGTGCCGAGAAGAATGGGAACGAGCTTAGCTGAGGATACAGCATATAGGGTTAGAAAAGCTAAAAAACCCAGTGGCTCCACAAAGGGCAGCACAAGTCTCCAAGTTCCTGGGAAAATCTCCTGGGAAAGAGCATTTTAAAAAAATACATATTTCTACCCTGATAAGCACATTATAGTAGATGTCCATGATGGAAAATTACTGTAACGCCATCTAGGCTAAGGTTCTTTCAAAGAAACTTTCCAGAATTATATGCTTATGTAACATTTGCATGCTCATATGGACACTTCTGCATAATAGAAATAACTGTTAGCCTCAAGAATTTAACTAAAAGTGTGAGAACAACAGGGTCCCCTGGCAAGATAAGCTCCTGAGTCTGCAGAGGTTAACTTGATATTCCAGCAATAAGAATATGGATCAGTATTTAACATACTGTGTTTTAGTAAAACAGTATTGCTAACACCAAGAAAGGCAATTTAGTGTCGAGGGCCCTGAAGCTGTAATGTTAAAGATTCTTTTCATTAAGATATTTCATTTGTATGTTCAGACACGTGATCTTGGTAAAATGCACGGGGATCCTTTTATGAATGGCGAACGTTAGCTAGTCATGCATCCTACTAAGAGAAGTTATTTACCAAGAATGCTACACAGCCTTCAGTCTTTTATAAAAGTCCCGATTGGGTAAGGAATTACTGCACTGAAAATCAGTTCCCAGGGCTCTCTCAGTAACGGTTACTTGTCAATTATTTTTAAAGCTCAGGCTATGCTGTCTGTTTATTTATTCAGCACATATTTATGGCCTGTTTAGCACTGTAGGCTAGAGATGTCACTCAAATAGATGATCCAGGTAAGAAGATAAGCTTGTGTGACAGTTTAAACCTCACCCCTGCTCTATTATTTTATGGAGCTAGCCTGCAGAAAGATTCTTGGGAGAAACCTCTACTAAGCCTTGGGCAGAAAACATGGGGCAACTTTCAAAGCTTTTGGTGCTTTTCACTTCAGAGGAAGTGATTCTAACAGGATAATGCTCTCTCCCGAATGTCTTATCTTAGACTGATTTTTAAATAGAGAAGGCTTCATGTTCTGTCCTCTCCTTGAGGCTCATGTTTTGAAGCTGGGCTAACAAGAGAAGTTTACCTGTCCTTTTAGGAATAACCAGTAGATAAGGAGCTGAAAGGGCAGCTCAGGAAAATTACAGTCCTTAATGCCTAATGTAAACAGAGAGCAGCAGGCAGGTTGTTAAAACCACATTTGCTCAAAATTAACAGCCCCAAATAGCAGCCATCTGTGGGCTCATCAGTAGAGCAAGGAACTGAGCTTTAAACACACACACACACACACACACACACACACACACACACACACACACACACACACACACACATATTCCTCGCTCACTTTCTATTCAAAGCTTCTGTATTCAGCCCCGGGTCCCCCCAAGTCGTTAACATTCAGGGACATTCACTGGTCATCCTAAGCAAGGTCACAAGAGTAGAATTACTTGCAAAGCTAGTATAGTTCTTAATCTGTGAGCAGAACCACATAGTCCCCTGCTTTCCTAAATATAAAGACAGCTCATTTGGAGTTCTGGCATATTCTCATTCTGCACAGGAGTCTGCACAGAACTAAAGACGCAATAAAAATGTGGTCTTGAATTTTCTCTGGAAAAATCAGAGACTACACTACAATCACCTGGTACCCACGCTTGCCACAGCTTAGTGATGCGATGCACTTTTCCTTATCCTACGCCATGGCCCCGAGGCTGGCTGCAGACAGTATGATCAGGCAGTGTTCATCACAAGATTTCAAAGGTTCTTTCTTCTGTTTATTGATGGATGAATAAGATTACAGCAGAGGAACTAACGCAGCACATGTATGAAAAAAGGACCAAGGGAAACAATTCTGCTCAGTGAGTCTGGCCAGGGGAAGGCAACGGTGACGCAAAATGGATTTCCCAGGCATTGCATAAGGGAGATTAGCAAACATACAGGAGCCTTTATGAAGGAGTCTT